>NW_027507787.1:177101349-178301349 GCF_037356315.1 Lithobates pipiens
CAGAATACTGTGTAAAAACCTCTTTCATCGATACTTTTTGTTTGCTAACTAAATAAAAGTGCAGAATAAACCTGCTGGAATTGTTCCTGGATTTTCCTGTCTACTGCATGGAGAATGCTGACCTTCTTGCTTGACTCAGAAAAATTATGTAGAGAACTTCTAAGTTTACACTGACTTTGCATGCTTGTTCTAGGTCAGTGACTCAGGGACTGATGACGACAGTAGGTCAGAATAGAAACCAGGCAACTCAAAATTTCAGAAGGAGCTTAGAAATAGCAGCCCAGTGCTTTCTTCTAGACAGGTTTACTTTACACTTCTTTACTAGAAACTAAGTGCCCAACATGTTAAAGGATCAATACCCATGGTACAAGGTTTGGATATATATGCAGCTGCCCATCTCTGAATGTAATGAAAGTCCATGTATCTAAATACAGTATCTCTCAAAAATTGGTACACCCCTCACATTTTTGTAAATATTTTATTATATCTTTTCATGAGACAACACTGAAGAAATTTACGCTTTGCTACAATGTATAGTACAGCTTGTATAACAGTGTAAATCTGCTGTCCCATCAAAATAACTCAAAACACAGCAGTTTAAAAAGGACAGGTTCCACACAGAACGGGCCATGCAATGGTCGACCAAAGAAGTTAAGTGCACGTGCTCAGCATCATATCCAGAGGTTGTCTTTGGGAAATAGACGTATGAGAGCTGCCAGCATTGCTGCAGAGCTTGAGGGGGTGGGGGGTCAGCCTGTCAGTGCTCAGACCATACGCTGCACACTGCATCAAATTGGTTTGCATGGATGTTGTCCCAGAAGTAAGCCTCTTCTAAAGATGATGTACAAGAAAGCCCACAAACAATTTGCTGAAGACAAACAGACTAAGGACATGGATTACTGGAACCATGTCCTGTGGTCAGATAAGACCAAGATAAACGTATTTGGTTCAGATAGTGTCAAGCATATGTGGCGGCAACCAGGTGAGGCGTACAAAGACAAGTGTGTTTTGCCTACAGTCAAGCATGGTGGTGGGATTGTCATGGTCTGGGGCTGCATGAATGCTGTCGGCACTGGGGAGCTACAGTTCATTGAGGGAACCATGAATGTCAACATGTACTGCGACATACTGAAGCAGAGCATGATCCCCTCCCTTCAGAGACTGGGCCGCAGGGCAGTATACCAACATGATAATGACCCAAACACACCTCAAAGACTACCACTGCCTTGCCAAACAAGCTGGGGGTAAAATGTGATGGCCTGGCCAGGCATGTCTCAAAACCTAAACCCTATTGAGCATCTGTGGGGCATCCTCAAACAGAAGGTGAAGGAGCGCAACGTCTCCAACATCCACTGTCTCTGTGATGTCATCATGGAGGAGTGGAAGAGGACTCCAGTGGAAACCTCTGAAGCTCTGGTGAACTCCATACCCAAGAGGGTTAAGGTAGTGCTGGAAAATAATGGTGGCCACACAAAATATTGGCACTTTGGGCCCAATTTCAACATTTTCACTTAGGGGTAAACTCACTTTTGTTGGCAGTGGTTTAGACATTAATGGCTGTGTGTTGAGTTATTTTGAGGAGACAGCAAATTTACACTCACTACTTTACATTTTTGGAAAGTGTAATTTCTTCAGTGTTATCACATGAAAATATATAATAAAATATTTACAAAAATGTGAGGGGTGTACTCACTTTTGTGAGATACTGTATAATATTGCAATCATCATTAAAATAGGTGATAAAAAGGGTAAAGGGATCTTACAGATTCATCTGACCACTCGTCAGTCTCATCGTCCTGTTGACCTAAAGAAAAGACAAACAACTTTTAAGACCTAAATAATTAAATAAGGATTTCAATATATAATATTTAGAAATATTTTTGCTTTTACCTGCCCCATAGTCTCTTCTTGGAACACTCGGTGGAGGCTTGTTTGTTATTCTGAAGATAGACATATTTAATTAGAAATCAGCTTTCGGTATTGTAGAGAGATTCTCTAGTTCAGCCTTTCTCAACCAGGGTTTCTAAGCGTTCCTTCTCAATGACCAATAGTCAATATAATTCTTCCATGCCCACTTACACTAACCAGTGTAAGAAATCACTTCTACATTGGCTGGCAATGTAAGGTGGCACTTTTCTATTGGCCATTACTGTACAGAGAGACTACAGTTTTCTTAGTCAGTTTATTTTTGAGCCATTTTTATTATTTGTTTTATGTCATGAACATTATTGAAAATAGTTTTGTCATATAGATCTAACGTGCAATGAATTGTAAATATATTTTTTTTAGCTGGGTTTCCCTGGGAGCTGAATATTATTTCAAGGGTTAACTCCAGGGTTAAAACGTTGAGAAAGGCTGCTCTAGATTAATGAACTAGGATGCAATGTGTATAGTAAGTAGGAATCCTTAGACAAAAGCCGGCATATTAATGTGGCATAAAGTGCACAAAGCATGGAATATGTTAGGTGGGGTTGGAAGGTAGTGAAGGAGTCGTAAGGAGATGAAGTTGTATTCACAATCAAGGCTGAATGTTCATCACCGGATCCTGCAGACACACAAACTTTTGAAATTCAGTTTCACCCCTCTGCTAGGATCACCCCTTCACACAGAGGATTTTATTGTATGGAGGGATGGAACACAAAGATATGACTGAGAACTATACATTGTAAGCTGTAAATGTGCGTCGCCTATTGGGCAACTGTGTCCAATGGTAAATTTGGCCGCATTCACAATTAAAGTCAAGGTCCATTAGGCCTCTTTAAATGCAACATGCCATCCTGGAACTTTATAAACTGCTATCATATATAAAATGCAGGCACTTAGGGACGGTTACAGATCACTGTAAACATCTAAGCAAGCACCCTTTTATACAAATTCTGACCTATGCCGGAATAGTCATGCCCTATTCATTCCTCTTCAGCCTCCTGCACCTTACCACTGGTAAGAAAAACCTTCTGCTGAAATGATGGTGCAAAGGAGTGGAAATTGGGAGGGGCTTCACATTATCATAGGAATCCACAATTGACATAATAAAGAATCCTGATTTTGGGGTGTTCATAAAAGATGGTTTAAGCTAAGTGCAGACAAAAAACACAGGCATTTACGTATGATAACAGTATAAGTTTCAAGAGAAAATTCTTAACCTTATGCATTCAATTGGACTGAAACCTACAAAGTGTACTGGCTTTTATTTTATGCTGGCACTCAAGCTGGCTAAACCCTGGAAGTTTAAAATATACATTTTCACGTGAACAAGTAAGAAATATTGGGTGAAGCGCTTAGTGGTTCCGAGTACCACTCCCTCTGTGGCCACCATGATTTTACTCAGTGGAGCATAAGAACTCAGCAAGGGACCACAGTCCTGCTCAGCAGTATACTAAATAATTAGTTGTGTAGAATTGCCCTTAAATACTACTGTCGTTTTCATCTGAATGCATTTTCGTCTGAATTTCGGGTATTTTCTTTATCGTTTTAACAAACAATAACGAACGTGCAGAATCCGAAAACCGAAAGATCCGACAAACAAATGCTTTATTTTAATTTTTGTTGTGACAACAGTTCGATATAGAATATAGATAGGAGATTTGATATGACTCTGACAATAGCAATCTGTGTGCATCAAACCTGTGGTCGAATGTGCCTAATCTTAGCTCTATTAGTCCAAGATTATTCTACATAGAGAGAAAAGATTTGACATAGAGAGAAAAGATTCAACATTATAGAGACAATAGCAAAAAAAGGTTGAATGTGCCTAACCAAACTCTATTAGTCCAAGATTATTTGACATAGAGAGAAGAGATTCGACATGAAGATTCGACTAAGCAGTTACCGCGAGCGGACATTTATAGTCAAATGCTCCGTCCATAGACTATAGAAGAATTCTAATGTTAGTTGACTAGTAATAATAATTAATAAATATAATTATTACTAGTGTCATACAATATTAGAATTCTACTATAGCTTGTAGGCGAAACATTTGACTGGAAATGTACAATTGCGGCGTCGTACAGTTTAGATGCTCCGTTGAATCTTCTTAGAACATTCAACAGACACCATAAGCCTTCAATGACAGATTCGACCTTAATCATTTCGGATTTTTGGACAAATGCATTTTTTAACAAAACAAAATAAATAAAAACAAATTTTGGGAGTAACTAAATAAATTAATTTTTTGGACAAAAACGAAATATTTCAGTGTGCACATGTCTACTGTCTGATACTAAAGGCTCATTTTTTTCTAAATAACTAACATATTATATTTAACCTGCTCTGTGGAATGGCTTTGCACAAATCAGCCCCGATCCTCCGCTTCTTGGGTCCCCCTTGGGCGCTCTGGGCTCCTTCCCCCTCCCGAGTGCCCCCACAGCAAGCCATCTATCTTATGGACACACGGAGTGGGGCACGGCCCCATCCCCTGCTCCCTCCACACTCTCTGTGATTGACAGCAGTGAGACTAAACTCTGGCGGGGATTTTCTTCAGCCTGCAAATATTTGTAAAATACACAATACGGCCCTTGTGCTAAAAAGTTTGGAAACCCCTGTTCTAGAGGTAACCCAGGTTATAAGGATGTGCACAGGTAGAAATAGCATTTTACTTCCATCAGCATCAGAAAATAAATGAAAAATGACCAACTTTGGCTAGGCGGTGTTTTGTTTTATCAGGCAGAAAGACCAGCAGGCAAACCAAGTTTGTACAATAGTAGAATAGTCAATAGATGTTGCTTAAAGGGCAGACTATTGGCTACTTTGCTTTCAATCCAGCCCTGCTTTTCTTAGAGATTTATTTTTCAGCCCTGGTTCACATTGATGCGATTTGGAATGCGATTTGACATGTCAAATTGCATGCCAAATCGGCGGCTATTTGCTACAATGGAATCGTTCAAATCTGTGTGACGCCGACTTAGCGGCACCGCAATGATTCCCAAAGGTAGTTTCTGTACTACTTTTGGTGATTTCAGGTGCGAACCGCACAGATGTCTCTGAAATCGTTGAACTGACATGCGGGAATGAAATAGTGCTTATCCAGCTAAACTCGCATGTTTTCAATCCCGCAGTAGTGTGAACCTGGGCTTAAAGTTTAAAAGGAAAATAGTGGCATATGGAGTGGATCAAGAACTTTCTCAATTAGGATATCTTTTCCATATGTTCCTGTAGATGTCAAATTCAGGGTGGGGGGGGGGGGGGGGGGGTTGCTTTTATTAAAAGGAAGATAGTAATAAAAAAAACGTATTTGCCAGTAGTTTGAAATCGTTTCTAGAGACACTTTACTTACTTAAAGCTGGAAATAAAACCACCCTTTCAGGGCCCCCCACCACCACCCATGCAAGGGTTAAATGCAGGTTAGAGTGTTTTTGTTTTTTACTCTGCATTAACCACTTCAGCCCCAGAAGGATTTACTCCCTTAATGACCAGGCCATTTTTTGTGATACGGCACAAAACTGACAATTGCGCAGTCGTGCAGCGCTTTACCCAAACTATTTTTTTTTCCACAAATAGAACTTTCTTTTTGTGATATTTGATCACCTCTGCAGCTTCTATTTTTTTCGTTATAAACAAAAAAATCTTACAGTTTTGAAAAAAAAATAAAAAATAAATAAATATTTTTTTTGCTATAATAAATATCAAAAAAAAAAAAAAGAAAAACGAATTTCATCATTTTAGGCCAATATGTATTCTTCTACATATTTTTGGTAAAAAAAAAAAATCGCAATAAGCGTATATTGATTGATTTTGCGCAACATTTTTAGCATCTACAAAATAGGGGATATATTTATAACATTTTTATTATAATTTTTTTTTTCTACTAGTAATGGCAGTGACCAGCATTTTTTAGTGGGACTACGACATTGCGGTGGATAAATCAGACACTTTTGATGCTTTTTTGGGACCATTGACATTTATACAGAGATCAGAGCTAAAAATAGCTACTGATTACTGTATAAATGTCACTGGCAGGGAAGGTGTTAACACTGAGGGGCAATCAAGGGGTTAAATGTGTTTCCTGGGAGGTGTTTCTAACTGTGTGAGGGGGGGGGGGTGGAACTGACTGGGAGTAGAGAGAGATCACTGTTCCTGATCACTAGGAACAGACAATCTCTCTCTACTTCCCTGTGAGAATGGGGATCTGTTTGTTTACATTGACAGATCTCCCTGTTCTGGCTCTCTGTGAAACGATCACGGGTGGCCAGCGGACATCGCAGTCGCCGACCACACGCATTGGCTCTGGCGACACAAGTGTGCCTGCTATAGCCATTAAAGCAGGGATCTTCAAACTATGGCCCTCCAGCTGTTGCGAAACTACACATCCCATGAGGCATTGTAAAACCTGAGATTCAGACATGACTAGGCATGATGGGAATTGTAGTTGCTGAACAACTGGAGGGCCATAGTTTGAGGAATCCTGCATTAAAGGGATCGAAGTACACCTACGGTAATCTGCGCAGCCGAGCCAACCTGCTGCAGTATAACTGCAGTGGCTGGTCGGCAAGCAGTTAAAGGGGTTGTAAACCCTCGTGACTTTTCACCTTAATTCATCCTATGCATTAAGGTGAAAAAACACCTGGCAGTGACCAGTTCCTCAGCCCGCCAGTTTTACTTACCTGAACCCTGGAACTTCATCAGGTGGGGACGTGCTGTCCCTCAGGGTTCTCGGCTCTTGATTTTATAGATTGATAGCAGCGCAGCCATTGGCTCCCACTGCTGTCAATCAAATCCAATGACACGGACGCCAGCGGGCATACGTTTGGCGGCTATGTACGCCAAATGCTGGACTCGGGAGATCGCCCGCAAGGTAACCCCCCGGGATAGCACTTATCCTAGGGGGTCATCTGATGTGGGGAGGAGCTGCCAGAGCCGCCGAGGGACCCCAGAAGACGGTGTTCGGGGCCACTTTGTGTGAAACAAGCTGCACAGTTGAGGCAAGTATGATATGCTTGTTATTATTTTTTTTTTTAATAATCAAAGCTTTACAATCACTTTAAGGTTAAAAACATTTCACAATTTCCTATGCTCCCCTACTTCCCTAAATGCTTATCTGAGTCCTCAATCAATCCTGCACTGCTGCATCTCTTCCCTCCTCTTTCTTTCTACTCCGAGGGACTGAGGCAGCAGCAGGAGAGCAAGTGGCAAGTGGTTTGCTGTGGAGGAGTAGTGGACAACTCCAGTGAGGGATCCCAGCAGAGGAGGTTTGGGGCCGCTCTGTGCAATACCAATAAATTGCCTTTAGAAACACTTTAAGTCTAGTGAATAAGGAGTAATACTTACCCCTAGCTCCAGCAGGCTTTCTCCATCCATACAATTGCATGCTTGCTTCCTCCATGTAGAATGCAGGGCTAGCATTATATGCAATGTTACCAGAAAAAAGTGGACAGGAAGCTGGCAACACTGGGAAGTATGGGAAGTAATACAGTCTCTTCAGATACCCCTAGAAATAAAGGTCATTTAGGCCTTGCAGTGCATTAGGGGGGACCTCACTGCAAGGGTGATGACACACTTCACTGTTGCTTTGTCCTAGACCAGCCTTTCTCAACCTTTTCAACTTAGAGGAACCCTTGAAATCGTTCTCTGGTCTTGGGGAACCCCTGCTAAAAATTAGAAATCTACAACTCCTGATACATTGGTGTAATGGTCAGTGGGAAGAATGGTCCCTACACTTGTGGTCATTGGGAAGAATTACCTCCTTACAGATAGCTAAAAAGATCAATGGTGTCAGTGGGAACTTATCTGAGAGGCAGAAATTGCCCAATGCTGAAGGAACCCCTAGCAACCTGTGGAGGAACCCTGGTTGAGAATCACTGTCCTAGAGAGGCAAAGCACAAGGTGACTTTAAAGTGGTTCTAAAGGCAGAAGTTTTTTTCTTTTTTTTGCCTTAACTACTTAACCACTTGCTTACAGGGCACTTAAACACCTTCCTGCCCAGACCAATTTTCAGCTTTCGGTGCTCTCACACTTTGAATGACAATTACTCAGTCATGCAACACTGTACCCAAATGAATTTTTTGTCCTTTTTTTCCCACAAATAGAGCTTTCTTTTGGTGGTATTTTATCACCTCTGGGGTTTTTATTTTTTGCGCTATAAATGAAAAAAGACCGAAAATTTGGAAAAAAAACGCATATTTCTTTGTTTCTGTGACAGAATTATGCAAATTATTAATTTTTCTTCATAAATTTTGGTCACAATTTATACTGCTACATATCTTTGGTAAAAATAACCCAAATTAGTGGATATTATTTGGAATTTGTGAAAGTTAGAGAGTCTACAAGCTGTGGTGCGAATCGCACAAAATTGATCACATCTGATGTACTGGTGGCCTATATCGCTTCTTGTGAGCCGAACAAGTCAGGAAAGTACAAATACCCCCCAAATGACCCCTTTTTGGAAAGTAGACATTGCAAGGTATTTAGTAAGAGGTATAGTGAGCTTTTTGATGTTGTCATTTTTTTCCCACAATTCTTTGCAAAATTACGATTTTTCATTTTTTTTTTTTTTCTCCACAAAATTGTCATTGTAATAGGTTATTTCTCTCACGTGGCATGTGTATACCACAAATGACACCCCCCAAAAAATTCTGCTACTCCTCCTGAGTATTACAATACCACATGTGTGGGACTTTTTCACAGCCTGGCCACATAGAGAGGCCCAACATGCAGGTAGCGCCATCATGTGTTCTAGGAACATAAATTACACATCTAACTTGTTGACTATTTATTACACTTTTGAAGCACCAGGACAATGACACGTGACACTGATGACAGATGGCACTGATACGTGGCAATGATGGCACTTATACGTGGCACTGATGACAGGTGGCACTGACAGATGGCACTAATATGTGGCACTGATGACAGATGGCACTAATATGTGGCACTGATGACGGGTGGCACTTATACGTGGCACTGATGACACGTGGCATTAATACGTGGCACTGAAACGTGGCACTGATGACAGATGGCACTAATACGTGGCACTAATATGTGCCACCGATGACAGATGGCACTAATACATGGCACCGATGACGCGTGACACTGATGACAGATGGCACTGATAAGTGGCATTTATGACACGTGACACTGACAACAGATGGCACGTGACACTGACAGGTGGCACTGATGACAAATGGCACTGATACGTGGCACTGATGACAAATGGCACTGATACGTGGCACTGATGACGGATGGCACTATGTGGCACTGACGACACGTGGCACTGGGGGCAGGTGGCACTGGGGGCAGGTGGCACTGGGGGCAGGCGGCACTGGGGGCAGGTAGCACTGGGGTGGATGGCACTGGGGGCAGGTAGCACTGGGGTGGATGGCACTGGGGGCAGGTAGCACTGGGGTGGATGGCACTGGGGGCAGGTAGCACTGGGGTGGATGGCACTGGGGCGGATGGCACTGGGGCGGATGGCACTGGGGCGGATGGCACTGGGGCAGATGGCATTGGGGCAGATGGCATTGGGGCAGATGGCACTGGGGCAGATGGCACTGGGGCAGATGGCACTGGGGCAGATGGCATTGGGGCGGATGGCATTGGGGCGGATGGCACTGCTGGGGGCGGATGGCACTTTATTTATTTATTTTTACCTTTTTTTTTTCCCCCCACAGGCAGAACGGCTGCCGCTGCAGCCGTTCATCTCTCCCCTCTCCCCTCCTCGCACAGACAGTGCGAGGAAGGAGAGCGGCGCCGAGAGATGATCTCATATGTTTACATATGAGATCATCTCCCATTGGACACGCCGATCACGCTGTAAACGGCCGCTGTGATTGGCCGTTTACAGCGATCTGTGTTTGCCTGTCCCCGGGGGACACGGCGAACACAGAGCTTCCGCGATGCGCGCCCGCGGGGGCGCGCATTGCGGAAGTAAACATCGGGCCGTCCAGGGACGACCGCCCGGACGAATGCGCCTGCTCTACGGCCGTCATTCGGCTATAGGGCGGGCGCGAAGAGGTTAAAGTGGAGTTCTGGTGAAAGCATTTTTTTTTAAATTGATTCTTGCATTATTACTAATTTAATGAAAAAAGGAGAATACAGTGATCGTGATCAATTTCAATAAAATATACATTTCTTATTGTAATATTCTCTCCCTCCATTTGTGGCCGTTGCCATCATGATTGTGGGCATGTGAAGCCCAATCCAGATCGCTTCCTGGATCAGTTTTGGAGAGGTGCATGTTGGCTACCCAGCATGCACCTCTCGATCTCACTCATGCGCGATTCACCGGCGGCTGTAGTGATTTTTAAGCACAGTACTGCCCACAGACTCCTGGGAAATTATGTGTCATCATATTCCAGGAGCATAGGCGAGGGAGGAAGTCACGAAGAGCTCCACGGACCAGGAAGTGGCAGATTACGAGGACTACATAGCAACAGGGCATTTAGGGCAAGTATCAAAAAAAAATTCAGCCAAAAGGTTTGTTTATAGCTTACAAGGAGTCTTAATGCCAAAACATTTTTTAGGGAGGAACTCCGCTTTAAATACCAGAAGGATTTGCCCCCTTTATGACTAGGTCATTTTGTGCGATACAACACTGCATCACCTTAGCTGACAATAGCACGGTCTTGCGACGTTGTACCCAAACAAAATTGACGTCCTTTTTTCCCCACAAATAGAGTTTTCTTTTGATGGTATCTAATCACCTCTGTAGTTTTTTGCGCTATAAACAAACGAGAGGGACAATTTTGAAAAATATCCAAAAAAAAAAAAAATGTATTCATCAGTTTAGGCAGATATATATTCTTCTACATATTTTTGGTAAAAAACAAACAAAAAAACAAAAACAAATTCGCAATAGGCGTATATTGATTAGTTTGCGCAAAAGTTATCATGTGTACAAAACTATGGGATCGATTTAGGGACTTTTATAACTTTTTTACTGTTTCTACTGGTTATGGCGGCGATCTGCAAATTTTAGCGTGACTGACATTGCGGCGGATAAATCTGACCCCAAATTACACTTTTTGGGGACCAGTGTCATTATTACATTGATCAGTGCTATAAAAATGCACTGATTGGTGTTAAAATGACATTGGCAGGGAAGGGGTTAACACTAGGGGGCGATCAAGGGGTTAACTTTGTTCCCTTAGCATGTTCTAACTGTAGGGGGGATGGGCTACCCGAGACGTGACAGAGAACACTGGGAACAGAAGATCTCTGACATGTCCCCTGTCAGAATGGGGATCTGCCTTGTTTACAAAAGCTGATCCACATTCTGCCTCTGTATTAGGCGATCACGGACCGCCGTCAGACATAGAGTATGCCCAACCTGTGGGCACACCCGCCACTGTGCCTGCGCGAGCCAACGTACAGTGATGGCGGTTCACACAGGAGAGCCAAAAAAATAAAAAATCGCCTTGAGGCGATTCAGTTCGCAGTTGTAGCACTATATAAATCATTCATTCACGCTACAGTACAACTGTGGGTGGTCATTAAGTGGTTAAAGTGTTACTAAACCCAACACCCAGCATTCACTATATCTGGTCTCCCACAGTACACAGAACATGGGGTTGCAATCATTTTAGTAAATATAAACTGCTAAATACTTTTTCTCATCTGCAGTATATAGCAGTTTTGTGATTTGTGATTTCTATCTGGTTAAAGCTTGTAGTAGTTTTCACACTGCACCGGCTGTCCTATCAGGACCAAGGACCCCCTGACTCTGTCTGGACAGTGCCGATTGGCCCTGTGCTGAACACATCGACTCTCCCAAGAAAGAAGAAAAACTCTCTAGCAATACATATCAAACTGAGCATGTGCAGGCTGACTCCAGTAACTCTTATCTTATCTGGACGTGTTTTGGAGTCAGTAGAAGAGGAGGACGATCTGTGCATACAGGATCAAACAGCCTTTTTACACAATGTGGAGGCTTAACCCCTTAGGTTCCACAATAAGTATAACAAGTATGCTTTACTCCATATACAGACTGATTTTACTGTTGGGGGTTTAGTAACACTTTAACGCATTCTCTGCAAGATAAAAAACCTTCTGTATTCAGCAAGACCCCCCACCCCCCTCCACCTTATACTTACCTGAGCCAGTGCTGTGCCCGAGAATATTTGCTCTCTCCTCTCTATCCATCCTGACTAAACATGAAAGCAGTAGAAGGAGCGGTCAATCACTATCTATAAAAGTGGATCGGGGGGTGGGGCCGAACCATACTGTATGTGTCAAAGGACACAGAGAGCCTGGCTCAGGATCAAGCCTGTATAAGTGCCCCCATAGCAAGCAGCTTGCTATAGGGGCACTTGGAAGTGGGGATTAGCCAGGAGCGCTGGCGAGGAACTCCAAAAGAGGAGGATTGAGGAGCGGGCAAGTATGATATTTTTTTTTTTTCCTTTTCACTTTAACCTTTTCAGACTTCCTGGTAGACCTTGAATTAGCAACCGTTTACCTAGGAATGTCTTTGCCTGAAATATGGACTTTTGCAGTTAATAGCACCCTTGTGACAGACAGGTTACAAGCATTGGTCGATATAGTAATGCAGCCTTTAACCTTTTATCATGGAGGAAACCTTGAAATTACATTCTAGGCTCAGGGAACCCCTGCTAATAACTGCTATATCAAAAGTTCACAGTACATTGTGCTCCTTAATTTGTGATCATTGGGAAGATTTCTCCCCGTCATTGTTTCAGTAAATACTCATCTGAGAGGCATAAGTAGTTCTCTGCTCCGGGCGGCACAGTGGTGTAGTTAGGGCAGCATACTGATGTAGTTACGCCGGTACAGTGGTGTAGTGGTTAGCACTCTCGCCTATCAGTAAGAAGGGTCGCTGGTTCCTATCCCAACCACGACACTACTTGCCTGGAGTTTGCATGGTCTCCCTGTGCCTGCGTGGGTTTCCTCCGGGTACTCCGGTTTCCTCCCACACTCCAAACACATGCAGGTAGGTTAATTGGCTTCTGTCCAAAATTGGCCCTAGTATATGAATGGGGACCTAGGATTGTGGGCTCCTTGAGGGTAGGGACCGATGTGAGCGTGCAATGTACAGGGATAGGGACAATTGTAGACACTCACTCAGGTTGAACTGGATGGACTGGTGTCTTTATTCAACCTTATTAACTATGTAACTATGTAACCTCTGGAGGAACCCTAGGGTTCTGGTACCCTCATTGAGAAGGGCCGGACCAACATGTGTATGTAGACAAGTCTATTTTATTTAAATGTGTCCCAACATCCCATGTCATATTTTTCGGTCACATTTTTCTACCGGCATCAATTGATACAAACTGTATTTTTATTTTTTTCGTTCAGCCATCAGACAGATTTCTCCATCCACACAAAGGAGGTGGTTGGAGGAATTCCCCTAATGGGACATGAGCAGACTCTATTGTTTTTGTAAATTTAAGTTTGTCTAAAGCTACAGTTTGGCTCAGACTAATTATGTCAAAGTTCTGGTTTCTGTACCAGTTCAGCTGGGTTGTGCTAGTTTCCACTCGGCCATGAGTGTCGCTGTCACCACCATTAAGTATTGGAAATGCAACAGGCTGAATGCATTGGGTACCCCTTTTACTCAGAAATAGCCCAGTGGGAGTGGTTCCCTTGCTGTGCATTCTGGGTAAGGGTACTTAAGGTACAGGTGCCATATTTTTGTTTTGTTTTTCGTTATGCCGACCTCTTGGCCCTCCTGGCCTGAGGTGTGTACTGCCTGTCTCTATGTCTTGGGGCCGGATGGCCCGAGGCTTTGTAACTGAAAGGGTGGGCCTAAAAGTCTTGGGGCCTACCGATCCAGGGGTGGTCCTGTGCTGTCTTGCCTGCGGGGAGAAGCCAAGCGACTGGAGGATCCTGGGGAGGACTTTTTCAAGAGAGGACCGAGCAACACGGCTGGTATCTCTGAAAGAGCCTGGAGACTCAGTTGGAGGACCCATCCTGGGTCACCTATCACAGAGTACCGACGGATCGGCTAAAAGAAACTGGTACTGTGTGACAACTCTTTAATTCCTCGACAAGTTGCTGGTTGTGCTTTCCTGTGGCAGAGGATTGCACAACGATTTTGCTGAATTGACAAGTCTGTGGCAGAGACTTTTTTGGAGCATCTAACCGGCTGCTAGGTCAGGGAGAGAGGCCTATCCGGTGGTTGCTAGATCCAGTCTGTGGAAGCTGTTTGTCCTCTGGATCAAGGAAATACCTCTAACCCGCAATTACAAGGACAAGGTACCTGAACTCCCCTTAACCCTCTATTCCTCTATTGCAAAACTTCATGTTCTTTCAAATAAATCTTTGGAAAAAGTACTAAGTGTTGGAGCCAACATTCTTTAATCCACGCTACAACGGGACCCCTAGGATGGACACAGTGAGCAGGCGAGCTAACGGTAAGCCCAACAAAACCCAGCAGCTCCTTTGTGGGTCAGTGCTACATTTACGAAAGGCAAATCCACTTTGCACTGTAAATGCACTCGGAAGTGCAGTCGCTCTAAATCTAAGGGGTAGATCTGAAATGAGGGGAAGCTCTGCTGATTTTATCATCCAATCATGTGCAAGGTAAAATGCTGTTTTTTATTTTCCTTGCATGTCCCCCGTGGATCTACAGCGACTTTACTTCCAAGTGCACTTTCAGTGCAAAGTGGATTTGCCTTTAGTAAATAACCCCCATTGCATTCTGACAGCTGCTCCTGCCATTGTCACATTATATTGAATAGCAGCTGCAGCCATTGATCTAGCAAAGTTTTCTAGAATGTCAATCAACTTCAGTTGAGCAGGGGCAGCCACGCACTGAATTGAAATTTGACCAGCACAATTTTTATTTTTTTACTTATTATATACTATTTTTCCTGCTGTACTGATAAAGTATAAGAGCAAGAATTAGCACACTGCATCATTGGCAGATGTGCTTATTCCCAGCTCTGTAGAGTTATTTTGTAATGTGCCTGCGTGTCCTCCCATCTCATCATACCATGTTATTGTGAGTCATAACCACATGGCTACTGTATGCTGAGCTGACATAATATTCTGAAGATCCATTCCAGCACCCTATATGGCCTGTCTTCAGTGTCTGTACACAATCACATGGTTTATCACCACTGGCCCTGATGGAGAGTTTATACCTACATGTCTGATTGCTTCCCTACATTTTTGACCAGCTTTACACATAAACTGGCATATGTTTTATCTGTATAAATAATGCCTACTGATGACACTATGCATGTTATTTTTTTGGAAACCTGCACTCACAAAAAAATAAAGATAATTGCTGAAAATGCTAGCTGTCTGGCTTCAATAGCTGACAAGCATATAGCAAATGAATTCAGAATTCCTCATTTGTATACTATTTCAACAAGACAACCAACCAGCTTTTTTAAAATGTCAGCAAATATACATATTTATATACATAGGCATGTGCACAGGGTGTGCCTTGGCACACCCTAATCACCCTGTGTGGTACATGTTCCCCGTTTAAACCCCTTATATTTCACCAAAGCTCCCTGACGGGGGTCCTAAATAATAAGAAAAAATTGTAAAAAATAATAAAAATAAAAATAAACATTACAACTATTGACACCATCCACTGCCCTGCTGACACTGTCAGTTTATATACACATGCATTAGGCTGTGCACACCAATGTTTATATATCCATAAGGGGAAAATGCAAAGGTGTGAATCCAGCCTAAGACTGTTACACTGCTGAACAGCATTTTAAGAACACGTTTTGCATATTATAGGATCTATAAGGGCTCATGCACACAAGTGCATTCCTCATTATAGTTTAAACATGTTTTGGCTATTTTGGGGTTTGGGACCCCTTTCTGTTGCATACGGCCACCCATAGACATAAATGGCATGGTTCACTATTTGCATAAAACAGCAAATGTGTACAGACAGAAGTCTCCAAACACAGACAGTCTGCTCTTGGGACCTTACGTACAGTTCCCAACTGTCCCTGATTTCAAAGGACTGTCCCTGATTTGGAGCAATGTCCCTCATTCCTCCTCATTTGTCCCCTTATTTTGGTCTGATCTACAGTGGTGTGAAAAAGTGTTTGCCCCCTTCCTCATTTCCTGTTCCTTTGCATGTTTGTCACACTTAAGTGTTTCGGAACATCAAACCAATTTAAACAATAGTCAAGGACAACACAAGTAAACACAAAATGCAATTTGTAAATGAAGGTGTTTATTATTAAAGGTGAAAAAAAATCCAAACCATCATGGTCCTGTGTGAAAAGGTGATTGCCCCCCTTGTTAAAACATACTATAACTGTGGTTGTCCACACCTGAGTTCAATTTCTCTAGCCACACCCAGGCCTGATTATTGCCACACCTGTTCACAATCAAGGCATCACTTAAATAGGAGCTGCTTGACACAGTAAGGTCCACCAGAAGATCCTTAAAAGCTACACATCATGCCGAGACCCAAAGAAATTCAGGAACAATTGAGAAAGAAAGTAATTGAGATCTATCAGTCTGGAAAGGGTTATAAAGCCATTTCCAAAGCTTTGGGAATCCAGCGAACCACAGTGAGAGCCATTATCCACAAATGGTGAAGACATGGAACAGTGGTGAACCTTCCCAGGAGTGGCCGGCCGCCCAAAATTACCCCAAGAGCGCAGCGACGACTCATCCAAGAGGTCACAAAAGACCCCACAACAACGTCCAAGGAACTGCAGGCCTCACTTGCCTCAGTTAAGGTCAGCGTTCATGCCTCCACCATCAGGAAAAGACTGGGCAAAAATGGCCTGCATGGCAGAGTTCCAAGGAGAAAACCACTGCTGAGCAAAAAGAACATCAAAGCTTGTCTCAATTTCTCCACAACACATCTTGATGATCCCAAAGACTTTTGGGACAACATTCTGTGGACCGATGAGACAAAAGTGGAACTCTTTGGAAGGTGTGTGTCCAAGTATATCTGGCGTAGAAGGAACACTGCATTTCATAAAAAGAACATTATACCAACAGTAAAATATGGTGGTGGTAGTGTGATGGTCTGGGGCTGTTTTGCTGCTTCAGGACCTGGAAGACTTGCCGTGATAAAAGGAACTATGAATTCTGCTGTCTACCAAGAGATCCTGAAGGAGAATGTCCGACCATCTGTTCGTGTACTCAAGCTGAAACGAACTTGGGTTCTGCAGCAGGACAATGATCCTAAACACACCAGCAAGTCCACCACCGAATGGCTGAAGAAAAACAAAATGAAGACTTTGGAGTGGCCTAGCCAAAGTCCTGACCTGAATCCTATTGAGATGTTGTGGTATGACCTTAAAAAGGCCGTTCATGCTCGAAAACCCTCTAATGTAACTGAATTAGGACAATTCTGCAAAGATGAGTGGGCCAAAATTCCTCCAGGACGCTGTAAAAGCCTCATTGCACGTTATCGCAAACGCTTGGTTGCAGTTGTTGCTGCTAAGGGTGGCCCAACCAGTTATTAGGTTTAGGGGGCAATCACTTTTTCACACAGGGCCATGATGGTTTGGATTTTTTTTCACCTTTAATAATAAACACCTTAATTTACAAATTGCATTTTGTGTTTACTTGTGTTGTCCTTGACTATTGTTTAAATTGGTTTGATGTTCCGAAACACTTAAGTGTGACAAACATGCAAAGGAACCGGAAATGAGGAAGGGGGCAAACACTTTTTCACACCACTGTATATAGCTGTATAGAAAATGCATTTTTTATCTGTTTTCCAACACTAAACATTTCATCTGATTTCTAAACTGCTGCATTTGTAAATTCCAAAAGCCAATATAAAGAATAGTAGTGGTTAAAAAAAAAAGCACCTGTGGGTTTAACCAATCTTGTTTTTTTAAAGTGGGTGTGGCCAGGGTGTGTCCTCTGCCTGCATACTTTTGCTGATAGGTGTCCCTCATTCCCATCTTAAAAAGTTATGTCTGTATGCATGTACCACATTATGCAATGGGAACAAAATACGTCAGTTTGTTCACACTGTATGGAGTTATGAGTACAAAAGACCTCCATGCAATTTGAAAAAAAAAAGTAAAAAAAATAATAACTTTCTTTAGAAAATAAATACATTTATTGAATTTTTATTGCTTCAATAATCATATATAGAGTTTTGGACATCACGTGCATCAAAAATTCAGCTACAGGTGTATACAGCGCATAGTTTATCTGTATAGAAGTCTATGGGCCAACCTATACAGTTATGCCAGCAAGCAAACCCTGTAGTCTGTTGGTGTCTGAGGCTACACAATGCAAATGGAGCGACTTCTCTGTGCCTCTTGAATTTTTTATTGATGTCAGTCAAAAGGGATGGGGGGGGGGGGGGTTGGGGGGAACAGTTACCCTGCCTAAGGCCCAACTCTGTCTCTGATTTGGGGGATGCAATGGTGGGAGCGAATACCAATGAACACCAACTCTCATTGAATTTCAAAGATTTTAGAGCAGCATTGGCCAAGACATCAAAATATTTCAGGTGTTTGGTTTATGAAATGAGTGGCTTTGCAAAATAGATCTGCCAGCTGCAGAAACAATATCATCAATGGATTACCTGGTGATCCTGCAATTAGGTCCCTTGCTCCAGAACTTCCTGTTTTAGTTTGACACTCTGTCCTTGTGTCCCAACTGTGCTACTACCTTGTCACCTTGCCTCCACCTTCAGCTGGAGACGATCAGTGGTGGTTTCAGCACATATTATCCACTTAAGCCCCAGACCATTTGGCTGGCCAAAGACCAGAGCACTTTTTGCAATTCGGCACTGTGCCGCTTTAACTGACAATTGCGCGCTCGTGCGACGTGTCTCCCAAACAAAATTGATGTCCTTTTTTCCCCACAAATAGAGCTTTCTTTTGGTGGTATTTGATCACCTCTGCAGTTTTTATGCTTTGTGCTATAAACAATAAAATAGCGTCAATTTTTGAAAAAAAAAAAGCATTATTTTTTACTTTTTGCTATAATAAACATCCCCCAAAAATATATAAAAAAAAGTTTTTTCCCTCAGTTTAGGCCGATACGTATTCTTCTACATATTTTTGTTTAAAAAAAACGCAATAAGCGGTTGGTTGGTTTGCGCAAAAGTTATAGCATCTACAAAATAGGGGATAGTTTTATGGCATTTTTATTAATATATATTTTTTTTACTAGTAATGGTGGAGATCAGCAATTTTTATCATGACTGCGATATTATGGCGGACACATCGGACACTTTTAGCACAGTTTTGGGGCCATTCACATTTATACAGCAATCAGTGCAATTAAAAATGCATTAATTACTGTGTAAGTGTGACTGGCAGTAAAGGGGTTAACCACTAGTTGGCGCTGTAGGGGTTAAGTGTGTCCTAGGGAGTGATTCTAACTGTGGGGGGAGGGGTTTTGTGTGACACATCACTGATCACTGCTCCTGATTACAGGGAGCTGTGATCAGTGTCAGTAGGCAGAACGGGTAGATGCTTGTTTACATTAGCATTTCGCCATTCTTCCTCTCCGTGAGACGATCACGGGTATCCCCACAGACATCGGGTCCGCGGGGCCCACGATCCAACTCATGGAGCGCAAATTGCTTCTTAAAGGGCAATGCACAGGTATGCGATTCTGCCTGTACGTGACCTTCTGTCGCAGTATATGTGCATGAAGTGGTCGGGAAGCGGTTATTTAGACATGGTGCACTGCTGTCACCATACATAAACCCTTTCTGAGAAATGCCAGGCAACCATGGCTGGTGCACATGTATGTAGACAGAAAGTGGCTGCAAACAGGCTGCTGAAAATCAGCAGCACTGAGATTCAACAATGAATGAAAATAAAGTGAAAGGTATTTTTATATGAACAAAAATAGAAATGGTTTACGATTCACAGTACTTTAGAAAACCAAAAGGAGCATGTTTAGGACATTCACCAAATATTGAATGCAGATGAATCTTCAAGGTGCTTGTATTTTAAATGACAGGGATTGATTTACCATCAGTGAATGTTCTAAAGCAGTCACATTCACTGCTGTATAAATATGTCCCTTGACATTTTTGCGTTTTTGTTTAGCCAATAGAAAGCACTAGAGGGAGGAGAAGGAGAGGAAATTAGGGGTAGAGAGCTGCTATTTGAGCGCTGTACAAGCATTTTTCTGCATTTCTATTGAAGTCGATGGGGCCAAAAATGCTTGTAATCTGCCAAAAAGAAGCTCATGTACTTTTTTTGAGCTTCAGATGTTTTTCTTCAGGCGAAAAAGCGCTCATATGTGAACAGGGGCCATTGGAATGAATGGGATTTTACTTGTTGGGAGTTTCGGAGCTTAAGAGCTGTGCGTTTTACAAGCTGAAAAACGCACAGGTGTGAACAGGGCCTGAGAGTGACAGCGTGTTTAGGTTTGAACAAAAAAGAAAAAAAAAAAAAAGAAAGGGAAGGTGGATTGGAAAAGAAAGCAAAGCGCACACATCAGCATGAACAGACAAAGCAAACATAAGTAATCATTGAGCAGATTGAAGGTGCATGCAATGATTTTCATACCGATCCCATGCATCTTTCCCAGTCCTACAAAATAACGCCACCTGATCATTTTGGAACCTAAACATTGAGGAAGGAAGGACAGAGCCCAAGATAGGAGAGAAATCAATCACATTAAAGATTAACACCAGCAAAATAAATCACAGCAACAAGTATATCAGTGGTTTTTAATTACTATTAGCGAAAAATTTGTATTTTTTTTATTTTTGATTTGAAGAGATTGGAAATACAATCCTACACAATACCAATCAGTTTGAGCTTATTACTTCTGGTTTTAGTGCGTTAAAGTGAATCCATATGAAACTGAACCAAAGCGCCAAAGGATGAAAGTAAGTGAAAAAACCTCATGTATGTGTAAGAGAACAAATTGCTTTACCACATAATTAAAGCAGCTGCAGTGTGAAATTGGTGTGAACAATTAATAAATGATAAAAAGTATACCGCGCTAAATGCTAAAAAAAAAAATGACATACAGGTAATAAATAATACACTGGTAACAATTAATACAATTAATCAGACCTTCCCCAGTGAAAAAAAGTTGCTCGTGCTAGTGAAGCAATATCCAGTGCTGTGACTTGAATAGACGGATGATTCCATGCTTCTTAAAGAGGAAGTAAACCCTGATGAGTTTACTTCCTCTTTGATTCCCTGCAAAGGTAAAGCATATTGGACTACTATGCATCGCATAGTAGTCCATTATGTGTCACTTACCTGACACAGGAGCCAGCAAAGTCACTGCTGTCCCCTGTAGTTCCGAGCATCCATCTTCTTGGTGGGTCTCTGTGGGTCTCGCTGCTCCGGCGCTGTGATTCGCCGGAGCAGCGATGACGTCACTCCTGCGCATGTGCACGGGAGCCGACACTCGCGGCATATCGCCGCGATCTGCGGCTTACCCAGTGCGACTGCGCGCGGTGGCTGTCTTTAGGTAAATATCTCCTAAACCGTATAGGTTTAGGAGATATTTCTTGGACCTACAGGTAAGCCATAATCTAGGCTTACCTGTAGGTCAAAGTGGTTTGTAAGGGTTTACAACCAATTTAAGTGCTTTAAATAGGGTGCCCCCTATTGAAAACGTGAAATCCGCCTGGTTGGTTGATGCAGCTGCTGCGCTCAGTAAAGGCTTGATTTCCGGATTGAATGTGTCACAATAAAGCGACTCAACCTCTCAGATTGGCCGTCCTCAGGAAGTAACTTTATTGTGACACACTTCCGCTTACACATTCAATCCGGAAATCAAGCCTTTACTGAGCGCAGCAGCTGCATCAACCAACCAGGCGGATTTCACGGATTCACTTATACCTGCTGTTCACTCCGGGTGCCAGGACATTAGGCACTCATACATGAACATTCACCGCTTCCGATCATTGGTCCAGAGGATATCCATAGGGGTCGCCCCACGCGCGCATTTGACCTAACTAGTGATAGTTGGTCCACTCCCAGGGGTGAGTGCACATCTATTAGGGGGGCGCCCTATTTAAAGCACTTAAGAAGCATGGGCTCATCCGTCTGTTCAAGTCACAGCACTGGATATTGCTTCAGTAGCACGAGCACCTTTTTTTCACTGGGGATGGTCTGATTAATTTTATTAATTGTTACCAGTGTTTTATTTATTACCTGTATGTCATTTTTTAGCATTTAGCATGGTATACTTTTTATCAGTTAAAGTGAACCCATTGAGGATATGTAGCAGGTTCACTTATCAGTTTGTTTTTTCTTCCAGATGATGCATCAAACAACAAAACGTTTATGATGTAAAGACTTTGGGATGAAGATTGTGTTCTGTACAGGCATACCCCACTTTACGTACACTCGGGAGTATGGACATACCCACACCAAGTACAGACATTCCTGTGCAGCCACAGTATGGCCTGGAAGAGGTGCTGCCCTGAGTTGTCGCAAGTGAAGAGGCAAAGTTCCCGCCAGTCAATCCAGAGTTGCCCGTCAGCCAACCAAAGGGTTGCCGTCCATCCACTATAGGCCCTGACCCCCCCTACTGCAGCCTATAGCCCCCTACTATAGGCCCTGGCCCCCCCACTACTACAGCCCATGGTTTCCCATATAGGTCCTGACCCCCCTTACTACTACAGCCCATGGCCCCCCCTCGATATAGGCCCTGACCACCCCCACTATAGGCACTGACCCCCCTACTACAGCCCATGGACCCCCACTATAGGCCCTGACCTTCCCTACTACAGCCCATGGCCCCCCACTATAGGCTCTGACCCCCTACTACAGCCCATGGCCCCCCACTATAGGCCCTGACCCCCCCTACTACAGCCCAGGGCCCCCCACTATAGGCTCTGACCTGAACCCCCACTATAGGCCCTGACCCCCCCCTACTAAAGCCCATGGCCTCCCCGCTATAGGCCCTGACCCCCACCACTACAGCCCTTGAAGTCTTTGTATGCCTGCAAATGGCTATTGCAACACAGTACATGCATTGAGAAGTGAAAAAGGGTATTGTTTCACTTTAAGTACATTTTCCTTTTACATACATGCTCTGGTCCCATTGTGTACTTAAAAGTGGGGTATGCCTGTATTCAGTTTTTATTTAAAGTTGAACTCCATGCAGATATAAAAGAAAAATCTATTGAGTTTTGTATTCCATTTTTCAAATGAAGGGATAGGTAACAACATGATGAATGCCCTTAAAATCCTTTTTACTAAAGAGGTACAAAATCCTATGCACAGACAATGTTGACGCGTTTCAGGCAGGTGGGCTTTAGTTAATTATAGCTAAAGCCCACCATGCTGAAGTTTGCGGAACATTCTCTGTGAATAGAATTTTGCGATAAGGAATAGGGACGAGCTCAAGCGTGTTCGCATGGTCCACGTGCAGAGCCCGCCAGGAAGTTGCTGCGCTAATCACAGACAGTGATCGATCTCTGCAGCCGTGCATCGGGACAATGTCTCACTGCCTGCGATTAGTGCAGCGCCGACTTCCTAGCAGCCTCTGCACGTGGACCACACGAACACGCCTGAGCTCATCCTTAATAAGGAAGCATTCATCGTGTTGTTTCCTACCCCTTTGTTTGGATGATTCTCTTAGAATTTGTGCATCTGTATTTGGGCACATGTATTGCTCTTTTTTATATATTGCATCTATAAAAGTTTGCAGCACTACACCATTTCATTGAGAACTCTGTACAAATTTTTATATTATTAAATTTTCTTTTGTTAATTGCAAGCAGTGTAAGTTTCTGCATGCAACTTGGTATAAGCCTTCTGCAGAGCTTAGACTGGGAGTGGGAGAAGCTATGCTGTAGTGCTCATGTACTAACAAGAAACATGCTACTGGGGGGGGGGCTGTGTAAATCTTAGAAATGGAAGGACTCAAATCCTTTGACAGGTATAAAAGCACCCATATATGTATTTTATCGGAGTATAAGGGGTTGAGGTCAGCTTTAAAAAACAGAAGCCGCCAAATAAAACTCAATCCTTAAAGATATATTTAGACCTAAAGAATGGGATGAAGAACAGAAGAAGAACAGGTATTATGGGAAGACATTGGCTTAAAAAGCGGTCAACAGTTTTGAACCTTAATTTCCACTTAAAGTTGTTGTAAACCCTTACATACACCCAGTGAAGTGCCTGGCCTCTGGTAAGGTAGGTTCAGAGGTGAAACAAATCCTCCTACATAAGTTGTAACTGTTTATCTATGCCTGTTTTTTCCCTACATCCATTCAAAGTGCAGAATTTACACAAGACTTTTCAGCTCTGAAAAGCAGGGGGCAGAGACAGACCTGAAGTTACATCAATGACGAGAGCTCTGAGAGCTGAGGGAAGAGACACATCCCCTCTCCTTGTCACCATTTTTCTCTTAGTGTCAGGAATGATTCATGCTGATAGAGGAACGAAACAGCAGACAGAAATTAGACTTGGTGATCTTAATTGACACAAATACACACTATAGAGCAGGGATCTGCAATTAGCAGAACTCCAGATGTTACAAAACTACAAGTCCCATCACGCCTCTGCCTCTGGGTGCCACGCTTGTGGCTGTCAGAGTCTTGCAATGCCTCATGGGATTTGAAGTTCTGCAATAGCTTGAGGTTCGCTAATTGCATATCCCTGCTATAGAGGGAAATGCTTTGTTCAGAATTCATGTCTGGGGTTTACAACCACTTTAAGTGTGATGTACTTATATTTAGTTTGCCAAAAGGTCAGTCATTTTGCTTCTACATTAAAAACCACTGATTGTGTCATAATAGAAAACCATACAATAATAAATATATCCAAACAACCATTAAACAAAGCAACATTGATGATTATAGGAGAGAGTGGATAGACATATAAAATGTAGTTCTTAAAGCGAACTCCATGATTGCCCATGAACCCCCCCCCATTTTTTGTTGTTCAAAAATAAGTTTTATTGAGAGAAGTGGAACAATATACAATATCGACATACAAAGAAACATTTGAATACAAGAAATAAACACATTGTGGGGTGACAGTTACCACTTGTGCATTTATACAGCCATTGGTCCTAACATCTAACAGGAATCTGTGGGACAGTCTAGATGAAAGACCCAACCAAAACAGAGCTTATGGAAAGCAGTAATATGTAGAATCACAAAGCTTCTTTCTTGTGATAAGACCAGCCAAGGTGGACTAGTATAAATGACTGACTGTCTGAGTAGGTGTGGAAGGGTTGAGTCCAGAAAAGGGGTTTTAGTCCACTATAGGAGTATTCCATACAGAACGACCTATTCATACTAGATGTTGGGATAAAGACCTAAGGATTGGGCTAACGTGATTTAGAGGGTGTGTAGACGACAAAGGGTATTACAGAGAGGAAAAGAGTGGGAGAGAAGAGGATGAACGGTGGAATGGGGTAGAGGCAAAGGATAGAGATGGTATCACCTCCTCAGTCTCCATAGAAGGCAGGATAATACTATCCATTCGAAAGTGAAAATGTGTATTGGGAAGTTTATGATTGGGGATCATAGAGTTTAGCTGCTCATGGTAATTCTCCTCGACAGGGGTCCTCCCAGACTCATCCCTTGGGTAGGGGCGGAGCCCCTCTGTCTAAAGTTAGAGGTAGTGCCCTGGGTGTGGGCTCCAGGGTATATACCTAACTGGTTATTGTGACGAACTGGTAGGGTTCAGTCCCATCAGAGTTATGTTTCTGTGGTACAGAAATAGATCCAGCATGCCCATACGTGTGAGAATTTGGATGGGGAATCTTGTTCTATATAGAGCCCCCATTTTTTTTTAAACCCCCAAATATAGTCTTTAGTTCAAGTCTTTTTGGTGGTTGGGGTGTCAGTGAGCTTCCTCTTCTTCCTCCAGGACTGAATGGTGATCATGCAAATATGTGTGACGCCGCTCAGTCCTGGAGTACTGTGAACTTGGCCTATGGGTTGACACATCACCTGGGGGGGGATAATGTACTATAAATAAAAAAAGCCTGGCATCACAGTAAATGGGCACAATGACAAAAAGTAATTATGTATTGAAAAGGACTGCTGGTGCTTGACCAATGAGGAAGTCAGGAACAGCACTGAGAGAAGGAAAGCAGATGTCAGTGACAGCAGTGGGGAGAAGTGGGGGCACAGATTTCTCTACGTGTTGTTTTTTTTTATCTCACAAGAGGATTGCTCAGAGCTGTATTAACACTTCGTGACAAGACTGGGCACAGATGACTTTGCATACTCAAACCTACTAGGTACAAGTCTTCATTAAAAAAAAAAAAAAAAAAAAAGGGGGTTTACATTTACTTTAAGCCCAATACACACTATCAGTTTTTTGATTGAATGAAAAAAAAAAAAACAGCTCAGAGCAGCTGTACTAAAAATCCGATGTTAGTACCGCAATCTCACCTGCTGGGCTTTTGTGTTCCGACAGGGGGAGGGCCCCCCTGCCAGAACACTCAGATCAGTGCTCTCTGGCATTGGTCGAGAACGTTGATCAGCAGCCGACCGGCTGCTGGTTTTCCAGTATGCTCGTCCGACAGAAGCTGGCTGTTTGTTTTTTATTGAACCAGCCGATATTGCCCAGCATTTGGCCTGTGTGTACTAGGCTTAAAAATTATATGTCCCCTTTAAAGCCGGCTATACACAGATTTAAATTTACCCGGTTCAGCAGAGCAATTTTTTCTTCTTCAACCAGAAAACTGCAGAATATATGGCCTGCCTAACAAAGGAAATCACTACACTACAGTTGTTGTAGACAATAAACAATTCAGATCATGCAGGAAACGTTTTCATTGTTCTACCACATGATGCTCAGTCCTTTCTATTGCTCACGGTGTGAAATAATTCTCAGTTGCCTCATGTAATCTTTTACAGCATGTCTTCCTGAATCAATGTAAGATTATGTTGTATTCATTAAGCTGAAAATCTACTTTTGATTTAAATCAAATCCGTCAGCACCTAGATGTATTTTATTACAGAAATGCAGGCACCCTTTTGTGCCGGTTCGTACCATCACAATACTTATGCCCTAGAAACCCAGGGCATGCTCAAACAAATATTCACTTTTGTGCTAGCTCACCTGCTCCAGTCTCATGCAACTAGCCTTACCGCCCAACAGGGAACTATGGTCGGTAGGAGGCGGGCAAGCCTTCTTCCACTGGTGGACCAATGAAGTATAAGAAGCTTGGTCAGCTTTTAATTGCAGTCTATTTGCCCATTAAGATTTCCCCTTGCCTGAATAGCAATAAAAACCTGACAAAGGCACTAACCCTTCCACGCTCTTTCCAAAACTTAAAAAAATAAATAAAAAGGCTGGAGTTCCACTTTAATCTTTCAGTGTTTAAAGTGGTTGTAAACCCTTACAAACCACTTTGACCTACAGGTAAGCCTAGATTAAGGCTTACCTGTAGGTCCAAGAAATATCTCCTAAACCTATATGGTTTAGGAGATATTTGCCCGAAAACAGGCACCGCTGTCTACGGCGCATGCGCCGTAGATAGCGGCGCGCAGGCGCACTGAGCGCGGCATTCTCAACGACGGAGCTGCTGCACGTGTCGGGTCCCGTGCGCATGCGCGGGAGTGACGTCATCGCCGAATGACAGCGGCGGAGCTGCGAGACCCCACCAAGAAGATGGATGCGGCGGACTACAGGGGACAGCGGCGACTTCGCTGGCTCCTGTGTCAGGTAAGTGACACATAATGGGCTACTATGCGATGCATAGTAGTCCATTATCCTTTGCCTTTGCAGGGAATGAAAGAGGAAGTAAACTCATCAGGGTTTACTTCCTCTTTAATAAATGTCTAAAAAGGTTCAACCCCAGATTTTTGCTTCCTTCTTTATTTCTGTGGCATGGCGTCACAGATCTGCTTCTTTCTCCAACAGTGTTCAGAGTTCTGCAAAGTACAGTGCCACTTAATAATGTGGCCCCATTTCTTGCAGCTTTCTCCAGTGAGGCCAAGACAGCTGAATGATATATCCTCAGGAGGTGTGTCCTTGACGCCCTGGCCTTACAGGAAGTGGGAAGTGGGTAGAATGATACTAGACATCATTCAACCTGGAAGAGGTTAGGTGTTCAAGTTCACATTTGATTTTCCCCCCAGTGTATCATACCTAAAGCTCATCTTACTCTAGTGCCCCAATCACACGGTCAGACATTCCGACCACAAAATCTGTCAGATTTTTTCAGACAGATTTTGGCCGAAACTAGTCTTGCATACAAACGGTTGCACAAAGTTGTCGGAAAATCCGATCGTTCGGAACAAGGCGACGTACAAAACGTGTGACGGGACTATGCAGAGGCCAGTAGCCAATAGCTTTTGTCTCCAAATTTTTTCTGAGCATGCGTGGCACTTTGTGCGTCGGAATTCTCTACACATGATCGGAAAAATTCAGATTGGATTTTGTTGTCATAAAATTTTAGATCCAGCTCTCTAACTTTTTCTGTCGGAAATTCAGACAGAAAAAGTCCGATAGAGCGCCCACACGATCAGATTTTCCGACAACGTAATGCAAAAACTTTTTCCATCGGAACTTCCGACCGTGTGTATAGGGCATTAGTCAGAGCTTTTTTTTTTTGGTTTGAATGCTGACACGATTGAGAAACAATGCAAGTGCTGCTATTAACCTTCATTAGATCAGGTGACCAATAATTATAATTTTTGTCTTCACAATCATACAGTTGGTCTTCTTTACATGTATGTGCTACACAATGGTTTCACACTAGGGTTGCCACCTGTCCAGGATTCAAACAGACAGTCCAGGCTTTGAATCTTGTGTCCGGGTTTCAGGTGGACACATTATTCAGACCGGGAGCTGTGGGCAGCTGTCTGGGGGCAGGTCCGGCATCACTGGGGGGGCAGGGGGTAATAATGTCAAGAGAAATTTGGTCACACCCACTGTTTGCTGCAGCACACTATGCGCACCCCCTTACTATTCTCCTTGGGGCACCCAAAAGTGTCCCAAGCCGCCAAAAGTGTTCGGGTTTGGCTTGAAGAAAAGGTGGCAACCCTATTTCACACCCCTGAGTTTTCTCTCCAGCTATATATCCTTACTTGAGGACAAATGAGGAACTGTATTCCTTGCCAATGACAACATCTCCCTTTTATCTTCCTGCTGCAGGTTATGGTCCCGTTGAGCGGTAGACATTCGTATCATAAAATATTATAGAGAAGGCCTCTTAAGATGGTCTGACCGATCTCTTTGATCTCAGAAGTAGGAGCAGAAGTAGCCAGAGGAGATATTGGCATTGTTTGCTTTTTAAGAGACCTGCTGGATGTAACACTATACCCAAAATTGGAATTATGTGGTGCATTCAGTATGTTGTTGCAAAGGGCAATGTGTAAAGGGCAATGTGTAAAGGGCAATGTGTAAAGGGCAATGTGTAAAGGGCAATGTGTAAAGGGCAATGTGTAAAGGGCAATGTGTAAAGGGCAATGTGTAAAGGGCAATGTGTAAAGGGCAATGTGTAAAGGGCAATGTGTAAAGGGCAATGTGTAAAGGGCAATGTGCGGTGTTTAGTAGCCCACAGAAAATGAATACAGTTTTAGCTTACAATGGTCAGATCAGTTACACTCTGGTTGCTATTGGAAGCTGCATTTTTCAATATAATCTATGTTTAATGTATTGCCTTGTTGAAATAAATTAGAACTAGAGAAACTTTTTTTTTTTCATTTTGGATTTACATTTTTGTCCCATTGCAGAGATTTCCCTCCACTTCCTGTTCCATAGTGAAACAGGAAGTGAGAGAAAATACCTGCAAATTAAGACAATTCCTTGGGGACCCCCGGGTCACCAGAACAAGTATCCCCAATGGAAGATTTTCCCCCATTTTTTCTGGGGACAGCACAAAATTTGGGGTTTTCTTTTACTTTCACTTGTCAAGACAGATAGAGATGTGACTCTGCCTAATGGGGGCACAGACCGCAATAAAAGCTGACAAATGTGCCAATTTTTCTCTACTCCATCTAAAGCTTAAAAAAAAAAAAAAATAGGCCTTTAGTTATATTTTAACATGCTTCTTTTTTAATAAAAGGTTTGCTGTCATGGGGTTTAGATGTTAAATGAAGGCAAAGAGTCTTTTTTTTTTACTTTTTAAAATAATAAACATGTTATACTTACCTGCTTCTGTGTTTTGCACAGAGCAGTCCCAATCCCCCCTCTTCTAGGGATTATGGTAAGGGTTTGGTTTGAGGAACAGAATCATGTATTTTCAGTATTGGCACAAACATTTTGTTATTATTGCAGAGTTTATCTTAAAGTGTTTTTTGCTGTGCTTTCATCTTTTGAAATTGCCCTTTTAGGTTTTTGTTATTGTATTCAGTACAGCAATATATACATTAGGCAATAGAGAGTGCAAACACTCAATTTGCAATCACTCCACATCCCTTCTTTAGGCCCCTTTCACACTAACGTCCCGTTCAGGCCCGCCTGTCAGTTTTTCAGGCGGACCTGAACGGGTGCTCCATAGAGGTCTATGGAGCGTCGGATGTCAGCGGTGACATGTCCGCTGACATCCGACCCGCTCCGATCCGAAAAAGTGTGACGGAGGAAAAAGCTATTTTTCCATCCGTCTGCGGATCGGATCGGATGACGACGGGCACTGCGGTCCGTCGTCATCCGATCTCCCATAGGGGAGAGCGGCGCTGTGACAGGTCCGTCCCTGCACAGTGTGCGGAGACAGACCTGTCATCTCCCTGCTCAGCGGGGATCGGCGGAGTGATCCCCGCTGAGCAAACGGACATCCACGGGGCGGATCAGAACTGATCCGCCCCGTGTGAAAGGACCCTAAAGCTAAAACATTTATTTTTTACCTTAAATCATTCCCTGCATTAAGGTAAAATAACTATTTACAACTTGCTGTGTCCCCCCACCTCCCTAAACCTTTACCCAAGTCCTCAATCGATTCAGCGATGTGCATGGCTGCATCTCTTCTCTCCCCTCTTCTTTAAGACCCCTTTCACACCGAGCCGGCGGCGTCAGCGATAAAGCGGTGCTATTTTAAACCCGTCGTTTTAGCGGCGCTATTGGGCCACTAGTGGGGCGGTTTTAACCCCTGCTAGCGGCCGAAAAAGAGCTAAATCCATCTGCAAAATGTTGCCAGAGCGGTATGCTGGTGGTATCGCAGCGCTGCCCCATTGATTTCAATGGGGAGCAGCGGTGGAGAAGCCGCGAATTCATCGTTCACCGCTCCAAGGAAGCTGCTGGCAGGACTTTTTGTGACTCCCTGCCAGCGCACCGCTCCAGTGTGAAAGCACTCGGGCTTTCACACTGGAGTGAATGGAGCTGCTTTTTTTAGGCGCTTTTAGTGTGAAAGGGGTCTTACTCACAGGGAATGAGGCAATGGCTCCTGCTGCTGTCAGTCAAATCATGTGAGGAGGGAGCAAGGGCAGAGCCAAACCATACTGTGTGTGTCTATGGATGCACACAGCCTGGCTCTGGAGCCAGCCCGCACATCTGCCCCCATACAAAACAGTTTGCAACAGTGGCACACTCAAAATAGGAGGAGCAGAGAGTACCGGTGGGGGACCCCAGAAGCATCCCTAGTACATTATCAAACACTGCCCAGGTTTGGAATAAGATGCTGCTTTTCATTTGCATAAATAAATAAATAAATGATAATGGCCTGATGCACCATAAGTGAGATGCCTCCATCCCTAAATACAATACAATAAAAAATACAGTGGTCATGGGACTTTACATGAGGCAAATCACAATGGTAGACATGATTAACAATTTTTTTGCATAGCAACAAATTTCATATTTACAATAATTGAACATAATACAATTCCAATCATAAAAAAGGAGATAACGAGCTGATCCATGATAAATTAAGATATAAACAGTATGAATTCATAAAGGTTCCCAATATTCGCATACATAATGTTATTACGTAGATGTAAATACATGATTGCATAACGTCCAGACATCTTTGGCTCTCCCTTACATGATGGGGATTGCATACCATTATTGGCTAGATGTGTCAATATTATTTCTAACACTTTTGGATCTGCACTTTACGGAAACTTGGCCTGCCTTCCTGTTGTCGCGTGGTCAGTGTGGTGAATACTTTGCCACAGTCCCCGGGATAGACATCCCCTTGCACCCCCAGCTCTATGACTGTTGGGCCTATTTTTCTAAACTGATCTACAAATTTCTTGTATCTACTCCTGAGAAAGTGAACAGGGATCCACGAAACACGTATAGCTATAGGATGTCAAGATTTTTTTGGTCACCATATGTTTTACAATCATGCATTTACATCTAGGTAACAACATCATGTAGGGAACATTTATGAATGCATACTATTCATATCTTAATTTATCATGGATCGGCTCACTTACATTTTAAAGTGATACTAAAGTCTCGTTTTAGTTAAAAATAACAATCATGTGTATACTTACCTGCGCTGTGTAGTGGTTTTGCCCAGATCTGCCTCTTCTTGGGTCCCTCTTCTATGCTCCTGGCCCCTCCTTCTTGTTGAGCGTCCCCACAGCAAGCAGTTTACTATGGGGGCACCGGAGTCGACCCACTGCTCCATGTGTCCATTCTGACATGGATCCTTGGCCCGGCCCCACCCCCTTTCTCTCCTCTTTGGTTGACTGACTTTAATTGACAGCAGCAGGAGCTAGTGGTGCTGCACTGCTGTCTTAGCCAATAAAGAAGGGAATCTGGGGCAGCCAAGACACTCCAACTTTGCTGGATCTAGATAGTTGCATAGTTAGTAAGGTTGAATAAAAACACCAGTCCATCCAGTTCAACCTGAGTGAGTGTCTAAAATTTTCCCTGTACATTGTACACTCACATCAGTCCCTACCCTCAAGTAGCCCACAATCCAAGGTCCCCATTCACATACTAGGGCCAATTTTGAACAGAAGCCAATTAACTTACCTGCATGTCTTTGGAGTGTGGGAGGAAACCGGAGTACCCGGAGGAAACCCACGCAGGCACAGGGAGAACATGCAAACTCCAGGCAGGTAGTGTCGTGGTTGGGATTCAAACCAGCGACCCTTTTTACTGCTAGGTGAGAGTGCTAAGCACTACACCACTGTGCCGCCCAAATGAGATGGGGCTCAGGTTTAAGGTGTATGGGATTATCTTATCTAGGAGTTTTTAAGATGAGCTTAGGAAAGGTCACACATGGCCCTCAGGTATGATTTTGAAAAACAGCTTCTTATTCAATACCCGAGCAGTATTTTTGAATGTATAATACACACTGGAATACATGGGCAAGGTTATTGTAAAGGTAAACAAACTCTTGTGAGTCAGAAGATATTCTCCTGTCATCACTTCCATTGAAAATAAGGCTTGGAACCAACTATGGACAACAGTTCATCTAGAGCCGCTGGTTTATTACATGGGTCCTTCATTTAAAATTTCATAGTGATTTCAGGTGTGTAGCTCTCAATAGTGCACAATATGGAACCCATAATGGTGTAAGGCTTAGGAAACAATCTGTAAAGTTATTGAAATTTCCATGCTGTTGTTTTCAAGAATGTATATACTGGAAACATTTAGCTGCATACATGTTTTATACGGTACATATAAAGATGATGTCATCATTTTGTATATTGGCAGGGCCGTCTTTAATATTGATTGGACCCTGGGCAAAACTTTTCTTGGGGGCCCCCTCCCCATGCAGTCTCGCTCTCCACCTGCTCTGAGACATACAATAAATAGCAGCTAGACTCAAAATCAGTTTACTGAATCAGATCAGGCAGCTATTGCGATTGGTTGCCAGAGGTTTCAGTGTATCATTACCACTCACTGACTGGTTGCTAGAGGTTACAGAACACATTACAGCTCACTGGTTAGTTGCTAGAGGTTACAGCACATTATTTCTGCTTGTTGATTGGTTGCTAGAGATTACTGTGGATATGACCTTAGGGGGGCATGATGTACATTTCAATGCCGCCAGCCTCTATTTACATATGAATGCCGGTAATTTACATGTAAACACAAGGTCTCCAGGTGAGTCATCTGGGACACAGCACAGGACTAAAACCACAAAGGGCGAGGGAATTTAAGCCAGGATAGTTGGCAAGTATGAAGCAGCTGCTTTGGGCCCCACAACAATGACAGGGCCTAGGGCAGCTGCCCCTTTTGCCCTGCCTTAAAAATGGCCCTGTATATTGGTAGAATAACATAATCAAATAACATTGAAATTAATGGGTACAAGTCGCCTAGAAGTCGGATTGAAGTAGTACAGGAAACTTTTTTGAAGTCGGAGCGATTGCTGTAGTGTACATTAAGACGGCTTCATTAGCCAACATTGATTTTCTCAACAGGGCGACTTAAGTCGGATCCCGAGTTGCCCCTGTGTGAACGGGCTCTTAGGGAAAATATTTCTGAAAAACTGAAATAAAAGCTTTTATATGAGTCTTATCCATGCAATCTGCCATTTTTATACACTAGAATAAAAGAACACAGTAATTGAGGAAATAAAACATTTTAAAAACATTTTTCTAATGAGAGACCTAGTTTAGAACATGGCTTACCTTTTTATCTTTTGCATAATTCCACCATCATTATTCTTTAGGTCATGCACCATTTTCTGAATCTGCCTATTATAAGAAAGAAAAGATGTGGTTGGAATCGGTATTTGTGAAGAACTGTAAGAAAATTTATACTTTTGAGCATTAAAAAATTATTTTGGCAAATATGAGTTATCACATTAGACAAAGTGTATCTAAACTCAAGAAGAAAAAATTAATGTTGTACTTAAAGTGGTAGTAAACCGCTGCAGAATAAAAAAAAAAAAAAAAAAAAACACCTGTAAGACAATGGCATAATGTGCTTGTATGCATCGTATACTAGCACATTATGAAATACTTACCTTAGAATGAAGCCCTTCCAGTGGCAGGCAGTCACCACTGAGAGGGCTGACATCTTCCTGCGGGCTTTCTTCTGATGCTGTGAGTGGCCAGAGCTGCGATGATGTATCTCTGTTCTTGCAAGAAGCTTTGAAGGTCCAGCACAATATGACGTCAGGGGCTGCGTGCAGGATGATTATCTCCTAAACAGTGCACGTTTAAGAGATATTCATTTTACCTATGGGTAAGTCTTATTATAGGCTTACCTGTGTGTAAAAAAAAAAAATATCTTTAAATTAAAAAATGATCTAAAAATTATTAAAATTAGATAATTAAAATTATCTTTACTGTAACCTTCATCTGTAACCTTCATCTTCCAAACCTTCTGTTTGGAAGAGTCACTTCTAAGAGGTAATGTCAACACCAGAAAATCTGAGGAGACGCCCCCTCGCAGGCCATAGCAGGTAACTGACAGCCTCAGTATCCCTATTATACCCCGTACACATGAGCGGACTTTGACATCAAAGGTCCGACGGAACGATTCCGGCGGACTATTCGATCGTGTGTGGGCTGCAGCGGACTTTTGATTTGCAAAAATCCGACAGACTTTAGAAATGGAACATGTTTCAAATTTTTCCGCCGGATCCAGTTCCTATCGAAAAATCCGCTCGTCTGTATGCTAGTCCGATGGACAAACAGCGACGCTAGGGCAGCTATTGGCTACTGGCTTCAAACTTCCTTATTCTAGTCCAGTCGCACGTCATCATGTTCAAATCTGTCAGACTTTAGTGTGATTGTGTGTGGCCAAGTTCATTCATTCGCAAAGTCTGTCAGAACTCAGTCGAAAGTCCGTCGGAAAGACAGTCGGACCTAGTCCGTTGAAAAGTCTGCTCGTGTGTAAGCGGCATAAGAGTACATAAAGTGGGGTGTGTTCATCATTTCCCTCATATGCCCCAAACACACGGTTGGAAATTCCGATGGAAAAAGTCTGATCGGATTATATTGTTGGAAAATCCACTCGAGTGTGGGCTCTATCGGACTTTTTCTGTCGGAGTTTCCGACGGAAAAAGTTTGAGAGCTGGATCTAAAATTTTCCGACAACAAAATCCAATCTGACTTTTTCCGATCGTGTGTAGAGAGTTCCGACGCAAAAAGTGCCACGCATGCTCAGAAAAGATTTGGAGACGAAAGCTATTGACTACTGGCTTCTACGTAGTCCTGTTGTACTTGATTTACGTCCCCTCATTCCAAACGATCGGATTTTCCAACAACTTTGTGCGACCTTGTGTATGCAAGACAAGTTTCGGCCAAAATCCGACCGCGTGTATGGGGCATTACAACACTCTTGGTTACTGAAAACTTTGCAGCACCTGAAAAGGAGTTTAGAGCACCCCCTGCTGGACAGTGTTAATTCCTTCAAACAAAAATATTTTTGTTTACAAAATTAAACAAAATTAGCTGGGAAGATACTGGAGCGTTTAATAAAAGACCACATCGACGAGTTCTTGCTGAACAATAACACTTTAAGCAACAGACAGCATGGATTCATGAAAGACAGAAGTTGTCAGACAAATCTGATTTCTTTTTATGAGGAGGTAAGTAAAACCTTGGGCAGAGGGGTGGCAGTGGACGTGGTATACTTGGATTTTGCAAAAGCATTCGATACAGTTCCGCACACACGGCTCATGTGTAAGGTAAAGTCTACAGGTTTGGAAATATCAGTTTGTAAATGGATAGAAAATTGGCTAGAAGACAGAATTCAAAGAGTCGTGGTTAATGACTCTTACTCTGAATGGTCTAAGGTTATCAGTGGTGTACCCCAAGGTTCAGTGTTGGGACCCTTACTTTTTAACATCTTTATAAATGATATTGGGTCTGGCATCAAAAGTAATATTTCTGTCTTTGCAGATGACACCAAGATATGCAGTGGAATAACGTCTTTACAGGATGTCTCCAATTTACAAGCCGACCTCAATACACTGTCTAATTGGGCGACTATGTGGCAGATGAGGTTTAATGTTGATAAATGTAAAGTTATGCACTTGGGGCCTAAGAATATGCATGCATCATACATGCTAGGGGGAGTACAACTGGGGGAATCCATAGTGGAGAAGGATCTGGGGGTTTTGGTAGACCATAAGCTCAATAACAACATGCAATGCCAAGCTGCTGTTTGCAAAGCGAGCAAAGTCCTTTCTTGTATTAAGAGAGGTATGGACTCCAGAGAAAGAGATATAATTTTGCCCCTGTTCAAATCATTAGTAAGACCTCACCTGGAATATGCCGTTCAGTTTTGGGCACCAGTTCTCAAAAAGGATATCGGGGAACTGGAGAAAGTGCAGAGAAGGGCAACCAAACTGATAAGAGGCATGGAGGAACTCAGCTATGAGGAGAGATTAGAGGAACTAAATTTATTCACTCTTGAGAAGAGGAGATTAAGGGGGGATATGATTAACATGTTCAAATATATTAGGGGTCCATATAGTGAACTTGGTGTTGAGTTGTTCTCTGTACGGTCAACCCAGAGGACACGGGGGCACTCTTTACGTCTAGAGGAAAAGAGATTTCAGCTTCAAGTACGGAAAGGTTTCTTCACAGTTAGAGCAGTGAAAATGTGGAATAGACTCCCACCAGAGGTGGTTCTGGCCAGTTCAGTAGATTGCTTTAAGAAAGGCTTGGATACTTTCCTGATGGTACGTAATATAACTAGGTACTAACATAGGTAAAGTTGATCCAGGGAAAATCCGATCGCCTATTGGGGGATCAGGAAGGAATTTTTTCCCCTGCTGTAGTAAATTGGAGCATGCTCTGCTGGGTTTTTTTTTCGCCTTCCTCTGGATCAATTGTGGGCATAAAATTGGGTATCTGGATTGTACGATTATTTTTTATTTTATTTATTTGTTTTTAAGGTTGAACTGGATGGACTTGTGTCTTTTTTCAACCTGGCTAACTATGTAACTATGTAACACTATTTTAGTCAACTAAAATATGGCTAAAACTAAAACAATTCAGATGATTAACATACGACTAAAACTAAAATGGGATTTTCTCTTGAGGAGACATGGCTGGAAGAGGCAGCAGAGGAGGTTGGAACTGGAGTTGTACTGTGTCACTGTAAAGTCTGAAGGAGCAGCGGATCATCAATGAAGAAAACAAATGAGTCCTTGAGCGCTAAAACTCTCAGTCATCTATAAAGGTGGGCATATCCTGGAGAACGTGAGAGAAAGCCGAAACCCAGTGCAGCTGCCAGTGCCAACCACTGTAAAAGGTGGACAACAGAACATATAAAACAAATGCAGCGCTTTATGGGACCAGCGTAAAAAACGTTGCAAAATGATATGTCAAGTAAAGTTAATTTATTAAATGCACACTTAGAATAATTAAAAACATCTATCAAATGGTGAGGAGATAGTAAAAATATGTAAAAGCCATATAAAAACCCATTGCCATTGTTGATATATTGTGAAGAAATGTGTAAACAATAACACCATGAAGTTCAGATGACGGCGGGTTAATATCAACCGATGTACTTCAACTCTCAATCCTGAGATGATAACCAGATCTCCAGGAGGAGCCACCAGGATGGAAAAGCAAGGGTCACAATAATGAATCCGGTGGCTTGTCGCAGATGTCAGGCCCACAATTTTTTTTAAACTAGTAATGGCGGCGATCAGCGATTTTTATCGTGACTGCGACATTATGGTGGACACATCTGACATTTTTGGGACCATTGTCATTTATACAGCAATCAGTGCTATACAAATGCATTGATTACTGTGTAAATGACACTGACAGTGAAGGGGTTAACCACTAGGGGGCAGTGTAGATGTTAAAGCGGTAGTAAACCCGCTATTTTTTTTTTAACACCTGCAAAGCAAAAGGCATAATGAGCTAGTATGCACCGCATACTAGCTCATTATGAAATACTTACCTTAGAACGAGGCCCCGACATCTGGCACGATCCACGCCGAGGGAGCTGACATGCTCCCTCTGCGTTTCTTCCGGGTATCGCGGCTCCGGCGCTGTGAGTGGCCGGAGCCACGATATCGTCACTCCCGCACATGCGCGCGGGAGATTTCTTTCCGGCCGCCGGCCACTGACGGATTTTCAGGCCGAGAATCCCCTCGTGCGCATGTGCCGCTGCAGTCAGCGGCGCATACTGAGGGGAATATCTCCTAAACCGTACAGGTTTAGGAGATATTTTTTTTTTGCCTACAGGTAAGCCTTATTATAGGCTTTCCTGTAGGTAAAAGTTACAAAAAAGGGTATACAACCACTTTAAGTGTGTCCTGGGGAGTGATTCTCCCCCCAACGGTGGGGGGCACGGCTACGTGTGACACGTCACTGATCTCTGCTCCCGATCACAGGGAGCAGAGATCAGTGACACTGTCACTAGGCAGAATGGGGAGATGCTTGTTTAAATTAGCATCTCCCTGTTCTTTCTCTCCGTGAGACGATCGCGGGTATCTTTGGAGTCTGCGGGGCCCGCAACCCAACTCATGGGGCTTACCGTGGGCACACGCGTGCCCACAGGCCGCCTCTTAAAGGGCAACATACAAGTACGTTAGTTTGCCTGAAAGAACCCTTCGGCTGACATATCGGCGTGAGGCGGTCGGCAAGCGGTTAAGAAGAATTTGTTATCACTTTTCAGAAGAGCAACTTCACTCTCACATGTTTGAACACTTTGTTTGTGTTATACGTACTTCATTGGACTCTATTACTGAATTATTTAATTTTTAGATTATGATCACCTAGGAATTTGCATGGATCCCCCTCCCTCATTTTATATTGTTTTGTGCATTGTGTTCACTTTAGGTCCAGCAGCATTTTCACATTAATTAGTTAGTTTGACCCCTTTCACACTGGCTTGTTTTGCAGGCGCTATTGTGCTAAAAATAGCGCCTGCAAACCGACCTGAAACAGCCGCTGCTATCTCTCCAATGTGAAACACCCCCCCCCCCCCCCCCGAGGGCTTTCATACTGGAGCGGTGCACTAGCAGGACGATAAAAAAAAGTCCTGTTAGCAGAATCTGTGGAGCGGTGAAGGAGCCGTGTATACACCACTCTTTCACCAATCCTGGCCATTGAAATCAATGGGGCAGTCCAGTTATACCGCCGGCAAAGCGCCTCTGTAGAATAGCTTTACCGCCGAAGCTCCTCCTGCCCCAGTGTGAAAGGGTCCTTAGTTATTGTTCACTTAGTAGCACGAGGGACCACATTTTTAAATTTTTATTAATTAACAAGATGTAAAAAGAAAGCTGTGACCAAAAAGACAGGGCAAAGAATTAGTTCTCAGTAATGGTAAAAAGGCAGAAAAACGAAAGAAAAAAAAAAAAAAACTAGAAGAAGGTTTGCTGTGAGAATCTCCAGTCTAGAATAAAGATTACTATTAGATAAATCAGATGAAGTTGGTAATGACAGAAAGGCTCGGTATAAATTTCATGTCTGAGCTGCATTCATGAAGTGCACCTGGCAGATAAGCAGGAAACGTATTTAGGGAAATGAAAGCAAAGAAATCTACTATTTGTAATTTTTCTGCTGTTTAATAGCAGTATTCAGAAAGACCCACGCTGGAAAGTGAGTTTAATTCTCTATTAGACTCCTACATTAAGTTTGAATACATTTTGAGGTAGCCAGAAATGAAAACGATAGCTGGAGGAAACAATGAATCCTGGAAATAAAATAACTTGAAGCAGCCTTAGGTTACATTGGCCATACTTGGAGTTAGCATCAAATAAGATAGAATGTACTGTAAGGCCGCGTACACACGCGGGGACTGTTCGCCCAACTTTGTCCGTCAAACAGTTTCAGCAAACAGTCCGCTCAAAATTAGCATGGACGGACATGGCCACACACGACGAACGAACAGTTTGCTGAAACAGTGCGCGATGACGTGAACGGCACGTACGACGGGACGAAAAATACGACGTCCTATACACTGCATTATAACTTTCGGCGTGTAAATCCTTTCTGAGCATGCGCGGAACTTAGTTTGACGAACAAGCCTACACACGAGGGGACTGTTCGCTGAAACAAAGTTTCAGCGGACAGTTTTTCGGAATTTCCGAAAAACCTTGTTCAGCGGACTGTTCGCTGAAACTGTCCGCTGAAAGCCCACACACGAGCGGACTGTCCGCCGAAACACTGTTCAGCGGACAAAGTTGGGCGAACAGTCCCCGCGTGTGTACGCGGCCTAACAGACTATGACCATGGTGCTATCAACTCTTCTGTGGTAACTATCTGATTGGGAATTCATTTAATGCCAACTTGCAGCAGGTTTTTTGTAGGCCACTTTCCTCACAAAGCCCTACAGTCTAAATTTTTTATTTTTAGTAATGATGGATCTGAATCCCTTATAACCATCCCTGTGGTTCACTACTTCATCAGGCTCCATACTCATTTTGGCCCTCAGGCCATGTTGGGAATCATTCGTTTATGCAATTCTGAGAGAGACCTCCAGTGATCCCAGGCTTTTTCCACAGTGGGTCCACTCGAGGTTCATGAGAGATGGGAGTCCAGGTTGCTAGGTGTGTGCACAGTGGGTCCAGACACTCGAGGTTCATGAGACATGGGAGTCCAGGTTGCTAAGCGTGTGCACAGTGGGTCCAGACACTCGAGGTTCATGAGACATGGGAGTCCAGGTTGCTAAGCGTGTGCACAGTGGGTCCAGACACTCGAGGTTCATGAGACATGGGAGTCCAGGTTGCTAGGCATGTGCACCCAGGGGAATCTTTCCAACCACCGCCAAGCAAGCCGGTCGTCAACCATTAGGCCGCCCTTTATTCCTGACCCAAACCAGAAGTAAAGTTTACACTCGGCATCTGAAAGTGGATATCTCAAACTGATACTGTAACTAATATTTGATTGTCGGAAGCTGACTGTATTGTAATACTGATTTGTTCAATAAAAACTTTTTTTTTTAAAGTTTACACGGGAATTAGCTGTGCTGTAAACGTCTTAGAAAGAATAAATGACCAGTCCAGGATTTGTAGCAGCAGCAAAAATCATTACCCGATAACTGCATAGACGTTCTCACCAAGCTGAGCTTAACATACCCGTAGCCCCCATTGAACACACCATACAGGTACTTGTCAATTTAAAACCTTACTGAAATTCTCTGCATCATTTTACAAATTTAAGACATGGTCAATTGTATTTATTACAGGTACTTGTATAGTGCTGTCAACTTATGCAGCACTTTACATATTTACTATACATTCACATCAGTCCCTGCCTTCAAGGAGCATACAATCTAGGGTCCCTCACATACATATAACAAGGCCAATTTAGACCGGATTAAATTAATTTACCATCAAGTCTTTGGAGTGTGGGAGGAAACCGGAGTACCAGGAGGAAACCACACAGTTACAGGAACAAACTCCATGCAGGTACTGCTGTGGTTGGGATTCCAACCAATGACCCTAGGGCTTACAGGCAGAAGTTCTAACCATTTAGCCACTGTACTGCCCATCCATATCTTTTTCATAGCCATAGTCTTTTTTTCAAACAATATGGTAAAATGCTGCATATACACATTGGAACTTGAGCACAGCTTGTCCTAGAGTTACGGGAGGCATACTGTGGTGCTCATGAAACTGTTTTGGAAATATCCTGCCATGTTTTTCTACTTTATTCTTATCTAGGGTCCAGCTAAGTTCCAGGTTTACCCCAAAGGGGTAAAGTACACACGAACACTCTGTGCCCTACATCCATCTCCTTGATGACCCTCTAACCAGCCCCCTTCTCCCTTTAGGTCTTTATAATAAGATGCAGCCGCTGTTCAGGTATTATGATAGCCGGCAGCGGCAGGTGGCAGAATCCAGTAGTCCAGTAGAGGGGATTTTTCCATCTTCACTGTTGCTAGATTGTGGGTGGCGTAATCTGTTAGATTTTTTTCGGTCAACCCGCAGGTTGATCTAAGATCAGTCTCATTCATTGATTCAACCTTATCCAAACACAAGGTAATTCCCTTTTTTTTGGTGAGCATTGGCTAATTTAGTCAATTCCCACTGCACATTTATATGTGCCTCACTAAGTTTATTTACTTTATATGTTCTGCATATTTCTTTTTAGAAATATCACTTTGTTAGTCCCTCTCTGAAAGCAGTCCTGGCTTACATGCTGGATGGATGGGATGACAGATGCTTTGATTGATCTTATTGTCGCGTTTACATCCATATGGAACTGATATATAATATTTATATATATATATATATATATATATATATATATATATATATATATATATATATATATATAATATATATATATATATATATATATATATATATATATATAAACACCGTTTTGTGTCTATGCCAATTCTGCATGTTTAGTCATGTCTATGGATTGTTTCTTCAATGCGTTCACGAGATATTCATTCAAACGGTTTTCTATTCTTAGTATTTAAAGAGTCACACCATCTATCTCTCTTAAGAAACTCTACTGAGTGAAACACGTCGTTAGTGGTATTGCTTTGTTTTATTTTGCTATATTAAAAATAAATATTTTTTGATATGGGCGTAAATAAAATTTCTCTCATATTTTTATCTCTTTATTAAATACATAATTCAATTTTAATTCTAATTGATGAGTTTTTGACCTCCATACCCAACACCGTTAAAAATCGCTGAGGTTTGTTACCTCTTTGCCCTCCTTTCCTTCTTTTTTGAAACCATAGGAAATGTAGTTCCAAAACATCTGAGGTGCCAAGGTTTGTCATTACTGCTATAGGGTGACAGAACTCTGCCCTTGTCCTCCCATTACATACACTGTACTTCCAGCTGAAACTATAAGCCTCCATGCTGATGCTCATTGCGCTGGCCCACTGGTGGGCTCTGAGGAACAAGGTAATCCTTCGAAACGTGCCAACTGCCAGTGACCCCTGTAATCTCCTCTGTTACGATCTGGTGTCTGTCGTCACTTTTACCAATTGCTATCATTTGGAGACTATTTGTATCACAAGTTTTCGTCCATACATTTGCGAGTAGTTTCCCATTTTATTTCTAATAAAATCTATCTAAGGATATTGCACAAGGCTGGATCGCCCTTGTTTTCTTTCTTCTCTCTTTGACTGTTAGGATACCCCTTTCCTTGAGGGCAGCAAGGCCTGAGGCATTATCCACTATGACATCTAGTCCATCTGGTATGCACTTGTGCGCAAGAGTGTTTTGTTTTCTGCCATGTAAACAAGCCGCCCTCCCCCCCCCCCCTTTTTTTTTTAATTTATTTATTTTTAAAGCAAATAATCAAAACTTTTTTTTTTTTTTTTTTTGGATCTTTTGTTTTTAAAAAGGTAGAAGAGAGATTTAGAGGACTTTTAGACCCCAGATTTCTCCATAAAGAGAACCAGTCATGCTTTGTTGTTATCCCAAGGGATGTTTACATTCCTTGCAATAGCAATAAAAGTAACCATTTTTTTAAAGGAACAGATAAAAAGTGAACAAAAAAAAGTAATAAAATAGATAAAAATAAAATCTAAAGCACCCCTATCCCCCTGTGCTCACGTGTAGTGGATAACGCATACGTAGGTCACGCCCACATATGTAAACCATGTTCGCACAACACTGTGAGGTATCGCCGTGAACATCAGAGCAAGAATAAGAATTTTAGCACTAGATCTCCTCTGTAACTCCAAACTTGTAACCTGTAGAAATGTTTAAAGCTCGGTTCACACCTAAGATGGATCTGTCTTACAGCAGGGGTCCGATGCGTGCTGGTTCTCCATTTCAGGTTCGATTTCAGCCCAAATTTTGGGCTGAATTCGCACTTCAAAACGGACCAAAAGACGCACATCATTTTTCTGCAAAACGCACTGGACCTGCTCCGAAGATATGTGAACCGGCTCCAAAGAGAGCTTGTCAAAATCTCCTGCTATTGCGAATTGGATGCGAGAATCCCATTTCTAATTAGCAATGGTGTGAACCCAGCCTAAAAGCGTCACCTATGGAGATTTTAAAATACGATAGTTTAGTGTCATGCCACGAGCCTGCACAGTTTTAAAGCATAAGATGTTAGTTATATTTACTTGGCATAACATCTTTCATATTTTACCGAAAAATTGTGGTATATATTGTGTTTTTTTTTATAAATTAATTACATTTTAAATAAAGTGTATTTTTTCCTCCAAAAAAAAAAAAAAACAAGGAAAAAAAACCGCTGCGCAAAAACCGTGACATAACAAATTTTAACGATCACCATTTTATTCTCTAGGGCCTCTCCAAAAAAAAAAAAAAAAAAACACTTGTTTGGTGTAATTCTCTAGCAAAAAGAATAGATTTTTACAAAAAAATTTCAGAAAAAGTTAAAAATAGTCAATGTTGATTGGAAGAGTGAAGTCACTTTAAGCCGGTATTTCAGCATTGCTGTACACCACACACGCAGTTGACTGGCCTGAACTCAGGAGCAGCTCAGGGCAGAAATGGACAAAACTTTGTTCTTAGCTCTCACAGATCTGACAATGACTAATGCAGCATTTCCCTTTCAGGATTTAATGAATGCTTTGTTTACCTAAGAAAGATTTAATAAGCAAAGGATCATTTGAACTTACAGAGCCGAGCGTCATTACTATTCCTTTATTTGTACCCGTCTGGGCATGTCTATAAAAACACTGGGCACAATGCTAGGATTGTTTTGGTGTGTTGGTACTGTACATAACACAACCAGCCAAGTACTGAATTCCTTGTCTATCCATTGCCTTGTAATGGGGATGGATGTCTGTTTTCAAAACACGTCTTATCACCCATATTATCAGGAGAAACACTAGCTTTTGTTCTGCCTAAATTTATAAATGACCTATTTAATAAATAGGATTTTCTATGTTATTTTTAATAGTTCACAGGCTGAAAATATCAGTTTTAAAGTAGACTTCTGGGTTAAAGCTACCTCTCCCCCTCCTAACTAACCTGTGTACTTGCCTGTTTCCAGTCCACTCGGGTCTGGTCATGTGATCCCGCTCTCCTGCCTCAGTCAGTGGTGGCAGCAGGGGAGAGGAGGGGGTGCTGATAACGAATAGGCCAGTGATGGCGAACCTTGGCACCACAGATGTTTTGGAACTACATTTCCCATGATGCTCCACTACACTGCAAAGTGCATGAGCATCATGGGAAATGTAGTTCCAAAACATCTGGGGTGCCAAGGTTCGCCATCACTGGAATAGGCTATTGAACCCTATGGGTGGTGTCTAGGGTTGCCACTTTTTCTTCCAGCCAAACCCGCACACTTTAGCGCCGCACAGCAATTTTTCTTTAGTATACATTATAGGATTGTAGCAGACCCGGGGACACCTTTGGGTGCACCAAAGAGAAAATAGTAATGTGGCACACATAGTGCCCCCTCACCCTCCTGTCAGGCAATGCACCAAGCTAAATTTATGTCTAAATAATGTACCTGGGTTTTAGTGGGACTAAAACCCGAACACATGATTCAAAACCCAGACTTCCAGGTGAATCCCCGACAGGTGGCAACCCTAGTGACGTCACAGTTCCCAAGCAAACCTAGCCATTGTTGAGTAGTCTCCCTGATCCTCTGCATGACACAAGGGACCATGTGACTAGACTGGAGTGGCCCAAAAATAAGTATATACAGTACATCTTTCTTACAGCATAAGTGTTAGGATAGGGGAATGAGCATTTTTAAAGTTGAATTAAAGGGATCAATACTTCCTTCCAACGGTCATCGTCCCTCCCTGATGCAGGCATTATCTTCTGTGTGCTATTTGGCTGTCTTTATAGACCAACTGCCGTAATTATACTGTGCCAGGTCAGCACGATCCCGCGAACTGTTGTAGCTGTACATCAATCCCTTTTTAGCCGGATAGCAGGGGCTTGCATGCGCCGGCCACAAGCTTTTGTGATGACTGCTGGCCACGAGCGATTGCAGGCACAAGAGGCAGAAAAGGGATGTGTGTGTGTGTGTGTGTGTGTAAACACACACATCCCAGTTCTGAAAGGAGAGAGAGAGATCATGAGTTCCTACGAGTTGGGAACCATGATCTCTCATCTTCTATAGTCAGTCCCATTACCCACGGTTAGAACACACACATAGGGTACACAGTTAACCCCTTCCCTGCCAGTGGCATTTATACAGTAATCAGTGCATTTTTATAGCACTGATCGCTGTATAATTGTCAATCGACCCAAAAATGTGTCAAAAGTGTCCGATGTGTCCACCATAATGTCGCAGTCTCAGAAAAATAAATAAAAAATCAGATTGCTGCCATTACTAGTAAAAAAAAAAATGTAAAAAATTATAATAAAAATGCTATAAATCTATCCCCTATTTTGTAGGCTTTTGAGCAAACCAATCAATATAGGCTTTTTGAGATTTTTATTACAAAAAACATGTAGAAGTATACATATCCGCCTAAACTGAGGAAAAAATTATCTTTCTTTAACCACTTGCCGACCGCCGCACGACGATATACGTCGGCAGAATGGCACGGGCAGGCATATGGGCGTATATATAAGTCCCTGCCTGCCCGCGGGTGGGGGGCCCGATCGGGCCCCCCCCCGGTGCCTGCGGCGGTCGGCATTTCTTCGAGAGCGATCCGGGATGAGGGGGCGGCCATTCATTCATGGCCACCCCCTCGCGATCGCTCTCGACGAATGGAAATCCCCCGTGACATCACTTCCTCTCCTGTAATGTAAACACAGGAGAGGAAGTGATGTATTCTCTCCTCCGTGTCGGTATTTTCCGTTCCGACACGGAGGAGAGCGGATCGGTGAGTTGCACCAACACTCTACACACACAGTAGAACATGTCAGGCACACTCACACCCCCCCTTTACCCCCCGATCACCCCCCCAATTACCCCTGCCCCCCAGTCACAGTGACACCAATGTCATTTTTTTTTTTTTTGCATTGGTGTCATTTGTGACTGTAATAACTGTTAGGGCAGTTAGAGTTAGCCCCCTTTAGTTCTAATGTACCCCCCTAACCCCCCCAATAAAGGTTTAACCCCGTGATCACCCCCCGTCGCCAGTGTCACTAAGGCTGGGTTCACATTGCAGCGGTTTATGAGAACGAATGTGATTCGCACCGCACTGCAGTGCAAATCACATCCGATCTCTGTGCGATTCGAGTTCAGCCATTCGCCGCACCCGCCGCACCCGCCACACCCGCCGCACCCGCCGCAAATTCGCACGGGACCCTTTTTTTGGCCCGCAGCAGAATCGGATCGCATGGGTGTTCACACCATGCGATCCGAGTTTGCAGATCGCACTGCGATATGCGAACTGATCTGGGGGTGTCAGTAACATTTCACTGACACTCCCAGCAGTTCGCATAGGGCAGTGTGAACTGCCGCCGGGAGGCATGCGATGCGGGAACCCGCCGCGGATTCGCGGCGTTTCCGCATCGCTCCAGTGTGAACCCAGCCTAATAAGCGATCATTTTTCTGATCGCCGTATTAGTGTCACAGGTGACGCTAGTTAGGCAGGTAGGTATTTAGGTTCGCCGCAGCTTTTTATAGCGCCAGGGACCCCCATATACTACCGCATAAAGCCCCCTGATTGCCCCCTAGTTAACCCTTTCACCAGTGATCACCATATAACTGTTACAGGTGACGCTGGTTGGTTAGTTATTTTTTTATAGTTTCAGGGCACCCGCCATTTATTACCTAATAAAGGTTTAACCCCCTGATCACCCGGCGGGTGTCATTTGTGACTAATAACTGTTAGGGCAGTTAGGGTTAGCCCCCTTTAGTTCTAAGGTACCCCCCTAACCCCCCCAATAAAGGTTTAACCCCGTGATCACCCCCCGTCGCCAGTGTCACTAAGGCTGGGTTCAGATTGCAGCGGTTTGAGAACGGATGTGATTCGCACCGCACTGCAGTGCAAATCACATCCGATCTCTGTGCGATTCGAGTTCAGCCATTCGCCGCACCCGCCGCACCCGCCACACCCGCCGCACCCGCCGCAAATTCGCACGGGACCCTTTTTTTGGCCCGCAGCAGAATCGGATCGCATGGGTGTTCACACCATGCGATCCGAGTTTGCAGATCGCACTGCGATATGCGAACTGATCTGGGGGTGTCAGTAACATTTCACTGACACTCCCAGCAGTTCGCATAGGGCAGTGTGAACTGCCGCCGGGAGGCATGCGATGCGGGAACCCGCCGCGCATTCGTGGCGTTCCCGCATCGCTCCAGTGTGAACCCAGCCTAATAAGCGATCGTTTTTCTGATCGCTGTATTAGTGTCACAGGTGACGCTAGTTAGGCAGGTAGGTATTTAGGTTCGCCGCAGCTTTTTATAGCGCCAGGGACCCCCATATACTACCGCATAAAGCCCCCTGATTGCCCCCTAGTTAACCCTTTCACCAGTGATCACCATATAACTGTTACAGGTGACGCTGGTTGGTTAGTTATTTTTTTATAGTTTCAGGGCACCCGCCATTTATTACCTAGTCTCACTAGTGTACCCCTAAATTTAGGGGTGTCTACTTTCCAAAATGGGGTCATTTGGGGGGGGTTTGTGCCATCTTGGCATTTTATGGCCTTCAAAACTGTAACGCCCTTAGAAAGCCTGAAGGCGGTGCTTGGTTTTCGGGGCCCCGTACGCGGCTAGGCTCCCAAAAAGTCCCACATATGTGGTATCCCCGTACTCAGGAGAAGCAGCAGAATTTATTTTGGGGTGTCATTTCACATATGCCCATGGCATGCGTGAGCAATATATCATTTAGTGACAACTTTGTGAAAAAAAAAAGTTTGTAATTTTCCCGCAACTTGTGGCAAAATATAAAATATTCCATGGACTCAACATGCCTCTCAGCAAATAGCTTGGGGTGTCTACTTTCTAAAATGGGGTCATTTGTGGGGGTTTTGTGCCATCTTGGCATTTTATGGCCTTCAAAACTGTAATAGGTAGTGAGGAGTGAAGTCAAATATTTACGCCCTTAGAAAGCCTGAAGGCGGTGCTTGGTTTTCGGGGCCCCGTACGCGGCTAGGCTCCCAAAAAGTCCCACATATGTGGTATCCCCGTACTCAGGAGAAGCAGCAGAATTTATTTTGGGGTGTCATTTCACATATGCCCATGGCATGTGTGAGCAATATATCATTTAGTGACAACTTTGTGAAAAAAAAAAAAAAAAAAAAAAAGTTTGTAATTTTCCCGCAACTTGTGGCAAAATATAAAATATTCCATGAACTCAACATGCCTCTCAGCAAATAGCTTGGGGTGTCTACTTTCTAAAATGGGGTCATTTGTGGGGGTTTTGTGCCATCTTGGCATTTTATGGCCTTCAAAACTGTAATAGGTAGTGAGAAGTGAACTCAAAAATTTACGCCCTTAGAAAGCCTGAAGGCGGTGCTTGGTTTTCGGGGCCCCGTACGCGGCTAGGCTCCCAAAAAGTCCCACATATGTGGTATCCCCGTACTCAGGAGAAGCAGCAGAATTTATTTTGGGGTGTCATTTCACATACGCCCATAGCATGTGTGAGCAATATATCATTTAGTGACAACTTTGTGTAAAAAAAAAAAAAAAAATTTTTTTTTTGTCATTATTCAATCGCTTGAGGCAAAAAAATAAAATATTCAATGGGCTCAACATGCCTCTTATCAATTTTCTTAGGGGGTCTACTTTCCAAAATGGGGTCATTTGGGGGGGTTTTGTACTGCCCTGCCATTTTAGCACCTCAAGAAATGAGATAGGCAGTCGTAAACTAAAAGCTGCGTAAATTCCAGAAAACGTACCTTAGTTTGTAGATGTGACAACTTTTGCGCAAACCAATAAATATACAATTATTGACTTTTTTTTTACCAAAGACATGTGGCTGAATACATTTTGGCCTAAATGTATGACTAAAATTGAGTTTATTGGATTTTTCTAATAACAAAAAGTAGAAAATATCATTTTTTTTCAAAATTTGCGGTCTTTTTACGTTTATATCGCAAAAAATAAAAATCGCAGAGGCAATCAAATACCATCAAAAGAAAGCTCTATTTGTGGGAAGAAAAGGACGCAAATTTTGTTTGGGTACAACATTGCATGACCGCGCAATTACCAGTTAAAGCAGCGCAGTGCCAAAGTGTAAAAAGACCTCTGGTCATTTACCAGCAAAATGGTCCGGTCTGAAAGTGGTTAATAAAAAAAAAAAAAAAAAAAAAATGGTGCTATTTATTATAGAAAAAAAAGTACAAAATATTGTGTTTCTATTTTCAAAATGTTCGCTATTTTTTTTTGTTTATAGCGCAAAAATGAAAAACCACAGAGATGATCAAATACCACCAAAAGATAGCTCCATTTGTGGTAAAAACATCCATTTTGTTTGGGTACAACGTAGCATGACCGCACAATTGTCAGAGAACCAATGTCTATAAAGCATTATAGAAATTTGACCACTGGCCAATTCCTAATACTCTGGAAAACCAAACATTGATATTTAGGCATTTTCAATATGCAGAGTCCAGCGTAAGCAAAATGCATCTATCATTACACTTTAAACGGATACGGCTGATTAGTCATCATTACACTGTACACTGCCGCCAAGTAAACTAATTTTATTTAATGTGGTTGGCCTCTTATATCTTGCAGGGTCTGTGGCTAGACAACCTCACCTTAATTCCCAGTTCACTCAACAGACATTGCCATTACTAACCCAAATGGTGTCACCACTCACCACCATAATATAGGCCAAGTATATAACTAGAGTGTTCAGCTAAAAAAAAAGGAAACACTTTTGTAATGAATTTGTGGGTAGAGATGGTGGTAAAAACCTCAAGTGGAGAAACTTCTTAGTTAGAATCCCCAATAGATAACAAGTTTTGCACATAACGCAACAAAGTAGATTTAAAGAGGAAGTAAACCCTGATGAGTTTACTTCCTCTTTCATTCCCTGCAAAGGCAAAGCATAATGGACTACTATGCATTGCATAGTAGCCTATTATGTGTCACTTACCTGACACAGGAGCCAGCGAAGTCACTGCTGCCCCCTGTAGTCCGGCGCATCCATCTTCTCGGTGGGCCTCGCAGCTCCGCCGCTGTCATTCGGCGAAGCCGCGATGATGTCACTCCCGCGCATGCGCACGGGAGCCGAGACGCGCGGCATCTTCGTTATCGAGAATGCCAAGCTCAGTGCGCCTGCGCACCGCTGTCTACGGCGCATGCGCCGTAGACAGCGGTGCCCGTCTTCGGGCAAATATCTCCTAAACCGTATAGGTTTGGGAGATATTTCTTGGACCTACAGGTAAGCCTTAATCTAGGCTTACCTGTAGGTCAAAGTGGTTTGTAAGGGTTTACAACCACTTTAAATAAGCTGCAAGGGTTACATGCTCAAAGCAGTGTCCAAGGTGTTCTTTATAGAAAAGAAACATGAACAAAAATATTAAATTACTTTCATTTATTGTACAAAAGTATTAAAATGCACTCTATTGCACAGTACATCCATCCATACTTATATAAGGAAACGACCCCACATATTACCTACCAACATCCAAAACTTTATTCTTATGATAAAGTGCCATAAAAATATATCTTATTAATAGCGATGTCTTTCCAAAATACAGATTTCTGGTGGGGGGGCGGCTATCTTCACAAAGCCTTTCTTCAGGCGAGTAGGCAACATACACTATATTTTCAAAAGTATGTGGACGACTGCATTTACACACACACACACACAAACTTTATTAGCAACCCTGTTTTGTTGGTAGGGTTCAATATTGAGTTGGTCCACCCTTTGCAGCTAAAACAGCTTCAAGTCTTCTGCAAAGGCTGTCCACAAGGATGAGGAGTGTGTCTATGGAAGTGTTTGACCATTCTTCCAGGAGTACATTTGTGAGGTCAAGCACTGATGTTGGTCTAATTCACCCCAAAGGTGTTCTAATCGGGTTGAGGTCAGGACTGTGTAGGCCAGTCAAGTTCTTTACCCCAAACTCACTCATTCATGTCTTTATGGACCTTACTTTGTGCAGTGGTGCCCAGTCATGTTGGAACAGGAAGGGGCCATCCCCAAACTGTTCTCACAAAGTAGGGAGGATAAAATTGTCCAAAATGTCTTGGTATTCTGGCACCTTAAGAGTTCCCTTCACTGGAACTTAGGGGCCAAGCCCAAACCCTGGAAAACAACTCCACACCATAATCCTCCCTCCACCAAATCATTTGGATCAGTGCACAAAGCAAGGTCCATAAAGACATGGATGAGCGAGTTTGAGGTGGAGGAACTTGGCTGACATGCAACTGACATGCATAGTCCTGACCTGAACCTGATAGAACACCTTTGGGATGAATCAGAGCGGAGACTGCAAGCCAGGCATTCTTGTCTACATCAGTGCCTAACCGCACAAATGCACTGCTGAAAGAATGGTCAAACATTCCCATAGACACACTCCTAAACCCGGTGGACAGCCTTCCCAGAAAAGTTGAAGCTGTTATTGAGTTGACCCACTCTTTGCATCTATATTGAACCCTATGGACTAAGACTGGTAGGCCATTAAAGTTCATGTGTCCCAATACTTTTGACAATATAGTGTATATGTGTGGAATGGTGTTGCAAGTCAGGATCACTTAAGGGAAAAAACACAAACATGGACCCCGAACGATAGGGAGCCATGAGAAACCAAATGAGTGCCAGGAGCACTAGAACCCAGAAGCTACATGATATAGTGAGAACTACATCACTTATGCTAGATGGGGGGGGGGGGGGGGGGGTTGAGAAATCAACCGCATCTCCAGTTACCTGAAGCCTCCTAAAATACTTGCATCATGCATCCCAGGAGGCTCTCTTTATAGTCCCAGATACCCCCCAAAAAATGCAGTCTCAGTTGTAAATTGCGGTTGCCTTTAGGTAATCCTGAGTACATCTATAGACACAGAGATGGCATTTATAGCAGTCTGAATCTTGAAATTCCAGACACCAAATCCAACTTAACACCAGTTTTGCTTACAAGTCCTGCTACATTTACAGGTGCTTATTAAAATTATTATATTTATAATTATATATTCTTTGCTAATTTACACAGTTAAACCTGAGCACCGTCATCGCAATTGGCTGGCCCGCCAAGCCGGCCTAGAAATTGCTGCCTTTGTAATGTGCTAGCAAATTTGTAATTACACAGTGATGGTCTGACTATTATACAGAGAAAACAGTGCAGTCCTCATTATATAGCATTATTCTACCGCCCTCCTTTATTATTTCCACAGCTGCAGAATTCTCCTATTTATTAAAACACCCATTGCCAGTATAATTGGTGTCACTGCACAGGGCACGTTTTAAGTCATATTACTGAATATTGAAATCTCAATATCACGATTATTTTCCTATTTTACTAATGATTTTGCAATTATATTTGACTGGAGGTTGTGAGCAGCAAATATGGCAATAAATAGGAGAGGTTGGAGAAATACAAAGAAAATTTCAGAAAACGCACAGTATTCCATTGTAAAATATACAGATTGACCAGCTATCCCCGGGATGTCAGTCTCATTTTCATCACAAGCCACCTCTGCGTTATGGTTGCCCTCAAAGGGCAAGTTTTATCTGTAAAGGCCCATACACACGATCAGACTTTTTGACAACAAACTTGCAAATTGACAACATCTGACCGTGTGTACGCTCCATCGGACAAACTTTTTCAGTTTTCATCTGACTTTTGTTGGGTGTGCAAACGGACAAACTTTCCAGCAACAAAAGTCTGATGGAGCAAAGTCTGATCCTGTGTACAGAAAACTATAGGACTTTAGTACAAAGTAAAAACACGCATGCTCAGAACCAATGCAAGAGATCAGGCAACAATACAGAAGTTGACCAAAGGTGGCGGTAAAGAGCAGAAAAAACATGTGATTTGGTGAAAGTTGGCTGAAAAAGTCCTGCCGTGTGTATGCAATACAAGTTCACGGCCGACACCCTTTGTACAAAAATCGACGGGAAAGTTTGTACAAAGTCCAATCGTGGGGGGCTTAAGACTAAATAAATGTATCTACTCTTTATCATATTAAATAAATAACTCTGCATTCAATTATTATTGGTTTTAGCAATAAGGTAGAACACTCCTGTAGCAGATGAAAAGGAAAAAAAGTCTGATAAGGAGGGTCGCACACTGCTGATATCATTCAAAAGAAACTTTATTATGGACTTCTCAGACAGAACATGGTTCTGCCATGGTTTTCCGTCTGAGCAGTGTCCAAGGCACAATGAAGCTCAGAATCTGGAGGAGGAGTTCTGTCCCCCATTCTGCAGCCAACTGCTGAGACAAAGTGGGGGTGGAGATGAAGGGGTTCAGCAGCTGCAGGAGAGATGCGAGGGCCACATGAAACGGATTTCGGGCTGCGGGCCTTGTGTTTCACATGTGTGTATTAGAGGCTTGTGTTTCCTAATGGATTTGCGGTCTCTCAGTAAGATTTATGCTCCATCCCATTTTTGTTTACTTACAGAAGCATGTCACAAGAGAAATCCTAAATAGATATAGTCAGTCATTCCCATACTGTGTATGGCATTACTGTAAAACTACAGTCCAAACAAAATTCAAAAAGACAAAACATATATAAAAATAAAATATATTTTCTCTAATAAAAAAAGAGAATTATATTAATCAAATGCACTGATTGCAAAAAAAAGAAAAAGGGGCGCTATCATTGCAGCATACATGTCACTAGTCGTATCTCAGGTCAGTGCAGTCCCATTAGGTGGTACATCCAAATTGGCTAGCACCTGGGTTTTAAAGGAAATTAAGGTGAAGATGGTACAACTATCCAATTAACTGGTCAGTCCAGGCCCTGTGCAGGTGTAGGAAATTCCCCATCCATACAGGTAATCAAGGCACTCCAGATTCCACCCATATGCATAGAGTGGATAAGGCCATGATGGTGGAAGAATGCCATGTGCGTCATGGCGGCAATGGAGTCCCCCACCCTAATGACTAGTGCGTGACGTCACATCCGCCACGCAGTGTCATTTCCAGCACGATGCAACTGTCGCTGCATGCGCATCTTCTGTCAAAAGAGGGCACTGACACATGTAAGAAGCCGGCTCTCCTGGATGACAAAGAATGTAAACTACACCCCAGGCTGATGGATGGGGCCATCTAGTGGGGAGAAACGGGTATGATCGTAGAACTTTCCACAACCAAGGACCGAAAACAGCCCCCCAATAACTGCATAGACTGTGTGCTGGGGGGTTACCCGTGCCAGAAACCTCCTCTCACCCGGGATAGGGGAGACAGAGACAGAGACAGAGACAGAGAGAAAGTACACAGCTAACCCCAATATTCTGCATTTTTTGGACACTATCCATAAAGTTCTGGATGGTTTGAATCTTGGGAGCAAAAGAATTTGCAATTTTTTGTTTAAATGCATTCAGTTCTTCTGGTTACTGCAATTAAGAAATTGTGTGTGTATTTTTGTTGTAAAGAACTGTATAGGTGTCAGGTCAATTTTATGTTATTTATTTAATTTTTTACTTTTAGAAGTTTTTTTTTATATTTTTTACTTTTTTTAGTTTCCAATAATTTTTATTGACAAAATGTAATAGGCCTTACAATTCCAAATGGGTGGAAGAAAAACATAATAAAACAAACAACAGTCATGAACCCTCAAAGATGTAAAGTCACATAAAGGGGTTTTGCCAACAGCCCCCCCCCCATCCCCCATTCCCGGGAGTACCCAATTTATCAAATTCCAAAATAGCAGTTCCGGAAAGTACAAAACATCTTCAGAAGAGATAGAAAATGAAAGAGGAAGAAGAGGATTTGTATGTTATAGCCCGTGCTTTTCAACTCTATTACGTTATTATTTTATATAAGATAAATATTTTACCCAAACAACATTTATTGGGTGAACACTGGTTTTGCATAGCATTTGGGGTATTCTAAAGAGCACAGCAGTAGCTTATTTCCTTTCAAACTCTCTCTCTATGCCCTTGTACACACGGTCGAGAGATTCCGACGGAATGTGTCCGATCGGACCATTTTGACGGATATTCCGACTGTGTGTGGTCTATATCGGACTGTTTCTGTCGGAGTATCCGACGGACCAAGTTTTCCAACTTGTTGGTAAAATTTTGCGACAAAATGCTCCGATCGGACATAATCCGATCATGTGTAGAGAATTCCAATTGGACAAAGTGCCACGCATGCTCAGATCAAATTCCTACACCAAAGCTATTGGCTACTAGCGTGAACGTAGTCCAGTCGTAAGGAAATAACGTAATCACGCCGGATTTTCCAACAACTTTGTCCGACCGCGTGTATGCAACAGTTTCGGACAAAATCCGATGGACCAAATCCGACGGATTTGGTTGTCGGAATCTCCGACCATGTGTACAAGGGCTTTAACTGAGACACTATACTGTATGGTGTTGTACAGACCAGGGAAAAAAAAGACAAAAAGTCACTTTTCTGACTCATTCAGCTGTTTGTGTAATCTAGGCTTTAGCTATCTTGCTCTTTAAACAGGCTTTTTTTTTTTCAGTGAAGGAGTTAAGGCGAGTCTGGTGAACAAAAAAATTAAAAAAGTTTTACCTGCCGATTTGAATTATGAATTTTTCATATGTAACATATTAAGGACTTAAAGGCATTTTAAATTTTTATCCTTGTACATAGTATTGAACAATTATAACATTTAACAATATGCAGACAAAACTAATTTCCCTCTAGTGGCTGTATGTGATAAAACTGAAAAATTACCGAGATAAACTAATTACAGGACAAGCCATATATAGTATATGTTCAGTTTAATGTCTTTATGCATTACTTAGCAGGAAGAACATCAGGTAGTGTAATGAGCAACTATGACTGCCCCTGCACAATTACAGCCCAATTGAACTTAAAATAGAAACTTATTTTTAGAACTTTTTCTCTTTAAGAAAACATGATTGGCAAGGTTATTTCCATATTTCCATTAAGCTGATCATATACACAAATATATCTAAAAGTTTTTTTTTTTTTTTTTTTTTAGAAAGACAGTACATTCCACTTTGCAAAAAATAATATATAGTATTTATCTTACTCAAGTATACAGTGCCAATTTACTCCACGGCATTGTAGAGACCATACTACAGGCATATGCACATAGTAGGGGCAAAGGCCAATAAACCAAGCAGTTCAAAATTCAGAAAGAGCAGCTCCATGCAAACGGTATCCATGATTGGGATAAAACCCAGGACCCCAATGCTATGAGACGAGAGTGCTGACCATATAGCCATAGTATTCACACAGTGTTGTTTGGGACATTTCACACTTGTCTGTTAAGATTCAGCAAAACCGTTTTGCGCAAATTTGCATATCAAAGCCATTCTTTCCTATTGGTTGGTTCACATCTATGCACTGCAGTTTAGTGTAAAAGACAAAAGAAAACTCTGTGGGCCTGTTAACAGCTAAACAGGTGCGATACCATCTGCAATACATGTACAAGGAATAGTGTATATCCAGATGGCAAGGTAGGAAGTAACGATATTAGAGAAAATAGAGGGAAAACTTGAGCAGCCTGGACAAATGCATGTAACATTTGTCTAATGAATGATTTATAAACAGACCCTATACCAGTGATGGCGAACCTTGTCACCCCAGATGTTTTTGAACTACATGTCCCATGATGCTCAACTACACTGCAGAGTGCATGAGCATCATGGGAAATGTAGTTCCAAAACATCTGGAGTGCCAAGGTTCGCCATCGCTGCTATAATGTCTTTGTATTTATTTATTTAGGTAGGTGACACTACACCTTATACCACCTATAGTATACACTGTCTTATTGATAGTTGTCCAGAGCAGGGCTGTCTTTAATATTGATTGGACCATGGGCAAAAATTTTCTTGGGCCCCTCCAATGCAATTTCACTCTCCACCTGCTCTGAGACATACAATAAATAGCAGCTAGGCTTAAAATCAGTTTATTGTATCAGATCAGGCAAAAATTGCGATTGGTTGCCAGCTGTTACAGCATATCATTACTGCTTACTGACTGGTTGCTAGAGGTTACAACACACATTACGACTCACTGGTTAGTTGCTAGAAGTTACAGCAAATGATTTCTGCTTGTTAATTGAGATTACTGTACAGTAATACTGCTCACTGATTGGTTGCTAGAGGTTACAGCACATCTTCAGCTCACTGCAGGGGGCATGATGTATATATGACTACCACCTTTATTTACATATCAATGTCACGGGCCGCAGCTATTTACTTAGTAATGCCGCTATTTACATATGAATGGTGTCTCTATTTACTTATGAATACCAGTTATTTACATGTAAACACAGGGTCTGCAGGTGAGGCATCTGTACACAACAATAGGGCAGAGCTGGGTAGCATTAGTAGCAGCACTTCACACTGAGATATCAGGACACAGCACATGACTAAAACTTCAAGGGACTAGGGAATTTAAACTGGGATAATTGGCAAGTATGAGGCAGCTGCTTTGGGCCCCACAACAATGACAGGACCCGGGGCAGCTGCCCCTTTTGCCCTGCCTTAAAGACGGCCCTGGTCCAGGGTTAGGTTAAAATGGAGCATACGTTGTTTTAAGAAAGTATGTATCAAATTATACTCTTCCTGTGAGTTGTGATGCCTGCAATGTAGGCACCCATAAAAGCCGTTCACAGTCACATGCATAAATGTATAATGAACCATAAGATAAGAAGTAATCTAATAAGAAAGGTTTTTTTCTTATAAAACATTCTCAAACTAAATTTTTAGAAATCAGGTCTTTGGGATCCCCTGCTAAAACTAGTCCATTGAAGTTCAATGGGAAGAATGCCCCTTATATTGGTGATCAGTTGGAAGAATGCCCCTTATATTGGTGGTCAATGTGAAGACTGCCCCATTACAGAAAGTTAAAATGACTTTTAGTGTGATGCCATTGGTTTTGCCAAGTGGCATAGGCCCTGGAGCTATGCAGGCACCATCAATTAGGGGAGTCAACCAGCCCGAACTCAAGGAACCCACAACAAAGAAGAACCCTAAGCTGCCTAATGCATTTTAGGGTCAAAACCTGGAGTTTTTTGTTTAGCTAATCAGAAAAGGGCTTGCCTATGTAAATAGAGATAAGTAAAAAAAAAAGAGAATGTTTTATATAAATTCTTGCAGACCTTACAGAGTATTACACGTCTCCTCTTATATTTGATATTTTGGTTCACTCTGTACTGTACTTATAGTGTATTCATATTGTGTGTCTACCTTGGACTTCATGCGGGCTAAGGAAAACTGTCTATCATCAGTGCTGCCCTCACTTATGTCCTGCTGCTCTTTCATTGTCCAATCACAGCCTGGAATAGGAGCTGTACCAGGGTGTATTGATGAACAACAGGGTGGTGTGCAGAGAGTCGCAAGATTTGACTCTACTATCTTGCAGGGGTACCTGAATCACAGGATTGGCTGCTGCACATAATTCAGATTTTTAGGTAGATACAAAAAAATAAATTGTAGAATGTGGAACGTTAATATTGTTCAGGTTAAAATCAAAGTAATCAAAAAGCCTGCTGGCAATAAACAGAACAAGTTGTGTAAAAAAACCATATAGATCAAAAATTGCCACGCTAAATAAATAATGAAGTACAAACACATTAAATAATGAACAACAGATCAAAAAATGTTCCCAAAATAGGGGTAAGTGGTAAATGCAACAGTCTTTAAAAATGTGTCCAAAGAATAATAAAACTATCATCCACCCGAGTCCACCTCTATAAGTGAATAAAGATGTACGCCTACCAGATCCACAGACTCCACATTATAGGAGTCTAGATGAGCATGAGTTTAAAAATCATGGCCGATCCATCGATATGAAGGAGGTAAATATAGTATATAGATAAAAAAGATTCCAAATCATCAGGGGCATGGGGGCATGGGGCTCCAGGTCACTCACTTCATACATAGTCATACTAGGGCCAATGTAGACAGGAGGAGCCAATTAGCCTACCAGTCTTTGGAGTGTGGGAGGTAACCGGACTATCTGGAGGAAACCCATGCAGGCAAAAACATGCAAACTCCAGGCAGGTGGTCAAAACAAGGAATAGGTTGCACACCGGAACTCCAAATTATCTCAATGTCATCTTTATTATCAAAAGGGTCAGACAGATACAGTAGAAATTGAACAAGTAAGCTATCGCTTGTGAAACGGCTACTATTGCCTGTATCTGTCTGACCCTTTTGATAATAAAGATGACATTGAGATAATTTGTAGTTCCGGTGTGCAACCAATTCCTTGTTTTGTTCTTCTTCCACGGTGGTGAGCGGAAGTCTGCACCTGTGATCCATCCTGCACCTGATTTTACCTGGAGCGGGTTGCTTCTCTTTGTTTTTTTCAGGCAGGTGGTGCCATGGTTGGGATTCATATCAACTACCCTAGTGCTGCTAGGCAGACGTGCTAACCACTTAGCCACTTTTTTTTACTCTATTTATAATTTTAGAGTTATACAAGAGAAACACTTCTTGTGGTCCATAGGGTTCATACACAAAAAGAAGTTGATTAGCTTGATTTATAAAGTGTAAGCAGATGCATATACTGTAACATGTTAATCCTAGGTGGATCCGCAGGTCCGTAATGGATGAAACGCCACTGTAGAAAGGCGTTCCCGTCAGACAGCTGTACCTGTAAGGTGCCAATAAAAAAAAAACCCAGACCATCAACTTTCTGTGCAACCACTTAAAAATGGGTTAAAAAAAAATTAATTGTGGGGGGTAGGACAAAGATTACAGTATGTATGCAACAAGAGAAGAATGGGTCCCCGGCTATTCTGTAAAGGTCATCGTGTCATGTCATGCTTCAGAGCCCATGATATCCTGGTTTGCGGTGAAGCAGGTCCGGTAGAACTGTGTTCTCCAGAAACGATGCTCCCTCTAATTGGCTGAGGCAATGGTTTCCTCAGTAAGCTCGATTTCTTTAATCTTAAATCTTAAGCTGTTGGAGGTGGGGGGCAGCAGTTTGTTTCCAAAAAAAGAGGATGCAATTCTTTGCAGCATTTAGAAGGTGTAGCAACAGATAATGCTTACCGTATATACTCGAGTATAGGTCGATCCGAATATAAGCCGAGGCCCCTAATTTACCACAAAAAAACTGTGAAAACGTATTGACTCGTGTATAAGCCGAGGGTGAGACCTCCCTGTGTCCCGTCCATCCCTGTGTTCATCCCTGTGTCCCGTCCATCCCTGTGTCCCGTCCATCCCTGTGTCCCGTCCATCGCTGTGTCCCGTCCATCGCTGTGTCCCGTCCATCGCTGTGTCCCGTCCATCGCTGTGTCCCGTCCATCGCTGTGTCCCGTCCATCGCTGTGTCCCGTCCATTGCTGTGTCCCGTCCATTGCTGTGTCCCGTCCATTGCTGTGTCCCGTCCATTGCTGTGTCCCGTCCATCCCTGTGTCCATCCCTGCCTACCTGTGCCAATCTGCAGCCTCTGTGTGCCATGCCGCACCTCTCCTCCTCGTCTGACAGACGGCGGTCATTCCACTGTTCGAAAGCCGCGCCTCTCTGTCTGTGATAGGCGGAACACTCAATTTCCCAGCAGTCAGTGTTCCGCCTATCACGGACATCCTCTCATCCTCGTCCGTAGTATGAGAATGAGCGGATGTCCGTGATAGGCGGAACACTGACTGCTGGGAAATTGAGTGTTCCACCTATCACAGACAGGGAGGGGCGGCTTTTGAATAGTGGAATGGCCGCCGTCTGTCTACCTGATCTCCGTGACTCGAGTATAAGACGAGGGGGGCACTATCAGTCTAAAAAAAGGGGCATGAAAATCTCGGCTTATACTCGAGTATATACGGTATACCCTTTAATCAACATGGGGGTGAGATGCAGAAGAAAGCAATAGAAGAACAGCCACATCACTGGGCATTTGAACGTCCATTATGTTCAAAATCCACTGTTTAACCTGCGTCCAAAAATCTTTAAGGGCAAAACAAGACGAGAATTCATGGAACACTGAGCCCTCTATGGGGGAATACATTATGGAGGATCTTAGGGACCCTATATCACCTAGCTAAAATTTTGTAACCCATCTCTTGGGCTTTGCAGGAGATAGATGCCTTGTGGGCGATTAGTACGATTCTGTCTCTTTTTTGGTCAGAGAAGGTAGTGCCTAGGTCTCATTCCATGAAGCCTGTACATCTTATGCACAGAATGCAGGGGACATGAGTGTATAATACACAATAGAAGTAAGAGTACAAAAAAACAAAAAGAGTGCAGGTGTCAGGGGTATGTAACGCACATTGTAGGGCTAAGAAGAGTGCGAAATTCCCTCCGTGAGCAACACTCCACTTTACCCTTTCATCAAAAAGCCCCACATTATTCTTTATGCTCACCCTCCACCAGCAAAAATCTATTCTCCCCCTCCCAGAACCCCAAAACAAATCTTCTTCCACCTTCCACAGCACAAGTCCCCCTCCACTATCTCCTAAATCCCAGTTCTAGCACAATCCCCCTTCTTGCTCATTCCAGCACTTATCCTCACCCTCTTCTAATACAAATCATTTTCTACCCCTACCCCTACCAGCACAAATCCTCCTTCCCCTCCTCTCCAATACCACCAGGGTTGCCGACAGGGGGTACCACTGGGCCCCCTGTAGGGGGCCCAAGCCACAGGAGGACCCGGGCAGCAAGGGACAATTACAGAGGAGACAAACTGGGAGAGAGAGAAGTGCCAGGTAGCCGCTGGTGCAGTCATTTTTGCTTTAATTAAATGTTTAAAAACAAACAATCTGCATTGCACTCACACATGTCATATTGGTCGGCATATTCTCATGAATCACTGAATCACTGGAGGAAGCCAGTACAAGGATACAGAGAGCCGCTGGGAACTCTAGTGACCTGTCAGATAGCCTGGGACACTGAGTGTTTTTGAGGCTTAACCACGCCTTCATCATTAGAGGCTGACAGGTCACTGGAGTTCCCCGCAGCTCTCTATCCTTGTACCGGCTTCCTCCATTGATTCAGTGATCAGAGCAGCGTGGATCAGGAGAATGCTGATAGTGGATTTCACAGACTGTTATATGCCGACCGCTCTGACATGAGTGTGTGCAATGCAAATTATTTGTTTTTAAACATTTAATCAAAGGAAAAATGACTGCACCAGTGGCTACCTGATGTTTCTCTCTCTCTCCCAGTTTGTCTCCTCTGTAATTGTCCCTGCCCTGCCGATCCAATCCCCTGTATGCTTGGGCCCCCTACAGGAGGCCTGGTGGTACCCCCTGTCGGCAGTTTGGTGTCCGGGTCTGAGGCAGAGGGAAACCCGGACACAGCAGTCAAATCCCAGACTGTCTGGGTCAAAACCAGACAGGTTGCAACCCTATTAAGACATCACACACAGCTCTCTCTCACTCTTGTGAGAGTTTGCCAGGAAGGGGGGGCAAGTCATAAGAGGGCCAATGAGGGCTGCATAGCTGGGAGGTGTGTTTGTGTAAATACAGGAAGTGAACAGGCAGCAACTTCAGCTGTACACAGTTAAAATGTATGCAGCCAGACTTAACCAAGGGAGATTTCTGCAGCATATTTGGCAAGTACAAAATCACAGTATATATAAAATAATATGCAAAGTAGTTGGAGGGAAGCTTCAGAATGGCAATGAAGTTTTTATTACAAATTATGTGAGCAGACTGCAGTTCCTCTTTAAAGTGGTTGTATAGTCATTTTTTTTACTTTTACCTACAGGAAAGCCTATAATAAGGCTTACCTGTAGGTAAAAAAAAATATCCCCTAAATCTGTACGGTTAAGGAGATATTCCCCTTGGTATGCGCCTCTGACTGCAGCGGCGCATGCGCACAAGGGGATTCTCGGCTGAAAGCCCGGCAGTCTGCCGGGATGAAGTCTCCCGCGCGCATGCGAGGTAGTGACGATATCGCGGCTCCGGCCACTCACGGAAGAAACGCAGAGGGAGCATGTCAGCTCCCTCGGCGTGGATCGGGCCAGATGTCGGGGCCTCGTTCTAAGGTAAGTATTTCATAATGAGCTAGTATGCGGTGTATAATAGCTCATTATGCCTTTTCCTTTGCAGGTGGCAAAAAAACAAAAAAAAACATTAGCGGGTATACAACCTCTTTAAGTACTATGGGATTTGTAGCACAGGGCAGTGCACATGACCCCAACTAACCTGTGCTGCTCATTCCAAACAAATGTAAGTGGGGGGGGGGGGGGGGGAGAGAAGAGAAACTTACAGAGGATGTAACAAGAAAGCAGATAAACAAAGTAAGAAACAATTCAATGAAAAATAGATTAACCCCTTCCTGATCAGCTGGCGCAGTTATACTGCGATAGGTTGGCTCCCCTGTGTGAGCCGTCGTAGCTCTACCTCGGCTCTTTAAGGCGCTTTAGTAGGCATGCACGCCCGCAGCATATCCCTGGATTTAAAGCACATTCCCAGCGAGCACGGTGACCGCCGGGCACCGTGCGATCGCCGCTAGTGACAGAGTGAGAACTGGGATCCTGGTTCTCTCAGGGGAGAGGAGACAGATTGTGTGCTCCTACTAAGTAGAAACACAAAATCGGTCTCCTCCCCTAGTCAGTCCCACCCCCCCACAGTTAGAACACACCTAGGGAACACAGTTAACCCCTTGATTGCCCCCTAGTGTTAACACCTTCCCGGCCAATGACATTTATACAGTAATCAGTGGCTATTTTTAGCTCTGATCGCTGTGTAAATGTCACTGGTCACAAAAAAGTGTCCCGCAATCACGATAAAAAAAAAATCAAAAATCACTGATCACCACCATTACTAGTAAAACAAAAGTAATAAAAATGCCATAAATCTTTCCCCTATTTTGTAGACACTATAACTTTTGTACAAGCCAGTCAATATATGCTTATTGCTAATTTTTTTACAAAAAATCTGTAGAAGAATACATATCCGGCTAAACTGATGAAGATATTTTTTATTTTTGGGGATATTTTTTATAGCAAAAAGAACAAACTATTGTTTGACGCTTTTTTTGTTTATAGCGCAAAAAATAAAAACTCAGAGGTGATGAAATACCACCAAAAGAAAGCTCTATTGGGGGGGGGGGGGGGGACATCAATTTTGTTTGGGCACAACGTCGCACGCAATTGTCAGTTAAAGCGAGGCAGTGCTGTATCGCAAAAAATGGCCTGGTCAGGAAGTGAGTAAATCCTTCGAAGTGGTTAAAGTAGTGAATGTGTATGGATTATATTTTGAGAATAAGGATATCGTTTAGTGCCACTTTAAAATCTATGCATCTGTTCACGTTTGAGGACAGTACATTGCACTTTTGAAAGATCCTGCTTGCTGCATCTTTTTGCACTTTTTTGGTAACACGTAACACATATTATAGTCAATAGCAATGCATGGAAAAAGCATTAAAAATGCAATATACGTTTTAGTTTGTGCTATTTTCAGGGCTTTTGTCTGTATTTCCCCATCTGCCAGCAGGAAGAAAATTCACAAAAAAAAAAAGTGTCTTTTGTTGCTTTATATTTTAACGTTAAAAATAAATAAATTAAAAATAAATAAAATAAAAAAGGGGACACAAAGAAAAAATAAATAAATAAAACATATGCTTTTAATGTGTGATTTTTAACTCACTGGTGTGAACAGACCCTAATGGCCCATACACACGATCCAAATATCATCCGAAAATGGTCGTCCGAGGAAGAATCGCACGATTTTATATATAAAAAGATATTAAGGGAAAAGGACGTACGATCTGTCATACGAGATTTGGATCATGTGTACAGGCCATAAAGCTCCATGTGCACGCTGGCTTAAAAAAATAAAAAATAAAAAATTGATAAAAGAAAATAAATAATTAATAAAAATTTTTTTAAAAAACGCTGCTTCTACAGGAGTTTTGTGTTCTGCCTGTAGGAGTAGATCAATGGTATCCTATGTGTCCATACACATTAGGACAATTACAAGCATTTTTTAAAGCTCAGTAAAGAGGCAGAAAAAGAAAAAAAGCGTTTCTGATTGAAGCTTTCTGGCAGAAAAACCGTAAAACTCTCCTAAACTCGTCTAAACTATACAAGCGTTTTTTAAAGCCCAGTGCGCATGGAGCCTTAGAATAGGGTTTACATGCATTTGAAAGTTACGAGCATTTCCCTTATTTTCTCAAGGCTGTACATACTAGGTTCTGATTCTTGACATTTCCTCCTTCCTGACGGTTTCTCTCTCTTAAACTCTTCCAGTGTTTAAATTTATTAATTCATTTTTTTTTTTTTATTTCACCCCCCCCCCCCCAGTTTACTCTTATGATACTAAGCAATTAAAAAATGTCCCCCATAGCCGAGTCCTTCACTGCCACAAGGAGAAATGTGAACTTCAATGCAAATCTCACCTGAACTTCTCTCCAGCTGGACCTGTGATCTTAGAGATTTTCTCCATTGTATGGGACAATTCCAATGAGGACCATGTGTGTCTGGGTGTCCCTGAGCCCCTCACGCACCTCTCACGCACTCTGTGGAAATCCCATAGACGGTTTGGCTGTATGCGTTGCTGTGTGCAGCCTGTAGTACCCACATACTCATCTCACATGAGAAGTAAAACTTGTCTGATCACACAGTCAAGTCTCAAGTTTCTGTTTTGTCACATGACTAGAATTCTCAGCCCATTCAGTTCATGAATACTCCTAGACAAGCCGTCAGGACTTCCTTCTCCTTGGGTGTCAAGCTGCACCTGTACCTGGCCTGGCCGGCTTCCACCTACAACCATGTTATTAAAAGGTGTAGGCTTTATTTCTTATGCAGTTTAGGATTTTATTTTTTATTTTTTTTGTTAGGCGTAATATATTCAGCAGTAAACCAGGAAGAAAGTTTCATTTGCTTTTCAAAAGGTAAACTTGTAAAGATAGCAGGTTGGATAAATGAACTTTGTAGAGTGGCTCTCGTAGTTCGAATCCTAAAGCTGCACTCACACCTGAGCTAGGCTTCTTTGCTTGTTTTACAGGCTGTTTTAAAATTAGCATTAAATGAGCATTTTTGCGGGTGCCTTAAGCTTTAGGGCTCCTTCACATGGGCGATCCGCCCTACGTACTCCGCTTTGCTCAGCGGGGGGGGGGGGGGGGGGTTCAATCCGCTGAGCAGGCGGATGACAGGTCCGTCTCCACTCACTGTGCAATGATGGATCTGTCAGAGTCCTGCTCTCCTCTATGGGGGAATCTGATAAAAATGGACCACCTGTCTGTTTTCATTCAATCCGACCCTCCAGACGGATGGAAAATAGGGTCTCCATCCATCTGAATTTCACGGATAGGATCGGATCGGATATCGGCGGATGTCAGCGCACATGTCACTGCTAGAGTTGCCACCTCATCCCTTTAAACCCGAACACATATTAATTACACAGGTTCTGTGGCTGATTAAGGTGGTAATTAAACTCACTTGGTGCCTTATCTGCTTTAACCTAGCCTCAGAACCTGTGTAATCCATATGTGTTCTGGTTTAAAGGGATGAGGTGGCAACTCTAGTCACTGCTGACATCCAGCACTACATGGACATAAATGGAATGTCCAATCAGTAAGGGTGAGCTCCGGCGTGTTCACATAGGCCATGTGCAGAGCCCACCAGGAGGTTGGCGCAGCACTGCGCTAATCACAGGCAGTGAGACATTGCTCCGGTGCGCGGCTGTAGAGATCGGGCAATGTCTCACTGCCTGTGATTAGCGCAGTGCTGCGCCGACTTGCTGGCGTGCTCTGCGCGTGGCCTATGCGCACACGCCGGAGCTCATCCCTACCGATCAGGTGGACCTGATCTTAAAGCCTGTGTGAAAGGGGCCTAAAGCCATGTACACACGATCGGACATTCCAACGGGAAATGTTCGATGACAGGCTGTTGGCGGAAAATCCGACCGTGTGTATGCTCCATCAGGCAATTGTTGTCCAATTTTCCGTGTACAAGTGTTGGCTAGCAGGTTTTATAAATTTCCGCGGACAAATATCTGTTGTCGTATTTTCCGAGCGTGTGTACACAAGTCCGTTGGACAAAAGTCCAAATTACAAGCGCATGCTCGGAAGCAAGGACGAGCCAGAAGCATTTGGTCTTGTAAACTGGCGTTCGTAATGGGGAATTAACATTCGTGTGTAAAAAAAATAAAATAATTACAATAGAAAAATACCTAGATCAAGGTTTGATTTGTGTGCTATATCAGCCGCTAGCAATACCCTTGTGTAAAATCTGGCAGGCTGGTTGTACCCAAGTTGGTCGATCAATCAACTTGGGTCCATTCAGCCTGCCCATACATGGCTCAAATCTTGGTCGATTCAAACCTTCTTTAGGTAGGTTTTGGATGTTGAGCATTTTGAAGCTACAAGCCTTGAATGGGACCTTAAAGTGGAAGTAAACCCTCCTATCATTTTCAGCCAAGGAAGCTGCCATCTTGGCCTCCCTTTAATCTTTAACTGCCATGAAGCTGCACATGTGATCAGTTATGACACCAGCCATTGGATGGTTTGACAGTTTGGTTGAGAGCACAACCAATGTGACAGTTAACATTTCCGGCATGCCATGTTTCTTCAAACTGTTAGATCGATGGGTTTACTTCCGCTTTAAAGTGACACTAAACTCTGGTTTACCTCTTGAGGGGTGGACTTTGGCGTCAAGAGGCAGCATATTTTCATACCAATTAGCAGACACAGCTTCTGGTTGGTTTCATGCGGGAGGTTCGATCAGCCGCCGGCATCCGATTTGATCCTGTCCACCAAAACCGACAGATGGGGGATCCATTCCTCATCTGTCCAGCGGATCTGATGACAGTTGGATGGAAATCGACAGGTGGTCTGTTTCCATCTGCCAGCACCCTAGAGAACAGCAATACAGTGTCCGTGTCCACACTGCATAGCAATGTGGACATGGACCTGTCATCTGCCTGCTCAGCGGAAAGATCCCACCACTGAGCAGGTGGACTAGAAAGATCGCCCGTGTAAAACCAGCCTTACAGTTCAAGAACAGCCCCACTGCAAGGGATATTTATTTTTTATGCCAGAGTTGGACTTTAACTCAGAAAAGAACCTTCCAGCCGCCTTCAAATCTCCAAATACCTTTCTTTTCTTTTTTTTTTGCTGCTGTGACTTCCTGTTACAGGATGTCTATGTTCATTCTCCATACTCACTGTATGAAGGAACATAGCCATCATCTCTTGCTTACAAAATTAATTAGGGACCATGGACTATGGGATTTGTAGTGTGCATAGGGTATTGCATATGACTGCAACTAAGGATGAGCTCAGGCGTGTTCGCATGGTCCATGTGCAGAGCCCGCCAGAAAGTTGGCGCATCGCTGCGCTAATCACAGGCAGTGAGACATTTCCCCGATGCGCGGCTGCAGAGATTGGGCAATGTCTCACTGCCTGTGATTAGCGCAGCGCTGCGCTGACTTCCTGGCGGGCTCAGCACGTGGACCAATGCGAACACGATTGAGCTCATCCCTTACTGCAATTAATGTGCACTGCTTGTTCCAAACAAATGGAAGTGGGAGAGAAAAGGGGCGGTCCAGGAGCTCGCAAAGGATATTACAAAGAATAAAAAAAACAGTAAGAAACAACTACCCGGGACAGGAAGTGAAGGGAAATCCCCCCCAATGGGTCACAGACTGAACAAAAAAAATAACAGGGGCTTTAATTTGTTCGTAAAACTAAAATCTTTTTTTTGTTTTTGCTTAGGGAAAGATTAAACCCCCAATTGTTATTTTTCTCTGCCTGAGGGAGGTTAAGGCCCCATTCACACTTGTACGACTCCATATTGTGCCGACTTTGGAGTGCAACTTTGATGCAACTTTGGATGGCTGCGACTTGGATACAACTTTGGCTTTGACCAGTGATAATGGACAACTGTTGCATTGTATAACATTCAGGTATGACTGCCATGCAACTTTTGAGGGTTAGCATTGTAGTCTATGACCCTCAAGTTGCATGAAATTCAAACCAAAGTAGTGCATGAACTACTTTGAAGTCGCTGCAACTTTAAGTCGCACATGTATGAATGGTTATCATTGGAAAACATGGGGAATGCATGACAAGTTGCACAAGTGTGAATGGAGCCTTACCAAAACTGGTGCACCAGCAATCAGCTTCCAGTTTTTTTTTTTTTTTGACAAAGCTTAATTGAACAAGCTGAAGTTAGAAGCTGATTGTTTACTATGCACAGCTGCACCAGATTCTGAGTGCATCAGTTTTAAAGTGGTTGTAAACCCTTACAAACCACTTTGACCTACAGGTAAGCCTAGATTAAGGCTTACCTGTAGGTCCAAGAAATTTCTCCTAAACCTATACGGGCAGGCACCGCTGTCCACGGTGCATGTGCCGTAGACAGAGGCGAACTGAGCAGGCTGCAGATCACGGTGATATGCCGCTCGTGTCAGTTCCCGTGCGCATGCGCGGGAGTGACGTCATTGCAGCTCCGGTGAATCACAGCGCCGGAGCAGTGAGACCCGGAAGTCACATGGCAGCGGCGAAGATGAAGATGGATGACCGTTTTGGGGGCTTTGTTATATAGGCATATTAGCTCATTATGCCTTTGCCTTGCAGGTTGCATTTTTTTTTTTTTTTAAATAGCCTTTACTTCCTCTTTAATAAAATGGGGTACACGCTATGAGAAAATCGGGTGAACAATCATCCGATTTCCCTTGTCGCTTCACAGCAAATCGGAACCAATGAATGAAAATTCTTATGAAAAATTCACATACGACAAAGGCTTTTTTGTTGTTTATTGTTTCTGATCTCAGTCTTTATTTTGAATTTTCTTGTACGAAAATCGTACAAAAATGGTACACATTAAACAAAAATCATTTGTTCTGTTCCCGTAAACATTTTGGCGTATGTCCCTTTGGGAATTTTTGTACAAAAACAATTCGGAAATGGCTGTCGTACGAAAATTCTTTGGACGAAAATGTATATAGTGTGTACGACCCTTAAACCTCGCCCACTGTGTACAGCTGAGGATGTCTCACTTGAGAGGAAAGCTCTTTGTCATCAGAACAAAAGAAGGGCTAATCGCAATAAAGAAGGTGGCAGGGGTTCTAACCTGTTTCTTGGGCCTGCAACTACAGGTTGCAGGAAAGAAATATGCACGATTCCCCCATCAACACAGACAGTGCTGACAGGGGAATCAGCAATTGTCTTCTCCCTGTGGGGAGCGAGTCGGGGAAGTTTCTCCCTCTAGGAGAAGGCAGTGAATAGCATTAGCGACTATAGCAGCCGCTTGCGAAAGCAAATCCGGCAGGCTGGTTGTAGCCAAGCTGATCGATCAATCAACTTGATACATTCAGGCCGCTCATTAACAGTTCGAATCCTGACCAGATCCCACTGAACCAGCTGAGATTCAAACTGTGTATGGCCGACCTAACTGTCCAAAACTAAAAAAAAAAACTACAAAAGGTCTTTACTTTACCTGTTCTTTATTTTATCCAAAGCTTAACAAAAAAAAAAAATAATAATTTTTTGGTCCACAGCAATAAACATTTAAAAATGTTCTAAGCATTGTTGGCATTTGAGATAGGAAATAAAGAAACATTTCTCAGATGGAGACCCAAGCAAGAAGTATTTAACCTTCAGTTAGCAAAACTGTAGACAAGCCCAGGATAAACTCTTCTACTACCAGCATGCAGCAGTTTTTTGCTAGTGTCTTTTCTTTAGCTCTGCTATGTTGAAGGGTAAAGAGAAACCTATTTTTACTGACGCTTTTTTCTTTTCTTCAATCAAGACTCTTCTCTACATCTGCTGGAACTTTTCTGTTCGATTGCAGCTACCTTGCATGGCTGTCTTCAGCCTGGGTTTGGGAGTGTTGGTTGTGGGGGTTGCCTGGAATTGACCCTGTATCACTGGGCAGCTTTTCAGACTCTGTTCTGGTTAAAATTAGCAGCAGAGCTCATTCCAGGTCAAGTACAATTGGCATAACCTTATAGCTTGTCCTGTCTCCGAAGACTCACTTTGTGTGTGAGCAGGTTGGACCAAGTACTGGGAGCTACCTCATTTATATAGGTCTCTAAGTGCCTTTACAATTTCTTGTTTCCTGCTTGTTTCCACTGTAGAAGAGGCTAATGCTATAGGACAGAGTGCTGACACCATCCAGTGAGTGAAATGCCACCTGTGTGCGTCACACTCTTTCCTGCCATATAGCAATGAGGGAGAATCTCTCTGCCACTGCTCCTGCTTGCAAAGAGCCTTGTGGAACCTCAATCTTGGATTTATTTTTACTTCCCACTCACAGTTACTGTGGTCAGACCAGCCATCTGACCCTCATTTGCTACCAGCTGTCTGAGTTTTGCGGGTATCTTGCCTCTAACCCTGATTCTTATATGTCCTATTATAGGCACTGAGGAGAGAGTCCTGCTGTACTGGGCGTCCCCAGCTCACATTCTACAGCTCTGGGACTGCTTACAGCACACCTACTGATGGTGCCAACGTCTGCAGTTTAGAATCATGTTTGCCCTCTATAAGTAGAGTGTATTCCAGCATCAGAGCCCTCTTCAGCTCCATGAGGTTGGGCAGGTTCCTTTGCCCTTTGGGCTGAGTTTTTTATTACAGTTATGCCATACTTTGGCCCAATCATCCAGTTAATTACTGACGCTGACCAGAGTCGCCCCAGTCACTGTCTGACAAACTTATCCCTGAGGAGTTTCGATCCACTGCTATCACTCCCAAGTTAAAAGAGATTGCACCCATTTTCCCACTCTTTCTCTATGAAGATAAGACGCTCTGTGTTTACTCCTTCCAGTGCTTATTGACCTTGTACCCATTTCAGGAAGATTTTGTGCTCAAAAGTGGTCTCTTTTCATTGTGGATTTGGCATTGTTCAGCTTGCCAAAGCACTTACTATTCCAGTAGAGGATGAGCCTGTCTTTACTTACTTAACTAGTAAGTAGTTGGAACTTGTCTTCTAGGGCCCTGCCATTTACCTCATAATGGTGGTGGTTTTACTTTGTCAAACTATGACTGATTGGGCAAAATACTTTCCCAAGTGTTCTTCCAGGACAGCCCTTGAGAGGATGGAGCTCCTCCCATCGACACAGGAAACACATTGCCACAGTTCAAAAGGCGGTCCCTCAGGTCCCTGGTCAGTCATTTGTGTTTCCTCCGTCGGAGGAACATGTTGCCAGGAACCTGGAGGCCCCTCTCAGGGGCTGCCTGAGAACCTGCAAGCCTAAGGGACCGGGTCCTGGTTTATGGCTGCAGTTTGGGTCCATACCTTTTTTCTTTGGCTCGGGTACCGTCCAGCTGAACCGGAGCAGACCCGTTACCCTCCTCCTTCCAGTGCCGAGGTGGCCAGGGGCAGAATGACGCCGGTTTCCCCCAGGAGTGGTGAGTGGAACCTTCCATCTTCCCTCCTCGTTGCAGGGGGTCGGAGACGCAGAGCGTTCACTTCCGGCGGAACCGCGTCATCACTGCGTGCCGAGACTTCCGGTTCCGGGTCTCTAAGGGTACAAGGAGGAGAGGGAGAGCCAGCGCTGTGCCTGTGAAGCCCGACCAGCGTCCAGCTATACCGGATTAGCGGCGGGATTCGGAGCGTCAGAGGGGGACCATGGAGGCTATTCCCCAGGATACTCCGGCGGAGACAGGCACCAGCCAAACCCAGGTAGGCTGCTGGGCATGCTATTACTCTGGTGGAGTGGTGGTGTTGGTAGGCTGGGCCCTGTAGTACCCCACGGTGGCGGTTTACTCACAGTGAGGTTGTTTGTTAGTGGTGATTCTAAGAGGGACATGGTGCTGACGCTAAGAAATCCTTTGTCTTCTTATTTTCAGGCTAAAGAGATGCCAAGGGAAGACAAGACAGGCCGCAAAAAGTGCCCTAATTGTGGGAATAGGTTGTCCTCTGGCTCTAACAAAGCCCTATGCAAGCAATGCATTGCAAGCTTGCTTAAATCTGAGGCAGATTCCCCTTTAGCAAAGTTTTTGGGCTCCTTTAAAGAGGAAATGGCGTCGACCTTTAAGTCCCTCCGGGAGTTAATCACTGACGTGGGATCAGCTGCAGCTGCCTCCACGAGTAAAACAACTATAATCTCATCCTCACCATGCCTTACAACACCCAGCTCAGGGGAGCCCCGTATGGTCAGGGAGCCTAGCCCCACGTTGATTAGCCCCGAATCCTCTGACACTGACTCGGGTCAGGAAGAGGATCAAGCAGCATCTAAAGCCTCAAAATATAGATTATCTCTCGAGGAAGTAGATGAGCTAATGGGGGCTATCTATGATACGCTGGAAATTGAGGAGGAAGAAACTCAGTTATCCAGACATGATCAAATGTATGAGGCTCTGGGGAAAAGGAAAGCAAGGGTTTTTCCTATACATAAGGTGCTTTCTGACCTTGTCCTTAAGGAGTGGTCTGAACCAGACAAGAAGGTTTTCTTTCCTAAATCCCTTAAGAGAAGGTTCCCTTTTGATGAGAGCCCAGAGGCGGTCTGGAATAAAAATCCAAAACTAGACGCCCCTCTGTCCAAAATCTCAAAGCAGGCTGATCTGGCCTTTGAGGATATGGGCCACCTGAAAGATCCCATGGACAGGAGAACAGACATTGTCTTAAAGAGGGCCTGGGATGCCTCTATGGCAGGCTTAAAACCAGCTCTAGCCACTTCCTGTGTAGCTAGAAACCTGGAGTTCTGGTTATCACAACTACAAGAACACTTAAAGGCAGGCACTCCTAGGGGGGAGCTTTTGAAATCCTTCCCTATGCTTTTTAAGGCCACCAGTTTCATCTCTGACGCCTCCACGGACTCCGTTAAATTTACGGCTAAATCTGCAGCACTTTCAGTGGCAGCAAGGAGGTCAGTATGGATGAAAACCTGGGGGGGAGACACGGCGTCTAAAACCCGCCTGTGCAGCGTCCCTTTTACAGGAGACTTAGTCTTCGGGCCTGAATTAGACTCCGCCTTAGAAAGGACGGCGGACAAAAAGAAAACCTTTCCCGCAAAAAAGAAAAATTTTCAAAGAAAAATTTTTCGTCCCTTTAAGGAACCCTCTAAATCAGAGAAGAGTTCAACCCCCAAAAAACATTGGTCGGGACATAAAGGGAAAGGAAAAGGGGGCATACTGTTTAGCCGCCCCAATCAGGATCCCAAACCCCAGTGACGTCAGGGTTCCTGTGGGAGGAAGATTAAGCAAATTTCTTCCTCAATGGGAAGAGACAACCTCGAACGAGTTTGTCTTAAATATAATAAAAAGGGGTCATGCGCTGGAATTTCACAGCAACCCTCCTTCCAAGTTTCTGGTGACAAAGCTTCCAAGTCACTCAGAAAAGGCCAGGGCCTTACCTTTACTAATAGGGGAAATGGTAGATCAAGAAGTATTGACACCAGTCCCTATTCAGGAACAAGGGGACGGTTTTTACTCGCACATCTTTGTGGTAAGAAAACCGTCAGGGAGATTCAGACTAATTATGAACCTCCGTCCACTGAATCGCTCCATCCGTTACAAGAGATTTCGGATGGAGTCCATTTATTCCATAAAGAATCTCCTGCAGAAAGAGACATTTATGGCAACCCTGGACCTAAGGGATGCTTATCTGCACATTCCAATAAGGGAGGAATGCCAGAAATTCCTTCGGATGGCAGTGCAGATAGACACAAAGGTTTACCACTTTCAGTGCAGAGCACTTCCCTTCGGTCTATCATCCTCTCCGAGAATCTTTACCAAGGTTCTCGGAGAGGCTTTAGTTCCTCTGAGGCTTCAATCCGTCTCAATTATCCCCTACCTAGACGATCTGCTCCTAACAGCCCACTCAGAGAGCCGTCTTTCTCAGGACCTAGAATTGACTCAACTCAGTCTGAGTCGATTAGGGTGGATTGTCAGTCAGGAGAAATCCAAGACAACCCCAACACAGGAGATCCTGTATCTGGGGTACTGGATCAAGTCTGTAGATCAGAAAATTATACTGCCGGAAGAAAAGATTTTGAATCTGTGGCAGAGAATATCTTTTCTTCAATGCAGCCCCAAGTGTACGGTGAGGGAAGTAATGTCGGTCTTAGGTCTTATGACGGCAGCCATTCTTCAGGGTTTTCTGTTAGAACAATTAAAAGGCAGAGATCTGGAGGAGGAGGTATCGATCCCCTCAAGGGTAAAACGCTTCCTCTGGTGGTGGAAGGACAGGGAGAACCTAAACAAAGGGGTTCATTGGGTCCTTCCTATCACTTCAACACTAACAACGGATGCGAGCAGTTGGGGCTGGGGAGCCCACCTAGGCTCAAGCTGGGTCCAGGACAAGTGGACCCCGGAGGAGAAATGTTTCTCTTCCAATTGGAAAGAACTAACAGCAATCCTGAGAGCTGTTCTAGCTTTCCACCCCACAATACAGGGTCACCATCTACAAGTCCGTTCAGACAATACGACGGCTGTAGCATACATAAACAAACAAGGAGGAACCAGAAGTCCTCGTTTGATGTTGGTAGCCAGACGCATTCTCCAGTGGGCAGAAGCCAATCTGGAATCCATTTCTGCAGTTCACCTGAAAGGGGAGCTGAACAACAAGGCGGACTTCTTGAGTCGACAGAGGATTTCGAACCAAGAATGGTCCTTACACCCAGAGGCATTCAATCTCATAACAGCTCACTGGGGAGAACCAGAGGTAGACCTTTTTGCGAGCAAGAAAAATGCAAAGGTTCCCAATTTTTTCTCGCTAAACCCAGGAGATCAACCCCTGGCGGTAGATGCCTTGCAAACTCCATGGACTTTCAGTCTGGCGTATGCATTTCCCCCTCTTCATCTCATTCCGAGGGTCCTAGCAAGATTCCTCAAGGAGAAAACCCGTTTGATTCTAGTAGCACCTTTTTGGCCCAGGAGACCGTGGTTCACAACGTTGCTACAATTGACAGACTGTCCGCCTCTAAGACTTCCCTACAGACAGGACCTCCTGTCGCAGGGACCTCTTTACCATCCGCAGGTCGCCACACTGAAGCTGTCAGCGTGGTTACTGAGGAGGAAATCTTAAGGAGTAAGGGCCTGTCAGACGAGGTAATTGCGACCTTACTACAGAGTCGCAAACCAGTCACGAGAGCTATTTACAAAAAAGTCTGGAAAAAATTCAATAGCTGGCTGAATGGCCGGGACATAAATACGGCTAATATTCTACAGTTTTTACAGGAAGGTGTAAACAAGGGTTTAACCCTAAGTACTATTAAAGTACAGATAGCTGCCTTAAGTGTATACCTAGATGAACGCTTACAGGAAAATCCTTTTGTCGCTAGATTCTGTAAGGCAGTCGCTAGACGCAAGCCAGTCAGAATCACAAAAGTCCCATCCTGGGATTTAGCAGTTGTGCTAAAAGCTTTCTTGGGGTCACCCTTTGAGCCTATCTCAGAGGCCTCCCTAAGGCTTATTACCTTTAAGACAGTTCTCCTGGTGGCAATCACTTCAGCCCGTAGGGTCAGTGAAATCCAAGCACTTTCCATCAGGGAACCATTCCTACAGATCCTAGAAGACAGAGTCATTCTAAAGACAGACCCTGGGTTCTTACCAAAGGTAGCATCTAGCTTCCATAGGTCCCAAGATATTGTCCTCCCTTCATTTTGTCAAAATGCAGCAAATGAGAAAGAGGAACGTTTTCATTTATTGGATGTGAGGAGGTGTATTCTAGAATATCTTAAAATAACAAATCCATTCAGAATCTCAGACTCCCTTTTTGTCCTTTTTTCCGGACAGCGTAGGGGACAGAAAGCTTCAAAAGTAACCATAGCTAGATGGATTAGGCTAGCTATAGCAGAGGGGTATAAGGCCTTGAATAGAGATCCTCCTGAGGGTGTTAAAGCTCACTCCACAAGAGCGTTGTCTGCATCCTGGGCAGAAAGAGCTGGTGCCACCCCGGAGCAGGTATGTAAAGCAGCCACATGGTCAAGCTTTTCCACCTTTACAAGGCATTACCGACTGGACTTAATGTCTAGTCAGGATCAGGCCTTTGGGAGGAAAGTCCTCCAGGCCGTGGTCCCCCCCTAATCTGGTAAGTACTTGGGGATCCTCTCAAGGGCTGTCCTGGAAGAACACTTGGGAAAACTGGAGTTAGTACTTACCGGTAACTCCTTTTCCGGTGGTCTTCCAGGACAGCACGATCCCACCCTTTATTTGATTGTAGTGATGTACTAATGTTATTACCTGTTATGGTTTATATGTTTTTCAGTTCCATCCTTCGGTTCTTGGTGAATGACTGACCAGGGACCTGAGGGACCGCCTTTTGAACTGTGGCAATGTGTTTCCTGTGTCGATGGGAGGAGCTCCATCCTCTCAAGGGCTGTCCTGGAAGACCACCGGAAAAGGAGTTACCGGTAAGTACTAACTCCAGTTTTAAAAGATTTCATCAGTGCTGTGATTGATCCCTTGATTACAGAATGTTTAAAGCAAATGACTGTAGTTTAAATTTTTATTGTAATAGTTTACTAATAGCTACTTATTGATTGCATAGGTTTCATATTGGTACTTATGGGTAGAGCACTTTGATCAAAGTGGTGGACTATGGAAACCCTTATGTAAAAAATAATTAATCTGCATGGCATTTTATTGACATCAACTCTTCACTTTGACTCTTGGTATACCTGATATTCCCTGTCTGACTCTTAATAAACATTCCTTTACTTTCTGCACTCCCCTGAAGCCCTCCTTTAGCCCCTCTAAGCCTGGTTCCTAGTCCACTCACAAGATCTGGCACTCAAAGTTTACCAAGTTCTCAGACAAGGCTTCCTCTGCATGAAAGTGTGTCCCCGCTTTCCAGAGTGGATTGACATTTTTTAAACTCTGCGGATGCTTGGACAGCTTGCATCTTCAACACATGGGTTTGCGAGACAGTATACCAAAGCTACTCAGTTTCTCACCTTCAACATTCCTATGTTATGTCACCACACAAATTACAGATCTCTATTGAGCCCTACTAAGTCTTCTGGACTGAGGTGTCACTTTCTCAGTTCCTGTGGAGGTTTCAAAGATTTCACTCCAACCTGTTTACCATTCCCAAATCCAAAGGGGGCATTCACCTTACCTTGGATGTCAAAGCTTCAAATGTCTTAATTTGAACCCAGAAATTCTACATAAAATCTATCTGGTCTGTCATCACCTTATTTTTTTTTTACTTGTATTTGCATGTCCCCATCTCACCATTGCATAAATATGTCCTACTTTGTGCTGTGGGGACCCTATGCTACCAGTTTGTGGCCATGCCCTTCTGGCCCTCATCTGCATCTTGGGTGTTCAACAGTTCATTTGGGTTACTTAATCAGCCTCCTGGTGAAGGAAAAGTTGACAAAAGCTCTGTCAGACAACATGACTTTGACTGTCTAGAGCAGGGATATGCAATTAGCGGACCTCCAGCTTTTGCAGAACTACAAGTCCCATGAGGCATAACAAGACTCTGACAGCCACAAGCATGACACCCAGAGGCAGAGGCATGATGGGACTTGCAGTTTTGCAACAGCTGGAGGTCCGCTAATTGCATATCCCTGGTCTAGAGGTTACAGCAGTTCCGGTGGATCCTAAATCTTCAGAAATAATTTCTGGAATAAACTCATTATTTGTTCTATACACTTGACCTCAATCCTTAATTGAACAATTTTGGACAACTTTAAAATAAATTGAAACTCTTGATTGTGAACCAAGTCTTATTGTCCAATATCGCAACCTGACCTCCCAAAAGCTGTTTTGAGCACAAATTCCCACAGCCAAACTTTAAAAGCCTCTGGAAAGCCTTCCCAGAAGTGTGGAGGCTGTTGTTACTGTAATGGGGGAACCACCTCCTTACTAATGTCCATGGTTCTGAAATGTAATGTCCAACCAGCTTAGGTGTGATGGTCAATATAGTGTAACATGTAAAGTTAGTCATCTTGAAGAAGTGGTACGGGTGGGCAAAGAAACAAAATCTTTGAGGTGTAACATCTTGAGTTGCATATTAGCTTGTCTATCAATGCAAATAGCTTTGGTTTTACAAACAATACCCTATTTTAAGTTAGAAACACGATCTATAAAATGCAGTTTACTGATTCCAATTGTATTTTATACAAACTTAGCCTTGGGCCATTGTTTTAAATAAAGCACACTGTAATCATCTACAAATATAAAATGTAAAAAAAATCAACATGATAATAGCAGCTGTGGAATGCAACCAGAAAGATTTTCAATGGAACTCAGCCAAATCACAGCTTGCTAACCTGTAAATGTATACTGGAATCATTTCAATGTTGATTTGTTCAAGGGCATACAAAGAGCAAAATTCAGGGCAAACTCCAATGTAGTTAATTGAAAGACTGCATTAAAAAGGACTACAGAAAATAAAGACATACATAACTTTCATACTACAATGATAGTGCCAATCATTTTTATTTTCAAAGTTAACTATGTTATTATCATCTAATAGCTCTCAAAATCATGGAAGGAAACATTTTACTTTATGGAAGCCCATATACTATGTGATTGGAAGCCCATATACTATGTGATTGGAAGCCCATATACTATGTGACAATCACTCGATTCCCCCATGAACACAGACAGTGTTGATGGTGGAATGCCTCCAGAAGTGTAACTGCAGTACATAATGATTACTACCAGCGGTTTATGGATCAACTTGGGTACAATTAGCCTGCCCATTCATGGATTGAATCTCGGCTGGTCCCTGCTGAACTGGCTGATATTCAATCCAAGTATGGATGGATTAAGTCACACGTCCATGTAAACATCTCGCCAAATGTGTCCGTATGTGTACAAACCATGTGACTTTCACTACAATACATATGACCAACCAATAAAGGAAGATGGTCGTAAAGGCAGAAGTTTTTTTTCACCTACATGCATTGGCTGAAACAGCAGCATGAGCCATTGGCTCAATCACAGCCAATGAGCCAATGAGGAGAGAGCAGGGGGGGTGCCCCCATAGCACAGAGCAGCAGCTCGGGAGACCCCATAGCAAGATCAGCAGGAGGGAGGGGCCAGGATCACTGACAGGTGACCAGAGGAAGTAAGTATGACATGTTTGTTAATTGAAAAAAAAAATCTTCCTTTAATACTCATATTTATTTTTACAGCCATAATGACTGCATTGGATATATTCTGGTCAACAGTTGTCATTTGGAACCCTGACTCGTGTAAGGTTAATTATCACAGGAAATATTGGGTACGACTGGAATCAAGAACCAATCTGAACTTTTTATGAAAAAATATCAACCCAAAAGCAAAGTGCAAAGGTTAACCCTATGTTCATACCTATGCATTTGTAGAAACGCACTACAGTCCATTTAACATGGTTTCCTATGGTACTAGTTCACATCTATGCGTTTTGTGGCCGGTGCGTTTTTGGAAAGGGCCGGGGACTTCTTTCCCACTATAGATTTCCATGGAGCTGCACCAGAAATGCAAGTGGTTCGTTTGTGATGCGATTTTTGATGTGTTTTGCGGTTCTTATTTTACCATTGTATATAGCTGGTTGCTAAGCAGGGGGGCAGGAAGCTGCCTGCCGCGTCCTTAGCAACCGATGAGTCATCAGCTGTCAGCGAGGTTCCCCACTGAAAGTTGAATGTAAAAAAAAGAAAAAAATTTGCCGGCAAAAAAAATTTGCTACCATGCACAGCTACACCAGATTTTGCACTGATGATATATCATATTAAGGTGAGTGTAGCTGTAGTGGCACACTACTTTGTACAAACTGCTACTTTTCAGAACAAGCTTTCGAGAAACTGCCTTCTTCTTGTAGGGTCCAAGCAGTACTGATTGGTCCTTAGCGGAAGAAACTAGACTTTGTCCTGAAAAAGTAATTGTTAGTAAATATTAAAAAAGTATCACAGACGCAGAGTGCAATCAGGGAAGTCCTCTCTGGAGGAGCCAGGATTGTAAAAATCTAAATGAGCATTCAGGTATGGAGAGGTGCTGAGAAAGCAGAGCATAATCGTTTATAAAAGTAAACTACAGTTTACCCTTACCAACAATGTAGTTCAAAAGACTTTCTAAATCCATTAAATTTGAGTTCAGTCAAGCTACATATTTGTAGGTAAATCAAAAGGATGGCGTAGAATCAGGCTGTGCTGTGTGTGGGCATCAAATTGGCACAAATGGTGATTGCACTTATCCATGTTGACAAATTCCTGAATGCCAGCTGCAGCAATAATGACTGTTATCAATTTATTATGCAGGCTAGCACTCCTTTATCTGTTCTGACTTCACTGAGAGTAAATATTATAATAATGAGGATGTATGCAAAAAGAGAATATGGCAGGATTTCATCACAATATCCTCTGGGCGTGTGGGTAGTTATTATATTTAGTAACAAAAACTGGAGACTTGTATAGATGACTAGATTGACACCACATTAGTTCATGTTACATGGCATTTGGCAGAAAAACAAGCAATGAATAACCTCTTAAAGAGGAAGTAAACCCTCTCTAAAATAAAAACAAAACACCCTGCAAGACAAAGGCATAATAAGCTAGTATGCATAGCAACTGCCCCCTTCCGTCTAGACAGATTGAATTAGAGGGCCCATAGAGCAGCATGGGGTGTGTCCGTGTCCGCCCTGTATATGCAGCCTGGACACAGACCTGTTATCCGTTAGTTCCACTTATTGTGGCCCACAACTGGGTACCAAGTTGCTTCAGTGGCCCTCGCTCTTCAAAAGGTTGGGCACCCCTGGGTTACATAAATTGGGGGTTCTCCTTTGTTTTATATTAAAGCAGACTTGACAAGAGGAATAAAGGAAGGTTGTCATAGCTGAATTTCTTAAAAGCATCATTTCTGTCTCTCTCAGACTTTAAAATGGTTCTAAAATCAAGCCATTTGTTTTGTTACCCCAGCATTTCATAATCCTGATACGTGGCTGCTGTACCATGTACTTGTATGAAAAGATATCATGTTCTGTTGTGTGCTGTTGCTTCTCCTCCCCCATCTCTTATGCAGCTGAGAACAGAGGGAATGTGATCACTAATACAAATAGGAAAGAAAGATATTTAAAAATCTTTTTATATCTATACACAAATGTTTTGCTTTTCATTTCAATTTTAATCTGAATGGGTTGTTTTACAAGGAGATCATTTGCAATCACTTTAATGCATACCCTGTATTAAGTTAAAAAAATGTCCCACTGCTTGTTCCCCCAACCCCTCCCCCTCCCAAACACTTACCTGAACCCCCTCTCGATACATGGCTGTGGCTGTTTGCAGCTAAGCTGCTGCTCTCTCCCTGCATTAACACGAGTCTCTAAGAGCAGCAGGAGCCATAGGCTCCTTAGATTACATTATGACATTTTGCTAGAAAAACAAGCTAAAAACAAAAGCAATGAAAAGTCTCTTAATTACAACAGGTTACATAAAATGTTTTTTCTCCTTTAAACCTGTCATGAGAGACTAAAAAATGTTGCCATAGCTGAACTCCTAAAAAGCATAGTTTCTGCTTTTCTCAGACTTTAAAATGGTCCTAAAGTCAAGACATTCTTTACCTTAATGCATACCCTATGTAAAACGTTGCGCAAACTGTCAGCTCTATATAAATCCTGTATAATAATAATAATACCTTGCGTTAAGGCAAAAAAGGCCCACGGATTGTTCCTGGGCTGTTGTCTGGGTTCTCCAGAGATACCTTGGCTAAATACCAAAAAATTGCCCCAAATTACCCCAAAAAAATTTCACAAATGGATCCAGCCTAACTTTTTGTTACGCAAAGGCATAGATATTTTATATTGCGCAGCATTACAACCAGCTGCTACTGTCCTAACAACTGGAGCTCATTGGGTACTCCTTGTTTGTCCCTCCATTGCCCCTGTCCGCCTGCACTGAGGTCACATTAGCTGAGTGAGGAAATGAAACCGAGGGAGAAGAGAAACATTGGAATACTAGTCAGTACTTGCTTTTTAAGAATAAATCACCTGTAATGTTGGGGACCTATTTATGTGGATGTCACTGCCTTATGTAAGTCTATTAGTTTAATTTTTACATTTTAGAAAAGGTTGCCTCGGGATTGTGCAGAATTTTAAAGGGTGCTGCGACTGAAAAACAGTTGAGAAACACTGAGATAGCTAGTATTTTCAGAAGGACTGTTTAGCCATTACAGCCTATATATTTATCTTTTCATCTTGTGGACTTGTTTCTTTTAAAGCCAGAACTGGAACAAACCGAAATTTATATATATATATATATATATATATATATATATATATATATATATATATATATATATATATATATTCTGCATATACTTTTCACAGCTTTCATTCCCACATGCTGATCACTCTTCCATATTTTTCTCTAGAGTGAGCTCTGCATTTTATTGCAATTACTCAACTTAAAGTTGATCTCCATGCTCAAAGATATTCCTTAGCAATTAACAACCTGCTGCACCATGTATTGTAATTGAAAAATGTAAAAAAAAAATGGCATAAGCACCTGTATTTCTGTGTTAACTTTTTCATTAAGTATACACTGCTTTGTGTTCTTTTCAAGATGCCTACGATACAGCAGTGGCCAAAGGTTTTGAGAAAGACACAAACATAAATTTTCACAAAGTCTGCTGCCTCAATTTTTCTGATGGTAATTTGCATATACTCCAGAATGTTATGAAGAGTGATCAGATGAATTGCAATTAATTGCAAAGTCCCTCTTTGCCATGAAAATGAACTTAATCCCATAAAAAACAATTCCACTGCATTTGTGAAGAAGGCTTCAGGGTGCCCAAGAAAGTCCAGCAAGTGCCAGGACCGTCTACAGTTGATTCTGCTGCGGGATCGGGGCACCACCAGTTCAGAGCTTGCTCAGGAACGGCAGCAGGAACATGTGAGTGCATCTTCACACACACAATGAGGTGAAGACTTTTGGAGGATGGCCTGGTGTCAACAAGGGCAGCAAAGAAGTCACTTCTCTCCAGGAAAAACACTAGGGGCAGACTTATATTCTGCAAAAGTTACAGGGATTGGACTGCTGAGCACTGGGGTAAAGTGATTTTCTCTAATGAATCCCCTTTCGCCATTTTGCCTAATAACTCAACCATGAATAAAGAATGGTACAAAAACATCCTCGGAGAGCAAATTCTCCCCACCTTCCAAGAACAGTATGGTGAGGAACAATGCCTTTTCCAGCATGATGCCTTGTGGTAAGGCAAAAGTGAGAACTAAGTGGCTTGGGGAACAAAATATTAAAATTTTGGGTCCATGGCCAGGAAATTCCCTAGACCTTAATCCCATTGAGAACTTGTGGTCAATCCTCAAGAGGCAGATGAATAAAAAAAAAAAAAAACAACCCAGAAGTTCTGACAAACTCCAAGCATTGGTTATGAATGGGCTTCCATCAGACACAGTATGTGAATTAAAGAAGAAGGATCAACACTGCAAATATTGACTCTTTGCATAAACTTAATGTAATTGTCAAAAAAGGCCTTTCTTAAAAGATAAGACAGAAAGAAATCAAAGTAAACACCACATCCCAATATGCTAGAAATTAAAAGGAAGGGGGAAAAGAGGTAACAAACCTTTGGACTTTTAAGGTGTTGAGTAAGGAGACTAAAAAGCTCACTTGTACAATATATAAAAAATGAATTTTATTACAAAGATAAAAAGACATGCGAACAGTATTTCATCCATATCAAAAATCATTTGTTCTGTACAAAGGCATTATTAACCTCCCTGGCGGTATGATTATTTCAGATTTTAGGTGCTGAAAGCGGTACCATTATTTTGCATGGAAATTTGGCGTTTTATATTGTAGGCATGGAATTCTTAGAAATAATTCACTTAAATCTGTCCAAACAAAAGTCTAATAGACATCCCGGGTATGATAAAATTTGAAATATGAAATCATAAATTATAAAATAATAAAATATATAACTATAAATAATAACAAATAATAATAATAAAAATTATCCAATAATGTAAAGAAATCAAAAACACTGAAATATGCTGAGTTGCAGAATTGTCGCTGTCATTACTTTTAGTGTTTGATGACGAATTTCCCCTCAAATTACTATCGCTCAATTCTGCAAGTGATTCTAATTTATTATCGCTGTTTTCTAGCTGGTCTATAACCACTTTTGATGTAAACTGACATTTTTTGGTTGCTATGGACAATCTCCAGTTTCCAGGCATAAAGAACAGTATTTATAATATAAAACTGTATGCAGGGCACTGGACAAACCACTAGGGACAAAGGGGATGTGTAATTATTTGATACAGTACTGTAATCTGTAAGATTACAGTATACTGTATCTATACTGTGTATTTTACTTTTTGAATTTGGCGCCGAACTCCGTCCTCGTGCATCGCAATGCTCACAGGGAACGGAGCTCGGTGATGTGACAGATCGAGTGGATGACAGCTCGCAGATCACAGCGAGGGGACATCGCTGGATCTAGGGGACAAGGTAAGTAAACCCCTCCATGGATCCAGGGATACGGTCCCGAGTCTGGCTCGGGAATAGTGCTTATGGTATTTAAATCTTACCCCGAGCCAGACTCGGGAATACCGCCAGGGAGGCTACCAGACACTACCACTCAACATGTTTCGCTCAGCAGAGCTTCCTCAGGAGATTCCAGTGTGACGTTTTAAATGCTATAGACAACAAAAAGATTGGAGTGAATACTCATGTTGATTTTTGTTGATACAAAAACATGTTGATAGAAAAAAATTGGCATATATTAGATACGGTATGCAGATATTACAAATTGGTAAACTTAATGTCTATTATGGAGCACTAATCCTATTATAGATATAAGGGGGAGACGACATGGACCTAACCTGAACTGCTCAAAATAAATATGTAGCTTGAAAATCAAACTAGACAAATACTGGTTCCATGTGTATGGAAGATGTCCCATTGGTAGAATGCCCAGCCAGAGTTTATAATTAGTTGGTCTTGCTGGTTAAAGTAATTGTCCAGCAAAAATAGTAATCCAAAAGTGTTAAATATCCGCAGGAATGCAGTCTGTAAAAATCTATCCCTTAATTATTGTTAGATGGTCCCCGCATTATAATTCCACAAAGAGACACCAGTATATATCCCCCCTTTTCCTGCTTTTTCTCAGGAAAACAGTTTTTTCTGTCTCCTTCTGCAAACACTGGCTGGGCACTAGCTGAACTCCATGGCATATTTTGCATACTTTTATTGGGTCAGCTTGATCCATTGTAAATATGCATATGTGATACATAATTGGTCTTTGTGGAAGCTGTGATTATTGTACTAGCTCGAGCTACTACAGTGATGGCTGTGATCTTCCGTGTTGAGAGGCTACCCTTCTACGTAGTGACCACAGGGGGTCATTTATTCATCATGACTGCCACTGAGAGAAATCCTTGCATTTTTCTCAATGAATGTAAAGCATTCTTTGATTGGACAAAGTGGAGATCATGACATCATCCTCTCACCATCCGGTCATTGAGGAAAATGCAAGGCATTCTCAGAATGGTGGCCATGCCAAGTGGGTGACCTCTTGTGGTTGTTATGCAGAAGGGCAGTATGGTACCCAGATGATCACAACCGTCAGTGTAGTAGCACTGGCTTCTACAGTGATTTACAGCTTTCACAAGGGCCAATCAGGTATCGCCTAAGAATACTTACATTGGGCCAAGCTGACCCAATGTAAGTGTGCAAAATAAATCAATGGAGGTTAGGCTTTAGGATTAGGCTTGTACACATTTGAAAGAATCTTAGAACTGCACCTGTGGGTGTCATAGTAAATATATAATATTTCATAGCTTAGGGCACCAACATAGTCCTAAATGACCCAAAGGAGGTATGAAATATAATATAGCTCCCTTTTTTGGTGCATCTGGTCTTATTTTTGAAATACTGCTATGATGAAAAAAATAAAAATACCCATTGCAGATTTAAAACTGGGCTGCTACTCCTCATATTTGGGAATAATTCAAAAACGTTATCAGCACTTACATAAAAATCAGTAAAGTTTATTTTCTAGAATATGTGCGACGCTGTGAGTGAGGCTGTGTAATTATTGTTAATGATGTCCCAGAAGTTTGTCATAAAATCTTTGGTACAATAAGCACCAAAATGTTTTGCAACGTAAATCATTTTTAAAACCAGATAAGAGTTTTACTGCAATTTTATATGGAGTGTATATTATTCTTGATCTAAATCTGGAATCTGACTTGATAAGAGGGAATGCAGATCTGCAGTTAGTTCTGCATGTCCGCGATGTATCTGTGTCACACAAAGTGAGCCATTGTCGGGCTTTGTGATGAATACTGTTATTGCAGCCAATATAAACATGATGGTTCATGCTTTGCTCTTTCAGAATCTTCCTACTGCATTAAACATGGTTATTTTATTTCTTTTTATTTTCTGTATCACTAATGCAGTATTTTTTTAAACTTTTGGTTGTTTCCTTCCTTTAGTGATTTCATATCATTCAGTGGGCATCACAGAATTAACCACTTCACCTCCAAATCAACGGACTTGCCCACACACGGAGTAAAGTCCGTTCATTTTGAACATAACTTCAGGTATGACGGGACTAGCGAGATTGACTCCTCGCGAGCCCCGTCGCCTGGTATGGGTTTTTAAGGGTAACCCCGATGCCGAAAAACTGCGTGGGGGTCCCCCCAAGTCCATACCAGACCCTTATCCGAGCACGCAGCCCGGCTGGTCAGGAAAGGGGGTGGGGTCGAGCGAGCGCCCTCAACATGGGGGGATGGGTGCTTTGGGGAAGGGGGCACCCTGCAGGGCCCCCCACCCCAAAGCACCTTGTTCCCATGTTGATGAGTACAAGGGCCTCTTCCCGACAACCCTGGCTGTTGGTTGTTGGGTTCTGCGGGCGGGGGGCTTATTGGAATCCAGGACCCCCCTTTAATAAGGGGGCCCCCAGATTCCGGCCCCCCACCCTATGTGTGAATGAGTATGGGATACGATGTACCCCTACCCATTCACCTGGGGAAAAAAGTGTAAATAAAAAAACACACAACACAGGTTTTTAAAGTAGTTTATTAGGCAGCTCCGGTGGTCTTCTTCCGACTTCGGGGGTCTTCTCGCCGGGCTCCTCCGCCATCTTCTGCTTTTTTGCTGCTCTTTTGCTAGCGGAGGAGCCCGGCTTTCTCCTTCGTCATCGTCGCCGTCCGGGGGTCTTAATCTGACTTCGGATGTCTTCTTCCAACTTTGGGGGTCTTTCCGGCCTCTTCTCCCACTCTTCGGTTCTCCTGTCGGCCTCCTCCGCTATCTTCTTCCAGCTCTTTTACTAGCGTTGGCCCAGTCCTCTTGTTCACCTCCTTCTTCTTCCTTCTTCTCTTCTTTCGATGTTGACACAACGCTCTCTCCCGCTGTAATGCCAGGGACGCGTTGCGCGGCGACTTATGTAGGCATAAGGGGCAGGGTCACCGGGTGATGTCACATGGTGACCCCTTATGATGTCGCAGTCCCAGGGGATGCCGGAAAGTCCGGCAGATTGTCGGCTGGACTAAGTCCGCCAGATAGTCTGATCGTGTGTATAACATAACTGACAATTTCACGGTACCCAAATTAAATGTATGTCCTTTTTCCACACAAATAGCTAAAAAAAAAAAAAAACTAGTTATATATGGGCAAGTCCAAAAGACTTGAATAAAATAATAAAATCCCCCTGTATTGCTCCACATCACCAGCACAGAGGGTTTATGTTATTAAGTCTGTGTGGCGTGATATATGCTCTGTGTACCTGTTTGTATTGGATCATGCGATCTTTCAGAGATATCAGAGATCGCAAAGGAAAGCCCCATAAACCTCTCCAAATCTGGTAAATCTTGCACCTACCTAACTAAGCCTTTACTGGCAATCAATACACACTTATTGGGATTTTTTTTTTACCAAAAATATGTAGCAGAATACATATTAGCCTAAACTGATGAAGAAATTAGATTTTTGCTTTATAGCCAGTTTTATACCACCAAAAGAAAGCTCTATTTGTGGGGGAAAAAGAACGTTAATTTAATTTGGGTACTACATCGCACGACCGCGCAATTGTCAGTTAAAGTGATGCAGTACCGTATCCGGTCCTTAAGTGGTTAATATGATACAATGTTTTAGATCTCAATGAGCATTAGGGAAGCTCCTTATGTACTAAGCGTAGCCACCAATCAGAATACTGTTGTCATTCTTGTACAGCGTCTTAGAAAATGTAGCCAGAAATTCGATTGATTGCTCTGAGCATAAACCCTTATAAATGAGGAATGATTGCTTACTTTTCGCTGACCATGATACTGTATTCCCCTATGATGTAACCTGTGTTTTCTGACTTGTGTGTCTTGTTTGTCATGAGATCTACATGGTATATAACCATCTATCACTGTTCTACACGTCTAGCAGGTCCTATAGCCGGATGAAGCCATTAGCTGATCTTTCTCACTTCATGGTTGGCTGGCCACATAAACTGAACATTATTTTGCTCATCCTCTGTGCTCCCAGGTGCAGAGCCGAGTTTCTGAGTAGCGGAAGGGAAACCAATGATGCAAAACATGTCTGAGTAACTGTATTTCAATAGCATAGCATGAACAATGCAGAGGAGTCAAACAGTTTCACAGGCAAAAAAAGAATTCTTACATTTATATGTGTAGTGCGGTCAATATTTTATTATTCAGCTGTGGAATTTATGAGGAAAACATCTGATTTTGTATTGTGCTTGTCACATTTTATTCCATTGTTATACATGGTGAGAATAATTTTCTGCCTTGCTCTATGAAGCTTATTGTTGTAACCTGTTAGTCCCAGTAAGTAACCAGCCACAAATCTTTTATTTATCTGACTGCACTAAACTAAAGTCTCCTGGCATTCAGTTTCTGTACATGGTGCTTCTCTATAGCCCTTTGTATTGTACTATTTATTAAGCTTGTATGATATTTGTTTACCCTACATTGGTTTATTTTACCTCCTTAATCTAAGTCCATTTAAAGTACACCTGACCTGGTCTTAAAAAAACAACTGAAACACAAGCATCATTTGAGGTCTCTAGGTATTTTCTTTGGTCAGCAAACCAATTTGTGTCCCCATGGGGCCCACTGGATTCTAGTAGTGTCGCCAAGCTACCAGATTGAACTTTACTGGCACAGCCAAGTTTTTACTTGCATTTTCAAAAGTTACAAAATTACAGTTTTAAGTGCAAGTTTCAGTATTTAGCCTATAAACAAGTACAACATGCAATTAGCAGTGTGATTAAAGGTAGATGTTAAGGCAAAAATATATTTTATTTTCAATATGGTAAGTAGTTCAGGGACAGGACTTAGGAGGGTAAGAAATTAGAATGAATTAAAATGACTCTCACAGTGACACTGATATTGTGCAGCAGAAGCCATAATAATTAAATGTCACTGACATGACACATCCCCTTCTGAGTCACAGTGACAGTTTCTCTTCACACCAGATGGTCCCTTCAGTCATCTCCAGTACAAACAGCACTGACAGTGCCACTCCCAGCTTGCCTTTCTCTCATCCCACAGACCTGCACACGAGGGTCTGGCCACTCCGCTTGGCTCCCTTGCACCATGACATCACACGACAAGCTCAGGCACTGAGGAAAAGATGATCCGCACTCCAGTGATTGCTCTTAAAAAAATTTATATTTATTAACAAGCCACAGTGACCAAACACAAATAAGAAAGGTTGAAGCGTTTCAGCCTATAAGGCCTTAGTCATAACTTGGTGGTTATGACTAAGGCCTTATAGGCTGAAACGCATCAACCTTTCTTATTTGTGTTTAGTCACTGTGGCTTGTTAATAAATACTACATTTTTTTAAGAGCAATCACTGGAGTGCGGATCCTCTTTTCCTCATTTCCCTACTCAGCCAACGATAGTGGATCGAGCACCTGGGAGCTCTGCTATCTATGTGATGTATGGGTAGTAGCACTGACTTTGTTTATAAGCTCAGGCACTGCCACTGCCAGACGCGCCCAAACACACTGTAGCAGGAAGTTTCGAGCCAAGTGTCACAGCCAGATTTTTTACTGGCAAGCTTTTCCTGTCACTGGCAGGAGAAACGTGCCCCTGTTTTTTTTACCGGCTGCCAGTAAAAATATTGAGGGTTGGCAACACTGGATTTCTAGGCCCAGTCTGTACATGGGGCTTCAGCTTTTCTCAAACTTGAGAGTCAATCCTACTCCCCTCTGGCCATAAAGCCCTGTCAGTGGAAGTAGAAGTTTTGGCATTAAAAGTTGAATGACAGGGACAGGGTTCAGAGCCATGTACCACTAGTGATAGTCGCCAGCAGCAACATTGTCAACATAGCACCTGGTCCTATAGCATCTCTCCTTTTCTACCTGAGCCAGTGAAGAGTTGTTGCCTCCTTGTTGGTGAGTGTTACACTTGGGGCTGGTTCACACCAAAATGCAGTGCAGGGAAGCGGCGGTCTGTGCGCGTTTTCGACACCACATTCAAATGCATTGTCCTTGCGATCTGTATGCAGGTGCCAATGTAATGTTAACGGCACCCAAAACACAGATTGCAAATGCACCAAACTTGCTAATGCTGCAGTACCATGTGATTCGGCGTGGCATGTTTTTAAAAGTAACAATTGGAATATCCAGTGCAGAAGCACTGGAGAGAACCCCTATTGGATCTATTATAGACAGGCCAAGTATTGTTATAAAAATAGTACATTTTATTACAAATACCTATAAACAAAAGTGAATAAGAACATTGATAACTTCAGTAAAAACAAAGATACAGAGTACCCAAAATTGCAATGGTATGTAAACCCACTGCCCTGAGAACAGGTAGGCTAGTGGTGATGCATACAGGCGTTGACACCTTACATGTTACATATGTAGCACTGACCCCCAAAGGAGCTGCTGGTTTTATTGGTTTTACCATTACCTTCTTGACCTCGCCTCCGTCTAGGGGCTCCCGTGGTAGATGGCCCAAAGAAATGCAGAAACTGACACTGAATCTTCTTTTGGGTTGTTTATTTAGAAGATAACACAGTCTCTTAATGAAGGGTAGAGGGTTAGGAGGAAAGTTCGGGTACTTTTGGAACTGCAAAAATAGAAGGTCTCTCAGAAAATAAACATTTCACAGCTGGATTCTCACAACCTCTGGATAGACCTCCTCTCACTAGGCCTAGCAGCCGGTAGGGTGTTAAGTAAAGCAAAGTCTCTGCCACAGACTTGGATGTAGAACACTTGAGGAAAAGTCTCTGGCACAGACTTGAATGTAACTGAGGGACGTAGCCAAATTTAGAGAACTATCATACGGTACCAGTATCTCTCAGCCAGTCCGGCGATATCGTATGAATATAGATCCACAAAGTGTCCTTCAACTGAGCCTCCAGGCTCCTTTAGAGAAGCCAGCCTTGTGCATGGCCTTCTCCCAAAGAGTCTTGCCCTGGATGCTTCTCCAGTTGCTGGGCCTCTCCCCAGATAAGATGGCACTGGACCACCCTTAGATCATTGTGGCCTCAAATCCATTCAGGCCTGTCCCTGCAGTTGCTTCGCCTTGGGCGATCCAGCCCCGAGGCTTGGGATTGCATGGATCCACACCCCATGCCAGGAGGGCCATGAGGGCTGGTTAGGAGGACCAGGAGGATCTTCTGGAACGAAACCCCCGAAGCACGTGATCTCCGTACCTTAAATACCACCTCCCAGAGTGCACAGCAAGAAAACACTCCCACTGGGCTGATTCCGAGAAAAGGATGGCACTCAATACACCCAACTAGACTGCGTTCTATCACTTGCTGGCGTTGACAGTGACACCTGCAGCCAAGGAGGACTCAGTGCAATCCAGCTAGACTGAAACCATAATTTAGCAAAATTTGCCCTAAAACCCAACTGTGTTTTCAGGAATATTAATTTTCAAAACATATAGCACGTGCTTGTCAGGAGCCGGTGCTACACGTACAAGTCAGTCCTTCTTTAAAAGTAAAGTCAAGTTGGGTACAGGGTTTTTATAATGCAAGAAGTACCAAAAAGTATCTAATATTATTATTTAAGTAACTGCTATACAAAGGTACAAAGATTTAGTAAAATAAACAAGATACCTGTGTAATCAACAGTTCTAATTAAACATTTTACAAATAAGATAGCTATACTTACAAAGTCATGCATAAAACAGTGCATATGCCTGAAGGGCTGGTGGGAAAGATGGAAACCCCTCATATAGAGAGCATAGACAGCTTCGACCCACAGGAAGATTCTGGAGGGCCCAAAAGGTATGGCAACACGTGCTTCACTACAAGGACTCGTAGCTATGAAACATGAAGTTCATGCTAATGGTGGGCCTGAAAAGCTGTATAAATCTAAATCCAAAAAAATGATGGAAATCAATAAAGGTAGCTATGTGTCCATAAAGCTGCTCAAATTGCTTGAGCAACAAGTTAGAGCATTGATTTTAATCATCAAAAAGAGGAATATAAGTAAAATGTTACAATACCTGGGGGTATAATAAAGTTAGTCATCCAGCTTCCACCTTGCACTTCCTCAGCATATCAACTGATTGCTTTAGGTGCAGGTAGATAAGGGTACATGTGAGACATTCTGACCAATCGCAAGATTGATTGCGATGGCAGGAACAGCTGGACCCTATCTGGGAGTATCAGCACCCAATTGGATGCTAAACACATCCAAGCTGAGTCTCTCGGCGTCACCACGCAAGTATGACCTTGTAAGTATAGCTATCTTATTTGTAACATGTATAATTAGAACTGTTGATTACACATGTATGGTGTTTATTTTACTAAGTCTTTGTACCTCTGTATAGCAGTTACTTAAAGGGGTTGTAAAGCTTTGTTTTTATTTTCTAAATAGGTTCCTTTAAGCTAGTGCATTGTTGGTTCACTTACCTTTTCCTTCGATTTCCCTTCTCAATGTTTTTTTTCTTTGTCTGAATTTATCACTTCCTGTTTATCCTCAGTAAACTTCACACCATTATCCGAGCGTTGTTTAGTCAGCCAGAACAGCTTACTGAACAGCTTACTGAGGAGGAACAGGAAGTGAGAAATTCAGACAAAGAAAAAGAAAAAAAACATTTAGAAGGGAAATTGAAGTAAAAGGTAAGTGAACCAACAATGCACTAGCTTAACCACTTTCAGACCGGACCATTTTGCTGGTCAAAGACCAGACCACTTTTTGCGATTCGGCACTGCGTCGCTTTAACTGACAATTGCGCGGTCGTGCGACGTGGCTCCCAAACAAAATTGACGTCCTTTTTTTCCCACAAATGGAGATTTCTTTTGGTGGTATTTCATCACCCCTGCGGTTTTTATTTTTTGCGCTATAAACAAAAATAGAGCGACAATTTTGAAAAAAACGCATTATTTTTTACTTTTTCTTATAATAAATATCCCCCAAAAATATATAAAAAAACTTTTTTCCCTCAGTTTAGGTCGATACGTATTCTTCTACATATTTTTGGTAAAAAAAATCGCAATAAGCGATTATTGATTGGTTTGCGCAAAAGTTATAGCGTTTACAAAATAGGGATAGTTTTATAGCATTTTTATTAATAATTTTTTATTATTTTTTTTTTTACTAGTAATGGCGGCGATCAGCGATTTTTATTGTGACTGCGACATTGTGGGGGACCCATCGGACATTTTTGACACATTTTTGGGACCATTGTCATTTATACAGTAATCACTGCTATATAAATGCAGTGATTCCTGTGTAAATAACACTGGCAGTGAAAGGGTTAACCAGTGGGTGGCAGTGTAGGGGTTAAGTGTTCCTAGGGGTGTGTTACTAACTGTGGGGGGGTTGGGTATTCATTTAGTGAACACTGATCTCTGCTCCAATCACATGGAGCAGAGATCAGCGTCACTAGTTGCTAGGCAGAATGGAGAAATGCTGTTTACACGGCATTTCCTCCATTCAGCCGTCCCGTGAGACGATCGTGGGTATGCCCGCGGCGATCGAGTCCGCGGGTCCCGCGACCGGACTCACGGGGGTCCCGACCAGCGCGGGAGCGCGCCGCCAGCGGCGCGCTCCCGATGGCAGGGCGGCATTGAAGATTGGATGTACATGTACGCCAATATGCCTGCCCGTGCCATTCTGTCGACGTACATCGTCGTGCGCTGGTCGGAAAGTGGTTAAAGGAACCTATTTTGAAAATAAAAAACAAACCTTTACAACCCCTTTAAATACTAATATTAGATACCTTTTGGTATTTCTTGCATTATAGAAACCCTGTACCCAACTTGACTTAAATAACCTCTTGAAGAAGGACTGACTTGTCCGTAACATGTAAGGTGTCAACGCCTTTATTCCTCACCACTAGCCTACCTGTTCTCAGGGCAGTGGGTTTACATACCATTGCAATTATGGGTACTCTGTATCTTTGTTTTTATTAAAGTCATCAATGTTCTTATTCACATTTGTATATATTTATTTGTAATAAAATTTACTATTTTCATAACAATACTTGGGCTGTCTATATTAGATCCAATAGGGGTTCACTCCAGTGGTTCTGCACTGGATATTCCAATTGTTTCAATTACCGGATCGGTCAGACCAAGGTATTTGGTATACACACACCAATTCCTCCCTCTTTGTTTTTAATTTAAAAGTAGTGCATGCTTTCTCTGCATTCCAGTGTATTTTGCAGCCCATTCACACGAATGGGCTCTAGCACAATCACTAGTTGATGGTGTTCAAAATTACACTGCATGGGAACACACAGAAATAAAATGGAAACACGTTCCTGTGTGATCCCAGTTTGATCCTGCCCTAAAACATTTCATAGTTACGTAGTTAGTCAGGTTGAAAAAAGACACAAGTCCATCTAGTGCAACCAATAATTTCAACCTGCAAAATCATAGGAGTAAGTAATTAGTCCCTTCAGCAACCTGCTGTCAGTGGCAGGATGTATGAAAGTCAACGGGGACAAAGCACTGCTTACATTTGAAGCTCTCTGTTAAATTCTGGTACTTGGATGGAAAGGGTTCCATTGGGGCATAGGGAACCGTTCAAAGACCATATATATAGTACTTGCAGGTACACAAAGGTGCTTGCATATATCCGCTATTGTGACCTTAGACACGGTTTAGACTGATTAGTCCCACATTAACCACTTAAGGACTGGAAGGATTTATTCTCCTTAATGACCAGGCCATTTTTGGGGATACGGCACTGCTTTACTTTAGTTGACAATTGCGCAGGTGTGTGACGCTGTACCCAAAAAAATGTATGTCCTTTTTTTCCAAATATAGAGCTTTCTTTTGGTGGTATTTTATTTTTTGCGCTATAAACAAAAAAAATCAACAATTTTGTGCTATAAAACATACCCAATAATTTTTTTTTACAAAAATCTAATTTCTTCATCAATTTAGGCCAATATGTATTCTGCTACATATTTTTGGTAAAAACAAAACCCATTAAGCATATATTGATTGGTTTGCACAAAAGTTATAGTGTCTACAAAATAGCGGATAGATTTATGGCATTTTTATTATTATTATTATTTTTTACTAGTAATGGTGGTGATCAGTGATTTTTAATGGGGCTATGACATTGCTTAGGACAGATCGGACACATTTCTAACACTTTTTTTTGGAACCAGTGACATTATTACAGTGATTAGTGCTAAAAATATGCATTGGCATTGTACTAATGACACTGGCAGGGAAGGGGTTAACATCAGGGGTGATCAAGGGGTTAATTGTTTTCCCTCAGTGTGTTTCTACCTGTGTGGGGTGATGGGCTGCCTGGGGTAACACAAAGATCCGTCTTCCTGTGTGATCTCCCCTGTCAGAACGGAGATCTGCCTTGTTTACACACGCAGAGCTCCGTTCTGCCTCTGCGGGCGGCCAGTGGACATCGAGTCCACCAGACCCGCTGACTGGCTCCTCCGCTAGCCAATGGGGATGTGTGGGTGCCTCTGGTGGTGCGCGGGCATGCCCACAGAGACCTGTGTACGAGCCTGACGTATACCTGTGGCGAGTATAACTGCGGCAGTTGGTCAGCAAGAAGTTAAAGTGGTATTAACCCCTCAAAAATTATTATCCTGCAACTTTCCAATTTTTAGATGTAGTGGTTGTATTAGTGTTTTTTTTTTAGTGTTTACCTTTATTTTTAACTGTTGCTCTGCTCATTCTTTAACAGACCATGCTGCCCAGCAAAAGTGGCCATTAAAGGATTAACACAAACCATTTAACACTGGCAAGGGCACTTACAATGGTCAACTCTTTTTAATGTAAAATCTTTATCCCAAATAAAAACAAACTCTTTCTGTAAATGCTTTAAAAGTGTTAGCTGGAGTTCAGCTTTAAAGTGGTTCTAAAGGAAGACGTTTTTTTCCCCTAATACATTCTCTGCTTAAGGTAAGGTAAGGCTGCATGCTGCTCCCCCAGCCCCCCATTATATTTTCCTGAGCCTCAATCCAGCAATGTGCACAAAAGCAGAGGCTTCTCGGCTCTCTCTCACCTCATTGGCACAGAGACAGTAGCTGGAGTCATTGGCTCCTGCTGCTGTCAATCACAGCCAGTGAGTAGGCATGCACGAGTGACCCTAATAGCAAGTGGCTTGCTATGGTAGCACTCGGCAGGGCAGAGGAACCAGGAGCGCTGGTGGGGAACCCGGGAAGAGGAGAATCTGGGCTGCTCTGTGCAAAACCAGAGCAAGTAGGTATTGCATGTTTCTTATTTTAATTGAAAATTTGAGCATTTACAATAATTTTAAATTGATAGTCAAGTCCATCTAAATCTGCAAGAGCAGGGATCTCCAAACTGCAGCCCGAGGGCCAAATATGGCCCTTTGCTAGTCTTTACCTGGCCCTTGGGTCACTATTCATCCCACTGATTCCAATGATGGGGCACTATTCCTCCCACTGACACCAATGATGGGGCACTATTCCTTCCATTGACACCAATGATGGGGCACTATTCCTCCCACTGATACCAATGATGGGGCGCTATTCCTCCCATTGATACCAATGATGGGGCACTATTCCTCCCACTCACACCAATAATGGGGCACTATTTCTTCTACTGAAACCAATGACGGGATACCTTTCCTCCTACTAATAGAGGCACTCTTTCTCCTCCTATTGATGACCACCAACCCTGAGGCCATATTTATTCTCACTGATGCCGGGTCCGGGAAGTTTTCTGCCCCCGCTGGCTACGCTGGCCCTCCTAGAGTCTGAAGGCCTTTAAACTGGCCCTTTGTTTGAAAAGTTTGGAGACCCCTGTTCTAGAGCATCTAATGCCCTGTGCACACGGTCGGACTTTCTGACGGAAAATGTGTGTTGTCGGAAATTCCGACCGTGTGTGGGCTCCATCTGACTTTTTCTGTCGGAATTTCCGACACACAAAGTTTGAGCTCTGGATCTAAAATTTTCCGACAACAAATCCGATTTTTTAAATTCTGATCGTGTGTAGACAATTCCGACGCATAAAGTGCCACGCATGCTCAAAATAAATTACGAGATGAAAGCTATTGGCTACAGCCCTCTTTATCGTCCCACGTCACCTCGTTCTGAACGATCGGATTTTCTGACAACTTTGTGCAACCGCGTGTATGAAAGACAAGTTTAGGCCAAGGAAAACTATTGTATAAGGGCCCATTCACACCTACACGTTTTAGATCAACAATAGATCAGTAAGATATCTCACACTAAACCTGGAACGGGACCTTGTATGGTGGGTCCTGTAGCAAACAAGGGACAGCATTGAAATGAACAGGTAAAACATGCCGCCAACGCACCAGTCTCTGCATGCAGGGAGCTTTTCTTTATTAATAAATCATTACTTAATTGACCATTCAATGCATTGAACTGTGTCAAATGCAATGATGCATTGTTAAAAAAAAGGCTCTGGAGAGACTGGCATTCTGGTGACATGATTTACTCATTGATCATGATACTGTTCATTGGTTGCTACAGCAACCGAAATACAAGATCCGATTCTGGTACTGTATGCTCAATTACGTATGTTGCAACACATGTTGCATATAGCTCTACAGAACAAACTTGTAGTCCACAGCCCACATGGGCTTTGCTGCTTAACTGTAGACAGGAAACTTTATTAGACAGAGAAAATACATTTTACCATAGATCAGCTAGAAACCTATAAACACTGCCATCTACTGGCTGATAAAGTTGTTGCACATAAAACATGAACATTGTATTCCAACACATATCTTTAGGAGTAAATAGGTATTTCCTCCTCTGGCCCATCTTTTAAGCAGACAAATATAGTTTGCATACATTGAACTGGTACTTGGCAAACCAGTATAATGGCAATATTATTATTATATATTATTATTATAATAATACACAATTTATATAGCGCCAACAGTTTACAATGTAGAGGTCCAGTACAGTTACAGTACAGTTTAATACAGAAGGGACAGGAGAGCTTACATTCTAAAGGGAGGGGGTGGTGGTACAAAAGGTAATAGATGCAGGGAATGATTTGATGGGGGGGGGGGGGGGGGGGCTCAGGTACAGTTGCTAGGTGGGTGTGGGATAGGCTTCCCTGAATAAGTGAGTTTTCAGGGATCTCCTAAAGGTGGACAGGGTAGGGGCTGATCGGATATACTGGGGCAGGTAATTCCAGGGGATGGGAGAGGCTCTGGAGAAGTCCTTCAGATGAACATGAGGTAACAGGGGAACTAGAGAGCAGGAGGTCCTGGGAGGAGCGGAGGGGACTATTTGGGCGATATCTGCAGATGAGGTTGGTGATGTAGCTGCGGGCGATGTTGTGATATCTGGCACAGTATGCTACTGTACATATGTTTTCAGAATACAATACGGTTATAGATGGAACCTGTAAGAGTGAATATTATTCTAAACTTCCACCACTGTTTCTACTTTATCAGCTGTTTTACATAATCACATGTATGGCAGTACAGAACCTGCAGACTTCAACGTCATTAGGACTCATGTATGCCAAGAATGTGAATAGAAAAGTATGTTTCTGACAGTAGCCAATCAGACTCTGTTTATTTTTTCTTTATAGAAGGGAAAATATGAAAGATAAGAGAATTATGTAGCTGCCAACAGGCCACACAAAACATTCCATAGGACAATGATGAACCCATGAGATATTGCCAATGAGGGTAAGTTGAAAGGAGTTTGAGGCATCCAATGTACCTTGCAACACAAGATGAATCTGATTTATTCCATCATAGCATTTGTAACAAACTAGGTTATATAATATGGGTAAATCCAGTGTGGATAATTTCCAATAACTGTTTTATGGCTGTGACCAAAAAACATATTCAGAGACAGATATGGTCATTTTGTTCCCTGCGTGAAGCTGATCTTATCTTGGACAGTGTCTGCTTGTAACACCAAGCCCACCAGCTTTCTTTTTTTTCTGCCAAAATTCTGTAAGGTCCCGTTCACACCTATGCAAATTAGATGCGGTTAATACTGCATCCAATTCGCAGGACATTTCAAAATACATTCATTTTAATGAGGCTGGTTCACATATCTGCGGTGCATTCGCACTCCACATTGTATAAAAAACGTGTGCGTTTTCTAGGCAGTGCGGTCTGGCTCAGGTGCAAATTCAGGCCCATAATCTTCTATGGGCACGCATCTGATTCGCAGATATTTTCCGTTGTGAACAGGATAAAATACTAATGCAATGCTGAGCTGATACTGATCAAAAACTGACATGAAACGCTGAATAACTGAGTTTTCTCTTCGCAGGGAAACATGAGCTTCAATTCGCACCGCACATGTGTGAACCCACCCTAAAAGGACAATATAATATAAAAGGATGATAACCATTTCTGGTAGGCTAATTGGCTGCTTATATGTGTGAGATAGGGCCTTAGATTGTAAGCTCCTTAAAGAGGAAGTAAACCCTGATGGGTTTACTTCTTCTATGTCTCCCTGCAAAGGTAAAGCATGCATGCACACGGTAGCCGCCACTGCATGTGCATGGTAGCCGCCACTGACGGCATATCACCGTTAACAGCGGCATGCTGCTAACGACGATAGTGCGCCCGCGTGCCGCTGTCTACGGCACATGTTTTTTAGTAAATGTCTCCTAAACCTGCAAGGTTTAGGAGATATTTCTTGGACCTACAGGTAAGCCTTAATCTAAGGCAGTGATGGCTAACCTTGGCACCCCAGATGTTTTGGAACTACATTTCCCATGATGCTCATGCACTCTGCAGTGTAGTGGAGCATCATGGAAAATGTAGTTTCAAAACATCTGGGGTGCCAAGGTTAGCCATCACTGATCTAAGGCTTAATGTAAGCCTTAATGTAAGGGTTTACAACCACTTTAAGGGTAGGGACAGATGTGAATGTACAACATGTAAAGCACTGCATAAATTGTTGGCACTATATAAATACCTGAAATTAATACAAAAATAAAGTTTTACCAAAGTCAATGGGGTTGATTTACTAAAACTGAAGCACAAAATCTGGTGCAGCTGTTCATGGTACCCAATCAGCTTCTAACCTCACCTTGTTCAATTAAGTTTGACAAATAAACCTGGAAGCTGATTGGTTTCTATACAGAGCTGCACCAGATTTTGCACCCTCCAGTTTTAGTAAATCAACCCCAATTAGTGTACAGGCATACCCCACTTTCAAGTACACAATGGGGTTTATTTACTAAAGCTGGAACGTGCAAAATCAGGATCACTTCTGCAAAGAAACCAATGAGCTTCCAGGTTTTATTACCAACGCTTAATTGAACAAGCTGGGGTTAGAAGCTCATTGGTTTCTATGCAGAAGTGAGCCTGATTCTGCACTTTCCAGCTTTAGTAAATAATCCCCATTGTGTACTTAAAAGTGGGGTATACCTGTATATTGAAGTTGACTTGGAAAATTCCCGGAGATTGAGTTCCAAACCCTTGGACAGTCCCGTTGAAATCCAAGCTAGCGAAGTGTGCAAAACCATGCTTACTAAACCTGTTATTCAATCCTGATTATATTGTTAACATGACTAAAATATGTTGGATGAATATGCAATCTAGCAAGCATAACCTGTCAGCGATGCATAAGAGAAAATATCTGCATTTGATTTTGGAACAATAAAGTTTTAGCTAACCTTTACCCCCTTCCTGTGATTTATGCATCTGTCCTACTACTGACGTTTTAGTCTGGCTCGCCCATTATCTTTGCCTCATCTTGCTTCCATTTCTGACTTATTTCCTGCTACATTCTGGAATTCCCCTTTCTAGATTGTATAATCCAACTGGCATTTGCATTACATTATAATAAGGAAGGAGCTCTCCTGGCCTAGCGACTTAGGTTTTTGGCACTGAAAACTCACAAACACAGCTCTCTTCACTTCTGTAATATGTCAAATGTTTGTCATAGTAACATGAAGCTGATTTAATAAAGAGTAATTTGTATACTGATTCTGAGACTACAACTGAACTCAAACAAGCATGTGAACTCTTTTACCTGCCAAATGATACGTAATTGTGTTCAGTCAGTCGTCCAGGCAACCCTAAAGGCGGCACTGCTTGGTCAGCGACCTCTCTCTTCTCTACTGTAGATAGGCAATTTAGTTTGGTCAAGGATTTACCCCTACCTGCCCATTGTTCTATAAAGCAACAGCTTTCCTAAGAGATCAGTATAAATTATAACCCTATATAATATCAGATTGTGTGAACTTGCTGTTTCTTCTGTACTTCCAATGACTGTTGCAAATGCCCTAAAGTGGCTTTCTCTGTAATCAGATTGAGCGAATTAGAGACAATTCAGGATTTGGCCTGAACTATGTGGACTTTTTTTTTGAGCAGCTCAGTCCCCACACTAAAATTGTCTGTGATTACAGATGGAGCAGTAATCAATTGCAAACTGATGAAACAGATGGCTCCCTGTGGTATAAGCGTGATTAATTGTACAATGCGGATTGTCTAGGGTTGTATACATCCAAGTGTTTATTTTACCCAGTATATAACCATGTGTTCCATCAGTTGGAAATCAATCACTACTACCATGGCTATAAAAACTGCATCCACAAACAGATAGGCATCAGCAATATAAGGTTGCATAATGTTCAAATCTGGTAATAAAAAAATTATCCCTATAATGGGACAACTCCCACACTGCAAGGGTTAAATGTGTGTGTCTAGGGGGCACAGAAAAAGCATTTATGCTTACCTTATCCCTTGCTTCTGCAGGCCTCCTGCGACCAATATCCTGAAGCCACTTTTTGATATCAAGTACAATGCATGGCCACCAGTCTTGCACTGTACGTGAAAATTCCAAGGGCCTGTCCACATCCTGGGACTTCAGAGAGACTAGCGCTGGCTGCTGAGGCAGCAAAGGATTTGATAAGTATAACTGCTTTCTCTGTTCCCTTTAGACAAAAACGTACATCTAACCCTTACAATGCAGGAGGAACCTTTTTATTTAAACTGGAGTTCGACTTTGAAATAGGGATGATCTTGATGTTCGAATCAAGCATATGTGCGAATCGAACGCAAGTTCGACTCGAACATCAGATGTTCATCTGTTCGTAGAACAAATGAACATATAGGGCGCTCGCAGCAAGTTCATCCACCGCAGAGCCACCATAATGCACTGCAAAATCGCAGTGCATTGACGGCTGCAATTATATATAATACAGTTCAGAGTATATAGTGCAGTCTGTGTAGTACATATGATACAGTTCAGAGTATATAGTGCAGTCAGTGTAGTATATATACAAAACAGTGGAGAGTATATAGTGCCATCAGTGTAGTATATATAATACATTGCAGAATATATAGTGTAGTCAGTGTAGAATATATAATACAGTGGAGAATATATAGTGCAGTCAGTATAGTATATATAATATAGTGCAGTGCAGAGTATATAATACAGTGTATTGAAGTGGTTAAAGGGAACCCATGACAGAATTAAGAAAAAAATGGCCTGCCCCCCCCCCCCCCCCCCAAAAATCCATACCAGGACCTTTGGGTCTGGTATAGATTTTAGAGGGAACTCCATGCCAAAATAAAAAAAAACAGCGTGGGTCCCCCCTAAAATCCATACCAGGCCCTTTAGGTCTGGCATCAATTTTAAAAATTGTTTTTAAAATGGCGTGGGGTCCCCCCCAAAATCCATATCAGACCCTTATCTGAGCATTCAGCCTGACAGGCCAGGAAAGAGAGGAGAGAGAGCCCCCTCTCCTGAACCATACCAGGCTGCTTTCCCTCAACATGGGGAGGGTGCTTTGGGGTGCCCCCCAAAGCACCTTGCCCCCATGTTGATGGGGACAAGGGCCTCTTCCTGACAACCGACAGATCGGTGTTTCTATATACTAGGAACACGCGATCTGTCTACTCTCCCCTGTCAGAACGTGGATTTGTGTGTTTACATACACAGATCCTCATTCTCGTTCTGTCAGGAGCGATCACATGTGCCCGGCAGACATCAAGGCCTCTGGGCTAGCGTATCGGCTTCTCAGTACCGCAGCGGGTGCATGCCCTATACCCCTTAAAGTGGCCACTGTACAGCGCAGGGGAGCCAATCTGCCGCTGTCAAATGACGGCGGGAGGTCAGCAAGTGGTTAAAAAAAAGTGTCCCGCGATGTCCATCCACCTTTAATCATGCCACCCGACGGACTCGAAAAATAGAAAAAATAAAAAAGCTCCACCTCCTGGCGACTGCTGTCTTTTGGCTTAAACAGCTGTTATATAGGCAAGGGCAGGGCCACCCAGTGACGTAACCGAGTGACCCGCCCCCTACATGTGACATCAAAGGGGCGGGGTCATCTGGTTTTACGTCAGCAGGTGGCCCGCCCTTGCCTATATAAGATCTGTCAAAGTGAAAAGACAGCAGTCCCGGAAGGCCTCCCATGGAGGTGGAGTTTTTTCTATTTTTCAGGTCCGTTGGACGGCGTTATTGACGATGGATTTACATAGTTTTTAACCACTTGCTTACTGGGCACTTAAACCCCCCTCAGTCCCAGACCAATTTTCAGCTTTCAGCGCTGATGCACTTTGAGTGACAATTACGCGGTCATACAACACTGTACCCAAATGAAATTTTTATCATTTTTTTCCCACAAATAGAGCTTTCTTTTGGTGGTATTTAGTTACAGCTCGGAGTTTTATTTTTTGCTAAACAAACAAAAAAAGATGCAAAAAAAAAAAAAAAAATCATGTTTTAATAGTTTGTTATAAAATTTTGCAAACGGGTCATTTTTCTCCTTCATTGAAGTGCGCTGATTAGGCGGCACTGATAGGCTGCATTGGTGGGCACTGATGGGCTGCATTGGTGGGCACTGATGGGCTGCATTGGTGGGCACTGATAGGCTGCACCGGTGGGCACTGATAGGCATAGTTAAGGCGGCACTAATAGGCACAGATAAGGCGGCACCGATGGGCACAGATAAGGCGGCACTGATGGGCAAAGATGGGCACAGATAAGATGGCACGGATGGGTGGCACGGATAAGTGGCACGGATGGGTGGCACGGATGGGCACTGATAGGTACCACAGATAGATGGGACTGATGGGCACTGATAGGTGGCACTGATAGGTGGCTCTGATAGGTGGCACTGCTGGGCACTGATGGGCGGCACTGCTGGGCACAGATGGGCGGCACTGCTGGGCACTGATGGGCGGCACTGGGGTGCAGCACCTTTGAGGCAGATTGGGTGGCACTGTGGGTGGCACTGTGGGGTGGCACTGTGGGGTGGCACTGTGGGTGGCACTGTGGGTGGCACTGTGGGCACTATGGGCACTGACGGGGGGCACTGACGGGGGGCACTTACTTTTGCTTTATTTTACTTCAGGATGGCACTGCGGGAGGCAGGTGGGCACAGGCAGGTGGCAGGTGGTCCCTTGTATTGATGGCCGTGATCGGGACTGATGTCCCGATCACGGCCGCCAGTGATCAGCTTTTTTTTTCTCTCCTCGCGCTGTCAGCGCGAGGAGGAATAATAGCCGATTACCGGCTCCGTTCTATCACATGATCAGCTGTCATTGGCTGACAGCTGATCACGTGATAAGGGGTCGGGATCGACCCCTTACACGGATCGGTGATCAGGCGAGTCTCACGGACTCGCCGATCACAGAGCGCGCCGCGCGCGCCCCTCAGGGGGCGCGCAGGCCGCTCGTAACCGGGACGGCGTCAATAGACGTAGTCCCGGAAATGTAGGTCCGCGCTAATGCCGTCATTTGGCAATAGCGCGTATCTGTAGTGGTTAATAAAGGAATTGTCAAAAACTGTCTCTTGTGGTTTTTACTTTTTTTTGGTAAATGGATATAATGTACCCAATGCCCATTCACATGGGGGGGCAGGATCTGGGGGAAGTCAGGTGACGTGGCGACACACGTTGGCAATGGAGCACTTGTTACTATTCACATCTAACTGAAGGAGATGAGCTTGGCACTCGTGGTTGGCTGCATCTTTTGTCATTTCAAATGTGAGTTTGTTTTTATGGCTGTTATTATACTAAATTGTTTTTAAATACGGGATCACGCTGATCATGGGCATCTCTTTTTTCCAATTTTAAAACCATATATCGAGCTTTACTGGAAGGGTTTTGGAGCAAAGGCAGAGCCAGGATTTTATGCAGAGGCTTACGAACTCTGCGTTCGTGGATTGACGTCTATGCTTCCTATTTTAAAAGTGAGTGTATCACTTTTGGATCTGCTTTTACCTATCCCCCTTTGTTTATCTCACAGAATTATGCTATGAGTTTTATGTTTATGTTTTCCCATATGCCTTAACCTGTCATTGAGATCATTCAAGAAAAAACACAGTCAGGAGGGAATCATCTACTTTGCATCTGTGATTAACCCATGCTGTATACCTTACGGCAGTAAGGTGAGCTGCTTGCAGACACACAGGCATCATCGCTGAAGATTTGCATCCTTTCCAGCACTCATGTGTTTTATTGGTGGTGGGACTCATTGATTATACTTTATATTGATTATACTTTACACGGATCTCACCATTTATTCAGCATCTGGGGGACACCTTGTTAAAGGAGGCTTCCAGATTCCGATAAGCCCCCCGCCTGAAGATCTCGACAACCACAGCCCAGGGTTGTCGGAAAGAGGCCCTTGTCCCCATCAACATGGGGACAAGGTTCTTTGGGGTGGGGGGGTGCAGATCTCCCCCTGCCCCAAAGCTCTCAACCCCCCCATGTTGAGGGCATGTGGCCTGGTATGGTTCAGGAGGGGGGGCGATCGCTCGTCCCCCCCATCCTGAGCTCCAGGCTGCATGCTTGGATAAGGGTCAGGTATGGATTTTGGGTGGGACCCCATGCCAATTTTTTATTTTTTTTTAAATTTCATAGATTTTTCATCTATATTGCTGGGAGACGGCAATACATTTATGCCGTGAACAAGTTTAAATATTTTTTTTTTCTTTAGAAATTTAATTATTGCTGTAGAACTGTTCTACACATCGCACAAATGGGCCATTTTACAGGCAGACTAAGGGGATCCCCCAGGCAGGATATTTAAAGGAATATTTAATGTCTCACTTTAACAACTTCAGCCCCAGAGGAATTTACCCCCTTCCTGACCAGAGCACTTTTTGCGATTTGGCACTGCGTCGCTTTAACCACTTTCAGACCGGACCACTTTGCTGGTCAATGACCAGAGGTCTTTTTACAATTTGGCACTGCGCTGCTTTAACTGATAATTGCGCGGTCATGCAATGTTGTACCCAAACAAAATTTGCGTCCTTTTTTTCCCACAAATAGAGCTTTCTTTTAAAGGTATTTGACTGACTCTGCGATTTTTATTTTTTGCGATATAATCGTAAAAAGACCGCAAATTTTGAAAAAAAATGATATTTTCTACTTTTTGTTATTAGAAAAATCCAATAAACTCAATTTTAGTCATACATTTAGGCCAAAATGTATTCAGCCACATGTCTTTGGTAAAAAAAAAGTCAATAACTGTATATTTATTGGTTTGCGCAAAAGTTGTCACATCTACAAACTAAGGTACGTTTTCTGGAATTTACGCAGCTTTTAGTTTATGACTGCCTATCTCATTTCCTGAGGTGCTAAAATGGCAGGGCAGTACAAAACCCCCCCAAATGACCCCATTTTGGAAAGTAGATACCCTAAGGAAATTGATAAGAGGCATGTTGAGCCCATTGAATATTTTATTTTTTTGCCTCAAGCGATTGAATAATGACAAAAAAAATATATATATTTTTTTTTACACAAAGTTGTCACTAAATGATATATTGCTCACACATGCCATGGTTATATGTGGAATTGTACCCCAAAATACATTCTGCTGCTTCTCTTGAGTACGGGGATACCACATGTGGTCGACTTTTTGGAAGCCTAGCCGCGTACGGGGCCCCGAAAGCCAAGCACCACCTTCAGGATTTCTAAGGGCATACATTTGTAATTTCACTCCTCACTACCTATCACAGTTTTGAAGGCCATAAAATGCCAATATGGCACAAAACCCCCACAAATGACCCCATTTTAGAAAGTAGACACCCCAAGCTATTTGCTGAGAGGCATGTTGAGTCCATGGAATATTTTATATTTGGCACAAGTTGCGGGAAAATTACAAACTTTTATTTATTTTTATTTTTTTTTCACAAAGTTGTCACTAAATGATATATTGCTCACACATGCTATGGGCATATGTTAAATGATACCCCAAAATAAGTTCTGCTGCTTCTCCTGAGTCCGGGGATACCACATATGGGGGACTTTTTGGGAGCCTAGCCGCGTACGGGGCCCCGAAAACCAAGCACCGCCTTCAGGCTTTCTAAGGGCGTAAATTTTTGACTTCACTCCTCACTACCTATTACAGTTTTGAAGGCCATAAAATGCCAATATGGCACAAAACCCCCACAAATTACCCCATTTTAGAAAGTAGACACCCCAAGCTATTTGCTGAGAGGCATGTTGAGTCCATGGAATATTTTATATTTTGCCACAAGTTGCGGGAAAATTACAAACTTTTTTTTTTTTTTTTTTTTCACAAAGTTGTCACTAAATGATATATTGCTCACGCATGCCATGGGCATATGTGAAATGACACCCCAAAATAAATTCTGCTGCTTCTCCTGAGTACGGGGATACCACATATGTGGGACTTTTTGGGAGCCTAGCCGCGTACGGGGCCCCGAAAACCAAGCACCGCCTTCAGGCTTTCTAAGGGCGTTACAGTTTTGAAGGCCATAAAATGCCAAGATGGCACAAACCCCCCCAAATGACCCCATTTTGGAAAGTAGACACCCCTAAATTTAGGGGTACACTAGTGAGACTAGGTAATAAATGGCGGGTGCCCTGAAACTATAAAAAAATAACTAACCAGCCAGCGTCACCTGTAACAGTTATATGGTGATCACTGGTGAAAGGGCTAACTAGGGGGCAATCAGGAGGCTTTATGCGGTAGTATATGGGGGTCCCTGGTGCTATAAAAAGCTGCGGCGAACCTAAATACCTACCTGCCTAACTAGCGTCACCTGTGACACTAATACAGCGATCAGAAAAACTATCGCTTATTAGGCTGGGTTCACACTGGAGCGATGCGGGAATGCCACGAATCCGCGGCGGGTTCCCGCATCGCATGCCTCCCGGCGGCAGTTCACACTGCCCTATGCGAACTGCTGGGAGTGTCAGTGAAATGTTAATGACACCCCCAGATCAGTTCGCATATCGCAGTGCGATCTGCAAACTCGGATCGCATGGTGTGAACACCCATGCGATCCGATTCTGCTGCGGACCAAAAAAAGGATCCCGTGCGAGTTTGCGGCGGGTGCGGCGCGAATTCAGCCATACTATCTGTATGGCTGAACTCGAATCGCACAGAGATCGGATGTGATTTGCACTGCAGTGCGGTGCGAATCACATCCGTTCTCATAAACCGCTGCAATGTGAACCCAGCCTTAGTGACACTGGCGACGGGGGGTGATCACGGGGTTAAACATTTATTGGGGGGGTTAGGGGGGTACCTTAGAACTAAAGGGGGCTAACCCTAACTGCCCTAACAGTTATTACAGTCACAAATGACACCCGCCGGGTGATCAGGGGGTTAAACCTTTATTAGGTAATACATGGCGGGTGCCCTGAAACTATAAAAAAATAACTAACCAACCAGCGTCACCTGTAACAGTTATATGGTGATCACTGGTGAAAGGGTTAACTAGGGGGCAATCAGGGGGCTTTATGCGGTAGTATATGGGGGTCCCTGGCGCTATAAAAAGCTGCGGTGAACCTAAATACCTACCTGCCTAACTAGCGTCACCTGTGACACTAATACAGCGATCAGAAAAACGATCGCTTATTAGGCTGGGTTCACACTGGAGCGATGCAGGAACGCCACGAATCCGCGGCGGGTTCCCGCATCGCATGCCTCCCGGCGGCAGTTCACACTGCCCTATGCGAACTGCTGGGAGTGTCAGTGAAATGTTAATGACACCCCCAGATCAGTTCGCATATCGCAGTGCGATCTGCAAACTCGGATCGCATGGTGTGAACACCCATGCGATCCGATTCTGCTGCGGACCAAAAAAGGGTCCCGTGCGAATTTGCGGCGGGTGCGGCGCGAATTCAGCCATACTATCTGTATGGCTGAACTCGAATCGCACAGAGATCGGATGTGATTTGCACTGCAGTGCGGTGCGAATCACATCCGTTATCATAAACCGCTGCAATGTGAACCCAGCCTTAGTGACACTGGCGACGGGGGGTGATCACGGGGTTAAACCTTTATTGGGGGGTTAGGGGGGTACATTAGAACTAAAGGGGGCTAACCCTAACTGCCCTAACAGTTATTACAGTCACAAATGACACCAATGCAAAAAAAAGAAAAAATGCAATTGGTGTCACTGTGACTGGGGGGGGGCAGGGGTAATTGGGGGGTGATCGGGGGGTGAAGGGGGGGTGTGAGTGTGCCTGGCATGTTCTACTGTGTAGTGTCGTGTTGGTGCAACTCACCGATCCTCTCTCCTCGGTGCCGGAACGAAAAATACCGACACGGAGGAGAGATTACATCACTTCCTCTGCCTGTGTTTACATTACAGGAGAGGAAGTGATGCAATGCTTCACTTCCATTCGTCAGGAGCGATCGCGAGGGGGTGGCCATGAATGAATGGCCGCCCCCTCATCCCGGATCGCTCCTGCACGGATACCGACCGCCGCTGGCACCGGGGGGGGGCCCGATCGGGCCCCCCACCCGCGGGAAGGCAGGGACGTATATATACGCCCATATGCCTGCCCGTGCCATTCTGACGAGGTATATCGTCGTGCGGCAGTCGGCAAGTGGTTAACTGACGTGGCTCCCAAACAAAATTTACATCCTTTTTTCCCATAAATAGAGGTTTCTTTTGGTGGTATTTGATCACCCCTGCTGTTTTTATTTTTTGCGCTATAAACAAAAAAAGTGCGACAATTTTGAAAAAAACACATTATTTTTTACATTTTCCTATAATAAATATCCCCCCAAAATATATAAAATAACTATTTTTTCCTCAGTTTAGGCCGATATGTATTCTTCGACATATTTTTGTTAAAAAAAAAAATCGCAATAAGCGCTTATTGATTGGTTTGCACAAAAGTTATGGCATTTACAAAATAGGGGATAGTTTTATGCCATTTTTATTAGTAATTTTTTTTTACTAGTAATGGCGGCGATCAGCATCGTAACTGTGACATTATGGACACATTGGACATTTTTGACAAATTTTGGGACCGTTGTCATTTATACAGAAATCAGTGCTATACAAATGCACTGATTCCTGTGTAAATTACACTGGCAGTGAAGGGGTTAACCACTAGGGGGCCGTTAAGGGATTAAGTGTGTCCTGGGGAGTGTTTCTAACTGTGGGGGGCATGGCTACGTGTGAAACGTCACTGATCTCTGCTCCCGATCACAGGGAGCAGAGATCAGTGACACTGCCACTAGGTAGAATGGGGAGATGCTTGTTTACATTAGCATCTCCCAGTTCTTCCTCTCCGTGAGAGTATCCCGCAGGCCGCCTCTTAAAGGGCAACGTAAAGGTACGTTAGTTTGTCTGCACAAGTCCCTTCTGCCAACGTATATCGGCGTGAGGCGGTCGGCAAGAGGTTAAGCATTATTAAAAGTACTGCTCCTAAAAAAAATATTTTTTTTGCATTGATACATATCCCCTAGGGCAGTACCCAGGTCCCCATACACTTTTTATGGCAATAACATGCATATAATCCTTTAAAACGAGGACTTTGATATTTTACGCTTGTATCCCATAGACTTTAATAAGGTTTGCATGTCCACTAGAACTTTTTGCCTGTTCGAAGTGTTCTGCTGTGAACCAAACCAGGGGGTGTCCGGCCCATCCCTACTTTAAAATAATGTTGTGGTTTAACCACTTCCCGACCAGCGCACGACGATGTACGTCGACAGAATGGCACGGGCAGGCATATTGGCGTACAGGTACGTCCAATATTCGATGCCGCCCTGCCATCGGGAGCGCGCCGCCGGCGGCGCGCTCCCGCGCTGGTCGGGACCCCCGTGAGTCCGGTCGCGGGACCCGAGGACTCGATCGGCGCGGGCATCCCCGCGATCGCCTCACGGAGCGGCCGAATAGAGCAAATGCTGTGTAAACAACATTTGTCTATTCTGCCTAGCAACTAGTGACGCTGATCTCTGCTCCATGTGATTGGAGCAGAGATCAGTGTACACTAAATGAAAGCCCAACCCCCCCACAGTTAGTAACACTCCCCTAGGAACACTTAACCCCTACACTGCCACCCACTGGTTAACCCTTTCACTGCCAGTGTCATTTACACAGGAATCACTGCATTTATATAGCAGTGATTACTGTATAAATGACAATGGCCCCAAAAATGTGTCAAAAATGTCCGATGGGTCCCCCACAATGTCGCAGTCACAATAAAAATCGCTGATCGCCGCCATTACTAGTAAAAAAAAAATAATAAAAAATTATTAATAAAAATGCTAGAAAACTATCCCTATTTTGTAAACGCTATAACTTTTGCGCAAACCAATCAATAATCGCTTATTGCGATTTTTTTTACCAAAAATATGTAGAAGAATACGTATCGGCCTAAACTGAGGGAAAAAAATGTTTTTTTATATATTTTTGGGGGATATTTATTATAACAAAAAGTAAAAAATAATGTGTTTTTTTTAAATTGTCGCTCTATTTTTGTTTATAGCGCAAAAAATAAAAACCGCAGGGGTGATCAAATACCACCAAAAGAAAGCTCTATTTGTGGGAAAAAAAGGACGTCAATTTTGTTTGGGAGCCACGTCGCACGACCGCGCAATTGTCAGTTAAAGCGACGCAGTGCCGAATCGCAAAAAGTGGTCTGGTCTTTGACCAGCAAATTGGTCCGGTCTGAAAGTGGTTAATGTAATCAAAAGACAGTAGAAAGTTGAGAACCACTGCTCTAAAGACATCTCATAAAAAGGGTAAACTGTCTTTACATACAGTGGACCCATGTTTTAAATTTTTTTTTCTCATGGTCAATTGATGTCCATATAAAGAGGCAGCAAGGAAAATCTAGATATATTGTATAGTCACGATTTGTGCTCTTCCACTGTCCTGTACAGAATACGGAAGTTAACTAGGATGCCAAAAATTCAAGCCTTACGCATATGATATATACATAGCCAAATACATCCGACACTACAGTTGCTGTTGCACAACACAGTTACAGAACAGTTTCTGTACAATGCTTTTACACAGTGAATAGCAATCCCAAATAAACAGTCATTCCACCCAAATGCCATGTTTCATAATATGTAGAGGTAGGCTGAGTAACGCCGTGTACACACGACTGGACTTTTTCATGGACTAGGTCCGACAGTCTCCCGACAGACTTTCGGCGAGTTCCAGCGGACTTTCTGAATGAACGGACTTGGCCACACACAATCACACCAAAGTCCAACGGATTTGAAAGTGATGACGTACGACCGAACTAGAATAAGGAAGTTCATAGCCAGTAGCCAATAGCTGCCCTAGCGTCGGTTTTTGTCCATCGGACTAGCATACACATGAACGGATTTCTCGGTCCGGCGGAGTTCCAGCGGGAAAATTTAAAACATGTTCTGATTCTAAAGTCCGCCGGATTTTTGGCAAGCAAAGGTCCAATGGAGCCCACACACGATCGAATTGTCCGACGGACTCGTTCTGTCGGACCTTTGCTGTTAAAAAGTCCAGTCCTGTGTATGCGGCATAAGAGTCCTTATTTATTTTGGATGCCCTGCTATTTTCCTATTTCTGTTCTTGCCGAACTGGGAACTTTGGGTGTTCCTGCACTTCGTATTCCAAGTGACCAAAAAAAAATGTGCAGACATAGGACCTTAAGTATAGACATATCAAAATCACAGAGTTATATAATACACTAAAATTCCAATAGAGAGTGATCTGACCTTTTAATTACTTTCTGGTAGGTCAGATCTTTAAAGTAGAAGTTTAATCAGAAAATTAAGCCCTGATAGATCACTTCAGGCTGGCCCCTTTTTGATATGTAAATTATTAAAAAAATAAGTGTCTATACTGTATAAAATCCAGTAATACAAAACAAGGGCATTGATGGAAAAACAAGGGCATGGATGATGATGTTCTTTTGAATTCTTTTTGAAACGTCTGTAGAAATACCCACCATTTGAAGTCCAACTTGGACGAAACGCGTAGGGATGCTTCTTATGCTTCCCATATTGCTTTTTAAACCATGTGATCACAACTTTTTATCTTTATTTTGTTACAATTTGAATATTTGGCATTTTTTGCAAATAAAAACACCAATTTGTACTCTCAGTTCTACACCATTGGGAGCCTGTTTTTTTATGTCTCTACATGCTACTTGCCCCTTGTGTACTTCGAGTGATCTGAGAAACACACATTTTGATTTCCTTGGTGCCTGCGCTTTGGACTGCTGAACCTCCCGGACGATTGTGGACGGCGAAAGACCTTATACAGCCAGCTTTCTCCAAGTGACTATCGTTTTATGCCTATAAGATCTGGTGTCGCTGACATACAGGTCCACCAACTCTGGTAAGAGTATTTCATCATATTTGATTGTTTTGGATTTTACTACTCCTTCAAGTACAGCTGACCACTGATTCCCCTTCTACAGGATTGATTTCTGAGCCCCGGTGGCCCACCACCTTTCTGGAGGGACTTCTAGTGGACTCTTGCTTTGTTTTTTAGTATTTGATTTCCAATTTTTTAGCGCTACATTTTTCTTTTCATTATATGTTGTATAGGTATGCTCTGTCTCCTTGCACATGCTTTAAAAGTACTCAGGGTTTTCTGGATGTGTTAACCTTGAATGGCTCATTTGGCACCTTGAAATTCCATTACTGGCATGCATTTTGCATTTAAACTTTATCTCTGATTAAAAAAAAAAAATCTAACAATACACTGTCTCGCCCTGCTCTGCACATGCTCAGTTGCTCTCTATTCTCCACACTGTGCCTAAAATCAGTGATTCACAAGAGGCCGCTCAGGTGACAGCTTTAAGATTCAATGCTGCTGTAGGGGGAAGAACGCAACAAGAATGACACAGACTGGGCCGAGAGAACACAGATTAAGGAAGGAGAAAGGAAAGGCAGCAAATGTAATGGACAGACTCTGCTTCCATGGAGACCAAAATAGTTAAATTTATGAGGATAGTGTCTTATCTTATCTCCATGATAGTCTCTCCTTTCTCCTTCAGCCTGTGAACTTCAGCATTGTAAGGTTTGTTAGCCTTCCTCTCTGCCACCACAGGTGTTATTGGGCATTTGTTTTGGACTAGTCCCCATTAACCCGTTCCTTCTCTCTCTGCCAAGACATACAATCAAGACTGGAAATGTACATACTGTATTTTAATTGACGAAAAGTGAGTTTTTTGGACCAAAGAGAGGGGGAGAGATTCCATTAGGGAAGTGACTGCTCTGGGCTTCAACAAAATGACAGTTAGGGATGAGCCGAACACCCCCCCCGGTTCGGTTCGCACCACAATGTTAGAACCCCATTGAAGTCTATGGGACTCGAACGTTCGAAATTAAAAGTGCTAATTTTAACGGCTAATATGCAAGATACTGTCCTAAAAAGGGTTTGGGGACCTGGCTCCTGCCCCAGGGGACATGGGTCAATGCAAAAAAAAGTTTTAAAAATGGCCGATTTTAATGACGATTAAAGTGAAAAAAAAAAGTGAAATATTCCTTTAAATATCGTGCCTGGGGGGTGTCTATAGTATGCCTGTGAAGTGCCACGTGTTTCCCGTGTTTAGAACAGTCCCTGCACAAAATGACATTTAACGGAAATAACGTCATTTCAAACTGCTTGCGGTTATAATGTTATATCTGGTTCCTGCAATATGGTTGAAAATCATTGAGAAAAATGGCATGGGTAGCCCTCCCTGCCCATTACCAGCCCCTTTGGGTCTTGATATTAAGGGGAACCCCGTACCCATATTAAAAAAAGGAAATACGTGTGGCCCCCAGGCCCTATATACTCAGAACAGCAGTATACAGGCGGTGCAAACAAGACAGGGACTGTGCAGGTTTGTTGTGTTAAGTTGAATCTGTTTGTAATTTTCAACTGGTACATTTTTAAAGTGTAGCTCCAGTCAAAAAAAACTATTTTTAAGCTTTTTGGAAAACATAGGGAAGGGTTATCACCCCTGTATAATTTGTTTTGCCGTCCGTCTTTTTTCATCTCACTTGCTGTTGTCTCCTTCCATTTGCAGTAGGAGATGTTTGTAAGTTGGATGTTTGAAAGTAGGGGCCTGCCCTATATGCTCTGCAGAAATGGCGGAACAAGGTGTTGGTTTTGCCACAACATTGTAAGCCCTCAAAGTGACTCTTGGTGGGCGCTGGAGCGCCCTGCTGTGAACGATTATATCAAGAATTGTAATTACATGCCATTGTTGAACAGTGGTAGAAAAATTGACCTTTGGTGGTTGTGGTGCCGGTGCCACAACACTATAAGTCCTCACAGTTACTCTGGGTGGGCACAGGAACGGGCCCTCCTGTGAAATATTATATCAAGAATTGTAATTAAATGCCCTGTTAAACAGGGGCAGAAAAATTGGGCCTTAGGCACTGGTGCTGGTGCCACAACACTGCAACTTCTCCCATATACTCTAGTTTTAGTGCAGGAATTAGCCCTGCCACAAAGCATTGCATCAAAAATTGTAATTAAACACCCTGTTAAACAGAGGCAGAAAAATTGGGCCTTAGGCACTGGTGCTGGTGCCACGACACTGCAACCTCTCCCATATACTCTAGTTATAGTGCAGGAATTAGCCCTGCCGCAAAGCATTGCATCAAAAAATGTAATTAAATGCCCTGTTAAACAGGGGCAGAAAAATTGGGCCTTAGGCACTGGTGCTGGTGCCACGACACTGCAACCTCTCCCATATACTCTAGTTTTAGTGCAGGAATTAGCCCTGCCGCAAAGCATTGCATCAAAAATTGTAATTAAATGCCCTGTTAAACAGGGGCAGAAAAATTGGGCCTTAGGCACTGGTGCTGGTGCCACGACACTGCAACCTCTCCCATATACTCTAGTTTTAGTGCAGGAATTAGCCCTGCCGCAAAGCATTGCATCAAAAATTGTAATTAAACGCCCTGTTAAACAGAGGCAGAAAAATTGGGCCTTAGGCACTGATGCTGGTGCCACGACACTGCAACCTCTCCCATATACTCTAGTTTTAGTGCAGGAATTAGCCCTGCCGCAAAGCATTGCATCAAAAATTGCATTTAAACACCCCTGTTAAACAGGGGCAGAAAAATTGGGCCTTAGGGACTGGTGCTGGTGCCACGACACTGCAACCTCTCCCATATACTCTAGTTTTAGTGCAGGAATTAGCCCTGACTGCAAGCTCTATTTAAAACGAGCAAGATAGCTGGGCTATATAGATGGATATAGCGGTGTATACTGGGTTCAGAGCACGCAGACAGCACGCACAATCTCCTACCACTGACTGCAAGCTCTATTTAAAACGAGCAAGATAGTTAGCTATATAGGTGGATATAGCGGTATATACTGGGTTCAGAGCATGCAGACAGCACGCACAATCTCCTACCACTGACTGCAAGCTCTATTTAAAATGAGCAAGATAGTTAGCTATATAGGTGGATATAGCAGTGTATACTGGGTTCAGAGCACGCAGACAGCACGCACAATCTCCTAACACTGACTGCAAGCTCTATTTAAAACGAGCAAGATAGTTAGCTATATAGGTGGATATAGCGGTGTATACTGAATTTAGAGCACGCAGACAACACGCACAATCTCCTACCACTGACTGCAAGCTCTATTTAAAACGAGCAAGATAGCTAGCTATATAGATGGATATAGCGGTGTATACTGGGTTCAGAGCATGCAGACAGCACACACAATCTCCTACCACTGACTGCAAGCTCTATTTAAAACGAGCAAGATAGTTAGCTATATAGGTGGATATAGCAGTGTATACTGGGTTCAGAGCACGCAGACAGCATGCACAATCTCCTAACACTGACTGCAAGCTCTATTTAAAACGAGCAAGATAGTTAGCTATATAGGTGGATATAGCGGTGTATACTGAATTCAGAGCACGCAGACAGCACGCACAATCTCCTACCACTGACTGCAAGCTCTATTAAAAAAGAGAAATATAGCTAGCTATATAGGTGGATATAGCGGTTTATACTGGGTTCAGAGCACGCAGACAGCACACACAATCTCCTAACACTGACTGCAAGCTCTATTTAAAATGAGCAAGATATTTAGCTATATAGGTGGATATAGCGGTGTATACTGGGTTCAGAGCACGCAGACAGCACGCACAATCTCCTACCACTGACTGCAAGCATCCTGCCTGTGGCCAATCATGGCTCTCCTCGCTGCCAGCGCTGTGATTGGCCAAGCATGCGGGGTCACAGTGCATGCTTGGCCAATCATGAGCCAGCAATGCACTGCGATGGCGCAGTGCATTGTGGGCGGTGAGCGCCACACGAATTTGGCACGAACGGCCCATAACGTTCGGAATTCGCCGAACGGGCGAGCAGCCGATGTTCGAGTCGAACGTATGTTCGACTCGAACACGAAGCTCATCCCTAATGACGGTGTAAGGGATACCAAAAGCAGGTATCCATCAATAATGATCAGATCAATGAGCTGTACCTTAAAGCAGAACTTCAGTATTTTTTTTCATCTTTCCATCTATTAAATCATCTGCCCTTGTTGTTTTAACTTTGGATAGTAAAACATTTTTTTTCTGCCAGTAAATGCCTTATACAGTCCACTTCCTATTTCTTGTCTGGTAAAAAGCCTAGGCTTATGACATCATGCACAGCTCTCTCTCTTGTGAGAGTTTGCCAGGAAGGGAGGAATATGAGTCATAAGAGGGCCAATGAGAGCTGCAGAGCTGGAGGTGTGCCTCTGTGTGTTTGCGTAAATCCAAGGAAGTTAACAGGCAGCAGCTTCAGCTGCCCACAGTAAAAATAGCTGCAGCCAGACTCAGTGGAGGGAGATTTTTGCCGCATATTTGGCAAGTACAGTGTCACAGTATATATAAAATAATATGCAAAGTGGTTGGAGGAAAGCTTCAGAATGGCAAAGATGTTTTTATTAAAAATTATTAGAGTAGACTGCAGTTCTTCTTTAAGAAATCAGGAACTAGGCTGAATAAGGTTAAATTAAAGTGATACTAAAGTCTGATTTTTTTTTCTTTAAAAATAACAAACATGTCATACTTAACTGCACTGTGAAATAGTTTTGCACAGAGCAGCCCAGAGCCTCCTATTCTCAGGTCCTTCTTTGGTGCTCCTGGCCCCTCCCTCCTATCTAGTGCCCCCACAGCAAGCAGCCTGCTAGTGTGGCACCAGAGCCGAGCCACAGATCAGTTTTCCATTCAGACACAGAGCCGCGGTTCAGCCCCGCCCCTCTCTCTCCTGATTGGCTTACTGACCTTGATTGACAGAAGCGGGGCCAATGGCACCACTGCTGTGTCTCAGCTAATCAGGAGGGTGTGTCCCAGATGGCCAAGGCAGTCGTGCACATCACCAGATAGAGATGGGGCTCAGGTAAGTATTAGAAGGCTGAGGGGGGCTGATACACACAAAAGAATGTATTAAGATAAAAACCCGTCTGCCTTTACAACCACTTTAAGTTTACTAACATAAATATCACTCTTCCAACACCAGCACCAGTAAACCATAAGTAATGCAACAACAACCTAACTATGCACAAAGGGATAGAACAAATATGAGCAGGGCAAGGTCAGGACTGAGATAGGAAACAAGGGGAGCAGAGCAGGGTACTGAGTACTGGACACAAGGAGGGTACAGGGAGCAAGTCTCAGGAACAAGGCGCAAGATCAGGTACAGGAGCAGGCAAGGACAGGCAAGGACACGGCTCACAGGAAGAACACTGAAGCCCTGAACTTCAGTTAAAGGCAGGATTATATATCTCCCAACGGGTGTCTCCGAGCAGCCAGCTTAATCTGAGTAATTAGGCTCATCTGCTGGTGACCACCAGTACTCTGCCCTTCGAATCCAGGAATAACAGTGCCAACAGAAGGTGACCCAGGTACTGAAACAATGCCTTACGGGCGGCATTCAGCAAGAATCAGAAGCAATGCTGGCACAATTTAGAGTACACACTAATTTTGGTAGCATACTTATTAAAGTGGAATGTATGTTCTTTTGTTAAAGAACATTAATTATCAAACTGTTATGGGTAAGGTTCCAGTTTAAAAAGGGTTTACCACTATGAAACCTTCTGGAAATTGGCTGATCTGCTGTTTGAATAGTACTGCCAAGCAACTCTGACTGAAGATTTCACTTACAGTATTTGAGTTGAATTTGGCCTTGGCAATCCATTTGTCTTCAGTGTTCTTAAAGAGGGATTCCACCTACAAAAAAAATATTAAAAGACAGCAGCTATAAATACTACAGCTGCTGACTTTTAATAAATGGACACTCACCTGTCCCGGGGTCCAGCGATGCCGGCAGCCGAGGCCGATTGATCGCTCGGCTCTCGGCTGCTGCCGCCACCATTCTAGGTGAGGGAATCAGGAAGTGAAGCGAATCGGCTTCACTTCCCGGTTCCCTACTGCGCACGCGTAGCGCAATAGGAATTGTCCGCGCTGTCTCTGGGACCCGTGTGTGTCCCAGCAGACAGCGTGGCAGGAAAGGAAGAGGCATAGACTCCCACGGGAGTCTATGCCCGGAAATGGGTGTAAATACCTGTCTTCGACAGGTATCTCCACCCCCCTCCCCCCTGAAAGGTGCCAATTGTGACACCGGAGGGGGGGAGGGTTCCGATCAGCGGAAGTTCCACTTTAGGGTGGAACCCCGCTTTAATACGAGAAGTCACAGCTTTGTGTTGTACCAAAAACCAATGAAGCCATTCTATTGATGTGAATGGCAAAATAAACCTTTTCAAATTTTTCAGATGTATGACTGCTAGTTGACAGAGCACGTCTGCATTCTCCATATTCAATAACACTTGATAGCGTTTGTCAGCAAAGATGGAGAGCTAAATAGTTTCTTGGTTTTTAATGCAACGTTCTGTTCACTTCATATCATTTATGAGAACATTAGGTATTCAAACATCACACAAAGATTGATGGTCTAGACTTTGTAAATAATATGCAAATAAAATGCTAATGACATACCACTATGCATATTCATTTTATATTTATTTATGTTTCTCTTCCTCAGTTCATCTTTAAGATGCTGTAACAGAGTAACGTACAACCAAAGGCAAAACGTTTTTATACTAGGATAGAGTAGTGAGGTCAGGTTTATTGCTGTCTGTGTCCCCATTACAGAGATTCACTCTTTAATAAGTGATTACCAATGTCACCAGGAATGAAAGCCACCAGAACATAAATAGAGGAGAAATCTTCCAACGGGAACATTCCTTCCATTCATTACAACTGTCTAGGAGGAGATATACCTCAGATTTTAAAGATATCTTCTCACTTGCTGTTGAGTCTACAGGATAGGGAGTGAATGGAAACCAACCTTATGAGGGACAGGTAGCAAAACAGAGTTGGTCTGTGGGCATGGACCATAGGGTTTGTTCATGGATAGAAAACTGGTTCGGGGGAGTGTCCAAATGGTGGTGATAAATAACATGTACTCAGAATGTTCTGGAGTGGTAAGTGGGGTACCCCAAGACTCTGTCCTAGGACCAATTGTTTAATTAATTAATAAATTATATAGAAGGTGGTATAAATAACTCAATCTCAGTTTTTGCTGATGACACAAAAATAAGTAGGGCAATAACATCACAGCAGGATATAGAAACTTTACAAGAAGACCTCAATAAAATCATGGGGTGGGTAACGACATGACAAATGAGGTTTCATGTTAAAAAATGTAAAGTAATGCACCTGAGGGCTAAAAACATAAATGCAAATTACTCACTAGGGGGAAACCTCTGTGGGAATCCAGGATGGGGAAAGAGCTGGGGGTCCTAGTAGAAGACAGACTGAGCAATAGCATGCAATGTAAAGTTGCAGCAGGAAAAGCCAGCAGACTATTAACATGCATTAACACCTTCCCGCCTGGCCAATAGCAAACTGACAGCCGAGCGGTGGTTCAGTTATCTGAATACAGGCTCGCTGCCAGTACCATGTGATCACTGTGACGGATCACAACAGGTTACATGACAGTTGTAAATAGATGGCTTCCTTTTATGCCATCCATGAAATACAACTGTGTTGCTAGCTGTGGCCAATCACAGCTAATCAAAACAAAAAAGACTGAATTTATCAGTTTCATTCAGTAAAATGCTTGTTTATAGCAATGTAATGTATTGCTATATGCAAACATAACGTGTAAAAAAAAATCCTGATCACTTCCCCAGAGTAGTAAATTACTATATATATTACTATACTATATACACATTGCCCTGGTCACAGTGTGTTAAAAAAACAAATTGTAAAAAAAACAAAAATGTAATAAAAAAAAATGATAAAAAAAAAAAAAAAAAAACAATTATCAAAGGGTAACACCACTTTCATGGAGGGAATATAATTTTGAAAAACAAAATACAACTTAAAAAAATTCACCATGCCTCTTACTAAATACCTTGGACTGTTTACTATTCAAAAAGGGTAATTTGGGAGGTTTTTGTACTGTCCTAAAAAAAACAGTGGTGATTAAATACCACCAAAAGAAAGCTCTATTTGTGTGAACAAAATGCTAAAAATGTAATTTGAGTACAGTGTTGCATGACCGCACAATTGTCATTTGGAGTATGACAGCGCTGAAATTTGGCCTAGGCAGGAAGGGTGTAAAAGTGCCCAGTATTGAAGTGGAAAGGGAATTTATTTCAGAGATAAAACGATAATCCTGCCACTTTATAAAACTCTTGTTTGGTGGCATCTGGAATATTCTGTCCAGTTCTGGTCACCAATCCTCAGGAAGAATGTGCTGGAACTGGAGAGGGTCCAGAGAAGGGCAACAAAATTAATAAGCAAACTAGAGGACCTCAATTATGAGGAACAAATTCAAGCACCATACTTATTCTCCCTGGAGAAGAGATGCTTGAGAGGAGAAATGATAGCAATATACAAATATCTCAATGTGAATCCCAGCATAGGTAGGAAACTATTCGGTCTTAGGGAGTGTAAGAAGACACGGGGTCATACCAGCCAGGTCAACTCATAAAGGGGCACCGTTTTTACTTTTTCAGCAGCCATTTCTGAAGAGTGTACCAAATACTTTACACCAGAATGAAAAGTGGAATTCTGCCTGTGCTATCTGAAAAGCTTTCACCTAGAAGTTCATATGTGTACCATTGGCTAATCTTAGCAAGCCAGGATGTCTGGCAAGAGATATTTAACTTTAAAACATCTAACTTAAGGATGCACTTTGACTACCACATAAGATCTTTGTAGCTCATTAGTAACTGAAATATAGAAAGGCCAATGTTGTTCAAATATGAGCCATTTAAAAAAAAAGAATTAACCACTCCTCTATTCCTATGTACCAACATAAAGCAATAGCTATAAAATCTGAAGGAACCTAAAATATTTCATATAAAAATCTGACGGGACATAATTATTCAAGCTTTTCTATTGCAATCTTTTTATTTTCAAAATAGATGAAAGAACATTGATGTTTCCTGTGCAGGGGCTAAACAACAAGTCCATAAGCATACATCAATGGTCATCAGGAACCTAGACTGGGAAGGAAAGCCTTGGCATACACCCTAACCACACAGACCAGTCGGGTATCCTAGCCAGGATGTCCTGTACTGAGGCTAGCCTAATTTCAAAGTTCTAAAGGTAAACAAAAAGAAGTAAAAACAAAAAACAATGAAAAAATCAGAGGGAACAGTAAGAGGAGAAAATGAAAGCCGAAGGATGACAGGAGAGAAAGGAGAGAGGATAAGGACAAGGAGAGAAAATATTCCCCTCTGGGGCTCAGAGCCAAACAGGATTGCCTATATGTAACTAAGGGTAGCTGGGTCCAGGGTAGGTAGGGTAGACTTTAGCAGAGCCAGGGTTCCAAAACATTAAGAAATGTTGGTTTTGTATTAGTGAGAATGCTAGAGAAATTTAATTGACAAGTAATGTATTCATATGCACGTTTTACCTCAGCTAAATCAACTCTAGGTTTCAGAAGAACCAGAAGAGGAAACCGCACAAGGGACACATCCTACTGACTGTAAGTTATGTCCCTTTTGCTAATTTTTCTGTTTTTATTTTTGAGTGCACTTTGGCTTTAACGGATGTATTTAGATGCAATCAAGGTAGACCTAATTTGGGTAGGGAGAGATGCAACGTAGGTGGACTAACTGCTGTACTTTCGGGAAAAGTCTTGGGAAGTACAGGTAGGTGCAGGAAGTTACTGCTCTCCAAGGGGTTAGCCTCTAGAGGAGAACATTTTTTTAGGAGTGTTGGGCTCTGTTTTAGGGTCTTTTAATGTATAGTTTAATAATTATGCAGGGTCCCTGGGAGGGGTGTTGTTTTGTAAAGGCTTAAATGTAGGGGTAATTGTTTATGCAATGTAGAGGACAACCATAATTTTATAGATGACGGGCTTTGTAAGCCCTAGATCTGGCCCATCTCTTAGGCTGGGATCACATATGTGTGGCCGGGGTTCCCAGTATGGGGTCCGGTGCATTCCTGTTCATCGGTTCAGGTGCAAATCAGGTCCAAATTTTTGCCTGAATTCGCACCTGAATCAGACCCAAACAAGCACAGGACCCTTTTGGAATGTGGACCGCGGCCACCCCGGACCTGTATGAACTGGTTCCATTGAGAACTAGTCGCACTCACCTGTCATGTGAATTGGATGAATTCACACATATGTGCACCCAGCCTTAGACCTTCGCCTGTTATAAATGCCAGAAGAGCATCTGGACAACAATGTTTTTTAATAAAGTTTAATCCTGAAGCTCTATTTTTAGTGGCACTTCCTGATCCACATCTTGTTCTCTGATAGCTCATGTGTAAGGCAGTTACTGTATAAGGTAGTTTATCAATTATTAGATATCATAAACAGAGACTTAAGCCCCATACACACTATCAGATTTTCTGCTGATTTTTTCCTTCAGATTTACCAAAACCATGTAGTGCAAGGGCCTGCCTGATTGTATACAAATTGAAACTCCTAAGGCAGGGATATGCAATTAGTGGACCTCCAGCTGTTGCAGAACTACAAGTCCCATAAGGCATAGCAAGACTCTGACAGCCACAAGCATAAAATCCAGAGGCAGAGGCATGATGGGACTTGTATTTTTGCAACAGCTGGAGGTCCGCTAATTGCATATCCCTGTCCTAAGGTTTGACCTCATATTATATGGTTTTGGTAAATCTGAAGGAAAAAATCAGCAGAAAATCTGATAGTGTGTATGGGGCTTAATATCAGCTAGCTGTGCAAAGTGTAAATATCTTTGCTAGGATTTGATAGTATTTCAGCTCAGGTCTTCCCGAAGCAGAGACCATCTCCTGATCCCGCTGGTGCAGAGAGAGCAGGTTTTGTGCTTTCAGTTTTATCTTTTTGACTTTCAAGTAAAGACAAACAAAGTGCAGTCCAGGGATTTACACCACTTCCTCCTCTTTGTACAAACTGTTTGTATAAATGCGATAGTCTCACAGTAAATGAGCATTTGTAGAAGGCATTTGAACTGACTTGTTCATTGTCAGTCTATTACATCCAGATGGGGCAATCCTTGGACCACGTGGAGGACAAGAGAGGGAATACTATAAGGTTAATTTGCTAAAGAATTGAAAAGTGAATGCTCATTTAACTTAGTAATTAAAATTAAGTTACGTTCAGCTAAATCATCCAATCATTTGAAAGCAAAATGCTTTTGATCCACATAATTGAATAATTAAAGTGAACATAGCTTTATCTTATTCATTAAGCTAAGTGAACATTACCTTTGATAAATGTATGGTCTTCAATTCTTTACTAAATCAACTAGTTTTTCAAAGTTTTGTGCACAGCAGAATGAATATATTATAGTAATAACAAACTGTAGCGCGATATGACACCTAAAGCATAAATGGCCTTGCAAGGGAACGGGACTTTGTAGGGATTAAACTGCTCTATCTTTGTTTGAGGCAGACACTGTGGCACCATTGTAATCTTTTTGTATCAGACTCCCCAGGGTTCCAGCTTCTCACATGGGTAAAATACATAAACATCACCCCCTTTCAAAACTCTAGGCAAGGCCCAGCTTGAGCTAACCATGATACAGTCCCATTACTGAGTAATTTCCTCTCTGTGTAAATCCAGGCCAGATTGGATTCAGGCTGCAAAAGGATTGATCAACACTTTGCTGTACATATCAATAATGGAACAATGAAACACCAGTGGCAGCTTTTACTCTACATGTACAACTGAAGGCACATAGCTTGATCAATGATGCAAACATATGTTTGAATGCAAATGTTACAAATAGGGATGAGTCATTAGTTCAGTCCGAACCTAGGTCCAGACCGAACAAGGTGAAGGTTGTATTTTATGTTGGCGCTATCCCCGCCGCTTCCCTGTTATAGCTGATGACAGCTAAGGGAGTTGACATTTAGTTAGTGTTTAGTTTAGTTTGCTATTGGGACTGGTCACTGGCACTTAGTCGTCAGGTTTTTTTTCTTATAGTGAGTCAACTGGTAACAGGCGTTATGATTGACAATGGATTTATAATGAGGGGTCTTTTTTGGGGATTATTGTTTTTTTTTTTACAAAAAGCATGTTTATTTCTAAGTTACTACTTTTTTTGGTGAATGAGTAGGGGTACTATGTACCCCATACTTATTTACAGAGGATGGACCTGTTCCCCCTTATTAATTTATTTAATTTTCCCTTTTAAAGCGCAAGTAAAACCATCTGTACAACAGTTACATTTCTGGCACATGCCGGAAATGTGACACTCCAATTGGTTGTGCTTTTAACCAAGCTGTCAAACCATCCAATGGCTGGTGTCTTAACTGATCACATGTGCTGCATCATGGCAGTTGTAGATTAAACAGAGGCCAAGATGGCAGCTTCCTTGGCTGAAAATGACAGATGGGTTTACTTCCACTTTAATATAATTAGGAAATATGTTTACTATAGGCAACAGTAACATGTTGGTTCTTCTTTCTGTAAATTAGCCAACTGAGTAATGAAACAAGTTCCACAAGAACTGCCATTGAGGTGCAGTATGTGTTAGCCCTTGTACACACGGTCGGAGAGTCCGACAACCAAATCCATCGGAGTAATTCCGACTGATTAATTCCGGAAGAGGTCCGGAAGGGATGTTGCATACACACAGTCGGACTAAGTTGTCGGAAAATCCGATTGTACATAATGTGATGACGTTATTTCGTTACGACGGGACTACGTTCAGGCTAGTAGCCATTAGCCAATAGCTTTGGCCTAGGAATTTGATCTGAGCATGCGTGGCACTTTGTCCGTCTGAGTAGGCTACACATGATCGGAGTATGTCCGATAGGAGCATTTTGTCGGAAAATTTTACCGGCAAGTTGGAAAAGTTGGTCCATCGGATATTCCGACGGAAACAGTCCGATGCAGACCACACACAGTTGGAATATCCGACAAAACGGTCCAATAGGAAACATTCTGATGGAATCTCTGACCGTGTTTACAAGGGCTTACACTATATCATGTGATGAATACTATAATTCCTACTGTTTATCAGGCGATTTAACGTGGAACTTTGCATCAACATACCTATTTTTAATCCTTATGCTGCTAGCATTAGTAAATAGATAGGAAGCTATACTTTATCCAGCCATTTTAATACATTTTTTTATTTCTGAAAGTTTTTCTGGATTCCTGGCCTAGGTCAAAATGACCTATCTGGCACAGCCTGCAGATTCTGGGATATCACTGTCATATACCCCAGGGGTCTTCATGGGCATTTCTTTTTCATCTTGCAAAACTGAAAGAGGGGGCTTTTTGAGTTCAGCATGCAATCCTGCCGCCACCTCTGAAAAAACAAAAAAGGTTGTTAAAAAAAAAAAGTCCTTTAAGTGCACAAGTGCACTGTGTATGGGCGCTGGACACAGTGCACTATGGGTAGCATAACATCTATGCAATCACGTGATTGCATGTAAGACGCTTCATTTGCAAGATTTTGTGAGTCATTGCGACGCAAAGCACTGTACTGCAAAACTTCTATCCTGCAGGCACTCCCCTTGCTGTGGGGTTTTGGGGCACTGCTGATAGGAGCAAATACTTCTCCCATTCACCACTAATTCCCTCTCTCATCTGTCTGTCCATTCTATCTATCTATCTATCTATCTATCTATCTATCTATCTATCTATCTATCTATCTATCTATCTATCTATCTATCTATCTATCTATCCCACCATCTCTCTCATTCTCCCCTCCCACCCAATATCTATCTATCTATCTATCTATCTATCTATCTATCTATCTATCTATCTATCTATCTATCTATCTATCTATCTATCTATCTATCTATCTATCCCTCCCACCCAGTGTATGTCTGTCTATCTGTTTGTTTATCCATTTATCTATCTATATTATATATATATATATATATATATATATATATATATATATATATATATATATATACACACACATATATATATATATATATATATATATATATATATATATATATATATATATAATTGCTACACATGCCATACACATGTAGAATGTCTCCAAATGCTATTTCCTGCTTGTTTGCTCAATGATTTTCCTAGAAGTCGGCACTAGGATACAAGTCAGATTTTAGGCATGTTCTGCAACAGAAACAACATTTTTGTTAAGATGGTCCCTAAGAGTTAATTACTTCTAAAGGGATGCAGACACTGCAACGTTTCTCATTAGAACACTGAAAATGCACCTGGCGATATGGAATTAGATTTTTGCACATTGCTACACCTTTATTTAAATGGTGCACTTAATATCTACTTATTTCATGCATTACAAAGTAGTATCCTTTTTTATTTTTTTGTCACTATTAGGGCATGTGTACATAGGCTTTTGTTTGCATCCCCCCTACTACCATCACCACATTTCAATCTATTGTGCACTTCAAACCTTAAGCCCCATACACACTATCAGATTTTCTGCTGATTTTTTCCTTCAGACTTACCAAAACCATATAATATGAGGTCAAACCTTAGGAGTTTTAATTTGTATGCAGTCAGGCAGGCCCTTGCACTACATGGTTTTGGTAAATCTGAAGGAAAAAATTTGCAGAAAATCTGATAGTGTGTATGGCGCTTTACTTTTTTCTACCTGAAATGCATACCAGAGCTGCATTAGTCACACAGTAGAGTTTTATCAGGGTCTGCTGTTGGGATTCTTAGACCCGCTCACACATAACAGGACAAAATTAGACAAGGAACAATTATCTAGCATCATAATTTATGCTGATAAATCTAAAGAAGATTGTACAGATATAGTGCAATCACATTGCATTGTGCGGCACTCTTTAGATCTGCACCATGCATATTGCTTTAAAGTTTGGCCAATGGATATATCTTGGTCTCATCTGATAACAAAACCTTTTTTCCACAGTTAGTTTAAATCCCATCTTTGGGCTTAAAGTCTCTTTCCCCTCCAACCTATAAGAGCACTACTGCATAATTTGTTTTTAGCAAATTAAAACAACCACGACAATTCAGGCTGTTTACGCTATTTAAATTGCTGATCTGTATTTCTGTGCAGTGAAATAAAAAAAGGCAATGTATTTTTATTGAAAGGGACCCAAAAGAATGAATGGTACAATATGAAAATGCATTGACACAAGTTTTTATGTGTAATGCCCTGTACACACGGTCCGACTTTCCGACAGAAAATGTGCGATCAGACTGTGTTGATGGAAATTCCGATCGTGTGTGGGCTCCACTGGACTTTTTCCGTCTGAATTTCCAAAACAAAAAGTTTGAGATCTGGATCTAAAATATTTCCGACAGCAAAATCAGATTTTTTAAATTCCGATCGTGTGTAGACAATTCCGATGCACAAAGTGCCACGCATGCTCAGAATAAATTACGAGACAAAAGCTACTGGCTACTGGCCTCTTTATAGTCCCGTCATACATGTTGTACGTCACCTCGTTCTGAACGATTGGATTTTCCGACAACTTTGTGCGACCGTGTGTATGCAAGACAAGTTTGGGCCAAAATCCGTCGGAAAAAATCCGACGGATGTTGTCGTCAGAATGTCCGGACGTGTGTACAGGGCATTATACTGCAGCAGTTGTTTTTCTGTAAGAGTTCCCTAAGTTTAAGCAAAAAACAGAATGAAAAGAAGTACGTTCACATGCATAAAACACATATAGCAGTGCATGCAGCAATGTACATATAGATGCACATTAATGCATGTGCAATGTATAAATGGGCCTTTAGTCTACCTTGATATTTATTGTTTCATACGCTTTCAAAATATATGCATTTGTATTACTTTTTTCCTCTACGCTCTTGGAGTGCTTTTTAATCTTCATTTCATTCATAAATCTTCATCACAGCTGTCTTCAAGATACACAACTTGAATAATGATCCCCTAACTGCAAGGATTTTATCTGTTGTTTTCCACCATAAAACACTGTCACATTAAAAGGAAAAACTAATTTGGAGCTTCAGTAATTTAAATGAGGATATCACAGGGAGCCAAATGGCACTACAGGGGTTGTTATTTAGCAAAATCTGAGAAAAGCAAGAGTCTAAATAGTTTTTCAAGGCTCTGTATACTCATGCTTGAAAGGAAAACGCAGTGAAAAATTAACACGAATCGCACAAAATTACCTAGTAAAAAATAACATTCAAGTACAATAATCAATTCTACCACTAGATAGCACTGTTTTCATAGCAATGTAATGTGTTTTTTTTGTAAGCTCTATATCAATACAATACATTATAAGATTTTGTTCTATAAGGACCCAGTCACATCATAGGGTGCACGTCATTGTGCACATAAGGCGTATGTGCTGTTGTATTTTTTAAATTGCACTGTAATGAGATTTTAGCATGCATTTCAGTGCATTTTTTAAAATGTACTGTTATGTAATGTTATCCATTTGTGCTGCAGCACATTGCAGTGCATCTTAAGGCCCATACACATGATCAGACTTTTTAAAAACAACAGTCGGACGGACCTGTTTTATTGGACAATCCGACCGCGTGTATGCTCCATCAGACAATTGTTTTTGGTTTTTCAACGGACATATGTTCGATGTGCATGCTCTCAAACTTTCCGGCAACAAATGTCCGATTGTGTGTACACAAGTCCATAGGACTAAAGTCCAAAATACAAACAGGCATGCTCAGAACCAATGCTAAAGATCAGACAACAATAGCAGAAGTTGCCCAAAGGGTGGCGGTAAAGAGCGGAAAAACCACGTGATTTGGTGAACATTGGCTGAAAATGTTCTGCCGTGTGTATGGATACCAAGTTCATGGCCAACGCCCCTTCGGGCCAAAATCCACAGTAAAGTCCGTTGGAAGTCCATATAAGGCTTTAGAAACAAGCATTTATACTGTCCTATACGTAGATTGTATCCTGTTTTATATTTATGGTGTGAGATATCCCTTTTGCTCAGGAATATGTATGATTTTATTATGAGTTTGCATAATTTGATACATTGGGAAATTATATAATTATATATTTATTTATTTATTTGGGAAATTAATAACAAAAAAAATCTCCTGCGCTCTAAAGCGATGTGACGGTGGTAGATATCACCTAGGATTTATATGGCTCTGGGTAAATGCACAGGTCTTGCTGCCCTCCAAGGATCAGGGGACACCCAATGGAAACACTGTAGAAAAAATGAAAAAAGAGGGTGCACCAACCTTGCACATTACCCAAGTGGTGCTTATTGGTATAAAAAGAGAGGAAATGTACTCACAAACGTGTACGTTATAAAAACATTTCAAAGTCCACAATGGACACAAAGTGACCCGGTCACCGGGACCGTGTCCAGAACACTGGAGAACCTTCCAAATGCCTGACGCGTTTCGAGGGGCGATCCCCTCTTCCTCAGAGCCACTCTGTGACTGTACTGCTTTTTTTATTTTTTTTGGAGCAGGAGGGCTTGAATAAGGTGGGAAGATTGTTGCCGCTGTACAGAAAAAGAATAAGGAATCGTCTCTGCACAGGCACCGAAAGGAGAGGAAAGTGAAGAAGGGGAAAAGAGCAGAAGGAGAAAGCTGTGGTACCGTGTTGATTTTGACAGAGTGAGTGCCAGGAAGAAAAATAAACCTGCTGTTTTGCTGCTACTAACTGTTCATCAACCATGCTCAAAATTACTGATGAGTGAATTAACCTGGGTTCAGTTTGCGGATCATTCATGGAACCCATCAAATCTAAAAATGTGAATTTTACTCTGAACCCCACTAAAATCAATGGGGGCAATCTTGAAAATCAATTTGACCATTGTTACGGTCAATAGGCAAGAGATTGTAACCAAAATGTATATGGAGCTAGCTACTGCGATGGGAGAATTGTAACAATGCAGTAAAAATAATTGTACAAGTGGAATTGGTCTTCCTTTTTAGGTGACTTCAAGGGTGACATTCCATTCCTTTCCACCATTCCTTTCTATGACGCGCTCTTGAGATGTCTTCAAAGCATTTGTTACCCCAACACTTCATATTCCTGATGTGTACCTGCTGTACCAAGTACTTGTATGAATAAGAACTGTATTCTGTTCTCTTTATATTACTTCCTCTGTGTGAAATCCCCAATGTTCCTGCTAATCCCCTTGCTTTCCTATTAAAAACTGACCACAATAGAGCCTGGAAAAATCCAGCTGTTTCGTTTGTAGAGGTGAAGAGCACTTTGATGACCCTCATGATCCAAGAAAAAAGTTCCAAGTATTCCTCAGTGATGTTCATGCTAAATTCCCCAAAGTGTGGACTCCATGGTGGTCTAACGACCATCCAAACTTGCGCCCAGCCAGCCTAGGCCTCTGTAAATAATCCTCCTCAACCCCCAGCCTGAGGGATTTTCCCTCCACTTCCTCTGCTCCTTGCCTATGCTCCTCTATCTCCTACTACCCTCCTTCTATTCTCTGGGCTCCTTGTCCACCACTCTGTTCTTTCTTCCCCTCTTCTTGATCCCTGCTTTAATTATCAGTTCCCCCCATTTCGTTTCTGTTTTGTTCTGCTCGCCATACTTCTGGAGGGTGAGTCCACTCCCTTTACCTACCTTAGCCCTAAGTCCTAAGTCTCAGGTACTATGCATTGGCCCCTGACCTGGGTTGGTGGGTCATTGTTTGTTAATAGTTTATACTCTATGCCCTTGTACACATGGTCGGACATTCCGACAACAAAATCCGCCAGATTTTTTCAGACGGATTTTGTCCGAAACTGGTGTTGCATACACACGGTCGGACAAAGTTGTCGGAAAATCCGATCGTTTGGAACGTGATGACGTTCGTTCGTTGAGACGAGACTACGTTGCGGCTAGTAGCCAATAGCTTTGGTCTCGTAATTTGTCAAATCAAAGTCCGATTGGATCATGTTGTCGGAAAATTTTATATCCAGCTCTCAAACTCTGTTGGTCGAACATTTTGACGGAAAAAGTCCGATGGAGCCCACACACGGTCGGATTATCCAACAACACAGTCCGATCGGACATTTTCCATCGAAATGTCCGACTGTGTGTACAAAGGCTAAGACAGTGATGGCGAACCTTGGCACCCCAGATGTTTTGGAACTACATTTCCCTTGATGCTCATCTACACTGCAGAGTGCATGAGCATCATAGGAAATGTAGTTCCAAAACATCTGGGGTGCCAAGGTTTGCCATCACTGCTCTATGACATCTTTTTCTGTGTATTCACAAAAATCCTGCATTGTGTCTAATGTTAATATATCCTTCGTGGGAATTTTGTATCTGATCTCCAGTAAACATCATTGTACTGAAAAACTGACCACGCTAAGCAGGAGAACACACAGTGGTCAGTTCTCTAGCTATGCTAGGAACTCTCCTCCAATGGTCAGACTTGTCCTGACATGCCCCCCGCTGCACAGTCATTCACTGTCAAGCTCTGTGTACTGCTGCTTCTCCTCCCCCCCAGCTCTGATGCAGCTGAAAACAGAGAACTTATAAAGAAAGGTAAAAGGGTATTTATAATGTTTTTTATCTATATATCTATACAAAAATGTTCTGCCTTTCATTTCTATTTTAAACTCAATGGATTGTTTTACAAGGTGATCCTTTACAATCACTTAAAGCTGTATGCACTGTTACGGAACAGTACGTTTTTCCCCAAATGCATCAGAGTCGCTGTGTTCCAGCGACCCATATTTTGTATGTGTAATTATTATTTATTTTTTTCATTTTATATTCAGTTTGGCTTAAATACAGCAGCAGCAGTTTTGGCTGCAACACCTGATTTTCTGTCTATCAGTAATGGGCCTGAATTGAGTGGTGGAGGTAGCAGCCAAAGCAGATCTAAAAGCTATGGGAAAGTTCACTCTTAAAATATAAAAGCCCTCAATTCCTACCAAATGGGCAGTGGCCAAACAGCTTAAAGAGGAAGTAAACCCTGATGAGTTTACTTCCTCTTTCATTCCCTGCAAAGGCAAAGCATAATGGACTACTATGCATCGCATAGTAGCCCATTATGTGTCACTTACCTGACACAGGAGCCAGCGAAGTCGCCGCTGTCCCCTGTAGTCTGCCGCATCCATCTTGTTGGTGGGGTCTCGCAGCTCCGCCGCTGTCATTCGGCGAAGCCGCGATGACGTCACTCCCGCGCATGCGCACGGGAGTCGACACGCGCGGCAGCTCCATTCTTGGAAATGCCGCGCTCAGTGCGCTCAGTGCGTTTTCGGGCAAATATCTCCTAAACCATATAGGTTTAGGAGATATTGCTTGGACCTACAGGTAAGCCTCAATCTAGGCTTACCTGTAGGTCAAAGTGGTTTGTAAGGGTTTACAACCACTTTAATAGTATAGTTTGTGACTGTATTGTATTGAAAGTTTAATAAAATGTCAAAACAGTTCACAATAAAACTTCAAAAAACACAATCCCACATTCGGAAATAAAAATTAGGTTGCCATGTTTTAGAGACAATACTGTATCTATACATACAGCACGGTGGCTGGAGAGTATGTTTGCAGCTTGATTGGGCTGCAGTGTAAGAGGGATAGATAAGGTAGTTTTTACCATGGAATAAAAATTAGAGTGCATTATTTCAGAGACAGCAGCCACAAACATACAAACCTACCAACTCTCATAGGGTGTGCCTGCCCATGCACCAGGAAACCTAGGGACAACACCTAAAAAGGTTTAGGAGGACTTTGTTAAAGTAGATTTGTTTGATGTGTGTGTAGCAATGTGGACTACGGTTGCAAAGGATGGTAATCCTCCGGTGTCTTTAGGCATTGCATGTCCCTCAGTGCCTAGTACTATTAAAATATATAAGATTTGTGAGTCCAGTCAAAGGAGCTATAGGATAGGTAGTTCATCAGACTAATAACTATTCTGCATGTTCATGCATCTGGACCGCATATCCCAGAGATCTTTGCTACCATCAGAGGGATTGCTGGGAGGAGCTATAAAAGAAGCCAGAGACCCGCCCATCACTCTCTTCCTCCTGGAACTGATACGAGACGGACCTCTCCCTGCAAGGAGAGAGAGAGAGGTCACAGCCTACCACACGGTCTAACATCTGCCCACCTGTGCCAGAAAGGCCTAGCTCCACGAGTTGCCATCAGACGTCCTTCCCGCACCAATACAGTGACCAGCCAGTTGGTGTGTCAAGCTGCAAAAAGGAAGATCAAAGCGACGGATCCACTGCAGAAGCATCGCTATGCCGCAAACTGTTCAGAAGACATCACATCTACCTGGTTGTTGGCGAGAGGGCCAATCACCCATCTTTTACCAGCACCCTTGTCACTGTATCACTGGGACACTTTGCATGAGACACATCCACCCTATGAACACTTTCCTGAATTTAGCTGAACACTGTACTTAAATGCTTTAACTTTACTCTCTACAAGTAAGTTAGTACATCCCACTAGACCCAATCAGATTACAAGTAACGAGCTCTGATGTACCAGTGAAGAACATCAGATCTACAATGAGGACATTAATGTTAGAGTTAAACAAGGGTCCTTGTACCATCATCTCTAGGCCTGAGCTCTCATTACTAGAGTGATTGTAGTTCCGCCAGGTTACCCCCTTTAGTGAGCTAGTCTAGTCCATTTTAGCTTTATTCATCTATAGGGGAAAGTATTACCTCTTGAAGGAAATGTTTATAACATGCTGTATATTTGTTATTACCTTGTTTTGACTTTTCAGAGGAATACTTTTGCTGAGCTGATGCTATCAGGCTCAAAGTGCAGCAGATTTATGCCCCCCCTTGTTGTGTACCACCCTTTCCAGTATTCTAATAAATACTATCAGAATCTAAATACACTGAGTTCTGACTGTTTGAATGTTCATCAAGTCATGGCAGTGCAGATGAGCAGGTAATTCCAAGCAGTCCCCTAGGTGGCAGTGCTACATTTGGGGGCATGTCCAGGATAAAATCTGTAGCTGTCCTTAGATCACCTAGACTGCAGCCACAATCTGCATGGGAGGCCACCTCAATGGCCACAGTTACCTGGGCAGAAGTCAGGGTGCTCTCACCGACAAAAGCACCTGTAAGAGAACTGTCATTGTACTCTGCACTCGCGCACGCACAAGAAACTCAACAGATCGCAGATGCGCCAATACACGTGCGCAAAGCAATGCGCGCATCCGCACGTTCCTTTGGATTTAAGGGGCTCACTGACTTCAGACTGATCGATCTTCAGCTGTTCCTGTATCTGTATCCTGCTGTTACCTGTTGCTGAACCTTGGCTTCTCATGACCTTGCTGCTGGACTTTCCCATACCTCTGATTATCGGTTCCAGATCCCGGCTTCCTATTTGACCCTGCTCCTGTCTGATGCTTTTGTCCCTTGCTGCCCGCCTGCTACCGAACCTGGCTATCCTTGTGACTACGCTTCTGTCCCCTGTTTGGCTCTACTCTGCAACCCGAGTATCTGCAACTTCGCTCCTGCGACTTCTTGCCTTCCAAGAGTCGCATTGTCTGCTTCAGGCTTCCAGGGCTACACCAGCAGGCACTCGTGTTCCTCCTGTCCCTTGGTTCCTTCTGTTTCCACTCTCAGAGGGACCAGGGCCGGAGATACAAGAGAGGCTGACCGATACTGTCACGTACCTGGCCGGAGTCTGAAATGACGAAACATTTCTAAACAGTAATATTACATTCCTCTGTGTGGTAGGAGAGGCCATGTACAATCTTCTTCGTGGACTGTGCCATTTGTTTAATTTAATAAACTTTAATGTCAAAAAGGATTAGAAATGCAAAAATTTAATTTTTTTATGCAAATAGAGCAACAAAGTTAAACAGTGCTTACTGTCTGTGTTCCTCTGGAGAAGCCAATATTTATCCAAACAAAGTCTATTCTGACTAATGCTGCTTGTTGAAGGATCCAACTACTTTCACTATACCAGGGGTAGGCAACCTTTTGAGCATAGTGTGCCGTGTAATGTTTTCAAAGAGACTGAGTGTCCCGAATTTCTAAGAAAAAAATCTAAAATGTAAACTTCACACTCTGAATCACGAAAGGGATTTTTTATTAAGTAAATGCTGTAAACTACTTTAGTAGTGAGAAATTAAGATCCTGCACTCTCACGCTTCAGATCAGCTCCAATTCCAGCAACTCCACACCTTAGATCACTGTCCTCCCTGCAAATCTGTTTCACCACTGTACCCCCCTGCACATCTGCCCCACCACTGTAATACCCTGCACATCTGCCCCACCACTGTAACCCCTGCACATCTGCCCACCACTGTACCCCCTTGCTCATCTGCCCCACCACTGTAACCCCCCTGTTCATCTGCCCCACCACTGTAACCCCCTGTACATCTGCCCCACAACTGTACCACCCTGCTCTTCTGTCCCACCACTGTACCACCCTGCTCATCTGCCCCACCAATGTTCCCCCTTTCTCATCTGCCCCACCACTGTACCTCCATGCACATTTGCTCCACCACTGAACCATCTTCTCATCTGTCCTAACACTGAACTTATCTGCTCATCTGCCCCACCACTTTAACACTCTTTCTCCTCTGCCCCATGACTGTACCTCCTGCACATCTGTCCCACCTCTGTTCCCCCTGCTGTTCTGCCCCACCACTGTAACCCCCTGCTCCTATGTTCCACCGATGTACCTCCCTTCTCCTCTGCACTCCTCTGCACATCTGCCCCATCTCTGTACCCCTGCTTCTCTGCCCCACCGCTGTAGCCCCTGCTCATCTGTCCCACCAATGTACCTCCTTTCTCCCATGCCCCAACACTGTACCCCCCAGCTCATCTTTCCCACCACTGTAACCCCCTTCTCATCTGGCCCAACACTGAACCCCATGCTCATCTGCCCCATCAATGTACCTATTTTCTCATCTGCCCCATCAATGTACCTATTTTGTCATCTGCCCCACCAATGTACCCCTTTTCTCATCTGCCCCACCTCTGTACCTCCCTGCACATCTGCTCCACCACCATATCCCCATGCTCTTCTGTCTCACCACTGAATCACCTTCTCATCTGTCCTAACACTGAACCCATCTGCTCATCTGCCACACCACTGTAACCCCCTTTCTCATCTGCCCCACCAATGTACATCCTGCACATCTATCTCACCTCTGTACCTCCTGCTCTTCTGCCCCACCTCTGTACCCCCTGCTCTCCTGCTCCACCACTGTAACCTCCTGCTCATCTGCTCCACCAATACACCTCCTTTTACATCTGTCCCACTGCTCTACCCCCCTGCTCATCTGCCCCAACACTGAACCCCCCTGCTCATCTGGCCCATTACTATACCCCCCTGCTCTTCTGTCCCACAGTTGAATCCCCTTCTCATCTCTTCCACCACTGTACCTCCCTGAACATTTGCCCCACCGCTGTACCCTCCTGCTCATCTGCTCCACCGCTGTACCCTCTTCTCATCTATGATATGTGTGATATGCAGAGTGGTGAAAGGAAGCAGAGATGAGACATCTACCTGTCCTGGCACTCTCATCCTGCTGATCCACCTCTCGCATCCAGCCCACGTGCTTGTATGTGATGTATGTGATGTCACATACAAGCATATGGAATGGATGCGCAATGATGAGTTCAGGTCAGGGGCATTTTCTGAAAGCAGTGGGTTTGTGTGCAAGATCAGAAGTTGGGCCCCCGCGGCTGACAAAAAGTAGTTGGTGTGATTTTCATTGCGCTGAATACTGGCTGTGGCTTAAAGGGACACAGAGTGTCGGGGTTCAGTAGTAAGTGACACAAAGGTTCAGGAGTAATTTCAACAAAGTTCTCAGAAGGTCAACAATAATTCCACAAACTGTCACCTGATTGTGGTTTTCTCAATCAGTGAAATCCCTTCTTTCTGAGATTGGTAGTGGCAACCAAGCGAGTCTTCTTCCTCCAGATGGTGGAAGGGGCTAGCAGGACTGTGATTGGCTTTAGCAGTGGCCAAGACAGTTCTCGGCCTTGAAAAAGGGACCACCCCCCCACCCCCCCCCAACAGAACTGCACTCAATCTCTTCCCCATCACAACGGCTGACGATCGCAGCTACAGCAAAGTTGAGAACCAAACAGTGTTTCCCATCTTTTGCAATGTGGGGGCACAGTGCCTCTTCCTCAGTGCAGGTGCGGCGTTGGGAATTCTGAAATTGGAACGTATTAGTGTCTCACTGACACTTCCCTGTGCTGCTCTACTGAAAGGGAGGGAGTCGAGTGCCGGCAAAACAGGCTTTGCGTGCCACTTGTGGCACCAGTTCCAGGGGTTGCTTACCTCTGCACTAGACCATTCATTTCAACAAACACTTTCCCTATACATTTATATGTGCATTTAATGTATTTTATATATGATATATACCTCTAAAAGTGTAGTCATCCAAAAGCCCTTGGATTGCTGCCAGGCACCACCATCTTGGATGTGATGCCAGGCGCTCAATTAGACTCAGGATATGAGGGGAGGAGCAGAATGGCTTGGCCAGCTCCCAAATGAGAAGAAGGCTATAATAGGCTATAGGCTATATATTAACTGCTTAAGGACTGGACGGTTTTACCCCCTTCCTGACCAGGCAATTTTTTGTGATACCGCACTATGTTACTTTAACTGATAATTGTGCGGTTGTGCGATGATGTACCCAAATAAAATTGATGTCCTTTTTTCCCCACAAATAGAGCTTTCTTATGGTGGTATTTGGTCCCCTCTGCAGTTTTTATTTTTGTTTTTGCGCTATAAACAAAAACAGAGCGACAATTTTGAAAAAAATAAATATATTTTTTACTTTCTGCTATAAAACATATCCATTAAAAAAAATAAAAATAAAAAAAAATTTCTTCATCAATTTAGGCCCATATGTATTCTGCTACATATTTTTTGTAAAAAAAGTTATAGCGTCTACAAACTGTGGGATGTTTTTGTGGAATTTTGTATTTATTTTTCATTTTTTACTAGTAATGCTGGCGATCAGCGATTTTTAGCAGGACTGCGACATTGTGGCAGACAAATCAGACATTAACTGACACATTTTTTGGGAACTAGTAACATTATTACAGTGATCAGTGCTAAAAATATGCACTGTTACTGTACTAATGACACTGGCAGGGAAGAAGTTAACACCAGTGGCAATCAAGGGATTAAGTGTGTTCCCTGGGAGTGTTTTCTAACTGTGTGGGATGGACTGACTGGGACAACACAGAGATCTATGTTTCTGCTTGGCATGAACACAAAATCTCTATGTCCTCCCCTGTCAGAACGATGATCTACCTTGTTTACATAGGCAGATCCCCATTCTGCCTCTGTGGGGAATGATTGTGGGTGGCCTCCGGACCTGCTGATTGGCTTCCCCTCTGGTCAACTGGCGCACGCACGCTAACATGGGCTAGTACATGAAATGACGTACAGATACGTCGATTCGTGCAGCCGTCCCACCAGTAAATCTGCAGCAGGCGGTCGGCAGTAATATCTTGGTTTGTGAGTTACACGGTATATGAGCGTTTTGAAAGACAAGCAACATTTTTATTTTTATTTTGACTTGATATGCAAGCAGTACAATCCATGTAGTATCGCCACTGGTGTATGCAGTACTGCATGTGGCCAGAGGTCTGGGGGGCACTGGTGGCTCATGGAGAATTTGGAGACGCTCAGAAATACTCAGAGACACGCCCAGCTGACTGAGGCGGGTGTAACGTGCGTCGGAGCTCCCGAAAGTGTCAACAGTTCCATAAAATATAATTTATGGAAATGAAAAAGAATGCAAGTGAGCATATAAGATACTAGATTTTTCTGTGTTATTGCCTGCAATTTTTTATGTTGTTGACAGGGTCACTTTAATTTAATTTCTCATTTTGTACTCAGAAGATCTTGCATTCAGTGTTGTCAAACAAGAGTCTAGTAGACATCCCGGGTATGATGAAGTTTGAAAAAACAAAATCATAAATTATAAAATAATAAATAACCATAAATAATTATAATAAATAATAATATAATAATGTAATCAAAACAAAAACACTGAAATTTGCTCAGTTGTAGATTTGTCGCTGTCGTCACTTTCAGTGTCTGTTGACGAATTTCCCCAGGAATCAGAATGGCTCAATTCTGCAAGTGATTCTAATTTACTATCGCTATTTTTTAGCTGGTCAAAAAACACTTTTGACGTAAAGGGACACTTTTTGAATGTCATGGACATTCTCAAGTTTCCAGGCAGAAAGAACAGTATATATAATATAAAACTGCATGCAGGGCACTGGAAGAAGCACTGGGGACAAAAATGAGGTGAAATGATTTGAAACGGTAATGTAATCATACAGATTACAGTGTGTTATGTATTTTTCACTTTTTGAATTTGCTGCCGGGCTCTGCCCCTGTGCATCGCTATGCTCGCAGGGAACGAAGCCTAGAACAATGATGAATCAGGCAGATGTTCTGGCGATTAATACAGTGGGGGGACTTCGCACACTGTGGCTTGGGGTTACCGCTTTTGGTAGTGAAAATTAACCCCGAGCCACACTCGGGAATACCACCAGGGAGGTTAAAGTCGAATTCTGGTCAAAACCTAACTACAGTAAAACCTTGGATTGTGAGCATAATTCGTTCCAGAAATATGTTTGTAATCCAAAGCACTTGTATATCAAAGCAAATTTCCCCAAAAGAAATAATGAAAACTCAAATGATTTGTTCCACAACCATTTATTCATAAATCCTTCAGTTTATAGTCCATATAAAACGATTATAGCAGATGTGATAGATTGTGTAAACATCAAATGTCCATCCACAAATGGAAGCCTCCACAAGGGGATTAGAAGCAAAATCCAGCAGGAGCTACAGAGTATAAAAGAGAAGAGAGGCACCTCTAATGCCCCGTACACACGAGCAGAATGTCCGACAGAAAAAGTCGGACGGGAGCTTTTCATCGTATATTCGGACCATGTGTATACCCCATCGGACTTAATTCTGACGGACCTAGAAAGAGAATATGTTCTAAATATTTCTGATGGAACCAATTCCTATCGGGAAAACCGCTCGTCTGTATGCTGTTCCGATGGACCAAAAGCGACGAATGCTCTGAAGCAAGTAAGAGACGGCAGCTATTGTCTACTGGATATTGAACTACCTTTTTCTAGTCCCGTCGTACGTGTTGTACATCACCACATTCTTAACGATGGAATTTGGTGTGACTGTGTGTACGCAAGACAGTTTCAGCGGAACTCCGTCGGAAGAAACCTTCAGAATTTATTCCGACGGGAAAACCGGTCGTGTGTACAGGGCATTAGTATAGCAATATTGTTACATTTAATGAAGGTACAACCTTTAGAAACTCACATGGTTGATGATTAAAGCAGGCACATCTAAGTATGCAAGCATCCGGGGTAAAGCTGTCCACACAGATCATCCTCCACATCGCTGGCTCTCACTGCTGTCAGTCTGCAATCGTGACTGGGAAGACCACCTAGCAGTAGAGCGAGGAGTGCAGCGTGGAAGGGATGGCATCGATGGTGGTGTGGGAGATGGTCTATGTGGACAGCTTTACCCCAGATGCCTGCATCTTTAGATGTGCCTGTTTTAATCATTAACCATATCAGTTGACAAATGTTGTACCTTTGTTAAATGTAACCATATTGCTACACTTAGAGGTGCCTCTCTTCTCTTTTATACTCAGTTGTGACATGACGTTACTTGTATATCAAGTCAAGATTTGTTTAAAAATTTTGCTTGTCTTGCAAAATGCTCCCAAACCAAGGTTTTACTCGTAAAAATGCTCCCTCCCCCTCCTAACACCTATTCTGACTTATTTCTTAATTATGTAAGAAAAGATCTTTATATTTACCTATTTTCAGGCTGCACCAGTCGGGTCACGTTTCCCCTCTATCAGTCAGCACTGACTACAGGGTAGAGGAGGGAGCCTGTGGGTAATGTCACCGCTTTCAAGCATGGCCAGCCATTGCCGAGCTCTCTCTGCATTCCCCTGTAGTTGCCGCTGGCTGACACAGGGAACATCATGTGACCAGACAGGAGCAGCCTGAAAATGCAGTAGGTAAGTGTCCAAGTATACAACAAGCTGCTGCTCACCTGTGTCAGGTCTCCATGTCTGCAAGGCAAGTGCGGTGCAACGGTATTTTCCTGTCAGCACATGTGAATAAAGAAATATAGCAGGCACCTGCTGTAGCTCTTGCGATACTTTACTTACTTGAGGGAATAAAACATACAGGCCTCCAGGCTCACGCTTTTCGACCCTTAGTGAGTCTTGATCCTAAAATTAAGACCCACTGAGGTTCGAAACGTGTGAGCCTGGAGGACTATATGTTGTATTCCCTCAAGTAAATAAAATATTGCAACTTGAGCTACAGCAGGTAAATGTACAGATTCAGATACAGATGTTCTTTTCTTTTTCATAATTTAGTCAGAATAATGCCGCATACGCACAGTCGGAATTTCCGACAACAAATGTTCGATGTGAGCTTGTTGTCGTAAATTCCGACTGTGTGTAGGCTCCATCAGACATTTTTTGGTCGGAAATTCCGACAAACAAAATTTGAGAGCTGGTGCTCAAATTTTTTGACAACAAACTCCGTTGTCGTAAATTCTGATCCTGTGTACAAAATTCCAACGCACAAAATTCCACAGATGCTCGGAATCAAGCAATTGGCTATTGAACTTCATTTTTCTTGGCTTGTCGTAAGTGTTGTACGTCACCGCGTTCATTTCCAACAACATTTGTGCAGCCGTGTGTATGCAAAACAAGTTTGAGCCAACAACTGTTGGAAATAAATCCAGGATTTTGTTGTTGAATGTCCGATCCTGTGTACGCGGCATAAGTGTTAGGAGGGGGGATGGAGCATTTTTACACTAGTTAGGATTTGACCTGAATTCTACTTAAATTTATAGTAATATTTCTAAAAATTACAGATAGTGTATATAGCCTAGCAATACAGATATGGTATATACAACAGCAATACAAATAGTGTATATAGCCCAGAAATACAGATAGTGTAAATAGCCCATCAATACAGATAGTGTAAGTATCCCAGCAGTACATTTAGTGTGGCACTGAAAGCACCCCCCCCCCCCCCCCCCCCCAGGGCTCATGGCACTGACAGCAAAAAACAAACAAACAGACCTGCCTCCTGATTGGCGGGGAGGCATTGTAGTGTGAAAATAGCGGAAATAGCGAAAATTTCTTCGCTATGGTCACACAATTGGGTGGGATCAGGGCGCACTTTCTGCGTCCCAAGGTCACCGTATTTTGAAGCCTATTAGAGACTCTGGCTCTTATCAGGTGCTTAAAAAAAAAACACTCCCGCCCACCCCTGTTATAAGAATCCATGCACCTGGCATCCTGAAAGGGGCCAGGCGCATTAATAGGGAGGCAGCGGCAGGGATAGGGAGGGCAGCGCCTGTGCATTGTGCGCAATGCATGGTGCCGCCATGGATGAAAGGTGTGCTTTACACACTGAGGCTATGCGCTTACAGCGCTCCCAAAATGCCCTGCCCATTGAAATGAATGGGCAGTGCTTCCGAAGCACCTGAAAAGCGATTTGAAAGCGCTGAAACATGGGTGGTTTATACCCCCTCTTGGGCCGCTAGCATGGGGTTTAAAAGTGCTCTGCTAATGGCTGAAATGCACCGCTTAAACAGCGCTAAAGCTAAAATGAGCGGCGCTTTAGCACTGCCGCGCCTGCAGCCCCAGTGTGAAAGTAGCCTTAGTTTTACCAGAACTATATAATAGGTGGACCCACCTGAACAATCCATTTAATCTGTATTAAATCAGGCAGGCTCTTGCAATACATAGCTGATGGGCTTGTACAATCAGATTGCAATGTGTATGATTACCTTAAGGGAAAAAGTAGGTGGTGGTATAGTAATGATGGAAGTGTGGTCCAGACTTGTAATACGCGACTTAGTACACCCTTTTGTCTGATGCAGCAACACAGTGAATGATGGGTGATGACCTACAGGAAGTGATGCAAGCCAAAATCATTTTTTTAACCGATTGCTTACTGGGCACTTAAACCCCCCTCCTGTCCAGACCAATTTTCAGCTTTCAGTGCTGATGCACTTTGAATGACAATTGCACGGCCATTGATGGGTGGCACTCATGGGCATTAATAGGTGGCACTGGTGGGCACTGGCAGGGGGAACTGGTGGCACAGATGAGGTAAAATTGCCTCATCCTCTTCGGGACCGATGTCCCTTGCAGATCAGCGTGAGGAGGAAAAAAAAACGATTACCAAGCTTTTGTTTAGATCATGTGATCAGCTGTCATTGGCTGACAGCTGATCACGTGGTAAGGTGCCGGGACTGGCCCATTACTCGGATCTGTGATCACCCGAATCTCGGTGACTCGGTGATCACAGCAGGCGCACGCAAAGGGGAGACCGCAATATAAATGGCCTTTATAAAAATGTTTTGCCTTTCATTTCTTTTTCAACCCCTTCATGCCAACCGAACACAAATATGCGGCCTCACTGACAATGGAATTAATTTAATGGGGCTGGATATTTGCATATCTCCCTTTGTGCTGGGAGCGTGCCGTGCGGCGTGCTCCCAGTACACAGACCAGGGACTCATGGAGAGCTCTGGGTCCCCTGACTGCTTTGATAGCCTCTGATTGGCTACCATAGTGATCAGTCACTGTAAAGCCTGCTCCTTTGTCTTTTTTTGAGGTATCTCTCTCCTTGCAGAGTAAACATAATAATAATAATAATAATAATAATAATAATAAAAAATAAAAAAATTAAATACAAAAAAATACCTAGAACATGGTTTGATCTAGGCCAGTTCCAGGGTTAGTATTTGGGTCAAAGGTCAGGATTAAAAAAAAAAAAATTATAATTAGTATCAGTGTCAGTTATGCCTCGTACACACGATCAAACAACCCGGTGTAAAAGTCCGGCGGACAATCCGCCCGTGTGTAGGCTCGGCAACATCTCCTGAAGAGAAGAAGAGAAGAATAGAAGACGGCGACAGCGACATCGGCGACAGAAGACCGGGCCACCCCTTGTAAATGAGCTAGAATAAGGCGCGGTGGCTCGGCAAGAAGAACCGAAGAGGGGGACAAGACCCCCGAAGAGGGGGACAAGACCCCCGAAGTCGGAAGAAGAGGGCGTCGACGAAGAAGAAGAAAGCTGGGCTCCTCCGCTAGTAAAAGAGCTAGCAGAAGATAGCGGAGGAGTCTGGCGAGAAGACCCCCGAAAACGGAAGAAGACCCCCGGAGCTGTGCAGTAAACTATTTTAACCCTTGTGTGTTGTGTTTTTTTTAAACTTTTTTTCACAGGTGAATGGGTAGGGGTACATTGTACCCCATAATCATTTCCATAGGGTGGGGGGCCGGTATCCGGGGCCCCCTTATTAAAGGGGGCTCCCGGATTCCGATAAGCCCCCCTCCCGCAGACCCCGACAACCAACGGCCAGGGTTGTCGGGAAGAGGCCCTTGTCCTCATCAACATGGGGACAAGGTGCTTTGGGGTGGGGGGGCCGCGCTTGATCGTCCCCACCCTCTTTCCTGGCCGGCTGGGTATCGTGCTCGGATAAGGGTCTGACATGGACCTGGGGGGACCCCCACACCGATTTATCGGTGTAGGCATTCCCCTTTAAATCCATACCAGGTTGCGGGGCCAGCGACCCCTTAAAATGAGCGGACTTAACTTCGTGTGTGTGGGCGAGTCCGTTCATTTCAAAAGAACGGCGGATATTCTGGTGGACTTAGTGCACCGTGTTAGTCCGCCGCAAAAGTACCGTGTGTGGGCAGGTAGCTCGTTCGGAAAGTCCAGCGGACAGTCCAGCGGAAAGTCTGCCAGACTAAGTCCGCCGGATAGTCTGCTACGTGTGTACGCAGCATTAGTGTGCAAAATGCACACTATTGTTCTGGGCTGTCCTATGGGTACAAACAACATACACATACAGTGGTGTGAAAAAGTGTTTGCCCCCTTCCTCATTTCCTGTTCCTTTGCATGTTTGTCACACTTAAGTGTTTCGGAACATCAAACCAATTTAAACAATAGTCAAGGACAACACAAGTAAACACAAAATGCAATTTGTAAATGAAGGTGTTTATTATTAAAGATGAAAAAAAATCCAAATCATCATGGCCCTGTGTGAAAAAGTGATTGCCCCCTTAAACCTAATAACTGGTTGGGCCACCCTTAGCAGCAACAACTGCAACCAAGCGTTTGCGATAACGTGCAATGAAGCTTTTACAGCGTCCTGGAGGAATTTTGGCCCACTCATCTTTGCAGAATTGTCCTAATTCAGTTACATTAGAGGGTTTTCGAGCATGAACGGCCTTTTTAAGGTCATACCACAACATCTCAATAGGATTCAGGTCAGGACTTTGGCTAGGCCACTCCAAAGTCTTCATTTTGTTTTTCTTCAGCCATTCGGTGGTGGACTTGCTGGTGTGTTTAGGATCATTGTCCTGCTGCAGAACCCAAGTTGGTTTCAGCTTGAGTACACGAACAGATGGTCGGACATTCTCCTTCAGGATCTCTTGGTAGACAGCAGAATTCATAGTTCCTTTTATCACGGCAAGTCTTCCAGGTCCTGAAGCAGCAAAACAGCCCCAGACCATCACACTACCACCACCATATTTTACTGTTGGTATAATGTTCTTTTTATGAAATGCAGTGTTCCTTCTACGCCAGATATACTTGGACACACACCTTCCAAAGAGTTCCACTTTTGTCTCATCGGTCCACAGAATGTTGTCCCAAAAGTCTTGGGGATCATCAAGATGTGTTGTGGAGAAATTGAGACGAGCTTTGATGTTCTTTTTGCTCAGCAGTGGTTTTCTCCTTGGAACTCTGCCATGCAGGCCATTTTTGCCCAGTCTTTTCCTGATGGTGGAGGCATGAACGCTGACCTTAACTGAGGCAAGTGAGGCCTGCAGTTCCTTGGACGTTGTTGTGGGGTCTTTTGTGACCTCTTGGATGAGTCGTCGCTGCGCTCTTGGGGTAATTTTGGGCGGCCGGCCACTCCTGGGAAGGTTCACCACTGTTCCATGTCTTCGCCATTTGTGGATAATGGCTCTCACTATGGTTCGCTGGATTCCCAAAGCTTTGGAAATGGCTTTATAACCCTTTCCAGACTGATAGATCTCAATTACTTTCTTTCTCAATTGTTCCTGAATTTCTTTGGGTCTCGGCATGATGTGTAGCTTTTAAGGATCTTCTGGTGGACCTTACTGTGTCAAGCAGCTCCTATTTAAGTGATGCCTTGATTGTGAACAGGTGTGGCAATAATCAGGCCTGGGTGTGGCTAGAGAAATTGAACTCAGGTGTGGACAACCACAGTTATAGTATGTTTTAACACGGGGGGCAATCACTTTTTCACACAGGGCCATGATGGTTTGGATTTTTTTTCACCTTTAATAATAAACACCTTCATTTACAAATTGCATTTTGTGTTTACTTGTGTTGTCCTTGACTATTGTTTAAATTGGTTTGATGTTCCGAAACACTTAAGTGTGACAAACATGCAAAGGAACGGGAAATGAGGAAGGGGGCAAACACTTTTTCACACCACTGTATGTGGTATCACTGTGATCGTCAGGAGCAGCAGAATTTAATTTGGGTTGTGTTTTGGTGATAGGTTATGGTAGTAGCAAGAAATATACAGCAAAATTAAAAGAAAACAAATGATTTTTTTAAATATTTTGGGCCAGTTTTCCTTTGATAATAAAAAGAATCAGGAGATATCCATTACCATTTACCACCAAATGAAATTCCAATTTGTCCTGAAAAAAAACCAAGGTATAATCTACCTGGATGCACAAAGAAGCTGTGAGGATATGTACGGTTTTACTAACGCATGTCAAAGTTGCAAAATTGTGCTCAGGCATTTTATTGTTATATATTTTTGTTTTCCCTTAGGCGCGAAGGTGTTAAACTGAATGCGTTGTTTTACAAGGTGATCGTTTACAATCACTTTATTCACTTGCTGACCGAGCTAAACCGAAGTCGTTTATCGGCTTCTCTAAAAGGGACATGTACCCTGATAATCAGGGCACTGATCTGTGTCCTGATTATCAGTGCAGTGCCAACAGTGCCCACCAGTGCTGCCAATCTGTGCTCAACAGTGCTGCCAATCAGTTCCCATCAGTGCCTCCTCATCAGCGTCACCTATCAGTGCCCATCAGAGCCATTTATCAGTGCAGCCTCATTAGTGCCTCTTCATCTGTGTCCACCAGTGCCGCTTCATCAGTGCCCGTTAGTGTAGACTATCAGTGCCACCTCATCAGTGCCGCCTCATCAGTGCAGCCTATCAGTGCCCATCAGTGTAGCATCATCAGTGCAGCCTATCAGTGCCCATCAGTGCCTCCTCATCAGTGTCACCTATCAGTGCCCATTAGTGCCACCTCATCAGTGCAGCGTATCAGTGCCCATCAGTGCCACCTATCAGTGCCCATCAGAGCCATTTATCAGTGCAGCCTCATTAGCGCCTCTTCGTCGGTGTCGACCAGTGCCGCCTCATCAGTGCCCATTAGTGTAGACTAGCAGTGCCACCTCATCAGTGCTCCCTCATCAGTGCAGCCTATCAGTGCCCATCAGTGCAGCCTATCAGTGCCCGTCAGTGCAGCCTCATCAGTGCAGCCTATCAGTGCCCATCAGTGCTGCCTCATCTGTGCAGCCTATCAGTGCCGCATCATCAGAGCAGTCTATCAGTGCCCATCGGTGCAGCCTCCTCAGTGCAGCCTATCAGTGCCCATCAGTGCTGCCTCATCAGTGTAGCCTATCAGTGCCCATCAGTGCCGCATCATCAAAGCAGTCTATCAGTGTTCATCAGTGCAGCCTCATCAGTGCAGCCTATCAGTGCCCATCAGTGCAGCCTCATCAGTGCAGCCTATCAGTGCCCATCAGTGCATCCTCATCAGTGTCACCTATCAGTGCCCATTAGTGCCGCCTCATCAGTGCAGCCTATCAGTGCCCATCAGTGCCACCTATCAGTGCCCATCAGAGCCATTTATCAGTGCAGCCTCATTAGTGCCTCTTCGTCGGTGTCCACCAGTGCCGCCTCATCAGTGCCTATTAGTGTAGACTATCAGTGCCACCTCATCAGTGCTGCCTTATCAGTACAGCCTATCAGTGCAGCCTATCAGTGCCCATCAGTGCAGCCTCATCAGTGCAGCCTATCAGTGCAGCCTATCAGTGCAGCCTATCAGTGCTGCATCATCAGTGCAGTTTATCAGTGCCCATCAGTGCAGCCTCATTAGTGCAGCCTCATCAGCGCACATTAATGAAGCAGAAAAATTACCTGTTTGCAAAATTTTATAACAAACTATTAAAAAGTTGTTTTGTTTTTTTGTTCAAATATTTTGGTATTCATTTATTTAGCAAAAAAAAAAAAACTGTGGTGATTAAATACCCCCTAAAGAAAGCCCTATTTGTGTAAAAAAATGATAAACATTTAGTTTGGATAAAGCGTAGCATGACCATTCAAAGTGCAACAGCGCTGAAAACTGAAAATTGGCCTGGGAAGAAAAGTGCGCAGTAGGCAAGTAGTTAAAGTCTAATTCCAGGTTTTATTTAACTTGAAATATTTAGTTTGGGCCAAGCTGGTGCAAATGAACTATTTCCTTTACAAATACATGAGGCCACTGTCAGCGTTGTATAAACTGTATGCAGCATCAGCGACATACAGTATACAGCACTATGTTCCAGCAGTGGTAAAGGGACTTCCCAATCCTGGAACAAAGTAATGAGTAATGCATTTATTATTGAATTTTTTGAAAACCAATTTTGGTGTACCAATACTGATATGCACAAAACAATCCCATAAATATCATCGTACCACAAATCAAATGAACTCACGCAGCAACCAATCAGATTTTTTTTTGCAACTTATTGTAGTTAGACTAATGGTTTCACTTTGCATGATACTCTTAGTGATAACATCAGTAAACTCTTGCTTTGTATTCACAGTCAAGATTGCCAATATCGGTATTTGCAATGTAGGTAGACTATGTACAGCTAGTACATGATTCATGGGAGACAATTAGCTATTCTTATGTGGATTTAATATTGCCTGCAATCTTTATTTCCTTATTACTTGTGAAATACCTAGTGTAAACACACCTTTGTTACAGTATAGCTGGGCAGATAAAACCAAACTTTCCCCTTCGCTGTTCTGTTTTCCATTTTTCTCTCTTTTTGCTTTTACTTTTACCTCTCGATTTTTTTTATTTGCTTGTGTTTTTTAAGGTAATGTCATTGTTTTTATTCTCTTTATGTATTATGCTTGGTGATAAAAAGGTTTCTTTTTATATTGTGTAGCACCCTCCTAGGTAGATGCTAAAAAAGAGTATAGTTTTTGGGTCTATAGATTTTGCCAACCAGGGAGCAGAGATCCATTGATAGGGTCTGCTCATGGTGCTCAGATTCTGCTCATGTTGTCTGAATGTTTCACACTGGTCCAATAGGATGGGGCATGTTGGACAGTGGGAGGAAACCTGACAAGTGAGAGCATAAAATAAACATATGGAAGCAGCGCTATCAAGTGAAAAGTGAAACACAACATACATAGATATGTGGACGAATGTCGTAAAAAAACAATTGCTGAAATTCACAGAATTAATAACCAAAAGTCATTGGTGCAAATCCAAAATTCATAAAGTCTAAAAAAAAAAAAGAAAAAAAGATGTCTTTGATAACGCCCTGGAGGAGGGGAAAAACGTAGTCAACATAATTTCCGGCCAGCGCTAACCAGTGACGCCATTTCCTGCCTCCGTGGAGCGTGCGCTTAACCAGCGGCGATCGTGTACGTTTTTCTGAGTGTTTGCTTGGATTCTCTGCTCCTGTAAGTAGCGCCATAGTGCGTGGTTTTGCATACAGTTTGACGGGGCTTCACCATATATGGTTTTCCTCTTTTTTTACCGGTGGAGTGTGGCATTTTTCTATCAAGTATCCATTGAACAGTTTTGGAACTTTAATACCATCATCTGTGGGCCTGATCCTTGGATTTAAAAAAAATGAGGACTCCTCTTTGGTGAGTGTGGTCTCCTAAGGGGGATACACATTTTTCTGCATTTAAAATACTTTTTTTTGCACTTCAAGAATTTAGGATTTGCACCAATGACTTTTGGTTATTAATTCTGGGAATTTCACCAATTGTATTTGGACATTCGTCCACATATGTATGTTGTGTTTCACTTTTCACTTGATAGCGCTGCTTCCATATGTTTATTGTATTTAAAGTCATAGTACTTTTTTGCAGCAGCTGCAACATTTTATATATCACTATTTATTTATTTGGTTTACCACTTCAGCTCCAGTTTTGTGTTTTATATTTTATAAGTGAGAGCATAGGCATAGTTACAGCCCTGGCCATTGGCAGAGGAAAGTGCCTCAGTGCATGCTGGGTGACTGTATATATGCCAACGGCACATTTGCTCGGGTTCTTCAGCTGGAGAGTGGGGGTCCGGAGGGAGGGGGCAGCTGCCCCTCCTCTGCACAGTATATCTAACTCAAAAACTAGCACTGGAGAGTTGACTCAAATGGTGAAATGTGAATAAACAAAAAATAAAAAATGAATAAAAATGAATAGGAAGGCTACTGCTGCACAAAGGTGTTACATCCTTGAAGCAATGAAAAATATATAAAACAGCACTAGCAGCTTATATCAAGCAATATACATCCAATCACATTGTGTCTAATGTATCAATGTTTAAGAGAAAACAGAAAACATAAAATCTAAAAGTGCAATGGTGCTTCAGTGAAAAGTGCAACAGTGCTCCAAAACTTTTGAATCGGTGTAGCGGCTCCCCCTTTGGTGTCCCCACTCACCAAAATTATTGGATCCTCAGCTTCACAGTCTGGGATCTACACAGGCTGCCATGTGGCCTTAGATGGCCAACCCGAGGGCCTGAATAAAGCTGCAACCCAGATGTCCGGCAAAGCTGACTGGAAGGGGGACACATCAGGAAGGATCTGTTTATGCCTACTGTAAGTACTGATCTGTGTCTTGGGGCCTGTCCTGCGAGGAACATCCCTTTAGCTAGTAGAGTCAATGGACGGGTGTCACCCAAAGGGATTGCTAGTGAGTGTCCCGAAGATAAAACAGTATCATCAAGTCTGCTGCCAGAGCAAGCAAACGACTTTTTACTCCCATACGAGTGCAGTATGGTATAGCAGAGAGTCTGTTGCCACATTCACTCTGGTGAGGCCAAGTGAGGGTTGTCCTCATATGTCATTAGTTCCAATTGGAGTATCCCACTATTCCCTTCTCCCATCCAAGTTCCAACAAAAAATACCAAAAAAACAGACACCCTGGATTGATTATTGGATAACGAGCGGATGAGAGTATGGTAGGTCGAGTGAAAGTGGAAGTTTACACACAGCAATCCCTATGGGGCCAGTTCTACATTTGCAAAGGTATTGTTTCCACAGTAGAAATGGGACAGGATTGACCCAACGCATTTCATTGCCTACTATTACTAAAATGAAGATGAAGTCACAAGGTGTTTGTCCAACGCACACCACACAGAAGGTCCAACTAGTCAAATCCTCCTTTTGTCAGATACAGGAGTTTGGTTTTCAAGGTTAAATAGGAGCTATAGCAAATGGTATCTCAATTGTTCTCATCAATGGAAATATACAGTAAATGCCTCTATCTGTTTTTGCTGTGCTAATTACTCTTGTAGCCTTGCAAAGCCATGGGATCTATTTAAAGTGGAACTTCACTCTCTCATTCATCATCAACGAATTGTATTCCTTACTTGCTAGCATTACTAAATAGATAGGAAAATGTAGCATATTTACTAGTTTTAAACTTTTATTTTTTATTTTTTCAGTTACTTCGTGGTTTCCAGGCCTAGGCAAATGATGTCATACATCCTAGGAGTCTTCAGGAGGGGAGGAGGAGTTTTCTCAGCTAAGCACACCCTTCTAACTGCATGCCTGAGTTAAAGGCAGATGGAATCCAAGAAGTAAATGTTACTTGAATCATCTTACTCAAGATGGCCATGGCTAAAAATTCTAGGCGGTGCTTTGAATTTTGAATTCTCAACAAAATAAAACAAGGTGACTTGAATGGATGGGTGAGTTTGCTATGTGAGAAATACCTTTAAACTTTTTGAGATGGGAATGAGGGACACTTATTAGCAAAAGAATGTAGGCATAGGACACACCCCCTGTCATGCCCCCATAGGCTTCATGTACACTTGGCCGCCATTTACCGCGGCGAGCGTTAAAACGTTCTAACCTGAACCCAATTATTCTGCGTTTAGGACAGGGAGGTTGAACCTTACCTTACCGCAGCAGCTCTTAAGCTCAGCTAAAAGCCTATGTGATCATTGATACAGTGGGGTTGAATTACTAAAGACAAATAGACTGTACATTTTGCAAAGTGCAGTTGCATTCAGCAAGTGCAGATGCTCCAGAGCTTAGTAAATGAGGTAAAGCTTCTCTTTTAAATAGAATACCCAATCACATGCAAGGATTTTATTTTTTATTTTTAAATGCATTTTTTGCTTGCAGATGATTGGAGGGTGGAAGTAAGCAGAGCTTCTGCTCATTTACTAAGCTTTTGAACTACTGCCCTTTGCAAAGTGCTCAGTCTTTTTGCCTTACGTAAATCAACCCCATAGGCTTTTATGGAGATGAGTTTAAGAGCTTTGGCAAAAAAACGCCAAACGCTCCTAAACTCCTAAAGTTTAGGATCTGCTAGTGTACATGAAGCCTTAAAAAGGGAATTATTCAAAAAATTATTAGTTAAACCCACAAGTGTATTTTTTTTTTTTTTTTGTACCATTACTATTTCTTTATACTGGTATTTGACATTTAAAAGTGCAGCAATTAAAAAATTGGATGAAATGTTTAGCACTGTGAAACACTTTTTGAAAGATAAATAGTGCATTTTATATACAACTATATAGATCAGACCAAAATGAGGGACAAATGAGGAGGAAAGAGGGACAGAGGGACTTTGTTTTTTTAAATAAGGGACAGTCCCTCGAATGCAGGGACAGTTGGGAGCTATGCCCATTAGTGCCTCGCTCATAAAGCAAATAAAAAAACATCCTTTACCCTCCCTGACTGAGCCAAATCCTGCTTCTTTTTTGTCTAACATACTCTCCCTCCCAGGCGCTGAAGATCACAGTGGCAGGGGTTCAACAATAGAGGCAATGCTACCAATCCAGAAAGCAATGGGCAGGACTAGGTATGTCCAGGTGCCTCAAGCATTTCACTATAAATTGCACTACAAGATATATTATATTTTATTATAATACGTATTTTTTTAATATATATATATATAAAAAATACATGTTATAGTTTATAACTAATTTATTAAAAAAAGGGCAGCACTTATGCCGCATACACATGATCGGAAATTCGGCCAGCAAAAGACCGATGAGAGTTTTTTGTCGGAAAATGCGACCGTGTGTATGCTCCATCGGAATTTTGCTGGCCAAATTTCCGCCAGCAAAAGATTGAGAGCAGGTTCTCAATTTTCTCCGACTGAAAAAGTTTTGGTCGGAAATCCCGATCGTCTGTAGCAATTCTGACACGCAAAATTCCTACGCATACTCGGAAACAATTTGACGCATGCTCGGAAGTATTGAACTTAATTTTCTCGGCTCGTCGTAGTGTTGTACATCACCGTTTTCTTGATGGTCAAAAGTTCAGCAAACTTTTGTGTGACTGTGTGTATACAAGCCAAGTTTGAGGGGAATTCCGTCGGAAAAACCATCATAGCTTTTTACGATGAGAATTCCAATCATGTGTACGCGGCATTAGAGTTGATGCAATTAGTACATTGATGTCAGGCCAGGCTTATGCTGTGCATGTAGACATCTATGCATACGCTGTACCTAGAAGGTGAAAACCTGAACAGCTGAAAGTCTGCGGGTTACCTGCTCCTACTTTAAGCCATAACCAGTAGCCTTATGCAAATCGTTAAAAAAAGAAACATTGTTAAACTGAATGATGGCTCCCAGTTTAATCCCATGACCTCATCTGCATGTGATGTGAAGATGAAGGGGCAGAGTAATTGGTTTAAATTACAGCTTGCAGGAGAATCGTCTTATGTTTAATTTTCCAAATGCGTTTCTGCCCTTTCACTAGCTTTCATAAGCAAAAGGTGTTTGATCGCAGAATGACAACATAATTGTTGCCAAATAAATAAAGTGAATGTGAAATGAGAGCGCACTCGCATATCAAACAAGGCTTGGAAATTGGCCTTCTGTCTATTAACCTACCTATAATCAGGTTAATGCACCACCAAGGCAGGTTATTTTTGAAGAATTAATTCTTAATAGTTTTTTGCTAAAAGGGTATCAAGCAGTGTTGACAGTTACAATAGCTAACTTAGGAAAGATTTTTAATGGGAAGTAGCTTGATATTAAAGCCAAACTTCAGCTAAAACTTTTTTTTGAGCTTTGTAAACAGCTTGTTTTAGCATTTCCTATTAACAGGTGAACTATTTAAGATAGTAAACTGAAAATAATCAATGAATAAGAAACACATTAAAGTATATATTTCTGTTAAACCTTTCTTTTAAACCCCGACTTCGAGAAAAAATGCAGTAGAGTTGTGCCCACACTGCACGGATCAACTGCTCGTTTTGTCTAGAGATGAGAAGAAGTCTTAGCTCTTGTACACACACGGTCGGACATTCCGACAACAAAATCCGTCGGATTTTGTCCGAAACTTGTGTTGCATACACACGGTTGGACAAAGTTGTCGGAAAATGCGATCGTACGTAACGTGATGACATTATTTTGTTACCACGGGACTACGTTCAGGCTAGTAGCCAATAGCTTTGGTCTAGGAATTTGATCTGAGCATGCATGGCACTTTGTCTGATCAGATTCTCTACACACAATCGGACAAAGTCCGATCAGATCATGTTGTCGGAAAGTTTTATAGCCCAGCTCTAAAACTTTGTCCGTCGGATATTCCGACGGAAACAGTCCGATGGAGCCCACGCACAGCTCCACTGCATGGGAAAACGTATTTTTTGCCCGGAGTTGATCTTTAAAGTTTTCTATGGAGTTATGAAGATTTGGAACCTCTGTCAATTTTTTAAGCTATCTATGTCCCCACTGGTGAGATTCACCTTTCCTTGTGACTATTGTCATTGAGATACAAAGTAATGGAAAATCCAAAATTTTAGAGATGTCCACAGAGCAAAAGGTAAGGGGAAATTTTCCATTGAGGACATCTGTAATGGAGACAATAAGTCTAATACCGCGTACACACAATCAGAATTCCATCCAGAAAAAGACAGATGAGAGCTTTTCATCAGCAAATACGACTGTGTGTATGCTCCATCAGAATTTAGCTGTCCGAATTTCCGCAAGCCAAAAATTGATAGCATGTTCTCAATTTTGCCAAAGGAAAAAATTTCTATCGGAAATTCCGATGGTGTGTATGCAATTCCAACACGCCAAAAATTACGCATGCTTAGATTAAACTACGAGACGGAAGCTATTGGCTACTGATTATTGAACTTTCTTTTTCTAGTCCCGTTGTATGCGTTGTACTTCACCGCGTTCTAAACATTCGGAATTTGGTGTGACTGTGTGTAGGCAAGACAGCTTGAGCGGAATTCCGTCAGGAAAACCATCAAAGCTTTTTCCGATGAGAATTCCGATCGTGTGTACAAGTATTTGCACCCAATAACCTCATTGATTCCTTCTTTTGGCACTTCTTGATTCTAAGTATTCAGCTGAAGTCCCTCAGAGGGTGGGGGTAAGCACTGGTTTGGGAGCAGTCTAACCACTAACACTACTAAACCTCAAGTTCTTCACATTTTTGGGACCTAAGAAGAACCTCTGGTCCAGCGCTGCCCCTAACCAAACTCTTTTTTGTAAGTAGCTAAAACCCGAGAGAGATCCTAACCCTTCTCTACACTATTTGAGTAAACAAAAAAAAGTTGGACTTCAATATGTTTCAGTTTGTCTACATGGATACAAACCCCAGGACATACTAGCTGTTACTCGATCTATGTATGCACCCTTTAGAGATATAAAATAACCACATTGTACAATTTTATATGAAATAGAGTAAAAATATTGACATACCATGGAGGTTTTACTTTAATTGGACTTTTACTTTGCCCCGTATACATCGTCTCTCTTCACCGAGTATCTGAGTCCTGGCCCGGCAGGAAAAGCTTTGTGAAATCCCCGTTCTCCGGTTGCACTATGCACCTTGTTTGTTCGTAAACGTGTGACAACTCAGTTAATGCTACTGATAAACTTCTATGATCTGTGGCTAGGCTTGTCTCAAACTTCCTCATTTCTTTATGTTAATTATTAAAGAAGCTAATGTTAATTCTGATCACAGCATACAAAACTAGCTATCGCCAGTCCTTTCATTCTGTGGTACAGATTTTACTAGGTGCAGTAAAAATATCACTACTGTGTACACTTTATGAAGCCAAGATAATGTTTCTGTGCTTCAAAAATGATATAACCTTAGATACGGAAATTTTTTTATACCATGTGATTATTCTGTTTATGTTGCATGCTGGTCGTGCATTTTTTCAAGTTTGTACATGACTGTTCCTCATTAGTAAGATAAATATTAACTTAGTTCAAGGTAAGTAATTTTCAAAATGTTCTTCAAACAGTACAGTACACGCGATCGGACTACGCGGCGGACTTAGACCGGTGGACAATCCGACATACTTTGCAGCTGAGGTCTGCCGGACTTTCAAGCGAATGGACTTGGCCGCACATGATCACTCCAAAAGTCTGGTGGATTTGAATGTGAAGACATAGAATAAGGAAGTTCATAGCCAGTAGCCAATAGCTGCCCTATCGTCGGTTTTAGTCCATCGGACTAGCACACAGATGAACGGATTGTCCGCTAAAAGCCGAGTCCGGTGGACAATTTTGAAACAAGTCTTATTTCTAGGTCCGCCGGACTTTTGGAAGAAAAAGTCCGCTGGAGCCCACACATGATCGAATTGTCCGGCGGACCAGAGTCCGATCATGTGTATGCGGCATTACTCTTAGCCCTTGTACACACGGTCGGACATTCTGACGGAAGGAAAATGTCTGATCGGACCGTGTTGTCGGATAATCCGACTGTGTGTGGGCTCCATCGGACTGTTTCCTTTGGAATATCCGACGGACAAAGTTTTAGAGCTGGGCTATCAAACTTTCCGACAACACAATCCGATTGGACTTTGTCCGATTGTGTGTAGAGAATTCCGATCGGACAAAGTGCCACGCATGCTCAGATCAAATTCCTAGACCAAAGCTATTGGCTACTAGCCTGAACGTAGTCCCGTCGTAACGAAATAAGGTCATCATCTTACATACGATCAGATTTTCCAACAACTTTGTCCGACCGTGTGTATGCAACACAAGATTTTGTTGTTGGAATGTCCGACCGTGTGTACAAGGGCTAAAAGGAGTTGTACACCCGTAAGTATTTACTTTTGAAGATTAAATGTATGGGAAAGTGGATACTTCACTCATTTTCATAGCACCAGCATATGATTGAGCTGCTTTGGCAAACTTTTATCAATTTCTCTCATAACCAACTCTATACCAGCATTTTGCACCCCCTTCTTTTCCAGGTAAAATTTAGTGGTGTGATAGTTTGGCTGACAACTACTCCATCATGCAAGCCCAAACATTTGGACCAATAGACTATCCTTTTTTTTTTTTAACGTTTTCCTTGCTTTCTAATGTGAAATGAATCAAATAAAAATGCCAGGTCAGGATAACCCCTTTTAAGAACATAGATGCTCCAAAGGTAAACTCTTTTTTTGGTACAATTTTCTGGAAATGGAAAAAACATGCTGGTATTGAAGTAGTTAAGGTGTGCTTAGGCCTTTAAAAGTCACCCACTGAAGCCAAATGCAAGTCTTCATGTCCACCGGCACCCCCTGATCCTTTGGTACTGAGGAAGAAAGGCGGTCTGCCCATGTAAACAAGGCAGACATCCATTCTCTCAGTACAGAAAGCAAAGCAGGGACAGGGATCCATGTCTAAGCGCCTCCCTTAGTACACAGAAACATTGGCTAGGCACACAGTTAACCCTTTGATCGCCCCTGATGTTAACCCCATCCCAGCCAGTGGCATTAGTAAAGTTAGAGCGCATATTTTTTAGCACTGATCACTGTATTAGTGTCACTGGTCCCCAAAAAGTGCCAGTTAGTGTCCGACTGTCACACCACACTATCGCAGTCGGTGATCACTGCTATTAAAAACGAAAAAAAAAACTAAATAAAAATATCCAATAGTTTGTAGATGCTACAACTTTTGTGCAAATCAATCAATATACGCTGATTGGAATTTTATTTTTACCAAAAATATGCAGAATACATATTTGCCTAAATTGATGAAGAAATTTGATTTTTTACATTTTTTTTATTGGATATGTTTTATAGAAGAAAGTAAACCAAATTTATTTTATTTTTTTCAAAATTGTCTGAATTCTTTTGTTTACAACGCAAAAAAAAACAAAAAAACGCAGAGGTGATCAAAGAATGGTACAGCTGGGCGAAACAGTGTTATGTAACGTCGCTTTGCCCTGTGGCCACTAGGGGTGTGCTTACTCTCAGTTCTCTGAGGGGAGAAGAGACTGATCGTCTGTTCATACAAAGTATGAACAGCAATCTGTCATCTCCCCTAGACAGTCCCATCCCCCCTTCAGTTAGAACACAGAGAGGGAACACAGTTAACCCCTTGATTGCCCCTAGTTTTAACCCCTTCTCTACCCAGTGACTCGTAATGATTTTTACAGTAATCAGTGTATTGTTATAGCACTGATCGCTGTATAAATGCCAATTGTCCCAAAAATGTGTCAAAATTGTCCGATGTGTCCGCCATAATGTTGCAGTCCCGATAGAAATCGCAGATCGTCGCCATTACTAATAAAAAAATAAAAATAATAATAAAAATGCTATAAATCTATCCCCTATATTGTAGACACTATAACTTTTGCCCACAACAATCAATATACTCGTATTGCGATTTTTATTACCAAAAATATGTAGAAGAATACATATCGGCCTAAACTAAGACATTTTTTTTTTTTTTTTTTTTTTTTTACAAAAAATGGGGATATTTATTATAGCAAAAAGTACAAAATATTGTGTTTTTTTTCAAAATTTACGCTCTTTTTTTGTTTATAGTGCAAAAAATAAAAACCGCAGAGATGATCAAATTCCACCAAAAGAAAGCTCTGTTTGTTGGCAAAAAATTATGTCAATTTTGTTTGGGTGCAGCGCCACACGCCTGCGCACTTGTCAGTTAAAGCGACGCAGTGCCGAATCGTAAAAAATGGCCTGGTCATTTAGCAGTCAAATCTTCCAGGGCTGAAGCGGTTAAAGTAACACAGTGCTGTATCGCAAAAATGGCCTGGTAATAAAGAGGGTAAATCTTGCGGGGGGCAAGTGATTAACCACTTGCTTACTGGGCACTTAAACCCCCCTCCTGCCCAGACCAATTTTCAGCTTTCTGCGCTGACACACTTTGAATGACAATTGCGCAGTCATACAACACTGTACCCAAATTACATTTTTTATAGTTTTTTTCCCCACAAATAGAGTTTTCTTTTGGTGGTATTTAATCACAGCTCGGGTTTTTATTTTTTGCTAAACAAAACAAAGATGGAAAATGTTGAAAAAAAATCATGTTTAATAGTTTGTTATAGAATTTTGCAAACAGGTAATTTTTCTGCTTCATTGATATGCGCTGATGAGGCGGAACTGGTGGGCACTGATAGGCTGCACTGGTGGGCACTGATAGGCTGCACTGATGGGCACTAATAGGCACAGATAAGGTGGCACTGATGGGGAAAGATAAGTCAGTACTGATGGGCACAGATAAGGCGGCCCTGATGGCCACTGATAAGATGGCACTGATGGGCCCTGATGGGTGGCACAGATAGGTGGAACTGATGGGCACTGATAGGTACCACTGATAGATGGCACTGATGGGCACTGATGGGTGGCACTGATGGGCACTGGTAGGTGACACTGATGGGCACTGATAGGTGGCAGTGATGTGCAACACTGTTCTTGAGGCACTGATTGTGGGCACTGACAGGTGCAACTGTGGGCACTGACAGATGGCACTGTGGGTACTAACAGGTGGCACTGTGGGCACTAATAGGTGGAACTGGTGGGCACTGGTAGGCGGCACTTTTGTCTACTGCTAGGTGGCACTTGTAGGGGGCACAGGTGGGCACCGAGAAGCTGGCGGCAGCTCGCAGTGATCGGGACTGATGTCCCTCTCACTGCCGCTGGTGAGCGTGCTGACAGCACGAGGAGAAAAAATAGCCGATTACCGGCTGTGTTGACATCACATGATCAGCTGTCATTGGCGCGGATCTCAAGTAGTTAAATAAATTTGAATGCACATAAATGTTTAACAAATTTTTGTTTATTTGTAAAATTTGTAATAATATTTTATTTATTTATTTATTTTAACCACTTGCTTACTGGGCACTTAAACACTCTTCCTGCCCAGACCAATTTTCAGCTTTCGGTGCTCTCACACTTTGAATGACAATTACTCAGTCATGCAACACTGTACCCAAATGAATTTGTTGTCCTTTTTTACCCACAAATAGAGCTTTTGGTGGTAATTGATCACCTCTGGGGTTTTTATTTTTTGCGCTATAAATGAAAAAAGACCGAAAATTTTGAAAAAAAACGCATATTTCTTTGTTTCTGTGACAAAATTATGCAAATTATTAATTTTTCTTCATTAATTTTGGCCACAATTTATACTGCTACATATCTTTGGTAAAAATAACCCAAATTAGTGGATATTATTTGGACTTTGTGAAAGTTAGAGAGTCTACAAGCTGTGGTGCGAATCGCACAAAATTGATCACATCTGATGTACTGGTGGCCTATCTCGCTTCTTGTGACCCGAACAAGCCAGGAAAGTACAAATACCCCCAAAATGACTCCTTTTTGGAAAGTAGACATTCCAAGGTATTTAGTAAGAGGCATGGTGAGCTTTTTGATGTTGTCATTTATTTCCCACAATTATTTGCAAAATTAAGATTTTTTACTTTTTTAATTTTTTTCCACAAAATTGTCATTGTAATAGGTTATTTCTCTCACATGGCATGTGTATACCACAAATGACACCCCCAAAAAACTTCTGCTACTCCTCCTGAGTATTACAATACCACATGTGTGGGACTTTTTCACAGCCTGGCCACATAGAGAGGCCCAACATGCAGGGAGCGCCATCAGGTGTTTTAGGAGCATAAATTACACATTTAACTTGTTGACTACCTATTACACTTTTGAAGGCCCTGGAGCACCAGGACAATGACATGTGACACTGATGACAGATGGCACTAATACGTGGCAATGATGACACTTATACGTGGCACTAATGACACGTGGCACTGATGACAGATGGCACTAATATGTGGCACTGATGACACGTGGCACTTATACGTGGCACTGATGACACATGGCACTTATACGTGGCACTGATGACATGTGATACTAATACGTGGCACTGATGACAGATGGCACTAATACGTGGCACTGATGACAGATGGCACTAATACGTGGCACCAATGACGCGTGACACTGATGACAGATGGCACTGATAAGTGACATTGATGACACGTGACACTGACAACAGATGGCACGTGACACTGACAGGTGGCACTGATGACAAATGGCACTGATACGTGGCACCGATGATAGATGGCACTAATATGTGGCACTGATGACAGATGGCACTATGTGGCACTGATGACACGTGGCACTGATGACAGACGGCACTTATACGTGGCACTGATGACAGATGGCACTGGGGACAAATGGCACTGACAACAGGTGGCACTGGGGACAGATAGCACTAACAGGTGGCACTGGGGACAGATAGCACTAACAGGTGGCACTGGGGGCAGGTAGCACTGGGGTGGATGGCACTGGGGTGGATGGCACTGGGGCGGATGGCACTGGGGCAGGATGGCACTGAGGCAGGATGGCACTGGGGTGGATGGCACTGGGGTGGATGGCACTGGGGCGGATGGCACTGGGGGAAGATGGCACTGGGGAGCATGGCACTGGGGGAGGATGGCACTTTTTAAATTTATTTTTTTATTTTCACACTTACGGCCGCTGCAGCTGTTCATCTCTCCCCTCTCACACGCTGTCTGTGTGAGGAGGGAGAGCGGTGCTGAGAGATGATCTCATATGTTCACATATGAGATCATCTCACGTTGGACACGCCGATCGCACCTTAAACGGCCGCTGTGATTGGCCGTTTTACAGCGATCTGTGTTTGCCTGTCTCCGGGGGACACGGCAAACACAGAACTTTCCTGATGCGTGCCTGCGGCGGCGCGCATTGCGGAAGTAAACACCAGGACGTCCAGGGACGGCCTCCCGGACGAAAGCGCCTGCTCTATAGCCGTCATTCGGCTATAGGGCGGGCAGGAAGAGGTTAAAGGTTTTATTTATTTCAGAAAAAGATAAGTTACATAACAGAGCCTCTGGGCATTCCCCGGCTCAAGGTGTATAAAAAATTAGGCTAGGTATAGCATACCTTAATTACTGGCCTAAGACCAGTTAAACAGGTTAAACAACAACAAAACAACCCCATAGCTTGCTGCTAAAAATGACAGGATGAGTGAAATGCTCAGCAATTTACATAGATATGTGGTATACGACAGGCGACTTTCAAAAGAAGGAAAAAAATAAAAAAATCTACAACCAATGGGTTACTATAGGCGTGTGGTTAGCCAGGATGTACCCCTGGAGGGACAGTCATAGGAACCATCATCTCATATGTAAATAAAATCAGACCAATTGTCCTACAGGGTCTTCTTGTTCTACCGTTGTCGTTTCAGACTCTAGCCATATGTTCCAGACCTTTTGAAACTTTAGGGGACATCCTCTACTGGAGTATGTTTCTTTGTATAAGGGTACTGCAAGGTTGACTAATGATTTCCATGCATTCAGGGTAAGTGCAGACATGGGAACCCTCCACCGAGTATGATGAGTTTCCTAGCATAGAATAGAAGCAATCCTAGTAGTGTACGGACTTCCCTCGAAGGAGAAAGAGCCTCCGCCAAGCCAACCAGGCAGATCTCTATCTTCTGGGGTATAGGGATTGTGGTCAGTTCAGTAAAGAAAGTTGTAATTAATGACCAGTAATTCTGTACATCAGAGCATGACCAGATCATGTGTAATAAACCCGCAGAGTCAGCTTGGCAGAGCCAACACTGCAACATGCAGTCCGGGTATATTTTGTGTAGCCTGCATGGAGTATAATAAAATGTATGTAATATTTTAAACTGGATCAACCGATCTCTAGACAAAACCAGGTGTCCAAAGGGGGAGTCCCAGACATCCTCCCAGTCCTCTCCATCCAACTTCGGCAGCTCCGACACCCAGAAGCCACAAAGTCTCTCTAAACCGTGATGTATGGTAGGCTGCAGAACCTTGTAAATTGTGGATAATGGTTTAGGTAATGCCTCTTGACGTAGAAGCAAATCCATGTTTGACTAATAAAGGGTCAGGGGAGAGCCCCCGAATTGTGCCCTATAGGCGTGGCGGGGCAGCAGGAACTGAAAGAAATACACATTGGGTAGGTCAAATCTAGTTTTAAGTTGGTCAAATGTCAGCAGTGCGCCATTCTCACAAATATGATGTAAATATCGAATACCCCGTGATGCCCATATGACCAAGTCCGGGATGGAATAGAATTCAGGTAAAGAGGGATTCATCCATAGCAGAGTATTTGGGGAACTCACCTGTGGATCGGTCGTCCGAGGGTTGGCCGCCCCAGACCATGCTCTAAGCACCTCTGAATTCTACATATCCTGTTCTGTCACATATGATTATCAGTGCTGGTTTTATTGTGGCCAAATACTGCAGCAACAGCACAGTATGCACCTACTGCACTGTATACTGTAGTAGCAGCAATAGACAGGTTGAAATTCTTATCAGGCTAAAGAGGCTAATCTAACCACTGGTATTTGGCAGTTTTCCACTATGGTATTGCTGGGTATGAGCTCTGTTGCAAATATAAATTAATTTCAACTTGATTTGAATTTCCTTTTTTAATAAATATTCTAACTTATTTATCCGAATATATCTATATATACATACAGTACATACATGGGCTTAGGGTTGCGTATCACTAAAATTACTATATGCAAACCTTCTACTATTTAATGTGGATCAACTCTTATCTTCAGTTTGTAAACTATTACAGATATACCACATTGTATGTATTAAAAATTCTTAAAAAGTGAAAAAAACACTGAATATAGGGTGCCTGATTTTTTATTTTTTATTAAATGATTTAAATCAACAAATGTTAATAACACAAGGATAACCTAAGTAAATACAAAATGCAGTCTTTAAAATGATGATTTAATTTGAGAAAAGGTGTCCAACCCTGCCTGGCCCTATGTGAAAAAGTAATTGTCCCCTAAACCTAATAACTGATTTTGCCACCCTTGGCAGCGACAACTGCGATCAAGCATTTGCGATAACTGCCAATGAGTCTTTCACATTGCTGTGGAGGAATTTTGCCACACTCTTCTTTGCAGAATTGTTTTAATTCAGCCACATTGGAGGGTTTTCAAGCATGAATGGCCTGTTTAACCACTTGAGGACCAGCCACCACAGTTAGACTGCGGCAGGTTGTTTCTCCTGGGTGAACCGCTGTCATGGTACGTCGGTCACTTTAAGAGCTGTAGGGGGCGTGTGTGCCTGAGGCACCCAATGCCAGACCCGTTGCGTGTGCCCGGCGGTCGCAATGCCCACCAGCCACCCGTAATCGCTCCTGACAGAATGGAGAACTGTCAATGTAAAGAGACAGATCTCCATTCTGTCAGGGGAGGAGAAACAGATCTGCTCCTCCTAAAGATAAGGAACAGGGATCGGTCTCCTACTCCAGGCAGTCCTATCCCCCCACAGCTGGAATACACATGAGGGAACACATTTAACCCCTTGATCGTGCCCTAGTGTTAACCCCTTCACTGCCAGTGGCATTTATACAGTAATATAACGATCTTAGCCGTCCTTATTGCATCCTCACATTTCTTGTTGCATTCTTTATAAAGTCTGAATGCTGATGATGATCCCTCAACCTAGTATTTTTTGAAGGAGAAGGCCTTCAAAAAATACTAGGTTGAGGGATCATCATCAGCATTCAGACTGTACAAAGAATGCAACAAGAAATGTAAGGATGCAATAAGGACGGCTAAGATAGAACATGAAAGACACGTAGCAGAGGATAGCAAGAAAAATCCCAAGAAATTCTTTAAGTATGTTAAGTACAGTAAAAAAGGGAGTACAGACCATATTGACCCCATTAAGAATGAGGAAGCACATCTGGTTACAAAGAATGGGGAGATGGCGAAGGTTAACAGAGGACAGAATTAAAATTAGACTTGGGAAACTTAACATTAATAAATCACTGGGACCAGAAGGCTTGACCCGAGGGTACTTAGGGAACTCAGTCAAGTAATTGTCAGACCACTGGTCCTAATTTTTACTGACAACCTACTGACTGGAATGGTACCAGCTGATTGGAGAAAAGCCAATGTAGCACCAATATTTAAAAAGGGCCCAAAATACATCCCTGGGAATTACAGACCAGTTAGCCTAATATCAATAGTATGTAAACTCTTGGAGGGGATGATAAGAGATATACAAGATTTTAGTAATGAGAACGGTATCATTAGCAGTAATCAGCATGGATTCATGAAGAATCATTCTTGCCAAACCAATCTATTAACCTTCTATGAGGAGGTGAGTTGCCATCTAGATAAAGGAAAGCCTGTAGACATGGTGTAGCTGGATTTTGCAAAAGCATTTGACACAGTTCCTCATAAACGTTTACTGTACAAAATAGGGTCCGTTGGCATGGACCATAGGGTGAGTATATGGATTGAAAACTGGCTACAAGGGCGAGTTCAGAGGGTGGTGATAAATGGGGAGTACTCGGAATGGTCAGGGGTGGGTAGTGGGGTCCCTCAGGGTTCTGTGCTGGGATCAATTCTGTTTAATTTGTTCATAAATGACCTGGAGGATCGGGTAAACAGTTCAATCTCTGTATATGCAGACAATACTAAGCTAAGCAGGGCAATAACTTCTCTGAAGGCTGTGGAAACCTTGTAAAAAGATCTGAACAAATTAATGGGGTGGGCAACTACATGGCAAATGAGGTTCAATGTAGAAAAATGTAAAATAATGCATTTGGGTGGCAACAATATGAATGCAATCTATACACTGGGGGGGGGGGGGACCTCTGGAGGAATCTAGGCTGGAAAAGGACCTGGGGGTCCTAGAAGATGATAGGCTCAGCAATGGCAAGGTGCTGCTAACAAAGCAAACAGAACATCGGCATTCCTTTAAAAGTGGATTTGTTCCAGAGATAAAACGATAATTCTCCCGCTCTACAAGACTCTGGTCCGGCTACACCAAGAGTATGCTGTCCAGTTCTGGGCACCAGCCCTCAGGAAGGATGTACTGGAAATGGAGCGAGTACAAAGAAGGGCAACAACGCTAATAAAGGGTCTGGAGGATCTTAGTTATGAGGTAAGGTGGCGAGCACTGAACTTATTCTCTCTGGAGAAGAGATGCTTGAGAGGGGATATGATTTCATTATACAAATACCATACTAGTGAGCCCACAATAGGGATAAAACTTTTTTGCAGAAGGGAGTTTAACAAGACTCGTGGCCACTCATTAATATTAGAACAAAAGGGGTTTAAACTTAAACTACGTAGAGGATTCTTTACTGTAAGAGCGGCAAGGATGTGGAATTCCCTTCCACAGGCGGTGGCCCCAGCTGGGGGCATTGATAGTTTCAAGAATAACTATTAGAGAAGCACCTGAACAACCGCAACATACAAGGATATACAATGTAATACTGACATATAATCACACACATAGGTTGGGTTTGATGGACTTGTGTCTTTTTTCAACCTCATCTACTATGTAACTATGTAACTTCAGAATGGTAATTTTCTGTAAAATGCAATGCAATATGGCAACCTACAGGTTGCTGGTATACAGAATGCCCACATAATGTAATTTCTTACTGGTGCAGAGAACTCTGCACTAAGATACAAGTCAGATTTTAGGCATCCTCTTCAAAAAAAGTGTAATTTTTGGTGAGATACTCCCAAAGAGGTAACCAGGGATGCTGACAATGCAGCCCTTCTCATCAGAATCCTACATCAGTACATCAGCTGCTTATAATGAATTAGTTTCTCTCATTCAGAATCAGTATCCAAAAAAAACTTAATGGAACAAACAGCTATTTCTTTAGAGCAGAAACAGGTAGGAATCTGCAACAATGTTTATTAGACTCCTCCTATTAAAACCCTCTAAAGTTACTCTTTAAGTCAATTGTTGTCAACTTTATGGGGCCTCAAATGCTGCCCATGATATCATCAAAGGGCTGCATACAATATTTATTGTATGTATTGCTACAAAAGGCTGTCAAAGACTAAAGACTTACAAAAAGAGATGGTCATAGACTGCTACAGGAGTTGTTGGAGATTGGAGTCAAGCTGTCGGAGACTGTGGGCATGTTACATGAAACTGCTAATGACAGCTTTTACAGATCCATTATGAAACTCCCACTGCTGACTGCTAGGTCCAAGGGCCGCATTGCAATTCTAACGCCAAAGGGCCACATGTGGCTCTTGAGCTAAAAGTTGGACACCAGAGCTTTAAGCCCAATCATAGCGGCAATTATTAATACAAAATATATATATATAAAAGTGCAATGCTAACTTAAACTGAAAATATAAATAACATAATGCCTACAAAAACTGGGGGTACAGCTCCAGTGCAAGCAAGCCAAAACAGTTCCTTGCAATTTACAAATCCATGGAAGCAAATCGCACATGCTCAGAGCATGTGAGCGTAGCATCCCGACGGTCATTACGTCAAAGGTGACGCCATTAGGGGTACCTCTGATGACATCACCTTTGACTAAACGATCATCGGGACGCCACGCTCACACGCATTGCACATTTGCAATCGCTTCCATGGATTTGTAAAATTGCAAGGAACTGTTTTGTCTTGTTTGCACTGGAGCGGTGCCCCCAGTTTTGAAACGTATGTATGCAGCACTGCAGCATTGCCAATAAACTGCTTAAGAGATAATATCCCACTATATGTGTCTCTTCACATATTAACATGTGTTGCTGAGGCTGTCGGATGTTCTGGCTGCTGATTACCATCCGGTGTATATAAAGGCTTCTGGCGAGAGACACTTGGATATTCCTCCAGTGGATCTTTGAATCCAAACAACCGCTTTGTGACCCCCTTGAGTAAGGGTGGTCACTGGCTTTCTGGTAAGCCTTTTATTTTAACTATGGTGATAGGTGACATGCTGCCAAGCATCTGACCAACGCTGTCCACTTCTTATGGGATCTCCTTCACTGAATACTAGTTTACAAGAATTTTGTCTTTTTTATCTGATTTTTTTTCCATTTGTATATCAGCCATACATTAACTTTTTTTTCCTTTTTATTTGTTCACTTTGTCATTCAATTTTGCACATTTTGCACATTTGTTCATTGCTTACCTATGAAAAGTATATCAAGAAATTTGAGGAATGATTTGTTCTTTGCAGTTATCTACTTAGTTCATACAGCTGGAACTTGCTGTATTCTGCCACCGACCAGAAACATAAATTAATGTTAAAGTCAGACTACACTCTGTGTTTTATTTCATTTCAGAGTTACAGATACTAGCTTTGGGTCATGACCAGCTCAGACACACAGTACTCATTATTTAAAACTGCTACCAATTTCACCAGTGTGCGATTCAGATTTTTTATTACAGAATGTCTTGTTATTATCTATTACAAGCATAAACTCTTGCATACTAATAAGCATTTCATAAACGTATTATATCTATTTAGATATGTTATCATCAAATCTCTTTTAACAGCATAGGCTCCACACTTCCTGCTACTTTTTCCAAGGCATAAATTAAAATTTGAGAGGGTCCTCCTTGTACTAGGTTGTAGCTGATATATAAAACAGAAGTAGAAAATTGCCGGCATCCAGGTTTCTGGGTCCCCCTATGTGTTTTTGGAAAATGAAATGCATGGATTCGCACATGGTGGTGCCCAAACTTTCCTAGATAGGATAGTTTACTTTTATAGTGATACTAACAGGTTTGTTTTAAGAGGCCAGTATGGGAGTTGGAATGAAAATAATGCTAGAATCCAAATGTTTAAAGAAAAAGCACACCCAAACTTTATGCAAGTGTAGCCGGATATTACATGGGGTGTCAGGAACACTGTGCTAGCCATCAGGCTACTTTGTGTGCTCATATGCATACACATATTTATGGGCATAGAAGCCTAAGAACACAAGTGATGGTGAGCGTGGGTATGTGCACCAACACATGCACATCACAACATATCGGCAAACATGTGGGCACGTCCACTGGTGCCAATTGTCAAAAGAGCTTTTTAAGCCTGAGCTCTGCACAGGATAATTGAATAATGGTCTTTCAGTCTTCTCTCCTGTGTTGCTGACCTCTGTTTGTTCCGGACTCTGATCCTGCCTATAATTTGGTGTCTATTACTGAACCTACTTTATGAATCGAAAGAGGAACTGGACTCTGGAAGCTCTTGTCAAAGGACTAATCGCAGACTTGTCTGTGGTCTTCCTGCAGCTGATCTTTACCCCATTACTGACTTACCATGCCTTGTTTTTCACTGTGGAAGTGGCCATCTTGGTAGAGGCAAGGTTTCACTTCCTTATGTCAGAACTTTTAGCATAGTAGTATAGTAGTGAGTGACATCACCAAATCTGATTCCAGATCTGGCGAGATTAGCAGTCAGAGGCAGCAATGCCTTAGGCCGCGTACACACGCGGGGACTGTTCGCCCAACTTTGTCCGTCAAACAGTTTCAGCAAACAGTCCGCTCAAAATTAGCATGGACGGACATGGCCACACACGACGAACGAACAGTTTGCTGAAACCGTGCGCGATGACGTGAACGGCACGTACGGCGGGACTAGAAAACGACGTCCTATACACTGCAATGCAAACCTCGGCGTGTAAATCCTTTCTGAGCATGCGCGGAACTTAGTTTGACGAACAAGCCTACACACGAGGGGACTGTTCGCTGAAACAAAGTTTCAGCGGACAGTTTTTCGGAATTTCCGAAAAACCTTGTTCAGCGGACTGTTCGCTGAAACTGTCCGCTGAAAGCCCACACACGAGCGGACTGTCCACCGAAACACTGTTCAGCGGACAAAGTTTGGCGAACAGTCCCCGCGTGTGTACGCGGCCTTAGAGTAACACTGACATTAAAGACAAAAAGTATTTTTTTAGGGTCCTACTTAGGCACAATTAACATATCTAAATATTTAAACATAACAAAGCAGAGCTTCACGTTTTAAGGTGTTTCAGATCCAGTTTAAATGGTTTCAATTAATTTGCTTCCTCACCCTTTAAGTCATGGACTTGAATCCTCGTAGCTTTTAGTTTTCAATAGTTTTTATAAAATTTTCAACAATACAAAATAGAGATTTGGCATTAAAATTAACAGTGCATAGCTTATGTATACTAAGAAACATACATTGCAATCACGGGCAGTCCACCATCTTGTTAACTGGGGCCGGGTATTGATTTTTTGTTATCAACCTTCATACATTTCGAAACCCGGTTTAGATTTCTCTAAGCTTGTTATGTGGCTGGATTCCTCGTAGCCTTTATAGTTTTTGTTTTCTAAGGAATAAATGTGATCATTGGCACATACTAATTATGCTGTGAGAATATTTAGCTAGAGTGACTTTCTTGACCATTGTTGGTCTTATAAATGAAGTAACTCATCTAGGTAAAGCCGGGTACACACAATGAGTTTTTTTTTTTCCATTCAACCGGACAGGGTGGAAAACACACGAGCCCAATGTCGGACTTTTTTTTTTTTAACCAGCGATTGTCTCCAGAAATTTGACCCGGGGCTTTAGCCTGATAGCCTATAGATAAGGGTCCTATCTGTGGTCCTTCACCAGATCCTAATGGACAATCGCTTGGCTTAAGCTTAATTTGAACTTGAATAAGTGTGCTACAAAGCAAGACATATCAAACATCTCCAAGCATTTTGATCCTGAATTGAAACGTTTTATTCTTGAAGTCAAAAATACCACAGGCAATGAAAAATAATATGATGAAAAATAAAAGGCTACATTGTTAACTTTAAGCTTTAGATATTCTTGAATAATTGACAGGATTCAGGACAGTGAATCATGTCAAGAGGTTTAATAATATGGTTTCATTCTTTAACATTGTTTTATTGCCGGCCTTTTTCTCTTATGGGACCTCATGTGCTGGCATTGTTCTTTAGGAGCAAATAATTTCACATAGAAATAAGGATACTTTAATTATATTGCGTCACTAAAATGTAAGAGACAGATGCTGGACTGTCATGAAAAGCAATAGTTAGTTTGCTGATGGTTAAAATAGACAGTGGCTTCAACATTGGTTTTAATATAAATGGTACCATAGATGTAAAACATCACAAACATTTTTTTTACAGTTTATTGTTATAATTATTGGCTGCATACTTTACAGTTAACTTTTGAAATTACATAGTAAGATTTTTTCACAAAGCAGTACATTGGCATAAACACACAGCACCTGGAGGATTCCAGAAAAACAGCACAATACACACTGAGTACCATCAAGCTGCATACATACTAATATCTCCCTAGTGTACTGCTACTCAAGATGGCTATAAATGCGGCCCAACACAAAATGTTGATTTTTTGGGGGAATTTATTTTGTAAAAATGCATTACACATTGCAAACATATGTTTCTGAAGAAAAAAATTAAAGTGTCTCTTTACTGGACTTTTATCGTTGCAAAGAAAAATATCCCACTCTTCACAATCATTCCTTATTCACGTCATCAGTTTTCCATAGCACCCATATTAGCGAGCAATTATTTCCATGGATTAAGAACACGAAGGGCAAAATTAGTACCAACATATCAGATGAGCACCTTGAGGATTTGTTGAAAATTACTACCACATCCATTGAAGCAGATATTGATGCGTTAGTTTATCAAAAATAGTGTCAAATATCCTACTACTTTTTTGTTACCTTCTTTTACTTTTTTAATAAAAAATAATACAGTTGTATTACTTATATAGGTACATTATCTATATCAGTGATCATTAATTTGTGATCTGCCTGACTTTTTCTGCTCATTAGCTATCCTAATTATTAGTGTATTATATGTATGGCCCAAGACAATTCCTCTTCTTCCAATGTGGCCCAGGAAGGTCAAACAGTTGGGCACCCCTGAATTGTAAAGTAGGCATTATGGGCAGCACCCAGGGCCAAAATCTCCTGAGAGGACCCATGGCCACAGACTGCCCAACTTTGGCAATTTGCAGATGACATCTTTACACATATATTCAGCACATGTACAATACACAAGCATTCATAAAGATAACCATATATCAGGTTGTAACAGAACAAAATAAATAGCAACTGACTTACGGTTGATAAAGAATGCTGAATTTATTCAGTTCATAATCTGTCATGTTCTGTAAAAATATAAGAAGAAATCATAAATCCAATGTACATGAAAATGTGCTCAATAAAGAAAACACTGAAATTCATTCAGTTCATTCATTCTGCTATCATGTAGGCATAGTTGTAGTACACCAGTCCATCCGACTGTTTTAAAGAGTTTTTTAAGATTGTATGTACATTTAATGTATTTCATGTATGGTTTTCAACTGTAATATTCTCCCTTGTGTGTATATATATATATATATATATATATATATATATATATATATATATATATATATATATATTTACAACAGCCCTGGGGCTGCTGCTGGGCACCACCATCTTGCATGTGATTCAACTACCCCAGCAGAGGCAGGTAAGGAGAAGGCTTTGCTAAGGAATTGACTTGTCCTGGAACAAGATCAAAGGAACTGAAGAGAATTTTTTTATGGATAGGGAAAACACTGCAAGTAAGCATGTAAAATACTTGATTTTTCTGTGCTCTTCTGTGCTTTTAATGCAATTTTTTAATGTGGCGATGGACCCTCTTTAAAACTTCTGGCATCTGGTATTCTAAGAACACCTCTTAGCGAGCCTTGTGACTGTACAGGTCAGTTTTTCTCAGACCTGCCTTTTTTAGTCTCTGTTTTCCACAGACAGAAAGAAATGTTGTGAATTGATATCTAGACCAGAAGCACTTTCAGGAGGTGTCTGAATTTTGTTGTATCCAAGAACACAAAACTCGGGCAGCTTTTCTAACTTACAATACAAAATCCACCCTTCCTCTGGTTTATGGGCGGAGCCTTGGCATCATCACCTACAATACACAGATATTAAAGTGGTTGTAAAGGCACAAGGTTTTTTACCTTCATGCATTCTATGCATGAAGGTAAAAAAAACTTCTGTGTGCAGCAGCCCCCCACCCCTTAATACTTACCTGAGCCCCCTCTTGATCCAGGGATGTCCACAAGAGCCTTGCCTCTATAAGGACTCCCACTGTTAATTACAGCCAGTGAGTCAAAAGACGGAGGGGGCGTGGTCGAACCTGACACATAGGTCGGGAGCACGCCTGCTTATGCGCCACCATAGCAAGCTGCTTGCTGTGGGGGCATCCAGCAGGAGAGAAGAGCCAGGAGCACCAGTGGGGGACCCAAGAAGAGGAGGATCTGAGCTGCTCTGTACAAAACCACTGCATAGAGCAGGTAAGTATAACATGTTTGTTAATTGAAAATAAAAAAAAAATCTGCCTTTACAATCACTTTAATACTCATATTTATTATTATTTACAACAATAATGACTGCATTGAATATATTCTGGTCAACAATTGTCATTGTCATTTGGAGCCCTGACTCAGGTAAGGTTAATTATCACAAGAAATATTGGGTACAACAGGAATCAAGAACCAAGAAAAACACATGACTAGGGGATGTGCTCATTTGTGAGGCTCTTCTATAACCACTTATACTCTAAATTACTTATCTAACAAATGACCAGACGACACATTGTCCTCTTTGGAGTCGAATGGCCATAGCTGCCCATTTTTCTTTATTACAAACATATAAAAAAATACAAAAATACTCTGAAACATAACTTAAATGCATATAAATACATTTTCAACAAAAAACATTATAAACCAAATATATATACATCCAGCATTAACCCATTTTTGATCTAGAGGTCTTTGAAGGTAAATTAGAATTTTAACCCACCAGTTGTATCGGTAAACCATAAACAGGCCCCCCGCCGTGTAATTACGCAAGCTCAGGGACAAACCAGCAACTTCCTTCCAGATACAACCTCCTCCATTCCATTATTAACCTTTTAAGGGAGAAAAAAGGACACCCATACCTCCATCTGTGCCCAACCCCCTTTAACCTCCATTATTTTTTCCAGCACCACCTTCAAAGACCCCATAGACCTAACGCCACAGCAAGCGCATGTGACACCTTACATGCGTGACGCCCACCACATCCTAACTGCCCGTTGCACACCATCTTGCACCCCCAGTTGCCAAATGTCAAGTCCGATGGCATTCAGATGCACGCCATCAGAGCGCAAAAAACGCCAAGTCTCCTCCTCCAAATCCCGATGACGCACCGCCAGCCCTCCATTCCGGACAAAAAACTTGGCCACCGCCTTGTTTACCTTCACCCTGGCCCTATTCAAGCCTGCTACAGAGCGCGCCAAACGCCAAGCCGTTCTGGCCACAATATCGGACCAGATAAAAATCGTATCAGGGAAAGAGGCTTGCAACCGTAGCAGATCAAATTTAATATCCCTGATTAATTCCCGGGCACACCGCAAACCCAGATCATTACCACCCACGTGTAACAAAACCACATTAGGAGGACGATCCAAGCGAGCGTACCTGTGTATTTCCGGCAACACCCTAGACCACAGCATTCCCGGGATACCCAACCAGCGAACCGTGCCTTCCTCCCTAGACAGACCCAACAACCTCCCATCCCTCCGGACCTCAGCCCTCCTGGCACCCCAATAAACATATGAGTGTCCAAGGATCCACACCAGACAGGCCTCCGAGTCTGAAAGAAAAGAAAAAACACAAAGGAATAGAGTGGCAGGGTGGGATGAGAGGAGAGCAAGGTTGCACAACGCTTCCTTAAAGAACAGAACGAACCAACCCGGCCTACCCCCGAAAGAAAGAACTGCACCCCCCAATCCGACCGAGCCCCAGCATCACCCCGTACCTACAATAAATGAGGGCGGACGTACAACCTAAATCGCGCCGATTCCCAACGCCCAATGCTCTGAACAGCTTGGTCATCCAATCCCCACCGGACCGCCCAGTGGCAGCCCCAATGCGGAAAGAGTGAGAAGAATAGTTGTTAACTGACAACCCCGCGGCCACCAAACACTTTTTAAATACCGCCTGAAATTGAAACCTAGACAAGGCCGTGCCATCCTCATGTCGGAAGAAGACCCCCTCCCCCTGGGGCCGGATACAGTAAAATTCCCCCACCGATGCCACCGGACACACAGGGGAACCCGGAATCGACCGCAATTCCACCCACACACCCTTGCCCAACCTATCTGTCTTGGACCTGCGCAAGAACACACCCAACGCTCCACCCCGCACGAACACTTCGCTCACGTCTAAACCCCCATCACCTCTCTTATTCCTACTCACAATCTCCCCAACCCGAAACGCCCCAAAAAAGGCCAAAACAAAAACCGCCCGGAACAACACCCTCTCAAAACGTGAAACGCAAACACGTTGCAACTGTTTTACCACCTCGCCCAAAAGCTGGAACGAAACCGGTCGCCTGGTATCAGCCGCCGAGCGACCAGCGCGGTAACCACGCATAGCGCGCCGAACCATAAAAACCTTAGTAGCATCCCTCTGGCCCGCCAACTGAAACATAAAAGCCAGCCCGGCCAGCTTTTGCGACATATATGACGCCGACACCCCACTTTCAAAATTCCGGCCAATAAAATAAAGCAGCAAATGAACCCTACCCTCCTCGCTACTGCAATCACCCACCTCCTGTACCAACGCGCCCCATTCACTCCAGACCTTACTGTACGCTGACCAGGTAGCTGCCGATACGGACTTACGAATCAACAGCTGTGCTGTGGTAAGGCGATGCTCCATAACCTCTCGGGGCACTGAAGCCCGTGCGCCTCCGCTGCCGGTGCCAACTGACGGAATCTGTCCCACTGGAAACGAGACAACGCATCAGCCACTGAATTTTCTACTCCAGGAACATGCACAGCAGTCACAAAACAATTAAGACACAAACACTTAAGAACCAGATAGCGCAGCAAACGCACCACAGGAGGAGAAGAGGCAGTGTTATTATTAATGGCGTGCACCACCCCCAGATTATCACAATGAAAGCGAACGCGCCGATTCCGGAAGTCGCCCTCCCACAATTCGACTGCCAGTACAATGGGGAACAATTCCAGTGCGGCCAGATTGCGAACCAAACCCGCTTCCCTCCAAGACACCGACCATTCCCCAGCGCTCCACCGACCCTGAAAGAAAGCCCCAAAACCACCTGAACCAGCCGCGTCCGTGAACAATTCTATATCAAAGTTAGAAACCACCCTATCCAACCAAAGCGAGCGGCCGTTATAACTGGCCAAGAAGGAATCCCACACCAACAAATCAGCCTTGAGTTCCTGGCCCAAACGGATGAAATGATGAGGAGCCCGCACGCCAGCTGTGGCCGCCGCCAAGCGCCGGCAGAAAACACGCCCCATCGGCATAATGCGGCAGGCGAAATTCAACTTGCCCAAGAGCGATTGCAGGGCCCGAAGCTGAATCTTCTTTGCCCGCAACGCCCCGGCCACCTCCCGCTGCAGATCCTCCAACTTGTCCATCGGCAAACGGCACTCCATCGCCATGGTGTCTATGACAATCCCCAAAAAACGCAGCTCTGTGGTCGGACCTTCCGTTTTATCCGGGGCCAACGGGACCCCAAAAACCTCAAACAACTGCTGAATCGTAGCCAAGAGAGACGCACAAACGTGGCTATCAGCAGGCCCGATACACAGAAAGTCATCCAAATAATGGATGACGGAAGATAAACCAGAAACATCCCGCACCGCCCATTCCAAAAAAGAACTAAACTGCTCAAACAACGAACAAGAAATTGCGCACCCCATGGGCAAACACCGATCAACGTAAAACATGCCCTGCCACCGGCAACCCAACAAGTGGCAGCAATCCGGGTGAACCGGCAAGAGGCGGAAGGCCGCCTCCACATCCGTTTTCGCCAACAATGCCCCCTTGCCAAAACGCTGCACCCAGTCAACCGCCGTATCAAAAGAAGTGTACGACACTGTGCAGAGGCTGGGATCAATGGAGTCATTAACCGACCCCCCCGCGGATGGGACAAATGATGAATGAGTCGAAATTTGTTCGGCTCCTTCTTCGGAACCACGCCCAACGGGGAGACCACCAAATTAGCCATGGGCGGATCCCCAAACGGACCAGCCATGCGCCCCAAAGCAACTTCCTTGAGCAACTTGTCTGTGACAACACCCGCATGCTCCCTAGCCGACTTCAAGTTGTTCGCAACCGGCGGAACCACCTGAAGCTGACTATTCAACCGAAAACCCTCCGCAAACCCCAACTCCAGCAACTTGGCTGCAACTTGATCAGGATAGCGCCTTAGAAAAGGCACCATCCTTCCTACCCTCACCGGCGTCTCCCCCTTTTCCAGCGTCCCCCCCCTTTTCCCCGTCCCTGCTTGAAGCACCGGGACTGGGAATGGGAACCTCCACACGCGGAACACTCGTGCCGGAATCGACACTTGGCCCCGAATTTGCAAGTGCCGGCATTGAATTGCCAACAGAAACCCATGCGGTTTCCGGCCGGTTGTCCGACGGCTGCCGGGCTCCCGGCCCCTCCCTGAAAGGGAGGCAAGGAGCCCCTCGGGGAGGACATCAGCTTCATCCAAAGACTAATGTCCTTGTGATCCCACCGCAAGGACGGGCGGACCGCTTTCTTCTGCCTAAATTGCTCATCATAGCGCAACCAAGCAGTCCCCCCGTAAACCCTCTGCGCCTCCCCGATGGAATCGAGGTAGCAAAAAAGTGGCGAGCAGTTTTCCGGCGCCTTCTCTCCAATAACGCTAGCCAGAATCGCAAACGCCTGCAACCAGTTTGCAAACGTGCGCGGGATCAGCCGGTACCGCCGCTTCTCTTCCTCCTCCTTCTTGCTCTCATCCGGCTTAACTTTGTCCAAGTTAAACTTTTCCAGAGGCAGCAAGGAAAAAATCTCCACATATTCCCCTTTCCAAATGCGGTCTCTCACCTCAGTCTTCAAGTGAGCGCCCAAAGGCCCCTCAAAACAGACGTAGACCTCACATTTCGCTGCGTCAGCTAGACGCAGGCCATCCCCTCCTGCTACTCCCTTAGCGGCTACCACCGCCTCACCAACCGCAGCCGGCGCAGCAACCACCGCCGTCGCAGCCGCAGGAACAACCCCCCCAACGGCCAGCCCAGGAGCAGCTGCCAGCGGACCGATCGCCGGCCCATCCGCAGCGGCCACCACCACAGGGGGAACCCCTGACGGCAAACCCCGAACCCCAGACTGCGCACCCAAGGCCCACGCAGCCACCGGAGACGCCTCCGCCGCCGGCCGTGAACCAGCCTCACAGCGCGCCAAAACCTCCCGCACGCCTAGTACATTCTCGACAAGAAACACCTTGTGCCTTGATGCACTCCACGGGGCTGGAAATTGGGGGAGAGCGCTGCAAACACAAAGAGCCCATAATTGCATTGGCCGGGAATCGAACCCGGGCCTCCCGCGTGGCAGGCGAGAATTCTACCACTGAACCAGTGAACTACCCCCACATCTGGAGAACCCGCCCCAGGGCCGACCCCGAAGACGCCAGACGCCCCAGCGCCCCCCACCCCTCCCGAAGGACCCCCCTCAGGAAGGACAGAAAAAGAAGAAGAAGACAGAGTAGAAGGTCTCTTACCTGGCTGCCGCTGCCCAAGGGGACATCCAGCCGTAGGTCCCGTGCCTCGTGCCGTCCTCGGTACCTCATCCTCCTCCGGCTCGACCAGCTCCCCCTCCGACAAGCCGTCTTGGGAACTCCCAGCCTCCGATCGTGCCGTCACACCAGGCCGTGGGTCAGGATTCCTCGCCGGCGTAGAGCGCCCTGCAGCACCGTCCGTACTGCGCGCCGTGGAGGTCTGCAACCCCCGCTCAGCGTTCTCACCACGACGAGCCCTGGGCCGGGCCGGGGAAGCCCGCCTAGCCACAGATCCAGACCGCAATGCGGACCGGTCCCCCCGATGGAGCCGCGATGTCCCGGCCGTCCTGCTCCGCCCCCGTCCATCAGGATTACAGGCCCTGGCCTTTCCAAGCGACTGGCCAGCACCCGCCGAGGCCTCTCTCCCACGCCGAGCCCCCCTCGCTGCAGGCAAGAGGCCCGCAGAGGTAGCCGCCATCTGACCCCCCTCCCGCGCCTGAGCAACTCGGCCCCCGGGATCGCCACCCCCCCGCGCACGCCGCAAACTAGCACCCCCCCAACCGCCAGCGGCCTACGCTTAGCCGGCGGGGTAGCGGTGTCCCTATCCGGGTTCCCCCCAGCCCTGTCAGCTGCCAGCTCGGGGCTGTACCGCTCCGGAGGCCGGGATCTGCGGGCCCCGAGGCGGCCGGGAGGATGAGGGGGGGAGAGAGGGGAAGGGGGGCCGCCGAGCACCACGCACGAGGCCTGGCCGGGGCCCCGCAGCAAGCCTGCCACAGAGTCCTCTAACCAGCCAACACCCCGGGTCACCGCCTCCTCCCGCAGCCTCGACAATACCGCATCCACGTCCATCATGTACAGCAACACCGCCGGTCCGCCGGGCTCGATACGCTAACGCAGGGGAGAGCTGAAAAAACTCTCCTCCTGCTTCCTATTCCCCCGGCGCGCACTGAAACTCTGCGCGCCGACTCCGCCCCCTTTCCTCGTCATCCCCCCGCTCAAGGGCCCGCCTCCTCCACACTTCCTTTCCGCCCAGCCGAGCCTCACCGCCCCCACCCTCGTCATGTCGGCCCTCCCCTTATCCTAATGTCCGGGCCATTTCTAAACAAGCCTTCAATATGGCTTTAACCTTGTATTGTATGTTTTGGAGGCTGGAGTGCAACTTGAGCATGTTGCAGTTTACAGAGGAGCAGAGCGGGGGCTGGTGGCAGAGCTGGGAGGACCCTGCTAGAACAAGGCAGGTAAGTATTTTTAAGCATTAATCCTCTGCTCCTAGCATTTAACCCTTGGTGACATTTAATTCAAGGGTGGATTTTTTATTTTCATTGGGTTGGACTTTAAGCACAGTTGCCTTGCTTCCTAAATTAACCAAATGAATAACATTTTTGGAGATAGCTTTATGTATGACCAGCTGAACAAACTTCTACTATTACATTAAGAAATCCAATGAAAAAGCACATATGTTCTTAGGTAATGTAAAATAGCAGGCATTAAAGTTTGAGCTGCATTAAAAGATCCAGTTTCCCTAGGACAGTGATGGTGAACCTTGGCACCCCAGATGTTTTGGAACTACATTTCCCATGATGCTCCACTACACTGCAGATTGCATTAGCATCATGGGAAATGTAGTTCCAAAACATCTGGGTTGCCAAGGTTTGCCATCACTGCCCTAGGCACTTGTGAACAGCACTAACCTTTTTGCACCATGCCCTTGCCCTTGTGTCAAGGTATATTTTGGAAAAAATAACTTCTGGATGTGCTTTTTGAGGGAGCATGGTGTCTACTCTATATGGTCGGTAGATTACAAGACAAATGAAAGGAAAGACGGTTTCATGTTTCCTGAACCATAAAGAACCTTTAGCGTGATTTGGATTCACAAGTAGTGGTAGCAATATAGAAGCAGGCAGGAACATAGAGATCAAGCCAAAGTTGATAGCAGAAGGTATTTGGTTTAAAGCAGTAAGCAATATAAAGAGTGGTTGGTGAATCTTCAGTCTAGGGTTGGTACATGAGTAGTCGTATTTAAAGACGAGTGTAGCAAGATACTTGCATAAGCACAATAATGTGGCAAACAAAAAGCATAGAGACCTGGCTTAAATAGGAAGTTCAAGGGAGAAGCACACAGTTCAGATTTCAGCAAGAAAGGAATCAATGGATCAAGAAATCAGGCAAGCTGTTCTTTAGAGCAGTGGTTCTCAAACCTGTCCTCGAGTACCCCCAACAGGCCAAGTTTTGGGAATTTCTCTTAGATAAAATAGCTGTCCAAAACACCAAGCCATTGACTCTGATTTAAAGTACCCGTGCAAGATAAAGGAAAACCTGGAAACATGGCCTGTCGGTGGTACTGGAGGACAGGGTCGAGAACCACTGATTTATTTTACACAGCCCTGAGTTTGAATCCAGTTCCTAACCGCCTTCTGCTTTCTCTCAGCAGCCCCTGTACCCCCTTCTATCTACAATTCTCCTAATGAATTTAGCCACTAATGTCTAGAGGACATATAAGAAAAAAGCTATCAGGATTTGTAGATCTTCAGGTTTTCTGCTTTGTCACTGACTCACCAATTCCATTATGGAAAATCCAAAACTAGCTTGACACAATCTTGGCAGTGTGTCACATTTTCCATGACTGATCTGTACAAAAATAATTTCCGTGTTTAACAACCAGAACTGGTTGTGCAGAACAGACTTATGACAAAGGAATTATTGAGTCTGGAAGGAGTGTCATGTCAGCAGAGATTTGCATAATACGTAGGGAAAAGTATGCAAACTTTAAAACTCCTATGTGATTATCTTCTGAGAGATCTGTCTGTTATGTCTTTAGCTCATTTGTTTTTCTAATTCTTTTGTAGGATGCATTAGGATATGGCTCTGTAAATGGAGAGCTCTATAAGGCACAATTCACATAAAGGCAGGTTCTGTCCAGATCAGCAGGAAATCAGCTCACAGATCCTCTGCTGATCGGAGCAGAACAGATAATACATCTGTGCCCATTAAGTTTCTGCAGAGCGGACATGGACAGAGCCCGCTCTATTCTATGGGCGGCCAGGAGTAAACGGACTCTGCTGTCTGTTTAAATCTGACTACTCTCCGATCTGATACACCTAAATCAGGGGTCTCAAACTGGTGGCCCTCCAGCTGTTGAAAAACGACAAGTCCCATCATGCCTCTGCCTGTGGGAGTCATGCTTGAAACTGTCATCCCTTGTACACACGGTCGGAGATTCCGACAACCAAATCCGTCGGATTTTGTCCGTCGGATTTTGTCCAAAACTGTTGTATACACACGGTCGGACAAAGTTGTTGGAAAATCCGACGTGATGACGTTATTTCGTTACGACGGGACTATGTTCACGCTAGTAGCCAATAGCTTTGGTGTAGGAATTTGATCTGAGCATGCGTGGCACTTTGTCCGATTGGAATTCTCTACACATGATCGGAGTATGTCCGATCGGAGCATTTTGTCGGAAAATATTTCCGGCAAGTTGGAAAAGTTGGTCCGACGGATATTCCGACGGAAACAGTCCGATGCAGACCACACACAGTCAGAATATCCGACAAAACGCTCAGATCAGACACATTCCGACGGAATCTCTGACCGTGTGTACAAGGGCTCAGACTTGCAATGCCCCATGGGACTTGTAGTATCGCAACAGCTGGAGGGCCACCAGTTTGTGACCCCTGAACTAAACGGAGGACAGATACCCTTCTGTTTTTTTTTCTTCTTAGTGGACCAGATTGCACCTGGAGGAAGGCAGGTGCAAACTAACACAAGTATATACCACACCTGGCTTATGCCCCTGAAAGCTGGAAATTCAGTGATATCCACTTGTTTCCAGGTCCTGAGCTGAGTGGTCAGCCTGATGCATTGTGAACAAAGGAGGTCGGCCACTCAGCATAGACAACATTCAGAGAATGCTTTACATTTTCTGAATAAATGCAAAGAGTTCTCTGATTAGACAAGGTGGACATCACCATTCCACTTCTCTGCCTCATCCAATCAGAGAACTCTTTGCAGTCATTCAGAAAATGCAAAGCACCTGTGCTGAGTGGACAACCTTCTGTGTTCAGTAAGCAGATGTTCGACCTGGAAGCATGTGATCACTGAAATAGAGGTGTCTACTTTTCCATATTTCCATCTTCCAGGGGCATTGGCCAGGTTTGGTACATACATAGTTACATTAGATCTAAGCTGAATCAATGTAACTATGTATAATACAGACATGCATGGAAAAATTCTTTAACCACTTGCCGACCAGCCACAGTATATATACTGCAGCAGGTTGGCACTCCAGCGCAAACCGACGTACCCATACGTCGGTCCGTGCATGTCAAATCGCAGGTGCCTGCGGGACCCACGGACATGATGTCTGCCAGGGACCCGCAATCCCGGTACACAGAGGGAGAACGGGGATCTGCCTATGTAAATGAGGCGGACCCGCGTTCTGACAGGTGACATCATGGAGATCTGCTGTTCCTAACGATCGGGAACAGCGATCTCTGTGGTGTTCCAGTAAGCCCATCCCCCATACAGTTAGAACACACCCAGGAAACACGGTTGACCCCTTGATCGCCCCCTAGTGTTAACCCCTTCCTTGCCAGTGCCATTTATACATTGATCAGGGCATTTTTATAGCACTGATCAATGTAATAATGTCACTGTTCCCCAAAAAGAGTCACTTGGGGTCAGATTTTTCCACTGCAATGTCACATTCCCACCTAAAATCACAGATCACCGCTATTACCAGTAAAAACATAAAAAAAATAAAAGTCCATAAATCTATCCTCTATTTTGTAGACACTATAACTTTTGCGCAAACCAATCAATATACGCTTATTGTGATTTTTTTTTTTTTTTTTACCAAAAATATGTAGCAGAATACATATTGGTCTAAACTGATGAATAAATTATAATTTTTTTTTATAATTTTTTTGGATATGTATTATAGCAAAAAGTGAAAAATATATATATATATTTTTTTTTCATTATTATTATTGGTCCTTTTTTGCTTATAGCGCAAAAAATAAAAACTGCAGAGGTGATCAAATACCACGAGAAGAAAACTCTATTTGTGGAAGAAAAAAAAGGACATCAATTTTGTTTGGGTACATCGTCGCACAAGCTCGCAATTGTCAGTTAAAACTACGCAGTGCAGTATCGCAAAAAATGGCCTGGTCATTAAGGGGGCTAAAGTGGTTAAGCAAAGTCTCTAGCCAAGGAGATGACACTATACTAATATGAGACACTCACCAAGCAGAAATCATTCATTGAGTCCCTTGTGGGTACCCTATACAGTACAATGGTGAGCACAGCTGCTAAAACTATTCTGCTTCTTTCTGTAGCTGTGTGTTTTCAGGCAGGGATATCTGATTTATTAACTTTAATAAATCTGCTATCTGTGCATGTGTTTACATAGCAAGTAAGAATCAGACTCAGAGTCAAAGTTTGTAGCAAACAGATGGAGCTCATTCAAAGTGAAGTCAGCAAAATCACCAACAAAAAGGTGTAGCGTTGGAAGTGCAATCACAGCCAATCACAAGGCATTAAATCATCACTAGTCATGACTGATACGTGGGGAAGTCTCAGAATTTCCAGCTTCTTGATTTTTGGGAAATCTGTCTTGACCATTTAAATAAAGACTGCAGAGATTCTACGCTCCTTGAGAGAATGGACTCTGGGGAACTGGTACATTTTTTAGTATTTTATGGTTTAACAAAACGTAATAATGCAATTTTAAGAATGTCTGTGTAGAATTTGAAAAATTTGATTCTGCACTGAAACAATAAATTGTGTCTACAGAGAGTTCACCCATTTATGCTCAGATTGTAGACTTGTATGTCCTCAGACCTTTGCTGATATTCCCTGGCTGAGCTTTACTAAGCAATCTTGGGAGACAAGGCAATCAGTTAAATGCATTATAAACCTTCCTACCTGTACCTAGTGTTTATCATCTGCATAGGATGTGCATTGGTCATGTATTTTTATGGTGACACTTGTTGCCCTGTACACACAGCCTATAGCAGAGTAAATCTTCACATTCCTGTGTCAGAAATGTGTGCTTGTGCTTAAACATAAGGCATGCAGCATGGCACTGCACAGGCTAATGCATGACCTCTGCCTGTAGCCTGAGAACTGACACTTCCTATGGTGAAACTACATATCTCAGCATAGGTGTAGGTGAGAGCTACACAGTTATTAGAGAGGACACAGCCACAGGAAGGCAGAACAATTAAAAGAGAGGTCACCATGATGGAAGGGATGTGTTTTCATTTTATTAGAGCTCCCATATTTGTGATGCAACACAAAGAAATGGCAAGGCATGGATTAAACATTGGGGGGAAGATTTACTAAAACTGGTGCACACAGAATTTGGTGCAGCTGTGCATAGTAGCCACTTGCCTTCCAGGTTTTATTGTCAAAGCTTAATTGAACACGCTGAAGTTATGCCCCTTTCACATAGGTGGACCGTTCAGGTTCGCCTGTCAGTTTTTTAGGGTGACCTAAACGGACGCTCCATACAGGTCTATGGAGCAACGGATGTCAGCAGTGACATGTCCGCTGACATCTGATCCACTCTAATCCACTAAAGTGTGAAGGATGGAAACCCTATTTTTCATCCGCCTGGCAGATGGGATCAAATGAAAATGGACTCTATAGTCCGTCTTCATCTGATCCACCATAGAGGAGAGCAGCGCTCTGACAGGCCCATCCCTGTCATCTGCCTGCTCAGTGGGGATCGATGGAGCGATCCCTGCTGAACAAAGCGGAGCCCTGCACGGACACGTCCTTGTGAAAGGGCCCTTTGAAGCTGACTGGTTACCATGCACAGCTGCACCATATTCTGCACCAGTTTTAGTAAAAAATACCGCTTTAGAAGCAATCATATGATAAACTGATCGTTAGTACACAGCTCTCGAGAGCCGATCAGGGCAGATCATGCAGAATTATCCAATGGGACAAGCACAAAAATGTTTCTCGTACGATACCAGATTGTGCGATTTTTGTTTAATCAGTAGTTTTTCTCTGAAAATACAATATAAATCCAATACATTACATCATTTCCAAATTTGTATTATGGTGTACGGGAATTTTAGTAGCTTCTTTTATTTGACCTGCATGCAAAAAAAAACAAAATAAAAACGGATGATCCATAATCTCATTGTGTGTGCCAGGCTTAAAAGAGAGGTGTGGGATTTATTTTACAATTATACTTACCTAGATGGATGCAGAATCGCTCCGATGATGCATCTGTCCCCGGCCGGCTCTAAGGCTGATCGCTCAGGTCTCAGAGCTCCCTGAGCAGAGAGCTGGTGACTGTCTGTCACTGCTATCTGCCCTCCCTCCCCCCGTGCTCACTGGAGCGCTGGGCTATGGGGGCGGGAGTAGTCAGCTCAGGCTCTCAGGAGCACACTGAGTGGCTATGCCAGGTGCCAGTCCAGGCACGTGGGTGGATCCTGACCATATAGTCACTATCATTTCTGAGCTTGGACCGGTTCTGTGGCACAGTAAACAAGGCACAGTAGTGCAGAAACAACTGCACTCCTGTGATCAACAGGAGAAGTGCAGCCAAACAAGCTTTGGCTGTACTTCTTCTTTAAGTTTCAGCATTGGACATTTGATGCTGACTGTACATGTACAGTATGGAGGGAATGAAAGTAAGGGAACTACACAATACAAAAGGGAGCACACATTGCACACACTTCATTAGTGTCTATTTATTTTTACAGTGCAAATGAGCAAAAATCGTTTTTGGCTGGATTCCAGCTTTAGGTGAGCACATCTAGCTCCCTCATCAGCACTTCCCATGCTTGGCTCCACAATGCACAGGCGCCGCCCCCCAACACCTCCGCTGCCCTCCCTATTCATGTGCCCGGCCCCTTACAGAACACATGAAATACTATGGCGGGGATAGGCAGGGGGTGTATTTTGAAGCACGTAATTAGAGCCAGAGGCTCTAATAGATTTCAAAATAGGGTAGGCTCAGGGCGCAGAGCACTGCGTCCCAATCCCACCCTGTTGTGTGGCATAGCAAAAACATTTTTGCTATTTTCACACTAACGTTCCTCCCTGCCAATCAGCAGGCAGGTCTTTGGCCAAAGCATTGGGCGAAAACTATAGGATAGCTAACGCTTTGGTAGAAGAGGAGACACGGTGGGGGAAGCCTGAGGACAAGCCAAGCAGACACAGGAGCCGCAACTGCCGCTTCCACCTAGGAGGAGAGCCCCATCACTCCAGGAGAGGATCAGAGCCCCGCCACACGATAAGTGAAGTTGGGGGGTTAGTGAAGTGACAGCCGAGCCAGGAAATGCACCTAGCTGCATTTGATGGGCACAAGTGGCTGCATATAGTGGGCACAAGGTGCTGCATTTGATTGGCACAAGTCATTTGATTCTCACAAGTGGCTGCATTTGATGGGCACAAGTGGCTGCATTTGATGGACACAGGTGGCTGCATATGATTGGCACAGTGGCTGCATTTGATGGGCACAAGTGACTGCATATGATGGTCCACAGTGGCTGCATATTATGGGCAAAAGTAGCTGCATTTGATGGGCACAAGTGGATGCATATGATGGGCACAAGTGGCTGCATATGATGGAGCACAAGTGGCTGCATATGATGGGCACAGTGGCTGCATATGATGGGCACAAGTGACTGCATATTATGGGCACAAGTGGCTGCATATGATGGGCACAGTGGCTGCATATGATGGGCACAGTGGCTGCGTTTGATGGCACAATGGCTGCATATGATGGGCACAAGTGGCTCCATATGATTGCACAAGTGGCTGCATTTGATGGGCACAGTGACTGCATATGATGGGCACAAGTGGCTGCATATGATGGACACAGTGGCTGTGTTTGGTGGACACAATGGCTGCATATGATGGGCACAAGTGGCTGCATATGATGGGGCACAAGTGGCTGCATATGATGGGGCACAAGTGGCTGCATATTATGGGGCACAAGTAGCTGCATATGACGGGCAAACGTAGCTGCATATGATGGGCAGAAGTGGCTGCACATGATGGGCACAAGTGGCTGCATATGATGGTGCGCAGTGGCTGCATATTATGGGCCCAGTGGCTGCATATTATGGGCACAAGTAACTACATTTGATGGGCACACTGGCTGCATATGATGGGAACAAGTGGATGCATATGATGGGCACAAGTGGCTAAATATGATGGACACAAGTGGCTGAATATGATGGGCACAGTGGCTGCGTTTGATGGGCACAATGGCTGCATATTATGGGCACAAGTAACTACATTTGATGGGCACACTGGCTGCATATGATGGGCACAAGTGGCTAAATATGATGGACACAAGTGGCTGCATATGATGGGCACAGTGGCTGCGTTTGATGGGCACAATGGCTGCATATGATGGGCACAAGTGGCTCCATATGATGGCACAAGTGACTGCATTTGATGGGCACAGTGACTGCATATGATGGGCACAAGTCGCTGCATATGATGTGCACAGTGGCTGTTTGATGGGCACAATGGCTGCATATGATAGGGCACAAGTGGCTGCATATGAGGGGGCACAAGTGGATGCATATTATGGGGCACAAGTGGCTGCATATGATGGGCACAATGGCTGCATTTGATGGGCACAATGGCTGCATTTGATGGGCACAGTGAGGCTACAATGTTCAGTATTTTTCAGTTTGTTTGTGTCCCCCCAAAAATTTTGAGCACCAGCCGCCGCTGCCTCCAGGACTTCTGTAGAACCTCTCCCCTGGATCTCCCTGGCCCAACCTGTTCAGTTATCTCCTACTCTGTCCACCTTTAGGTGATCCCTGAAATTGTGTCCATTGAGGGAAGTCTACCCCACCTTTACCTAAAAACCGTACTTTGACCATCTCCATCAGCCAATACCCCACAGCTATTAACTTTTGTAGCACTGCCCTGTTCATTTGTGATTGTAAGCTCCACAAGCAAGGCCCTCCTAATCCTCCTGCATTGATCTGTATTGTAACCGTACAGTCTCCCTTTATATTGTAAAGTGCTGTGCAAACTCTTGTTACTATATAAATCATGTATAATGATTATAATGATAATAATATCTCAACCAGAAAGGTGAAAAAATGACTGTTTTAAAGAATCAAGGTCACCGATGAAAAGAATATGTAAAACGTAATGATTTCTGTTACTTCTCCAGTACAGAAGACACAGTAGCCGGACAGCGTGACGCAGGGTTTCTGCTGAGAAGGAGCACTGGGTTATATTTATAGTTTGGCAGCACATCTGCTCCCTGTTGGAATGTAGCATTTTTTTTTTTTTAAAGTAAGAATACTTACCCTTTAAAATTTTGGAACATTATCATTAGTAGTACTAACGGCAAAATTAGAGAGTGAAACCTTTCGCAATAATGCAATATTTATGGCCATAGAAAAGCTGAACATTTCTGAATGTTCTTACATAATAGGAAGGAAATTGTACGTACTAATGTCATGCGAGTTTATAGCACCAGCTGCCTGCCCCAGGGAGACGGAGCGCGATGCTCCTTGTACCAAACTACAAATGCTCCAATGATCATATTCAAAGAACAGCAGATGGGATGCAAACTTTAATTAATCTCAGGTGGCTTTTTTATGTTTGTTAACAAAGATGTAAAAATTCAACTCCGCGGCTAAAATAATGCGTACAGTGGCAAAGTTCCTAGACATATTTTTTCGGGTACAGATTTGACAGCTGTAATTAAAATTTATGGACCGATTATGATTGCGACAACTCAGCACTTTTGAAGTTCCGTGATAGTCTTTGTGGAACGGAGTTTGTTGTTTGTCTTCATTTTTATGTTTATACATTAATCGTGCTGCTTTTCTCCCTAATTGAAGGTTTCAAAGGTTGCCTAATTACATTGCATTTTGGAAGTATTGGATTGTCAAGAATGAAATGTGATTAAGAATTATAGCACCATGCTTTCCTCTTATCTAAATGGATGTTATAATAAACATAATAAATAAGCTACACAGCCTACATATAATACACGGCTGCTTCAGAATTCACGAGAGGGCTACATCCATCAAACAATGTTAAAGCGTCCTTTTGTGACACCATTCATGTGAAAAAATACAGGTAACGGGGTGGCTTATATATTTAAAGAGACACCATCACTCTGCCCAATTAAAGTGACTATGTGCAAGTAAAGGCTCCGCAACTCACTAACACTCACCTCTCCCGCTATCCCCTGACGCTACTTTATCTCTGTCACAGCTGCCAACAAAATTCCCCATATTGGCTAGTATTGGAACCTAGAGGGATGTCAACTCCTCTAAGTGCCTGCACTTTATATTTGCTGCCATTTTATTTTTTTATTTTAGGTAAACCACTTAAGCCCTGGTCCATTTTGCTGGCCAAAGACCAGAGCACTTTTTACTATTCGGCACTGCGTCAATTTAACTGACAATTGCGTGGTCGTGCGACATGGCTCCCAAACAAAATTGACGTGCTTTTTTTCCCCACAAATAGAGCTTTCTTTTGATGGTATTTGATCACCCCTGCGGTTTTTATTTTTTGCACTATAAACAAAAAAAGACCGTCAATTTTGAAAATAACACATTTTTTTACATTATGCTATAATAAATATCCACCAAAAATATATAAAAAAAACCTTTTTCTTCCTCAGTTTAGGCCGATACGTATTCTTCTACATATTTTTGGTAAAACAAAAAAAATCGAAATAAGCGTTTATTGATTGGTTTGGTGCAAAAGTTATAGCGTTTACAAAATAGGGGAGAGTTTTATGGCATTTTTATTAATATTTTTTTTTTTTACTAGTAATGGAGGCGATCAGTGATTTTTATCATGACTGTGACATTATGGCGGACACATCGGACATTTTTTGACACATTTTTGGGACCAATGTCATTTAAACAGCAATCAGTGCTATACATCGATGTATAGCAATGCACTGATTCCTGTGTAAATTACACTGGCAGTGAAGGGGTTAACCACTAGGGGCAGTGTAGGGGTTAAGTATGTCCTGGGGAGTGTTTCTAACTGTGGGGGGGTGTGGCTACGTGTGACACGTCACTGATCTCTGATCCTGATCACAGGGAGCAGAGATCAGTGACACTGCCACTAGGCAGAACGGGTAGATGCTTGTTTACATTAGCATCTCCCTGAGTTCCTGGCCAGTGGAGCACACACAATGGCACGGAAGCAAATTTAAAGGGACGTACAGGTACGCCAATTTGCCCAGACCGTGCCATTCTTCCGGCGTACATCGGCGTGCGCTGGTCGGGAACCGGCGCACTGATCTCTGCTCCCGATCACAGGGAGCAGAGATCAGTGACACTGTCACTAGGCAGAATGGGGAGATGCTTGTTTACTTTAGCATCTCCCCATTCTTCCTCTCCGTGAGACGATCGCGGGTATTCCTGCGGCGATCGAGTCCGCAGGACCTGCGACCCGACTCACAGAGTTCCCGTCCGGGAGTGCGCACACAATGGCACGGAAGCAAATTTAAAGGGACGTACAGGTACGTCAATTTGCCCAGACCGTGCCATTCTGCCGGCGTACATCGGCGTGCGCCGGGCGGGAACCGGTTAAAGAATTATTTTAAAACAGAACTAAACTGTATTTGAGCACTGTACACTTAAAGTGGTAGTAAAGTTCTTTCTGGTACTTTTACCTACAGGTAAGCATATAATAGGGTTTCTGTATGTAAAATTAATATCTCCTAAACGCGCACCATTTAGGAGATATTTCATAGAGCAACAGCTGCTGACGTCACCGTGCTGTTCCTTCAGATGTCTGGGCCGTAAACCACAACTCCCATGTGCATGTGCAGGAGTGACATCATTGTGTCTAGGCCAGTCAGACAGTCGGAGCCTGTGAACCCCCCCGAAGACCAGGTGAAGATGGAAGCCCTGTCAGCAGTGACAGCATGCCGGTATAGGGCTTCATTGTAAGGTAAGTCTATCATAATGTGCTAGTATGTGAAGCATACGAGCACATTAAGACACTGTCTTGCAGGGTGCCTTTTATTTTTTTTTAAATGCTATTTAACCCCCTGGAGAACCAGTTAGATAAGAAAAGTATAGATTACAAATGCCCCATCCACACACAGTTTGAACCCAAAAGTAGTGTTTGGGTGTATTGGAGGCATGCTCAGTTTCTCTATAAGTTCATTATAGACTCCCTCTTCACTTGCCAAAGGGCCCTTTAACCATATGCACTGCCATGTTTCGTAGGACATTGCTAAAGTTGTCTTTATCTTATTTGTATATGGAAAAAAATCATATATGTACAACTGTATTGTGCTTTTTTCTATTATTTTTGTGCATTGAAAAACCCTAATAAAAACTTTGAAACAAAAAAATTTAATGAATTAATTAATTTTTAATCTTCAAAGCCAACTCCCCCATCCTTCCATATCTCCATACTTATTTTTTTTGAAGAATCACCTTGAAAAACACCACCCTAGCAATTCTAGTCGTGGCCATCTTGAGTAAGGGCAGATGATTCATGTAGCATTTACTTCCTGGAACCCATCTGTCCCTAAAGCTTCAGTCATTTTTTTCATTTTTCCATTTATTAAATCTTTTGCCCTTGTTGTTTTACCTTTGGATAGTAAAACATTTTTTTCTGCCAGTAAATACCTTATACAGCCCACTTCTAGTTTCTTGTCTGGTAAAAAGCCTAGGCTTATGTCATTGTGCACAGCTCTCTGTGAGAGTTTGCCAGGAAGTGAGGGGGGTGAGTCATAAGAAGGCCAATGAGAGCTGCAGAGCTAGGAGTGTACCTCTGTGTGTCTGTGTAAATCCAGGAAGTGAACAGGCAGTAGCTTCAGCTGCCCACAGTTAAAATGGTTGCAGCCAAACTCAGTGGAGGGAGTTTTCTGCAGCATATTTGGCAAGTACAGAATCAGAGTATATATATATATAAAAAAATATGCAAAGTGGTTGGGGGGAAGCTTCAGAATGGCAAAGATGTTTTTATTACAAATTATGTGAGCAGACTGCAGTTCCTTTTTAAGTCAGGCATGCAGGCAGGAGGGTGTGCTTAGCTAAGGAAAGTAAAAAAAAAAAAGCTTAAAACAAGTAAATATGATATGCCTTTCATATCTATTTATTAATGCTAGCAGTATAGGGATTACAATAGTTAATGTTGATTGAGAGTGTTTAGTTCCACTTTAACAACTTGCAGCCCGTATGTCACTGGCTGCTTCTGGGTTTAGGGCTCGTGCATGCACACCCTCTACCGACGCCCACCGTGATTGTAGACAGTGGGAGCCTGCCAGCAAATCCCGGCCAATGATTCATGCCTGGAACCTGCTGATTGGCTGTGTGCAATCACAGCCCAGAGCCCTCTGTTGACAATCAACACAGGCCTCTGTACAGAAAGAGTCACTCTATGTTTCTTATCTCTGCAAAGCAGAGATAAGAAACACAGATATCTACAGTATAGTAAAAAGCAGCACACTGTACACACATTACACATTGTTAAGCTGGGTACACACTTAGCCCTTGTACACACGGCCGGACATTCCGACGGAAAATGTGCGATCGGATTGTGTTGTGGGATAATCCGACTGTGTGTGGGCTTCATCTGACTTTTTCCATTGGAATGTCCGACCAACAAAGTTTGAGAGCTGGATATAAAAATTTTCCGACAGCATGATCCGATCAGACTTTGTCCGATCGTTTGTAGAGAATTACGATCGGACAAAGTGCCACGCATGCTCAGATCAAATTCCTAGACCAAAGCTATTGGCTACTAGCCTGAACATAGTCCCGTCCTAATGAAATAACGTCATCATGTTACGAACGATCAGATTTTCTGACAACTTTGTCCGACCGTGTGTGTGCAACACCAGTTTCGAACAAAATCCGTCAGACAAAATCTGACGGATTTTGTTGTCGGAATGTCTGACCGTGTGTACAAGGGCTAACAGCTTTTGTTAGCTCTTGTCGGAGTCGCTGTACTAACAATGCGAGGTTAGTCCAGTGATCTCCCACGCTGAACTGTTGTGGTCTGACAGGGGGACGGCCTCCCCACCAGAACACTTCGATCAGCGCTCTCTGCCATTGGCTGAGGTTGCCTGCTGGTTTTCCAGCATGCACATCCGAGAGAAGCCAGCTTCTGTCGGACAGATCAACAAACATACTATGGGGGTTATTTACGAAAGGCAAATCCACTTTGCACTGCAAGTGCACTTGAAATGCAGTCGCTCTAAATCTAAGGGGTAGATCTGAAATGAGTGGAAGCTCTGCCGATTTTATCATCCAATCATGTGCAAGCTAAAATGCATAAAATATTTTCCTTGCTTGTCCCCCTCAGATCTACAGCGACTTTATTTCCAAGTGCACTTGCAGTGCAAAGTGGATTTTCCTTTAGTAAATAACCCCCTATGTCAGCTGTTTTTTTTTTTTTTAAAGTAAAGTATGAATTAAGCTGTGGCGCTAAAACCTTTTCTAACAAATATCCTGGTGTCAAAAAGGTGTGTAGAGATCTAATCAGTGTAATAAATAGATGGCCCTGTTTATTGCCCCGGAAAATAATATAAATAAATACTGTGAATTGATGTGAAATGTGTGGTCTCCTGAGGACCACCTTATAGGTGGTACCTACCAAATATTATATATATACTTCTTATAAATGCGTGTTGTGTAGAAAAGACAATTTTTTCCTGTTGGCATGCAACTCAAAAAGTACACATGTGTTATAACCAAAGAATAGTGAAAATATTTCATAAAAATGTAAATAAATAAACCATATATGCTAAGTGAGAGAGATCATATGCAAACCACAAGCCACTATATTAGTGGTCTGTAAACTGTGCTCTATATTATGAGTCCCAAGAGTGACAGTCCAAGAACAGCAAAAACAAAAAGAATTCTTTCAATGCCCAAACAAATTTTTTCAAATCGCATCACACAGTTGCTCGAAAAAACGCATAAAGTCTCTTCAAGTAAAAAGGGTAGACCAAAGTGACTAGTGCAGAAAGGTTAGGAACAATCTTCTCCGGTGCGCCACTCAGTGTCAGAGAAATAATTGCGCTCACCAGACAGAGAACCCTGAAAGGGTTAGCCGAGCAGTCACAGTATAAGCCACTGTGCAGCTTTCCTTGGGCTCTGCTCCTGCTGTGCTGGGGGAATGTTCGCCCTTTTACTTCCGCAAATAGTCCGTTTAGCAAGTGCATGAGGGAGGAAACAGAAGTACAACCATAGTGCAACACTGTTTGTTAACGATTTATTTATCTAAAATCCAAACTACTCACAATATTTCATAAAACAATTCGCCTTTGAGATGGCTGCGCTGGCGTTGCTGCCTGTGTAGCAGTATGAGGTGCACGTCCTAGGCCACGCCCTACGCGTTTCGTCAGAGCGACGTCATCTGGAGCGGCCATGTTGGTGCACCTTATCGCTTATGTAGGGTGCAGCGCTCCACTGCGCTTGCGCGAAGGATCCGCGCCATTTTAACTGTGGGAATGCCCTGACTGTGCCGCTACGGATCCTACTGCGTGCTGTGTGTTCCCTCATAACAGCACAGACACGGAGAAAAGTCCGTATTTTCATCTCCCCTGCGGGCATAGGGCATGATAAACTGTTATATTGTTATATTAAACTATGGAGCACTGCAACCCACATATTTAATCCAGGCACTTAGAACAAAAACAGGCAATAAAAGAAACTAATAAAATACAAAATACACACAAATATATAAATAAAAACGGTATGTATGTAATCTACTAACAGACTATCCCATACTTATGACACTTTCAGAACTCCTAAAATACCTGATTTGTTCTATTTTTAAAACATTAAAATTAAGAATTAATCTGTTGCAGACACTTTCCTAGGAAATGAATATAATTATAGCATTTTAGTGGACACGGAATCAGGAAGAAGGAAAATTAAATGAAACAAGCTAAAAACCTGTGTGTGTGTGTATATATACACACACATCTTTACACTCACCTATGTGTATAAGGTTGCAAACAATAATGAAAATATATTATATAAAAAATTATAAAAAATTATAAAAATTATTATGAGAAATTTATAATGCAAACTCATTCAGTCAGTCAGTTAACTGTAATCAATGGATATGGGATAAGGTAATATGTAACCACAGGTGGAAATAGGTTTATGTGGGAAGCATATTGTAAAAGAGTACCAGTATGTTTCCTTTTTTTGGGAAATGCTTACTCCCAAGGGTGAAGAAAAGGACAAAGGAATATATGCATATAAATCCCTCATTGGGGGGTGATGCGTCATAATCAATCTATTGTAGGCTCAACATTTTTTGTATTTTTGTATTTTTTCGTATTTTTTGTATGTATGTGTATACTGCCCCCAATAGGGGATATGTGTATAATCCATTATTTAGGCCCCCAATTATACTATTAGGCGCCAAAGCTTTAGGTGGGTCTTTTTTATATAATACTACAAATTATTATTCAATAGATTAGAAGGAGCCTCGTATAATGCTTAATATGATGTTTGATTTCTATTGTATTCAATCCTATCTCAAAAGGTGTATGGTCTAACTATAAAGAAGGGGAAATTGAACACATTCAGAAATTGGTCAGAAAGCAATTCAGATCCAGCTCCACATTCATTCCCTGTGGTTGAAGGGTGTCTAAATCATATATCCATTTGGTCTCATTTTTAGATATTTTAATTGTTTTGTCCTCTCCTCTCCAGTGGGCCCTTATTTTATCAATTCCATAGAACACCATCTGCCCTGGGTCACGGTTATGGAAGTCCCTAAAGTGTCTGGAGACACTATGTTTGGGATACCCTTTTTTGATGTTCCTAATGTGTTCTCCGATTCTGGTTTGGAGTTCTCTCGTGGTTCGCCCTACATATTGCTTGGAACAGGGGCACTCAATAATATAGGTGACATGAGTGCTTTTACACGTGATGAGCTCATTTATTCTGTATTCTCTTTTGTTTGAGGATGACTGGAAAGTAGTTCTCTTTTTTTCTGTTCTCTTACTATTCCTGCAAGGGAGGCATTTGCCACATTTGAAAAAACCTTTTAAATTGCCTGCTACTTTTATTTGTCTTGGGGGATCAATGGTATTTTTAACTAATTTATTTCTCAGTGTGGGTGCCCTTCTGTAAATAAACAGAGGTTTTTTTGGTAGGATGTCTTTGAGTGTACAGTCCGCTTTCAGGATAGGCCAATGTTTTTTAATAATGGATTCCACATCTCTGTGTTGCCTATTGTACCCTGTGAGGAAGGCAGTTGGTAAATTGTTAACCTTTTCTCGTCTTTTATCTTCCAGTAGTTTGTTCCGTCAGTGGCAGTTAGTCAGTTCCCCCCAACATCAGTTAGTTTTAGATTGCTCTCCGCACTATTGCAGTCCCATTATACTGTAAGTCGCTGGTCACTGCCATTAGTAAAAACAATTGAAAAAATACAGTATATATAGTTTGTAGACGTTATAACTTTCACATAAACTAATCAATATACACTTTTAATCAAAGACTTGTAGCAGAATACCATTTCCCTAAATCTATGAAGACATTTTTATTGAATATGTTTGTAGCAGAAAGTAAAAAATATTGTTTTTTTCCCCAAAATTTAGATATTTTTTTTTGTTTATATTGCAAAAAATAAAAAACCCAGTGGTAATCAAATACCACTAATAGAAAGCTCTATTTGTGTAAAAAACTTAAAAAATACTTCACATGCTGCTGGGGAAGTGAAAATCACTGTAGTAGTCAGCGCTACTACAGTAATGGCTGTGACCTCCTGTGTCTTGCTGGAGTTCTGTGCGAGTGGCTTCCACCCTACACACAGAACACAGAGCATGGCGTACTACGCCACCATTCATAATACGCCTTCAGGGCATTCTCTGATTGACAAGGTGGAAAGGAGGGGCAGTGCGTTGGATAAGATTGGGATGGTGATTTCAGCGCCTTTCCACTCCACCCCATCCAATCAGGCATTCTGTAGATAGTGATGCCGAGCCAGTGACCCCCTGTTTTCTATAAGTAGAGGGGATGCTGCTATCACAGAAACCCAGCAGGACCTGAAAGATCCCAGCTATCACTGTAGCAGTGGTGATTACAACAGTTGTTTTTATCTTCTGAGCAAGTGACCCTTGTTGTCAGTGTACAGAATGGAAGCTGCATAGGGCTGTCACCTATCCGGGATTCACCCGGACAGTCCAGGTTTTGAATCATGTATCTGGGTTTCAGGCAGACTGAAACCCAGACACATGATTCAGATCGGACTGTGGCTCCCCAAGTAACCAAGATAGTCACACACGAATCTGTTGACGTCCGGAAGCTGCGAGTGTCTGTCTGAGGGCAGGTTTGGCATCACTGGGGGGGCAGGGCCATGACGTCAGCAAGAGCAATTTGACCGCACCCACTGTTCACTGTGGCACGCTACATGCACCAAATTACTACTCTCTTGTGTCCCAGGCCACTAAAGTGTTCAGGTTTGGCTTGAAGAAAAGGTGGCAACCCTAAAGCCGCAGACACAGAACCCCATAATGACCTGGAAAATCGCAGCTACCCCTGTAGTAGCTACAGTCATTCCCAGCATCCCCGGCAGACCATCAGGTATGAGATATGCATGCTTACATTGTGCCCGGCTGGACCCATGTATGTATGCAATACAATTCATAGGGAGGAGCGACGTGCTGACGTCACCGCGCGCTACGTCCGTTTGTTTGTAAGAACGGGCGTGTGTTCTGTAGCCGGCCGGCTACAATTGTATGTAAATTTTAGTGTTCTTTTTTGTTTAGACGCTGCAGCGTTTTTTACTTTTAAATAAAAGTGCCCTACGGGTTTTACCTATGATTGCTCCATTTTCGCTTCTTTCGAGCAAACAATTACCTACCCTTCGCCATATCATTTGGTACCAGCGGAGAGCCGATTAAGTTAGGCTGGGTGACTTTTGCAGAGGATTTGTCGATTGGATCGTTTTGATGATTGGATCGTGTGTGGAGATCTTTCTGAGGAAAAGGCCCCGGCTGGCTTATGGCCATATGTGTTTGAAGTTTTTCACAGCTGGTAAGCGTGCATTTCACTTGGTGATGGGATCCCTTCAGCACAAGTCACTTTATTGTGGAAAATATTCCAGTTGTCACTAAATTTCTTTACGGACTGTGGACTGATCTATATATTTTTTCATTTTTTCACTGTATTTTTTATTTCTTATTTTTATTTGCTTTTTTCTTTATGGATATTTATGTACATACTTATATGAATTTTATGATCACATACACAAATTAATTTTCATTATTTTTATTTATAGCAATTGATTTATTTATTTATTGTTCATTTACATTTGTATTGGTATTTGAATTGTTATTCGTAATTCTTTCACAGGATTTAATATTTATTCATTTATTATTTATTTAGTGTTCACATCATGAATTGATTCGTTTTTAGGTTATTATTTTTATACATATATGTTAAATTTTTTTGAGCGCAACCTTTTTGCATTTTTAATACAATTCATACCTGGAGTTCAGCTTCAATGAAGAATACAGCAGGGAACAAATATACATTAATTTCTATTGCAGGATGGTCCGTTGGATAGGGAGGAAGGAGGTTATTAGGGAGAGTTTTGGAAAAAATCTTTTATCTTCTCTAAAACTTTTTTTTCATTGTTAAAAGTTTTTCAGCCATCGGTCCTTTCCTATTCAAAGAATCAAGCAAGAAAAATTGCACAGCCCTGACATCTAGTGGTAAAAAGCAAGTATGTGCAGACTAAAGACTTGCTTAAGTCTTACAGTAGGTCTGATGAATGTCTATGAAATAAATTATATATATATATATATATATATATATATATATATATTTTTTTTTAATAGATATATTATTGTATTATGTTGTGATGCCATTAGAATGCCCAGGCAGTTCTTGGTAACATGGTCTAGAAAAGTCAAATTGTAGTGTTGGTTGGAAGTTGGTTGGGATTTAATCTGTGACCTCCTCTGGAATCCTCAGTAAAGCAGCAATCTTCAAATGTAATTTTCAGTGTTTCCTCTTATCCTTGATAAGTTTGCCTCATGATGCATATGTAGTTTGGTATTACAAACAGATCAGCGCCAACATATAGGGAGCAGGACTTCCCTTATATCTGCAGCCATAAATTAGAATGAAAAGCTAAGTAATAAACCAGTTGCATTCCATAGAAAAAAAACGCTATACCAAAAGGAGGTATGTATAGAATAGTGCCACAGATTAGAGCCTCTGAGATATAGGGGGTTATTTACGAAAAGGAAAATCCACTTTGAACTACAAGTGCAAAGGAAGCGAGTACACTTGGAAGTGCAGTCGCTGTAAATCTAAGCCCTTGTACACACGGTCGGATATTCCGATGGACAATGTCCGATAGGACCGTGTTGTCGGATAATCCGACTGTGTGTGGGCTCCATCGGACTGTTTCCGTTGGAGTATCTGACGGACCAAGTTTTCCAGCTGGGCTATAAAATTTTCCGACAACATGATCCGATCGGACTTTGTCCGATTGTGTGTAGAGAATTCCGATCGGACAAAGTGCCACGCATGCTCAGATCAAATTCCTAGACCAAAGCTATTGGCTACTAGCCTGAACGTAGTCCCATCGTAACGAAATTATGTCATCACGTTCTGAACGATCGGATTTTCCGTCAACTTTGTCCGACTGTGTGTATGCAACAGTTTCGGACAAAATCCGTCGGACAAAATCCAACGGATTTGGTTGTTAGAATGTCCGACCGTACAAGGGCTCAGGGGTAGATCTGAAATAAGTGGAAGCTCTGCTGATTTTATCATCCAATCATTTGCAAGCTAAAATGCTGTTTTTTTTATTTTCCTTACATGTAGGGTGGCCACCTTTTCTTCAAGTCAAACCTGAACACTTTAGAGGCACATCGAATTTTTTTTATAGTATAAACTATACATATATTTTGCTATTAAAAAACATTTCTAATCATATGAGGTTAATAATAAGAGTCCCCTTTACATCAGAGTCCACAGAGTTACCCTTTTACATATGAACTCACAGAGTTCCCTTTCACTGTAAAGGGGGGCTCTGAAGACTCTGATGTAAGGGAGAACTCTGGGGACTCTAACATAAGCGATGCTCTAAGAACCCTGATTTAAAGGGGGACACTGAGAACTCTGCCATAAGGGGAAACACTGTGGCCTCTGGTGTAAAGGGGAAATCTGATTTAAGGGGTGCTCTGAGAACCCTGATTTGCCTTAGTGTACCTACCCTACAGACAGGGATGGATGGTGAGCTCACTCACCCCTTCACTCACTTCTCATCCAGATGTATCTGAGGGTGCTGGACTTTAAAATTCTGGCCCCAAATTTCCTTTTCTGAGGCACAGCACCAGGGATTGGAGTGTGGGCAGACACAGAGGGTTAGGTAGAGGGGAAGAGGTGCAGATTGATCCCTCTCTCCTCTCCCATCTGTGTGTGTGTTTGGGGGAGGGGGGATTATTAGTGCTGGTTTTGGGCAGTGTGAAAGTGTGTAACAGACATTCTCAGATTAGAAAACTGCAGCCAGCAACCCTGCTGGGAAGCCATAGTCCAGTCTAAATAAAGTGTCTGAAGCCCAGACACATGATTCCAAACCCGAACTGTCCGGGTGAATCCTGGACAGGTGGCAACCCTACTTAGATATCCCCCTGGGATTTACAGCAACTGCAATTCCAAGTGCACTTTCAGTGCAATTTCAAGTGCACTCTGCACTTGTAGTGCAAAGGGGATTTGCCTTTCGTAAATAACTCCCATAGTGTCCAAAATGATACAATTAAGAAAAAAAAAATTAAATTAAGAATCAAAAATGTAAGATTTATTGCAAAAAATAAATATATAATTAGAACAGGTACAAATTCATAAAACCATCAATCCTCCACTTTTCACCATCCATAGACAACGTTGTCTGGGGACAAACAGGACAAACAAACCATCTAGACACTGCACCTGAGACCATGTAAATGCACTGCATGAAGCAATTGGCAAAAATGAAAAGACACCGCCGGTGCCAGGCAGTCCTGATATGGATATAGAAAAGGGCAAATGCAAGAATCAAAAATGGAATGGGACGCTGTGCGGCAGGCTTGATAGTGGGTGGTATGTTGGCAGACCTTACACGCTGATCAGAGGGAATGAAGGAAACAAAAAGTGAACTGACATCATGGATGGTCACTCATGAAGCAAAGACCAAGTTCCCAACAAGATCACAATTAGAACAGATAACCATCTGGGGCATAAAGTACCTGGTTCTGGGGTGTAGATGCCGGTTGAAAGCTAGTGGTAGGCGTGCTTCGTCGTCAGCTGGGATAAGGATAGCGTTAATGCACTAATGGCTGAAAGAGGAATTCCCTTCAGGTTTGGCCGTTTCCCGTTTTACTCACGGCGGGCCACGTCACGCCAAACTTGGAGTGCTATTACCTGCTGTATGTGAGGAGTGACTCCATGCAGTTTGGGCAGTCTTGTGGGTAGCCGCTGGGCGCAATGGCCCAAAGTCCCGTGTCCTGCACTCCTGTGCCGCAGTCCATTCACACTGTGGATCCTGGGCGGGGATGCAGAGGTGTGTCAGACGGTTAAGGGGATGACGTCAACGCCTTTTGCTGGGAAACTCCAGTTTCTTCTACTAGAGCAGTCATGTCACTTGCCGGCCTCTACTGTGCTAAACCATTGTTGTTGGTGGGGAGAGGGTTCCCTCCCACCAGCCCTACCAGAAGAATCTAGAGCTGCAGCTGCATAAAAAAACCTCTAAAAAAGGTTTGGAATCTTCAGTGACGCATGCCTCTCCACTTTTTGAGATGGGAAAGAGGGACACCTATTAGTAAAAGTATGTAGGCATAGGACACACCCCTGTCACGCTCCTTTAAAAGAGAATGTTACAAAAAAAGATTAGTTAAATCCACAAGTGCTTTTTTTTTTTACTACTACTACTACACCTTTATACTGGCTTTTGAAATTTACTAATGCAGACATTTGGAAATTAGATGAAAAGTTTTGCACCAGGAAACACTTTTTGAAAAAAAATATAGTGCATTTTATATACAACAATATAGGTCAGACCAAAATGAGGGACAAATGAGGAGGAAAGAGAGACAGAGGAACTTTGTTCTGAATCAAGGACAGTCACCTGAAATTGGGGACAGTTCAGAGCTATGTTGATGTATCTAGCTAGTATTGCCACCCTTTCTTCAATCACTCACTGTGTTCATTCAGAAAAGGAAGGGGCCGGTAAATTACATATTTACATGCTGCTTCCCTCACTCTCCATCCTGAAACATCCCCCGTCCGTGGCAGCCAGTGGGAGAGGAGAAGAAAGGAGGGAACCTGGAAGCCCTGGGGGGGGGGGGGGGCACAGGGGGCTTGAGGATCAGGGTGGATCTGCACCTCTAGGGGTGATTAGGGTATAGTCTGCACCAACCATGTGCACGTCTACAGGAGCCACAGTCTGGTCTAAATAATGTGTCTGGTTTCAGGGAGTCTGAAACAGGGGCTTATGATTCAAAACCTGGGCTTTCCAGGTTAATCCTGGACAGGTGTCAACACTATATCTAGCATATCTGGCACTCGGGGCCAATCACATGCCCCAGTATACCACAGATGATTTGTTTAAGGATGTTTTCATACACAACGGACAGCTGCTGGAGAGTTAAACCACAGAGGTTTCCACTCGGGCAGCTATCTACCTATTCTGGCTGTGGTAGGGGACGGTGTGGTGTGCTATATAGCACATCATATAGCTCCCTTTTTTTCTCTCTGAACTTTATTTGAAGTGTACAAAAGTACACTTCATACATGTTGCTGTACAGCAGCGAGATGCAGTGTGCTGCTATAATGCCATGCAATTGTGTACAGTATGCTGCCATAAAATACAGCATGTCTGCATTTTTATCGCAACACAGTTCTAGGCTGAATTGCAGTGTAAATGGGACACACAGAAAGCAATTGTTTTATGTTTGTCCTTGCGGTGACAGGCATTGTATAATGCAGTAAAACACCTTTTAGTGCACTATGTGTGAATTCACCCAAAGTATATGTAGGGTCAAGAAGAAAAAATGGGAAAGGAGTATTTAAATGTGGCTTTATTACTTATTCTTTACTTCTACTCTAAATTAGCATATAAATGTCAACTGAAGTACAGTATACCTCACGAAGAATATACCCTTTACTAACTTTGGTTGACAGTTGGTTTACAGGTGTCCAGGAGGTGATATCGCTGCCACCTGAATGCCTGTTCTTTTTTAAACCCCAGGGGGATTTTGTTCTATCCCAATGGGCAATCTACATTGAACTACCACATCACGACCACCATAGCCATCATAGCAGCCGTGGTAATGTGAACTCACCCCTCCATCCGGCCTTGTGAATTTAGGAGGCCATACAAATGCACAAATGCCACCTATTTTTACTGTTCCTCTACCACCCATGTGAATTAAGGTGCTAAAGGGTGCAATGAGCAGCTATGAAGGGCAAGAAAAGCTTAGCATTAATGAGTATTAAACAAAGCTGTTGCCCTGTTAGGTGAAGTAGGTACTGGTTTGCTTCAAATCTCCAATTCCTTTGATATTCTTTAGAAACATCAGTGAAAACTGTGAGGCGATAGAAATGAAAACTGTAGCTATATGTGGCTTCGACTGGTGCTTTTAAATCCCAAGAGGTTCAGAAGAAGATAGCCATTGTACTTTATAGGTGAAGAAAGTCAAAGCAGTTCACAACAGCAATTTGTAGATTAACGTTTCTCAGCCGGATATCATCACCTTGTGTAGTCTACACTTTCAAGCCAAAAAAACTTTTCTCTTTTCTTCTATCTCATACTGACAGCATCCAAGAAGCCTCAAGTTTAACTATTCTGTATGTGTTTGTCATTTTAGGCTATATCAGTGTGATTACAAGTAGTTAGCGTAGCTATTTTCACTTGGCTAAAACAAAGATGATTAGAATTTGGTTAAAAACTAGGACGTTACTGGAAAACACAGGACCTCAAAATGTCAATTCTCGCCCCAAAAGAAAAAAACAAACACTGATGTACAATACCATCAGTGGTGATGATAATGAGGTAAGTACAGATGTGTATAGGTAAAGGGGGAGTCACTTCATTCTTTAAAGTGATAGTATCACTAATTTAAAGAGCCTCTGGTGCCTTACCAATGAGGGGCAAATTGAAAAAAGATCCCCAACCCAGTTATTCTAAGCAAGCAAGTGCTCCCTTGCTTATCTTTCCTTCTCCACAGCTGGCGACACACTACCTGGCACTTACAGGTAAGGGGGGCCATGTGCCCCTTCTCATGGGTCATTGCTCATGTATGAAAGCCAAGCACTAGGCCCAATGTCACATTGAGGAGAGTCGCCAACACCTCAGAGTTCAATGCGGCTGCAGAGGAGGGTGCTTGTGAGAGAGTGCTGACAATGTGAATATAAGGGGGTTGGGAGGGTACCCTTTTACTCTTTTTCTTGCATTGGCATGGTAACCGGATTGTGTAACACAGTATCATATACTATGTTGGTCAATGAAAGAAAGCCAAAAATATCCCTGTGTTGGTGGTATGTGGTAAGAAATGTCCAGCAACATTGTTCGGTGGAAGGGGAAAATACCCAGAATCATTGGTAAGTTGGTGTTCGGTGCTAGAAAAAATGTTTTGAATTTTTGTTCAGTGAAAGAAAAAATGCCTGGCATTAATCGCCAGTGGAAGAAAAAAAAAATCCCTCCTCCCTCTGTAAAATTCACTTACCAGATCTTAGTTAGAGTAGGTGATGCAGCATGCAGGGGTCATTGGTGCATATTTAAGTTTAGGAGTTAGATTTGGAGAGTGCAGGGGTAAGTGATATGTAACACATACTGCAGGGGTCAGAAATAATTAACACAAAGTGTGGGAATTTCTAGTATGTAATGCATAGTTCAGAGGTCAGGAATTATTAATGCAGAGCACAAAGGTCAGTAGTGAGTAACACAGAGTTCAAAGGTCAGTACTATATAAGGCACAGTGCAGGAGTCAAGAGTAAATAATGCAGAGTGCAGGATGCAGCTATGTAACACAGGTTCAGAGTTCAGGAGTAAGTAAAGCAGAAAGCTGGGCCAGTAGTAAGGATGCAGAGTGTAAAATACTGTACAGTGCAGGGGTCTGTAGTATGTAAGGCACTGTATAGAGGTCAGTAGTATGTAACACACAGTGCAGAGGTCCGGAATATCTAACACATCTCCCCCCACAGGCAAAAATCCCCCCCTTTTAGAACAAACATTTACCTCAAAAGCAAAACCTGCCCACAGCACAAATTTCCCCCCTCCCTCTACAAAATTCCCTCACCAGACCTCATATGCAGAAGCACCCAGTAGAGTGAAGAAAATCCTGAGTTTCCTCTTGTCTGTGGCTTTAGATTCTTTTAGAATCTTCACATTTTACTGTATGAGAAGCTGCGTACTAACTGATCTTAATCTCCAATTAGCAAAGAAATGTCAGTTTGCAAAGCCACAGAAACCATAATAGCACAGGTTATTATATCGGGTCAATGTCCACCACAGATGCCACCACATCCAATATCTCACTGTAAACAATCTGAAGAAATACACCAGACAGACCCTTATGGCACCATGTTGTAGACACACCACCAAATAAAACCCAGCCCAACTTTCAGAGAATTATGGCATGATCATTTTGCACAACTAGATCTACTAACGTAAAAGCCAGGAAAACATCTAATGGAAGCAAATTCTCTGTCCATTGGTATTATGAAGAAAGTAAAGAGGGAGTTAAGTACTGGAGCAATGGCTAATAATCACAACAGTTTATTCACTGCCTACTCTTGTAAACATTTAACAAACTATTAAAATATAAAAAAATATAATAAGCAAATTAGTGACTATACACAAACTACACTGCAACTTAGCACACTGGTTGATAGACATTAATGGAAACAAGCTTTCATGGACATAGTGTATATAGACTAAGACCACCTTGCATGTGCTGGTCAGGAAGCTAATTAACAGGAAAAGCCATAGTTTAATTAAAAAGTGTGTAAGGGCCCATTCACACCAGCAAGTTTGGACTGCATTGGGCAACAATGCCCAAAGTAGACCCAAGCTAAGAACAAGGCAATATATATATATATATATATATATATATATATATAAAGTAGGACGTATTTCGAAACACTTGTGCATACGAATTATAAAGAAGTTGAAATAAAATAAAAAAGTAAGCATTGCAATGTGTTTTAATAAAACATTTCAGTAAAACGCAGGTGGTGTTCACACCACACCACAAACTAGTGCACGCACATTATGTACACAATTACACAGTGTATGGTGTGAATAAGCCCTAAGTTCAGCCTAAACCTTCTTTTTTTTCATGTTGGATGAAGTCTAGGATAGTAGGTTGTTTTTTTGCTATTTATGTCTTATTGGGGGGATTTCCCTTCACTTCCTGTTTTATAGACACAATGGAAAGTGAGGCAAATACCACCGTAACAAAAAGTCTCCATTTGAAGACCTCCCCTCTATTCCTGTTCTGTGTACAACCTAAAATGTTGGATTTCCTATTACTCTTTATCCCATTGACATTGGTCATCAGGACAAGCAGAGAGGGTGAATATGCCCAAGTCTCTCATGACTATCCAAAACTAAAAAGTTTTGGGATCAGATACATTTTAATACAATGAATATATGGTGTGCATATGTGTATAATATTTTTATATTTTGAAGGTATATTAAGAAATGACTGTGATCTGATAAAGACCCGGGAATGAGTAAACATTACAAGACAAGTGAAATCGATAATCTTCACTGACGTGAGTTGTACAGTCAGGTCAGGTACATATACAGTACAAGGAATATGGGGCAGCAGACAATGCTTGTGCCCCCTGGCTGCCCTTCAGGCTTCCTCGGCATGGTGTAGAACATGAGAGTCAACCTGGTCAAATTTATTAAAACTGACTGTGACCAGAGATGGACCTGGGTAAGAAAATTAACCCTACACTAGCTGATCAGAGCAGACTAAGATAACATAGATGATACCGAGCAGAGAGTGGACATCTGCAGTCACCACAGTCCATCATTAGGAGAATTGCCTCTAATTATGAGGAGCACACTGACATTGGTAATAGGGAAGGTCAAAAGCTATGTGTGAATAATTTAAAACTGGTTCTTTAATGGCTTCCTAAAACTTTAAATGCCAACTTCAGCATACTTTTGATTTTAGTTTTAGATAGAGGACGAAGGGAGAAAATCTGTGTCAACCTTTTTATTTCTTTATATGACCAACTGGTGAGATTTCCCCTGACTTCCTGACTAGATTTCACATGGACAGGAAGTAAAGGGATATCTCTCCAATGGGGACACTGCATTGAGAAATAATAGGAACTTTATTTGTTTTTCACAGCCATCTGTGTCTGTCCTGGTAAGCCCTATTTATTTATTTCCTGTCTTGGTGTCAGGCTTCTCAAACTCGCCCTTTGAGATTAATGAGGCTGCTTTGGAACTGCGAGCCAACTGCAACGCGGTCCCACAGTGTAAAATGGCCATTTGGCAATTAAAAAATGAAAAGTAAAAAAGAAAAGAACAGGCGTCATGTGGCGACCAAAGCACCTACTGAACACCTGCCAGTCGCTCTGAAAAGGATCGCTTTTCATAGGACGGTAAGCATTAAAAGTGTTGGTGTGAACTGGGACTAAAGAGCATGTCTTGCACAAAAACCTTACCAGTCTATAGCTATACAGCCCAATTACAACTAAAAAAGCTTAATTGTGTATTGGATAGGGAAGATTTACAGCCTCTGTCAGGTTGTTATTCCCTCCTGTGCCCCTATTAGGTAGATTTACACTCACCAATGGAGAAATGGACAACAGCAAAAACACCTCCAGGTACAGTAATGAAATGTTAGAACTGTGACAATGTTATTATTGTTGTATCCGTCTTTCTGTGCTTTTGACATCTGCTCTCTGCCATTTCTAATACAGCCATCACAAGGACATTAAGTGATGGAAAATCTCTTCAACCATGTAGCACCCTCCTAGGATAGGAATTACTAGGAAAATGTAGTTGTTTGCTTGCTCTAAATATTTACTCCCTTTCTGTGCACCCCTAAACATAATAACCATTTAACCCTTGCAGTGTTCAGGACCTCACTGTAAGGGTAATTTTTTTCATTCTTAGCCCTTGTACACACAGTTGGACATTCCGACACCCAAACCAATTGGATTTTGTCCGACAGATTTTGTCCAACGGATTTTGTCCAACGGATTTTGTCCGAAACTGTTGCATTCACACAGTCAGACAAAGTTGTCAGAAAATCCGATCGTACTTAACATGAAGACGTTATTTCGTTAGGACGGGACTACGTTCAGGCTAGTAGCCAATAACTTTGGTCTAGGAATTTGATTTGAGCATGCGTGGCACTTTGTCCGATCAGAATTCTCTACACATGATCGGACAAAATCCGATCGGATCATGTTGTCGGAAAATTTTATAGCCCAGCTGGAAAACTTGGTCCATCGGATACTCCAACGGAAACAGTCCGATGGAGCCCACACACTGTTGGATTATCCGACAACACGGTCCTATTGGACATTGTCCATCGGAATGTCCGACCGTGTGTACAAGGACTTAGAATTGAGCTTTAAAATAGAACTCCAGCATATGTCAAACGACTGTATGATATCAATAGGTAAGTACTAACAATCAGGGCCGCTGATCAGGTAGTACAGCCAGCCCTCCTGTACTGGGCCCGGAGCCCATCAGTTCAAAAGGAGGGCCCAGGCACCTGTCAAGCAGGAGGGTCAGCTGTATTGCCTTATCGCTGACATCTCTTGTGGCTCTCCCTGCAGTGATGCTGGCTTCTCCTCCCCCTCTACAGCTGCCCCTTCCACCATTCTGATTATCCCCATCCTCCTGCTCTTCAGGCACCCTGTGAGTCCCCCTTTAACCTGCTGTCTGGGCTCCCTGTGTGCCCTATCCCTTGCAGCACTACCAGCTTCCCTGCTCTTCTCTCTCTCCTGCCAGCAGCTGCTGAGGGCACACAGGAGGAGTCATTTCAATGGAGGCCTCCTTCACACACAGAACTTTATTTAATAATTCAATATAGTTTTATCTTTTAGATTTAGAAGGAATTTTGTTGTGTTTGTGTCCACTAATAATGATTTTAGTGTGTTGTTAGTGAAAATATAATTTGATATTTTCAGGGGGAAGGGGTGCCCTTTGATTTATAACAGCAACCCTGCTAAGAATTGTCCATATTACCCCAAGTGACATATATCAACTGGTTCCCGACCAGCCGCAACAGTTACACTGCGGCAGGCTGGCTCTCCCCCCCCCCCCCCCGTAGCTGTATGTCGAGTGCTTTAAGAGCACTAGGGGGTGCAGCGACGGAGCCGATGTGCATGCCCGGCAGTTGCAATGTCCATCGGGCACCTGCGATCGCTCCTGAGAGAGACAGAATGGAGGTCTGTCAATGTAAATAGTCAGGGGTGAGGAGACTGATCAGTTGTTCCTAATGCTTAGGAACAACAATCAGTCTCCTCCCCCAGGCAGTCCAATCCCACTACAGTTAGAAACACTCCCTAGGTAATACATTTAACCCCTTGATCGCCCCTTAGTGTTAACGCCTTCCCTGACAATGGCATTTATACAGGAATCAGTGGCTATTTTTAGCTCTGATCGCTGTATAAATGTCAGCGGTCCCAAAAAAGTGTCAAAAGTGTCCGATCTCTCTGCCACAATGATGCAGTCCCAATAGAAAATCGCAGATCGCTGCAATTACTAGTAAAAAAAAATTGGGATATTTATTATAGCAAAAAGTAAAAAATATATATTTTTTTCAAAATTTTCGCATATTTTTTGGTTTATAGCGCAAAAAATAAAAAATGCAGAGGGGATCAAATACCACCAAAAGAAAGCTCTATTTGTGGGGGAAAAGGGACCTCTATTTTCTTTGGGTACAGCATCGCACGACCGCACAATTGTCAGTTAAAGCAACATAGTGCCAGATCGCAAAAAATGGCCTGGTCATTAAGGGGGCAAATTTTACGGGGCTTAAGTGGTTAATAAACGTTGTATTATAAAAATCTTAATCAGACTGCTTCACATGGAACAATACTGACAATTGAGCTATGAGCCTTTTTACATATATATTTTATATACAAGCCCATATGTCATGCTAGCGATTATTTATACATACAATATAGTGTGTAAGCAAGACATTTTCACACATGGTCTTTGCTCTGGGGATATATAGTCATTATTGCAGGTGTGGGGTTACAATGGCAATAATGAATTGTTTTAATAAGTTGAGGTATAATGCAGCTCCCAAAAACCCGGCCCACCTCTGTGACTTAATGCAAACATTTCCTTTATGTATCCATTCCAAAGAATGTGCTCTAGAGACATTTTTTCAGTTTATGAAAAACTTGTATCAGGGATGAAACCATTGCTTTAAAATAATTGCTTCACCATTGCAGCTATAACTCTCCAGAGCATAGTGCCCATTACAACTTTATAGAACCAAACAGACCTGTGTCTGGATTGAATTATAAAACGGATTCTGGTTCCAATTAGTAAAATATTCAGGGGAATCCAATTTAGCCTTACCACAGCCTTTTTATTAAGACCTACCTGTGCCTAATTCAGGCAAGAATTTGTGCCAGTGTCAGTAACATTACTGACACGTGCAACAAATTCAGGAAGTTGTTACTGCCATCACTTTAAGAATATGTCACTATAGCAGGGACAAATTCTTAAAGGATTACCACCAGTTCTCAGATTGGGAAACTGGCGGTAATTAAGACCAACTCTGAGCTGGAGTACAGAAGTTATGCCAGTACTCAGAGCGGGCCATGCTTAGGCCAGTAATTTGTCATGTATGGGATAGCTTCCTATACAGTTCTATATCCTCTACCTCTAACCTTATTTAGCTGTTGGCCTGGAGAGCCGAAGGCTATATATAAACGGTATACAAACAATGTCATCTAACAAATATAGGCATGTGCTGAGCCCCAACGGAATCCTTTGACTTTCCCCAAATGTTTTATCCTTCAGTTTTTATGCAAGAAACTTAATAAAGTCCTGAAGCCACACACCACTTCAAAAGGGTTAAACCAACTTTATTGTTCAACACATGCACAAACACTGACATTCCAGCATCAACACGTACAGTAGTTTCCTAGATTGTTAAGACAATTAAAAGAGTCTACTCTTTACAAGACCTTCCTGTTCCGGTAGACTTAAAGGAGAAGTCCAGCTGGAGCTTTTTAGGCTGGGCTTCTCCTATGGGTCACAGGAGTGTAATTCGTTTTTCACTGTTTTCAGTAGAGAGCGGCCTTAAGTCTGCTCTCTGCTGACGTCACCAAGTTCATTCAAGGCAGCGCGTTATCCCAACTTCCAAAGTCTGTATCTTCCAGCTGGCTTGACTGGTGGCAGTCTCAGCAAGCCACTGAGACTCTGAGATGGCCGCTCCCCACCCCTCCACAGCTCAGTGCTGCATTGAGCATGGACGAGCAGAGCAGGAGGGATGCTGACTGACAGGCAGCACCTCTCTACTCGGGGAGTGGAGAGAACCGAGCCATTGGCGGTGTTCGGTGGCTTGTTTCTCAGTGAAGAGATGGCGGGGGACAGCTGAAGCATTGGTCTGATGCTTCATACACATAGGTAAGTATGAATATAAAAACAAAACAAAAAACATACTTCTCTTTTAAGAGCACATTCAACCAGGGCAGTGCCAGCTTTGTAGATAGCACAGAGTGTCTCCTGAGGCAAGTCAGCAATATGGTCCTCCCAGAGCACCTTCATTACGCTTTATTAGGTGAACCCGGTTCACCTCACAACGGTAAAATTTGGAAAATGTGTTGTGCAGGTGCATACTTGTACTACTGACCATTACAACATTTTTTCTTTTACACCCCCAAATGGTGAGTAAGTTCCCATTGTTTGCTGCCATGATGCACTAGGAAAATTGTATACTCACCTTGCCGTAATTTTCCTTTCCTAGTGCATCTTCATGGCAGCATACAGATTCCCACCCAAATGGTGAGAGTTACAGAGAATGCAGTGAGCCTGGTCTGTCTTTGATTTATAGTTAACCAGTCCTATCAGGTTGTGGGGGTGGAGCTACAACCCATATGTATGCTGCCATAATGCGCCAGGAAAATTGATTGCTACACTCAACAGAGACCTATTGATTAAAAAAACGCAGAGCCCACGCTGATACCTTCTACTCTGATTCCATAGAGTCAGTGTTTAAAACCTCAATCTAAGATGGAGCAGACCCAACAGCAGACAGGTTTTATTGTTCAAGTGTAGCAAGTTATCTTGCTGCTGTTGATAATTGATCCAGGTTTTGTAAAGTTTAATTTTAACAAGTAGTGAAGTATTAAAGCGGAGTTCCACCTAATGCCCCTTTCACACGGGACGGATCAGTAATGATCCGCCCCGTGATGATCCACTTGCTCAGTGGGGATCGCTCAGTTGCTCCCGCTGAGCCGGCGGATAACAGGGCGGTCTCGGCACACTGTGTAGGGACCGCCCTGTCAGCTCTCCGATCTCTTCTATGGGGGATCGGATGAGCACGGACCGTCTGTCCATGTTCATCCGATCCGCTCTGCAGACGGATAGAAAAATAGGATTTTCCTCCGTCTGCAGAATCGGACAATAGCGAAGGCGGACGATATCGGGTGTCTGCGGATGTTCATCCGCAGACACCCGCTATGCCATAGGGATGCATGTATGTCCGTATTTCATTCGCTAAGGGATGGATGAAATACGGACATGTGTGAAAGGGGCCTAAAAGTGTAACTTCCACTCATTTGTCTCCTCTTTCTCTCCAGTGCCACAATTGGCACCTTTCGGGGAGGGTGGGGGAGGGAGGACAGGATACCCATCTTTTTTATAACGGCCTGTGACATCACTGTGGGGCTCCCTCCTACTTCCTCCTCCTCCTTTCCCCGTCGCCAAGCCAGTAGGAGAGGGGAGCGGGGCCTCACGCATGTGCAGTAGTGTTCCCAGCGTGAAGCCGTAAGGCTACACTGCTGGGTACCCTTACCCGAAATGGCGGCAGCAGCACCTGACAGTGCCTCGCCGACATTGTTCAGTACCGACATCGTTGGACTCCAGTCCTATTGTTAAAAGTTTTTTTTTTGGTTCGGAACACCGCTTTAAAAACTATGGCCCATTTAAAAATACTGGCCAATCATCGAAACAAGACCCCACCTTACCTAAAGGACCTTGCTCCCTCTCTGGCCAATATGCTGCAGAATCATGAGTGCAATTGAGAGATCAACAACAAAATGATATCTACTGGTTTAGCCAACAAGAGAGAGATGTCATAGGAAAAGGTACGTGCATTCTTGGCAATTTGGTTGTTGGCCGGTTGTCACAAGTGACAGAATTGTTGGCATAATCTGGCACTAAATTAGTCATGTTTAAAGCAGATTTAAATGTAATACTTAGCTAGGGTGTAGTGACCACTGTGACTTACCTTCCTAAAGTCATCTTTTTTTTTGTGAGACCCATTGTCTCCCCTGTCTTGCTGTTTATGGTATTGGATATATTTAGAAACAGCTGTATTAAACAGGCACTTTTGTTCTTAGCTAGCAGTATGCATCACTACAAATTAAGCAGGTGTGTGAAAAGACAGGAGTGAAAGTAGTTTTCTATCCCTCTATGTTACATCCTGTTTAAGATAATTCATCGGGGAGGGACTGACAGTAAATGGTTATAATTAGATTTACATAGTCACCAACATTTGAAAAACATTTCCAGGCACACTGCTAAGGAGCCTGTGAAAAGTAAATCCAGCCTGCATATACAGCTCTCTCCACGGACGATAAACCATCTATAACATTTTTAAAATTAATATTGAATTTTCAATTTTCCTCACTAGAAATAAGGATTGTCATTAAGTATTCATAAATAACCTTTCTAGTACTAACCTAAATATATCACATATGATAGTGTAAGTTATGTAACTGTTATTTTCAGTTCCTGTTGGCTGTTTTTGTTGAAAATAGCAGTTATTATGCCAAATAGTGATAATTATAGCTTAGTGAATTGATGGTCTCCAATGACCCTTTATACCATTAAGTAAAAAACACCCATCATCTCAATGTCCCTCCTGTAAAGAGTCTTTTTAACCACTTGCCACCGGCCATATAGCAATATGATTGCTATATCCTGACCGGATGTCATTTGATGTCGCCAGGATATCAAGCTGCTGCGTGCCCCCGGGGCACACATCGCAGTGATCGTTGTTGCGGTGTGTCAGTCTGACACACTGCAACTCTGATCTAGGTAAAGAGTATTTGACAGAAACTCTTTACCACGTGATCAGCCATGTCCAATCACGGCTGATCACGATGTAAACAGGAAGAGCCATTGATCGGCTTTTCCTCACTCACATCTGTCTGACGCAAGTAGAGGAGAGCTGATCGGCTGCTCTGACAGTGGGGGTCGGTGCTGATTGATTTTCAGCGCAGCCCCCCCCCCCCCCCGAGGATGCCCATACTGGACCACCAGGGACGCCACCAGGACCACCAGGGATGCCCACCACTAGTCGCCACCAGGTATGCCACACATGGCCACCAGGGATGCCAATCAGTGCCCACAATGGATGCCAATCAGTGCCCACAATGGGAATCACTGATTGGCAGGCATTATTGTTTGGCACTGATTGGCATCGATCAGTACCATCCATTAATGTACATCAGTGCCACCTATCAGTGCCCAACCATGCCCATCCGTGCCACCTATCAGTGCACATCCGTGCCAACTATCAATGCTCATCCATACCGCCTATCAGTGCCCATCCATGCCGCCTATCAGTGCCCATCAGTGCCCATCAGTGCTGCATATCAATGCCACCTATCAGTGCCCATCAGTACGCCTATCAGTGCCCCATCAGTGCCGCATTTTAGTGCCCATCATCAGTGGCAACTCATTGGTGCCACCCCATCAGTGCCACCTCATTGGTGCTACATTATCTATCCCCATCAGTGCTGCCTTATCAGTGCCCGTCAGTGCAGCCCCTTTAGTGCCCATTAGTGAAGGAGAAAAACGTATTTACAAAGTTTTGTAACAGAAACAAAAAAAATGTTTTTCTAAATTTTCGCTCTTTTTTTTATTTGTTTAGCAGAAAATAAAAATCCCAGAGGTGATCAAATAACACCAAAAGAAAGCTCTATTTGTGGGAACAAAATGATAAAAATGTAGTTTGGGTACAGTGTAGCATGACCGCGCAATTGTCATTCAAAGTGCCACAGCGCTGAAAGCTGAAAATTGGTCTGGGCAGGAAGGTGTATAAGTGGATTGATGTGGTTAAAACAAAATTTAGGGCTGCTAATTAATCCTAAGCATTGTAACACTCCCCCCCCCCCAACATATTTAAAACTTGTGTCATTAAGGGGATAACCTAACTTACCATAAGCCACAGTTTCTTAGCTCCAGTCCTCTTTGACCCCATTCTGGAAAATTTTGTTGGGCCATCCTACATCATCACTGACAATGAAAGACCAGTACTGGCCTTTGGTCCTACATTGTACCTGATGACATTGGTGAGAGGAGCAGTTATAAGATCAGTCAGAGACCGGCAAGAAGAAATGCTTGCCTGGGCGCGCAACCTGCAGCCCTCCAGCTGTTGCTAAACTACAAATCCCCTGAGGCCTTGCAAGTCTGACAGTTACAAGCATAACTCCCAAAGGCAGAGGCATGATGGGACTTGTAGTTCTGCAACAGCTGGAGGTCCACAGGTTGAGCACCCATGGCTTAATGGAACCAGTCTTCACAGCCATATCTGGAGGAAAGGAAACCTGAAGGGTCATGGATGAAGGTTTTACTCAGTTTGTTAAACCCCCTGGGAAAATGAGCATTAAATCATTTATTAGCTGGGGTGGGGAGGACAATGTTTATGAACTTTTTATTGCGCTTGGGCTTTATCAGCCTGGTGATAAAATCTGACAGGCAAAGAGGACCCCAAGTATCCTGTATCTTATGGTGTAGGTAATGATGTAGGACCTGCTTAACGAAGCATTATCCATATTTTATTTATCATAAAAAGTTATTTTCCCCGTATATATATATATATATTTATATATTTTTTATAGAAAACCATCACAATACAGAACAGACTACAAAAGAAAAATACCAAACTAAAGCAAACCTTACATCTCATTGCTGTTATCGTTTACTCAGGGAGCAGCTTGCATGACACACACAATTGTAAATACTGATAAAACTTTTCTTAGGTATAGACTGCTTTCAACTCTGCCTTCACTCTATTCAAATACCTAACACAAATAAGTGTAAAAGAACTAAACCCCTTATACCGAGTCATTTCTTAAACAATCTCTCAATTTTATCCAACAATTGGAAATTTCCAAATTTCCGAATTTCTAATTTCTGAATTTTGAATTTCTGAATTTGAAAAATTTCTGAAAATTCAGAATTTTTGAAAATTCTGAATTTCAGAAATTCAAAATTTCAGAAATTCAAAATTTCAGAAATTGGAAAATTAGACATTTCTCAAATTGTAAAATTCGCAAATTGGAAACGCAGAAATGCGAAATTTAGGAAATTTGAAATTAGGAAATTCAAAAATTCTGAATTTGAAAATTTGAAAAACCAAAAATAAGAATGAAAATCAGAAAATTCAAAACAAGGAAAATCCCAAAATCTGAAATAGTAACTATTAAATTCTAGATGTTGGAATTTCATTTCAAATTTGGCTGTTAATGAACGTAACGAGTATGAATTTATCCAAAGTTCCGAATTATCTGAAATAACGAATGGCATATCGAAACAAATGGAACACAACAATCTAATAATAATAAAAAACAACAATAATAATAATAAAACCCTTTTATTAATATTATTTATTATTCCTTTGTTCCATTCCATTTGTTTAGATGTGGCATTCATTATTTTGGATAATTCTTAACTTCAAATAAATTTGTATTCGTTACGTTCACAAACAGCCAAATTTGAAAGGAAATTCCAGTACCTATAATTTAATAGTTAGTTATTATTAATTAGTCATTATTTCTAATTTTACTGATTTTCTCTTTCTTTTTTTCAGATTTTCTAATTTTAAAATTTCAGAATTTTCGAATTCTGAAAATTCAGAAATTTGAAAATGTGAAAATCCGAAAATCCGAAAACTCAGAATTTGGAAATTCAGAAATGTGAAAATCTACATTTTTGGATTTCTGAATTTCTGAATTACGGATTTTTGATTTTTCAAAAAAATAAATAAATAAATGAAGCGAAAACGAACAAATTTGTTGTCAGTGCACATTTCTATATCACCCATATAATCCCTATCCTTGAATTATGGGTATCTATACACCCTCATCAGGTGGATTCTGCAATGTTTCTATACGTAATGGTTTTTTTTTTATTCATATAAGATCTCTAAAGATACTATTAATTATTTTAAAGGGTTTTTTTGTTTTGTTATGAAGTACATATAATAATTGAGGCATCCACATCATCCTTATAAAATTAGATCTGCCAGATATAGGCAAAGGGGTCTTACACCACATATTAATTATGGAGTGTCTCATTGTACTTTGAATTAAGGGGAAAAAATTATTTTTTCTAGCTCTTACTTTAAGATCCTGTTGTAAAATTTAAACCATTTAATAAACTTTGGGAAATGTGATTTTCCCATTACTGCCCACACATAAGGCCACTCTGCTATCAAAGGCTTTAGTTGCAATTAAAGATAATCTCTCTTTAGCGCTCATATTATCCAGAGGTATTTAAACATTAAAAAAGCTACACCAGTTATTATGGGCTATAGATTTATTAGGTAAAAAGCCTGTAAAGTTAGGATTTAGAACTTTACGTATTACCTTAATCAAACATTTACTGCAAGCAAAAATATTGTGTTCTACGAATCTGGATGCATTGCATCCTTACTTGGTTTCAATATTGTCACCAGTATTTCTTCATACATAGAGGATGGTAATACAAAAAGCTTGAATGATGTGATAATAGCGTCTAAAATTATGGCAAGAAAAACTGTTTTTAAAGGGCAACTACACTTTTGTGTAAAAAAATAAAAATAAAAAATTATATATAACCGGTCCTGCGCCACCATATTTGACTGTAATATCATCAATAGACTGATGTCTGTTCCGGGTTCAGCCGCACGCCTCCCAATGATGTACTGATTGGCCCACCCCACCTCCTTTCTTCAATGAAAAGCTATGACCCCTGGGATATGTGACGTGCCTGTCAGGCATATCATTCGGCTAGGAGGGCAGGGCCCAAACATTTTCTTTAAAAAGATAAAGATTAAGAGAAAACAGAAACCTTGCTATGCATGCAGAGGACTGGAGGAGGGGTTGAGGGGAGGGATCACGTTATATAGGGTGAAGATCCACTTTAAAGCCTCATGCACACGGGCGGATTTGTCAACGGGAAATCTTGGATGTGAGCTTGTTGTCGGAAAGTCCGACAGTGTGTATGCTCCATCAAACATTTGCTTTCTGACTTTCTGCCAACAAATGTTTCTTAGCAGGTTCTCAAATTTTCCACCAACAAAACTTCATTGTCGGAAAGTCCGATCATGTGTACACAAGTCCGTCACACAAAAGTTCACGCATGCTCTGAATCAAGCAGAAGGAGCCGCACTGGCTATTGAACTTCCTTTTTCTCAGCTCGTTGTACGTCTTGTACATCAATGCGTCCCCACGTTCGGAATTGCTGGCCAACATTTGTGTGACCGTGTGTATGCAAGACACGTTTGAGTCAACAAAAATCCACGGTTTTGTTGGCGTAAAGTCTGATTGTGTGTATGGGGCATTAGACTTGTATGCCTCTCCTATGACATTAGATACAGTGGAGTAAGTGAAGCCATCCTACGACTGGATGTGTGTTAGTTGCAGTTTTAGCAAGTGGAAAAAAAAAAAGAAAAAAATGCCTATAGGGTAGCAATATTATTAATAAAAATGAATACAGCCCCACACATCTAATGTCTGGTAAAATACATGTAGCACCCTCCTTGTTAGGCTGCTAGGTGAATTACATTTTTGGCTCCTTCTGTAATCAATGGATCAGTTGTTTTGTCTGGTCTGTTCAGAGCTTCAAGCGGGAGTCCGCCGGGACTCCGCGTTTTTTTTTTTTAAAAGCCAGCAGCTACAAATACTGCAGCTGCTGACTTTTAAAATAGTGACACTTACCTGTCCAGCGCGCCCGCGATGTCGGCACCCGAAGCCGATCTGTAGATCGTCTCTCGGGTGCTGCCGCCGCCATCTTGGGTATGGGAATCAGGAAATGGAGCCTTTCGGCTTCATTTCCCGGCTCCCTACTGCGCATGCGCGAGTCGCGCTGCGCAATAAGGACGGTCCCCGCTGCCTCTGGGATCTGTGTGTTTTCCCAGCAGGCAGCGGGGCACTTGCGGAAAGGGGCGGGCACTTGCGGAAAGGGGCGTAATCTACGCCCCTTTCCGCAGAGAGCTATCCCGGAAGTGGGTGCAGATACCTGTACTGTACAGGTATCTGCACCCCCCTCCCCCCTGAAAGGTGCCAATTGTGGCGCCGGAGGGGTGGAGGGTTCCGATGAGCGGAAGGTCCACTTTAGGGTGGACCTCCGCTTTCACTAACTGGGAGTTTGATTGCTTCCCCCTGCCCCCAGAAGAAGTTGCTGGAGCCTAGAGAGAGAATTCAAATGATTCAATATTGAGCAGGGCCTAGCCGTTCCCTGGGAGATATGACCAGATGATGTCTGGGAGGCTATTAAAGCAGAGTTCCACCCATTCAAAAGTCAGCAGCTACAAAAAGTGTAGCTGCTGACTTTTAGTGAACATACACTCACCTGTCCTGTGATCCAGCGATGCGTCCCCCCTGAAGCCTCGCTCCTCTCCCCCTCCTCTCCACGGCGCCGGCATTGCAAGTGTGGGCGCCCGGCTGTGACAGCTTGCGGCCTCACAGCCAGGCGTGTACTGCGCATGTGCGAGTCATGCTGCGCTGTCTTGAATAGCCGGGGCAATCTTCGGAGACCTGTGACGTGTTCCAGAAGATTGCAGGGAGGGAGGGGGAGGAGAGGTGAAGTTCTGCTCAGCCCCACGATACCAGGAGAGGAAGTGGGAGCTGGGTACCTGTCAAAAGCAGGTAACCGCTCCCCTCCAAAAAAACAACATGGCAACGTGGCATGTCAGAGGGTCAGGAGTACTTAATGCGGAAGTTCCATTTTTGTATGGAACTCCGCTCTAAAAAATCTAGAGCCCTGAATGAAGAGATTGCCTTTTTCCCCTGTGAGGGAATGGATCGTGAGCTGAAAGGGAAAGGTGAGAGGGCAGTGGAAGCTGCCCCTGAAGCACTTTGGACTGGATGCCAAATTACTCTATAAGGAACTGCATCTATAGAATGATCCTGTTCCAAGATTCTGTGAGTGAAGCCTCCTTTCTGTGCTGCACCTCAGTTCATGGTCACTAACCATAAATAAAGAGACTGTTCCAGTCAGCCTCTATTTACTTCATGGTCCCCAGCCATGAGCATTAAGATTGTCCCAGTGTTCTTCTATTGTACTGCCAATTACCTGGTCCTTAGCCATGAGACTACAGACTGTTTCAAACTACCCTCTAATACCTACCCGTGAGTGACAGACTGCTCTCTTTTTCTGGAGATGAGCGTGTCCTCTGTCTATTAAGCTCAAGTTTTATGGAGTATCCCACACACCTTCATGCTCTCCTGTTCCAAGTTCTACAACAAGTAAACTTTAAAAAGACATCCCTGAGACCAGCCTTTCTCAACCTTTACAACACAGAGGAACCCCTGAAATAATTTTCCAGTCTCAGGGAAGCCTTGTAAAAATGACTATATCTACAACTTATGATACATTAGATTGATGGTCAGTAGGAAGAATGCTCCTTATACTTGTCGTCATTGGGAAAAATGACTCCTTACAGACAGAAAAAGGGATCAATAATGTCAGTGGGAACTTATCTGAGGGGCACAGATTGCTCATGGAACCCCTAACAACCTCTGGAGGAAACCTAGGGTTCCATTGGACCCCCTAGTAAGCTCTGGAGGAACCCTAGGGTTCCATGGAACCCAGGTTGAGAAACCGTGCCCTGGTGTCACGTACCTTAAGGCAGAGCCCGGAGTGCAGGGAGTGGCTTCTCGTAGACCTCTGACTCGAGAGACCCTGGTAGTGATGACAGGGCCTCGGGAACACAGAGGGGCACAAGTGCCTGACTGGATGGTAGATGTAAGAAGCAGCAGACCGATGATGGTGGAGGTGTATTGTAGTCCAGTAGCGGAATGCAGGCAAAGGTAAGGTTCAGCAGACAGCAGAAGGATTCCTGTAGTCCGGCAACGGGATGCAAATGATCACAGGGTACAGCGAACAACGGAAGGGGTTCTGTAGTCCGACAGCGGATGCAGGTGCAACCGGGATACTGCAGGAAGTGGGAAGAGTCCAGTAGTCTGCAGCAAGAGGTAGAAGGCAACCAGCGCAGAGGGAGTAACAGCCGGGTATGGTGGGAGACTGGGAGGTGTCCTGTAGTACAGCAGCGGTGAACAGGCAACTTACAGTTGACGGATGGTGTTACAGTTCAGGTCAGGCACAGGCGGGCAGATCAGGTACAGAAACGGAATCCAGAAGAGTAGTCGGGTACAAAGCCAAAGTCGGGGGGCAGGCAGCAAACAGCAGAGTCGGGAACAGGCCGGGTTCAATACGGATCAGGATACGGATGCAGGTTCAGGTTCAGATACAGGTTACCAGGAAGCACGGGAACGATGTTGATCAGGTAGCAAGGCAGTGAAGCATGGATCCAGTTTAAATAGCGCTATTGGCGGCAATTGCATCAAACGGCCGCGCGCACCGGCGTGCGCGCCCCCGCGCGCACGCGCACGTGCACGCGCGCACCACTGATCGCGGTAACGCTCTTGAAACTGCGCAAAAGATCTCCTGCGACTTACACCGCTCGGACGCCTGTGAGAAGGATCTTCCTGACATTGCCCCCCTCCAATGGGCAGCCTCCGGATGCCCAACTGGGACATCTTACCTGGGTGAGATCTTTTGAATGCCAGAACCAACCTCTTGGCGTGGATACCAGTCTCTGGTTCCCAGGAGTTCTCTTCTGGACCATACCCCTTCCATTTCACCAGATACTGGACCTGGTTGCGTCTCTTTCTGCAATCCAAAATCGCTTCAACTTCAAATTCCTCCTCACCATCAATAAGCACAGGTTCAGGAGGACCCACGTTCCGATCAGTGAAGGGATCCTGGATTGAAGGTTTTAAAAGGGACACATGAACCACTGGGTGAATAAGCAGCGATTCCGGTAATTTCAGTTCATAAGCCACATTATTAATTTTCCTGGTTATTGGGAAGGGACCCACAAATCTTGGGCCCAGTTTTCTAGATGGACATGTTAATTTCAAATTCAAAGTACACAGCCAAACTAAATCCCTGGGTTTCAGATCGAGCTCCCCTCTCCTCTTCTTGTCAAAAACCGCCTTGTTGCGTTCTTGGGTCCTTGCCATCGTCTCCTGAAGCAACTTGTTATTGGTGCAGAAAAAGTTCAAAGTTTCTTGAGCCGCCGGAACCGTACATTCTGGGATGTTGGCTGATAAGAACTGAGGGTGAAAACCATAGTTCGCGAAAAAGGGAGACTGACTCGTTGCAGAATGAACAGAGTTATTGTAGGCGAACTCGGCAAGTGGTAAAAGGGATACCCAATCTTCTTGCGAAAAAGAAGAATAACAACGCAAATATTGCTCAAGGGTCTGGTTTGTTCGTTCAGTCTGACCATTGGTCTGGGGATGGTAGGCAGAAGAGAACGAAAGGTCAATTTTCAGGGACTTACACAAAGCTCTCCAAAATTTTGATGTAAATTGCACCCCACGATCAGAAACAATGTTTGCAGGTATACCGTGGAGCCTTACTATCTCCTTAATGAAGATCCTTGCGGTCTCAGGGGCAGAAGGTGTACCCTTCATGGGCAGAAAGTGGGCCATTTTAGAAAATCTGTCAACCACCACAAGGATAGTGGTATAGCCTTCTGACAGTGGTAATTCTACAATAAAGTCTATGGAAATCATTCTCCAAGGTCTTTCCGGAATGGGAAGTGGTTTCAGCAACCCCCAGGCTTGGGTCTTGCTACCCTTGTTCTGGGTACAGGTGATGCATGATTCTACATAAAGCTTACAGTCTCTTAGTAACTGAGGCCACCAGAAGGTGCGTTGGAGAAGTTCGGCGGTCTTGCGTACCCCAAAGTGGCCGGCCAGTTTGTGGTCGTGGCAAGATTTGAGAACAGCTACCCGTAGTTGTTGGGGCACGTAGATTTTATTTTCATGCCATAACAAATCATTGCTAGAGTGTAGGGTGGTGTTTGATGGGTGCGAAGCCGAAGATGAAGCTTGCTTGAGTTGGGATAAAAGATCTTCCTGGAGCATAAGGAAATTTCCGGGTGCAAGGATGGTATCTGTAGATTGAAGAACTTCGGGTTCGCTGAACATCCGAGACAGCGCGTCGGGTTTGGTGTTTTTCGATCCGGGCCTATAGGTAATGTGGAAGGAAAATCTTGTAAAGAAAAGTGCCCATCTGGCCTGACGCGGCTTCAGCCTCTTAGCGGTCTTCAAATACTCTAAGTTCTTGTGATCAGTGTATACCAGAATGGGATGAGCTGCTCCCTCCAGGAGATAGCGCCACTCCTCAAGTGCGGCTTTGATAGCGAGTAGCTCCCTGTCCCCGACATCATAATTCCTCTCCGCTTCAGACAACTTACGTGAGAAGAACGCCACCGGATGCAATAAGGCCTTGGGGCCCTGTCTCTGAGAGAGGACTGCCCCCACTGCAATTTCAGATGCATCCACCTCGAGGATGTAGGGTAGCGCAGAATTAGGGTGCTTCAGGATAGATGCTGACACAAACTGCTCTTTAAGGGAGGAAAATGCAGCCTGAGCCTCCGGAGTCCACTGGAACTTGATACCCTGTCTGGTTAATCTTGTGATCGGGGCGATGATCGTAGAAAAATCCTTGATGAACTTACGATAAAAGTTTGAAAACCCCACAAAACGTTGAATACCTCTCTTATCAGTAGGGGCTGGCCAGTCCAGGATGGCCGAAACTTTTTGCGGATCCATCTTGATTCCATCCACCGAAATAATCAGCCCCAGAAACTGAATGCTGCGACGTTTGAACTCGCACTTCTCAGGTTTTGCGTACAAGCCGTGTTGACGAAGCCGAGTAAGAACTCTTTTAACGTGATCCCTGTGAGCGGGCAGAGAGGGGGAGAAAATCAAAATGTCATCCAGGTACACTATGACAAACAGGTCGAGATAGTCTCTAAAGATATCATTCACAAAATGCTGGAAAGTCGCAGGAGCGTTGCATAGCCCAAAGGGCATTACGAGATATTCAAAGTGTCCGAAGCGGGTACGGAAGGCAGTCTTCCATTCATCCCTGCTTCGGATACGGACCAAATTATAGGCTCTGCGAAGATCCAGTTTTGTGAAAATAACGGCTGATCCAAGGCGCTGAAATAATTCGGGCACCAAAGGCAATGGGTACCGGTTTTTGACTGTAACCTTATTTAAGTCCCGATAGTCAACACATGGGCGGAGAGAATGGTCCTTCTTTTCTACAAAAAAGATTCCTACTCCTGCTGGGGAAGTAGAAGGACGTATGAACCCCTTTTTCAGATTGTCATCAATGTAAGTCCTGAGAGTCTCCAATTCCACTTCCGTTAAGGGGAATATCCTCCCGAAAGGGATTTCGGCTCCGGGGAGGACCTCAATCGGGCAATCATAGGGTCTATGAGGGGGAAGTGTTTCTGCCCCCTTCTTGGTGAACACGTCCAAGAAGCTATGGTAGGCCTCAGGAACACACTGGCGAGTCTCAACATCGGTCTCCATACACATTAAATGGGGTGAGACCTTAATTGCTTCTTGGAGGCAGTGCTGCCGACAATAGGGAGAGACAAAGTAAATGTTCCCGGTTTGACCAATCAATTTGCGGATTGTGTGCCCGAAGCCAGGGCATATCCAGTATGATAGGGAAAAGGGGAGATTCAATAATGTCCAGGCAGAGTTGTTCCTGATGGTTACCGGACATAGTGGCAGTCAAAGGAAGCGTCTCTTGTGTCACCGGTCCAGATTTGATAGCTGATCCATCGGCAAGGTGTACAGTCAATCTCTTCGCCCTGGGCCGTAAGGGCACTTGGAATTTTCGGGCAAACGATAAGTCCATAAACCCACTGCACGATCCAGAATCAACTATCGCGGCGACTTGAATGTTCCCTCCGGGAAGCTGAAGAGAAACGGGAACAGCCAGGTGAGTAGCATTACTAGGCACAGCAGGTAAAACAGGAGTAGACAAAGAAGAGTGCTTACGGAATTTGGCAGGACAGGATCTCACATAGTGTCCGGGCTCCCCACAGTAAAGACACAGATTGTTGAGCTGTCGGCGTTGTCGTTCTTCGGTAGTGAGCGTTGGTCTAAGTAAGCCCAGTTGCATGGGTTCAGGAGTGTCAGCAGCAGGGTGTGCAGGGGGGTTTGGAACACGGGGTAACATCCAGACTGGTCGGGACGGCCCGGCAGTGCGTTCTGCTCTCCGTTCTCTCAGGCGTCTGTCAATCTGGATGGAGAGATTAATAAGGGCTTCAAGTGTTGCTGGAATACCAACCCGGGCCAGTTCATCTTTTAAAGGTTCAGAGAGTCCCATGCGAAATTGGTAACGTAGAGCGGCATCGTTCCAGGTAGTATCGGAACTCCAGCGCCGGAATTCGGACGCATAGTCCTCTGCCGCTCTACGGACTTGCTGAAGAGAATATAAGGCTGCTTCCGCAGTGGCCGCTTGTTGAGGATCCTCATAGAGCAAACCCATTGCTTGGAAAAAGGTATTCAAGTTATTAAGGCATGTATCCTTTTGCTCCAAAAGGCGGTGGGCCCATGCCTGGGGCTCACCCAGTAGGAGGGAAATGACAAAACCCACCTTAGTGGATTCAAGAGAGAAAGTTCTGGGTTGAAGTGCAAAAAATAGTTCACAGGCATTGCGAAAAGCTCTATACTTGCTGCGATTTCCCGAAAACCTCTCCGGAGTTGGGACCTTGGGTTCAGGGGGCATCATAACCACTGATGGCGCAGAAGACGTTCCTGGCACGGTAGGGCCTGTGGTAGATAAGACCTGGACACGCTCTTCCAACCGAGAATAGCCTTCTTGTAGAGATTTAACAGCCTGGGTAAGTCCAGCAAGATGACGGCATAAATCATCCATAGCAGAATCTCCCTGCGTGGGCTCAGACATGGCTGCCTGATACTGTCACGTACCTTAAGGCAGAGCCCGGAGTGCAGGGAGTGGCTTCTCGTAGACCTCTGACTCGAGAGACCCTGGTAGTGATGACAGGGCCTCAGGAGCACAGAGGGGCACAAGTGCCTGACTGGATGGTAGATGTAAGAAGCAGCAGACCGATGATGGTGGAGGTGTATTGTAGTCCAGTAGCGGAATGCAGGCAAAGGTAAGGTTCAGCAGACAGCAGAAGGATTCCTGTAGTCCGGCAACGGGATGCAAATGATCACAGGGTACAGCGAACAACGGGAGGGGTTCTGTAGTCCGACAGCGGATGCAGGTGCAACCGGGATACTGCAGGAAGTGGGAAGAGTCCAGTAGTCTGCAGCAAGAGGTAGAAGGCAACAAGCGCAGAGGGAGTAACAGCCGGGTATGGTGGGAGACTGGGAGGTGTCCTGTAGTACAGCAGCGGTGAACAGGCAACTTACAGTTGACGGATGGTGTTACAGTCCAGGTCAGGCACAGGCGGGCAGATCAGGTACAGAAACGGAATCCAGAAGAGTAGTCGGGTACAAAGCCAAAGTCGGGGGGCAGGCAGCAAACAGCAAAGTCGGGAACAGGCCGGGTTCAATACGGATCAGGATACGGATGCAGGTTCAGGTTCAGATACAGGTTACCGGGAAGCACGGGAATGCTGTTGATCAGGCAGCAAGGCAGTGAAGCATGGATCCAGTTTAAATAGCGCTATTGGCGCCAATTGCGTCAAACGGCCGCGTGCGCATCCGCGTGCGCACGAGCACGTGCACGCGCGCACCGCTGATCGCGGTAACGCTCTTGAAACTGCGCAAAAGATCTCCTGCGACTTACGCCGCTCGGACGCCTGTGAGAAGGATCTTCCTGACACCTGGACTGTTCAATAAACTTGTTGCTGTGTGTCTGGTTGCCTCTCTATTGATTTGGTAAAGAATCTGTTGAACTATGGCGGGTCCCTCGGGGTACTACATACAATGTATTACATTTTTATTTTTCAAATTAGACACACTTTAAGATACCAAGGGAGCCTCTGTGGTGTAGAGGGGATGGGAAGAAATTTTTCTCCAATAAGTTACCAGTAGATGTTGAAATCCATCCTCCTAGTGCTAAACTGAAAACAAAACCTGTTGATTTTACTATCTGCTAAGGCACAGCAGCTGCCATAGAGTGCTAAGTGTTTGTCCACCAACAGGTAGCAGTCATTCAGTGCTCTAATATTTGATTTAACTGACACGTAGGGAAAGCAGCTATATTTTTTTGTTGTGATATTTTTCTTATTTGTGCTCACAATTAAAAACCCTTACTGTTCTGCTGACTACAACTCAGTCTGTGTCCTATTTGTGTGCGTTTTAATGGAACTTGTTTCCTTGCTCTTATTCAAATTGCTGTGTATTTGAATGCTTTCATTGCGTGACATCAAAACAATTCATTAGTAATTTCCCTTAGAAGGGGGATGAAAGGATTTTGTGTACCCACGATGTTCCGATGCGGCGTAAAGTAGCTCGCTATTGAATTTAAAGTGTCATATTCTTGGACCCAGAATGTGTATTTTGCAGAAATTAAGCATTAATCTGTTCTATATGGTAGTGAGAGCTTCAATAGTAATTATCATAATAACAAATGTTAATATGGAGTGCGCTGCGATTAAACAGAGGATACCATCTGGTGGCGGAGAGCATGCCAGCTCACGCAGTGGAACTGCACGATACGTTCTTTTGTATTAGGCTTCCATGTAACAAATGTGTGCCGCTGCGAGGAGCTATTTTTGAAACAGATGATTCAATTAGTGGCTGGATCAACCAAATACAAAATTCCACATGTAAGCATCACGGATCATACCAAGCAGCTGTAAAGTAATAAAATAAAACAGGAGGAAATGTACATCCTGTTTATAATCACAAAAAATTAACATGTATATCTTTAGAATGCATTACTGAAAGACCTTGTCTACGCCCACCATCAACTGCCATATGTACTCCCACCAATAACTGCCAATTTGTTGCAACTGGAAGATGTATAGGAGCCATGTTTTTTATTTTTTAATTGCTAGACTTATTTTTTAACCCATTGCAAACAGTAATCTTCCAAATGATCAGGGAGTAAAGGTGGCCTTACTTGGATCAAAATTTAGCCAGTAGAGCAGGGACTGGCTGAAATTCAGATTCATGCATAGGCACCCTGCTAGTACACATGTCAATTGATAGCCTGTCCATTTTTTTCCCAAATGATTAGTGCCACCGGCTATAGCAGACAACACTAATCATTGTATTCTGCTAGTAGGGAAGGCACCCCACATTCCACTGCCGGAAGAACACGTTGCTGAAAGGATTCCCCCATCAACACGAAAGAGATTATGAAAGCTGCACAAACATGTATTCCTCACAGCAATGTCTGTGTGACTATTCACTATCACCTCATTCATTATTTACCTTAAAAACCAAAAACACTCAGTAAATAACTCATAAGATGGTGTTAAACTCAATTTACTAAGGAAATAAATAAATAAATATATGCGTTAAACCAAGTCATTAGATAAGTTAATAAATAATTGTGGGTAGAAGCTGTTAGAAAGTCTACAAATTGCCTAGTGTATGGCAAGTATAAATGCATGAAATATAACATTGTTTTAACTTCAAATAAGTTGTCTGGATTTGCTCTAACCTTTTTCTGTCATATTAGCAGCCATTCAAAACAGTTTTTCTGTCTTGCAATAGTATGGTGTGAAGTTCATATTTGTGAACACGTTTCTGCTTGGCCAATATTTGCATGCATGTCTGTTGGAGAATCTCAATCAAGTGATTCAGAAATCTGGGCAACAGTGATTCGTGATCAGGAATCCAGAAAATAATGATCCTTGACCAGGAATCTAGGCCAGGGATCTTTAAACTTTCTAAACAAAGGACCAGCATACTGTCTTTCAGACTTAAGGGAAAGTGGACCAAGGACGGTAGGAGTAGTCTCAGACTTGGTGATCTATGGGAGTAAAAACTTGACATAGTATCTGTGGTTAGTGTCCCATCATTGTTTTTAGTGGGAGGAATTATGCCCCATTACTGCTGTCAACGAGAGGAATAATTCCCCATCATTGGTGTTAGTGAGAGGAATAGTGCCCATCGTTGATGTCAGTGTGTAAGCAGGTTGAAATACTAGACAACTGTTGCCCCAGTTGGGAGGAAAGCGTTAACTGTATCTTCTGGGTCTCTTGCTTTGGCAGCTTTTGGTGGGCTCTGCCCTCCTCCCTGTGCATATAAATTCAGAAGGAAGACTGTGCCCCAAGGTGTTCCAGCCATGTGGAAAACAGGAAAGGCTGACAGCTACCTTTTATCCTGACCGCCGTCACTGAAGATTGCCTGCCTAAAGAAACTGCCAACATGCCTGGGGCTGCTGAGACCTGTAGTCCTCCCTGAAAAACACCAGCTCTAGAGAGTTGCCACTGTAGACTCTGCTGTATATGGACTCTTGAGTGTGGTTTTAAAGGGGAGCTGTATTTACATGGTGTACCCTTGGTAGTTGGAGTCCCTGGTTTAGATTAGGGATGGGCCGAACACCCCTCAGTTTGGTTTGCACCAGAACATGCGAACAGTCTATAGAACATGAGTGCAAATGGGCACAATGAGGCTGCAATTGGGCACAATGAGGCTGCAAATAGGCACAGTCAAAATCAAAGGAAGGGGCGCCTCTGGGTGTAGACGTAAAGGACACTTTTAATTATAAAAACATGTATATACAGGCAACCCACATTTCTGAGGTAAATGAGCGTTGAATACATTAAAATCTGAACATGGGCATAGTCATCATGAAATCTGTCAGGCTGAGGCGCTGTAGCTGCTTGTGTCCAGGAAACGAGTCCTTTGCTTTTTCCTGTTGACCTTGGAACGTGGTTTTCGGTTCCTTCCTGACGGTGGCCCTGGATGTGGATCTCCTGTATTTGATTTCTTATCATTTTCTTCACTCCACTGGACTATATTTATATAAATGTATGGACCCTATATGGCACGGACTTTTCTCTACATGTTTATTGGACTTTTTGTTTGATTGATTGCCTAGAGATCCATGTTATCTAGCACTGTGGGAAATTCCTGATCCTGTTTTTGCGCATTTACTTGTATATTGCAAATGGGCACAATGAGGCTGCAATTGGGCACAATGAGGCTGCAAATGGGCACAGTGACGATGCAATTGGGCACAATGAGGCTGCAGATGGGCATTGTTTACACAGTAGCTGTTGCATTTTCCCACCCTAGGCTTATACTCAAGTCAATAAATTTTCACAGTTTTTGGGGTAAAATTAGGTGCCTTGGCTTATATTCGGGTCGGCCTATACTCGAGTATATACGGTATATTTTTAAGAACATATAACTAGATTGTGGTTTAGGTCCTGCAGTCAATTTTTGTTTATTTTACATTACCCGCAAGGTCACTTTTTTGTTTTTTTCACAATAGGTTAATTGGCTACTATCTAAATTGGCCCTAGTATATGTATGTATGAATGTGAGTTAGGGGTCTTAGATTGTAAGTCTCTTGAGGGCAGGGGCTGATGTGAGTGTACAATATATAGATATAAAATTTAAATTGTTGGCGTTATATAAATACCTGTACTAAATAAATAAAGCAGTTTGATTTCAGACACAGGTTGCACCTTCCAGGAGGAGGAGTGGAGACCCCTTAGGCCAGCCATAGATGGTTTGAATCTTGGCCAGCCATATATGGTTTGAATCTTGGCTGGTTCAGCAGGTACCAGCCAAGATTTGATCAATGTATGAGCAGGCTGAATGTACCCAAGTTGATTAATCGATCGACTTGGGTATAACCAGCCTGTAGGATTTTACAATTATTGCTAGTGGCTTTTGAAGCTTCTAGCAGTAATCACTGTGTTCTCCAGGTGGGGGGCGACCTCCCCCGCAGTTTCCCCTGCCCCTCCGCCAGGAGAACACAATGGTGAGAGCAGTTCCCCCATCAACACTGACTGTGTAGATGGGGGAATCGGGTGATTTTCTTTCCTGCAACCAGTGGTTGCAGGAAAGAAAATTGCTCCATCTATGGCCTGCAGACATAATATGACGGTTGTAAGTTTGTATGGCAGTGATTATTAAAACTGCTTGGTAAGTCTCTTTTTTTTTAAACTTGAGCTTACTTTTTAATATATGAAATTTGAAGCAGTGAAAGGATCAATTTACTTTGCAATATTCTTTTCAAAAATATCTGTAGCTGCAAGTATTTGTCCTGCAACCTCAGGCATGAAACCTTTTAGAAAAGGGGGAACAGGAACAACTTACTGTCGAGAAGTCAGGTGCAGGAAGGCTATAGTGTTTCCGCATTTTGGACTGATGCTAAATTGTGGTTTCAAATATTCTTTACAAATGTATGTGAATGTACTGTATATTGTGTATTTTGCTATTCATTTGGAAAGTTCTATTTCAGCTTTTACAATGATTATATCTGCCTTATAGCCACACCAGGATGGGTCATTGTGGTTTTAAAAAAATGCTGCTCTCATATCGGTTTACTGCTTAAAGGGAAGCTATTTTAGGTTTATATCTGTTTTCTATATACAAAAAGCCACAACCTTTATTTGCTTACCTGAGTTATATAAGCTTTTTAGACTAGTAATTTAATGTTTTGTACAATGCCTGAGGAAAGAAGCTAATGGGTCCCCAAACCTTATATTTTTATTAAGTTAAAATAGTTCTAAAGGCAGAAGGTTTTTTATCTTAATGCATTCTATGTATTAAGCAAAAAAACATTCTGTGTGCAGCAGCCATCGTCAGCCCCCCAATACATACCTTAGCCCCATCCCGATCCTGCGATGTTGCACAAGAGCCTCGGCTGCTGTCTGGGGACTCTCCCTCATTAGCTGAGATAGCAGCGGGTTCCATTGGCTCCCACTGCTGTCAATCAAATTAAATAAGCCAATGAGGAGGGAGGGGGCAGAGCTTAGCTGTGGCTCCATATCTGAATGGACACACAGAGCAACGGCTTGGCTCGGGTGCCCCCATAGCAAGAGGAGGATTTGGGCTGCTCTGTGCAAAACCACTGCACAGAGCAGGTATGACATGTTTGTTTATTTTTAAACAGCAAAAAATAAAAAAATAAACAAGACTTTAATATCACTTTAAGTTAGAAAAGAGAGGATATCACTTGCACATGTCCTCAATTTGGTGGTGCAGTGTTTCTTAGCCCCTTCTCACCGACCGTACCGACATATGCGGCCTCAGCTTTAGGGGGTTATAACAGAATGATCCATGCAGCTGCATGCATCAACCCGGTACCATTTAGAGCAGGCAGTCGGCTCTTCAGGGATAACAACCGATGCGGCTAAAAGCCACTCAGCTGTAATCTCGGAGGACCGAGAGAGGACGTCCCCCCTCCCGTTGCCTTCCGCCGCTCTTCCCGTTGCCTTCTGCCTCCTGTCCCACCGGAAGACCCTAGACACGAGTCGGCACTTCCGCCAGCTAGAGTAAGCCTGGAAGGTAGCTAGAAATGGCTTTGTTTCAGTCTTCTGTCTGTAAATAGGGATGAGCCGAACACCCCCCCGGTTCGGTTCGCACCAGAACTTTCGAACGGACCCCAAATTCGAACGAACTTTAGAACCCCATTGAAGTCTATGGGACTCGAACGTTCGAAATTAAAAGTGCTAATTTTAACAGCTAATATGCAAGATACTGTCCTAAAAAGGGTTTGGGGACCTGGCTCCTGCCCCAGGGGACATGGGTCAATGCCTAAAATGTTTTTAAAAATGGCCGTTTTAGCGGGAGCACTGATTTTAATGACGATTAAAGTGAAAAAAAAGTGAAATATTCCTTTAAATATGGTGCCTGGGGGGTGTCTGTAGTATGCCTGTGAAGTGCCACGTGTTTCCCGTGTTTAGAACAGTCCCTGCACAAAATGACATTAAACGGAAATAACACCATTTAAAACTGCTTGCGGTTTTAATGTTATATCTGGTTCCTGCAATATGGTTGAAAATCATTGAGAAAAATGGCATGGGTAGCCCTCCCTGCCCATTACCAGCCTATTTGGGTCTTGTACGCATATTAAGGGGAACCCTGTACCCATATTAAAAAAAGGAAATGCGTGTGGCCCCCAGGCCCTATATACTCAGAACAGCAGTATACAGGGACTGTGTAGGTTTGTTGTGTTAAGTTGAATCTGTTTGTAATTTTCAACTGGTACATTTTTAAAGTGTAGCTCCAGTCAAAAAAACTATTTTTAAGCTTTTTGGAAAACATAGGGAAGGGTTATCACCCCTGTATAATTTGTTTTGTCGTCCATCTTTTTTCATCTCACTTGCTGTTGTCTCCGTCCGTTTGCAAGTAGGAGATGTTTGTAAGTTGGATGTTTGAAAGTAGGGGCCTGCCCTATATGCTCTGCAGAAATGACGGAACAAGGTGTTGGTTTTGCCACAACATTGTAAGCCCTCAAAGTGACTCTTGGTGGGCGCTGGAGCGCCCTGCTGTGAACGATTATATCAAGAATTGTAATTACATGCCATTGTTGAACAGTGGTAGAAAAACTGACCTTTGGTGGTTGTGGTGCTGGTGCCACAACACTATAAGTCCTCACAGTTACTCTGGGTGGGCACAGGAACGGGCCCTCCTGTGAAATATTATATCAAGAATTGTAATTACTAGTCCCTGTTAAACAGGGGCAGAAAAATTGGGCCTTAGGCACTGGTGCTGGTGCCACCACACTGCAACCTCTTCCATATACTCTAGTTTTATTGCAGGAATTAGCCCTGCTGCAAAGCATTGCATCAAAAATTGTAATTAAACGCCCCTGTTAACCACTTCCCGACCAGCGCACGACGATGTACGTCGACAGAATGGCACGGGCAGGCATATTGGCGTACAGGTACGTCCAATATTCAAAGCCGCCCTGCCATCGGGAGCGCGCCGCCGGTGACGCGCTCCCGCGCTGGTCGGGACCCCCGTGAGTCCGGTCGCGGGACCCACAGACTCGATCGCCACGGGCATCCCCGCGATCGTCTCACGGAGCGGCTGAATGGAGGAAATGCTGTGTAAACAACATTTCTCCATTCTGCCTAGCAACTAGTGACGCTGATCTCTGCTCCATGTGATTGGAGCAGAGATCAGTGTTCACTAAATGAATGCCCAACCCCCCCACAGTTAGTAACACACCCCTAGGAACACTTAACCCCTACACTGCCACCCACTGGTTAACCCTTTCACTGCCAGTGTCATTTACACAGGAATCACTGCATTTATATAGCAATGATTACTGTATAAATGACAATGGTCCCAAAAATGTGTCAAAAATGTCCGATGGGTCCCCCACAATGTCGCAGTCACAATAAAAATCGCTGATCGCCGCCATTACTAGTAAAAAAAAAAAATAATAAAAAATTATTAATAAAAATGCTATAAAACTATCCCTATTTTGTAAACGCTATAACTTTTGCGCAAACCAATCAATAATCGCTTATTGCGATTTTTTTTACCAAAAATATGTAGAAGAATACGTATCGGCCTAAACTGAGGGAAAAAAATGTTTTTTTATATATTTTTGGGGGATATTTATTATAACAAAAAGTAAAAAATAATGCGTTTTTTTCAAAATTGTCGCTCTATTTTTGTTTATAGCGCAAAAAATAAAAACCGCAGGGGTGATCAAATACCACCAAAAGAAAGCTCTATTTGTGGGAAAAAAAGGACGTCAATTTTGTTTGGGAGCCACGTCGCATGACCGCGCAATTGTCAGTTAAAGCGAAGCAGTGCCGAATCGCAAAAAGTGGTCTGGTCTTTGACCAGCAAAATGGTCCGGTCTGCAAGTGGTTAAACAGGGGCAGAAAAATTGGGCCTTAGGCACTGGTGCTGGTGCCACCACAATGCAACCTCTTCCATATACTCTAGTTTTATTGCAGGAATTAGCCCTGCTGCAAAGCATTGCATCAAAAATTGTAATTAAACGCCCCTGTTAACCACTTCCCGACCAGCGCACGACGATGTACGTCGACAGAATGGCACGGGCAGGCATATTGGTGACAGAAAAATTGGGCTGATGGCATCACCCAGAGCCAGAAATGTTCTTCCAACATATCAGCGGAGGAGGAAGAGGATAGACAATCAACATAACAGGACAGTCACTCAGCATAGGCAGTCTTGAAGGGATGTGATATTTAAAAAAAAAAATATTCGGTTACATCAGCTTCAGGTGCTTGGTAGCTGTGGGTGATCCAAGACTGATTCATCTTGATGAAGGTCAGTCGATCAACTGATTCGGTGGACAGGCGCACCCTGTGATCGGTAACAAAGCCACCAGCAGCACTGAAGGTGCGTTCTGAAAGAACGCTGGATGCAGGACAGGCCAGTAGCTCAATTGCATACTGTGCAAGCTCTGGCCAGTGATCCATCCTCAAGACCCAGTAAGCCAGAGGATTTTCGGTGGGAAAGGTGTCCAAGTCTGACCTTGCCCCTAGGTATTCCTGCACCATGTAAATCAGACGCTGGCGATGGTTGCTGGAACCGATCATACCTAGGGGCTGCGGACTAAAAAATTGTCTGAAAGCCTCAGTCAGACGGCCACCTTCTCCACCGCTCCTTCTGACCGATGCCTCAGCAACACGTTGTCCAGGACCAGGAGTTTGTAACCTCCCAGTCTCTGGGAACGCGTTGCACAGATCTTTCTGCAAGGCCTCCTGGAGATGTCTCATCCTCTGCTCCCTCTGCGATGGCAAGATAAGGTCGGCAACCTTACACTTGTACCGTGGATCAAGGAGAGTGGCCAGCCAGTAATGGTCCCTCTCCTTGATCCGAAGAATACGAGAATCCTTCCGCAGGCTTTGCAGGATCAGGGAGGCCATGCAGCGTAGGTTAGCTGAGGCATTCGGTCCGGAGTCCTCTGGGTCACTAAGGGCAACATGATCCGCAGCTGCCTCCTCCCAGCCACGTACAAGTCCACGTGTTTCTTGGGACTGTAAATCATCCCTACAAGACTGCTGCTGATGATGCTGAGTGCCAGCCTCCACCTCCATGCTGACACAATCATCCTCCTCCTCCTCTTCCTCCTCCTCATCCTCTTCCTGTGTGATGGGTGGCACAGCAGGAACACTGTCTGGATAAAGGGGGCCTTGAGAGGCAAGGAAGTCCTCCTCTTCCTGCCTCTGTTCTGCCTCAAGTGCCCTGTCCATTATTCCACGCAGCGTATGCTCCAAGAGGTGGACAAGAGGTACAGTGTCACTGATGCATGCACTGTCACTGCTCACCATCCTTGTGGCCTCCTCAAACAGTGACAGGACAGTGCATGCATCCCTGATCATGCCCCACTGGCGTGGTGAGAAAAAACCGAGCTCCCCTGATGCCGTAGTCGCACAGGTACTCATTGATGGCCCTCTGCTGCGTGTGCAGCCGCTGCAGCATGGCCAACGTTGAGTTCCACCTGGTGGGCATGTCACATATAAGGCGGTTCTTGGGCAGGTTCAACTCTTTCTGGAGCTCAGCCAGCCGAGCACAGGCATTAAATGATTGGCAGAAATGCACACAGACTTTCCTGACCTGCTTCAGGACATCCTGTAAGCCGGGGTACCTGCCCAAGAACCGCTGCACCACCAGGTTAAGGACGTGAGCTACACAGGGCACATGGGTCAGTTCTCCCTGTCGGAGGGCGGAGAGGAGGTTGGTGCCATTGTCACAAACCCCCATTCCTGGCTTAAGCTGGCATGGCGTCAACCACCTCTCGGCCTGCCCCTGCAAAACATCCGCCCCAGTGTGGCTCCTGTCCCCCAAACAAACCAGCGCAAGCACGGCATGGCATCGTTTTGCCTGCGTACTTGCATAGCCCCTGGAACGCCTACGGAGCACCGCTGGTTCTGAGGACAGAGCACTGGAGGAGGCCATGGAGGAAGAAGAAGAGGATGGGGTGGAGGAGAGAGGTGTGTCCCAACCAATAGTAGCATTTTGGAGGCGTGGAGGCGGAAAAACCTCCAACACTACTGCACCTTGTCCTGCATCCTTCCCAGCTGCCAGAAGAGTGACCCAATGGGCCGTGAAAGACAGGTAACGTAATGCCTGCTGGACCATGAGTCAGCGGTAATATGCACCTTACCGCTGACCGCCCTGTCCAGCGAGGCAAGGACATTGCCTTCCACATGCCGGTAGAGAGCCGGAATCGCCTTCCGTGAGAAAAAGTGGCATTTGGGGACCTGCCACTGAGGAACTGTACATTGTACAAACTCACGGAAGGGGTCCGAGTCTACCAACTGAAAAGGCAGCAGTTAAAGTGCTAGCAATTTAGCCAAGCTAGCATTCAACCGCTGGGCATGTGGATGGCTGGGAGTGAACTTCTTTCGCCGGTCCAGCAGCTGGGGCAGGGACATTTGCCTGCTATAATCGGACGTGGGTGTACTGCTAGCAGAGTGCCTGGAAGCACTTGGCTGTGACACACCTAATTCTACACCTTCATTCCTCTCAGAGCAGGTTTCAGAGAGGACTGAAGGTCTAGTGGGGTTGGAGCTGCCAGCTGATGAGGAGCAAGGAGAGGTCCGCTTTTGTTCTTTGGTGTGGGTCTTTGAGGTACGCTTGCCAACGAGCTGCATGGCAGGTCAACATATGTCTGGTCAAGCATGTGGTGTCCAAGCGGCTGATGTTTTGGCCACGCGAGATACGCTTGAGACATATGTTGCAAATAGCAGCGGTGCGATCTGATGCACTCGTCTCAAAAAAGGCCCACACCAAAGAACTTTTAGAATAACGCGCAGAGGCAGCGCCCTGCACAGGCGGAGCTCTGCGGTGTGATTCAGTCAGTGTGCTGCCCCTAAGCTGGCCCCCGGAGGGTATCCTGCCTCGTTGGATATGTGCCTCCTCCTCCTCCTCTCTCCTACCAGGCACCCACGTGGAGTCAGTGCCCTCATCATCCCCTCCCTCTTCATCGCTGTAGCAAACCTGGCAGTATGCTGCAGCTTTTGGAACATGACTGCCAGATTGCTGTCCTTCTTGAGCATCCCCTCTCTCTGTGCTCACGCTACTGCCTTCCTCTAGCTGAGTGTCATCATCAGAGCCTACAAAACACTGGGCATCCTCCTGGAGCATGTACCCAACACTGTGCTCAAAGAGTTCAGGAGACTCCTCAGGAGGACGTGGTGAGTCTAGGGAAGGAGTTACTGATGATGATATTGAGAGGAGGGAAGAAGATGCGTTGGCAGCTGCTTTGCTAGTATCCTGAGACTGGGTGAGAGAGGATGAGGAGGATGAAGAGGGCTTGGTCATCCACTCTACCAAGTCGTTGGCATGTTGCGGTTCAACATGTCCAGCTGCCGAAAAGAAGGACAAGCGTGTCCCATGGCCACGTGCTGATGACAATGCACCGCGTCCACGACCAGCACTGTTGTCTCTAGACACAGAGCCTGCTTGCCCTCTTTTATCGGCTCGCGCCTGTCTGCCTCTCCTTGCTGGCCTTCCAGACATGATAATGGCCTGAAGGGAGTTGGGTAAAACAGCAGTGTAATGGAGTCACACAACACCCACTAAGCCCTGCAGATGGCTCTATTAGAGAACAGCAGTAAACGGTAGATACAGGTATACATTGTGCTGGAGTCACACAACACCCACTAACTCCTGCAGATGCCTTTATTATAGAACACCAGAGATAAAGGGGTATACTGTAATGGAGTCACACAACACCCACTAAGCCCTGCAGATGGCTCTATTAGAGAACAGCAATAAAGGGTAGATACAGGTGTATATTGTGCTGGAGGCACAAAAAACCCACTAACTCCTGCAGATGCCTTTTTTATAGAACACCAGAGATAAAGGGGTATATACAGATGTATACTGTGCTGTGCTGGAGGCACACACAACTTCCAATAACTCCTGCAGATGGCAAGTGGGCTCAAATAGAGAAGAGCTATGTAGGTGAATATAGCGGTGTGTACTGGGTACAGAGCACGCAGACAGCACGCACAAGCTCCTAACACTACTGACTGCAAGCTCTATTATAAAAGATAGATCACTAGCTATATAGGTGAGGTGAATATAGCGGTGTATACTGCGGTCAGGGCAAGCAGACAACAACCACTACAGAAGAGCAAGATCGAAAATCGGCCGATAACGATCGGTGTGTACTGTGTTGAAGGTACACAGAACACCCACTAACTGCTTCAGACGCCAACACACTACACTAGGCCGCTGCGCTGGCGGCCTTATATAGTGTGGGGCATGTACTACACAGCCTGAGCTATGATTGGTCACAGGCATCCTGCCTGTGGCCAATCATGGCTCTCCTCGCTGCTGGCGCTGTGAGTGGCCAAGCATGCAGGGTCACAGTGCATGCTTGGCCAATCATGAGCCAGCAATGCACTGCGATGACGCAGTTCATTGTGGGCCGCGAGCGCCACACGATTTGGCGCCAACGGCCGATAACGTTCGGAATTCGCCGAACGGGAGAACAGCCGATGCACGAAGCTCATCCCTATCTGTAAACACGAAAGCAACGTCGCAATGTCCCTTCCGGTTTACTCGGCTGACAATGGGGCTGTCTTTGGCAATCTGAAAACTTTGAAGTGCAATGGAGGGATTTGGGGTCTTTTAGACCCCCGATGCCTCCATAAAGAGTACCAGTCACACAAGGGATGTTTATCAAATTTTTTTTTTTTTAAGTGACAATGTAAAAAAATTAAAATAAGCTCGCGCAGCAAAGAAAACGCACACATAAGTTGCACCCGCATATGTAAACGATGTTCAAATCACACATGTGAGGTATTGCCGTGATTGTTAGAGTGAGAGCAATAATTCTAGCACTAGACCTCCTCTGTAACTCTGCTAACTGTTATTTTTTTTTTTAAAGCGCCGCCTATGGAGATTTTTAGGTACCGTAGTTTGTTGCCATTCCATGAGTGTACGCAATTTGAACGCATGAAATGTTGGATATCTATATGATCGATGGCTAATACACATTTTTTTAAAGTATCAATGTAAAAAAATGATAATAAACAAAATAAAAAAAATATAAAAAAGTTTAAAGCGCCCCATCCCCGCCAGCTCGCACAGCAAAGAAAACGCACACATAAAACTCACACGTGAGTAACTTGTTGCATTGATCGATGGCTAATATAGTGTATGACTGCCATTTCTATAGAAGAGCAGATACAGTACATCTTTGTTACACAAATAAATATTTAACCAAATCATTATGATTTAGGTGACAGCAAAGTAAAGTGATTTCTCTTTCATGCTGATTAAAGCCTAGGATGTAGCAGTCCAATAGAAAAAGAGTCATTACTGACTTATGCCGGTCTGTGTATAGTTCAGCTTTAGCTGTTGATCTCTGTAAAAACAGCGATTTAAAAACACAATGTTAACAGAGAAGTATGGCCAAAGCTCTTTGGCCATACTTCTCATGTAGGTCCCAGGAGTGCATTCACTTTTGCGCTTCTGTCATCCAGATTCAGGCGACAGTGGACTAAACTTTGCAGTTGGTTGATATCACAGAGCTGGTCTAGGGTCTTCAGGGATCCCGAGAATAATGTCAGGATCGACCTAGATGCCTGTCCGGCAGCTGGCTCAGTCACTCAGTGGGCCACTGGGAGTCTGAGTCAGCTGCTTCCACTCCCTCTCCTGCTTGACACCCCAGTGAGCGCTGAAGGGGCAAAGCAGAGAGCCGATGTCTGATACTCACTGCTCTCTACCTAGTGAAGATCGAGAACTGAGCGATCATCTGTAACATAATTGCTGAGTTCTCTGGCTTAGGGTAGGTAAGTTTGTATGTTTATTATTTTAGTTTTCCGCAGTTATCCTTTAAGGAGAAACCAGAAAGATTGTGAAAAAAAGGTGCTCTCTCTGCTGGCTGGATAATTTATTATTGACATCCAATCAGTGGAGGCCCGCCCATAGGGGGCGCCCGGGCGCCACCCCCCCTCCCCCTAGGTGTAAAAAAAAAAAAAGTAAAAAAAAATAAAATAATAAAAAGTAAAAAAAAAAGTAAAAAAAAAAAAAAAATGGGCCCTTTAAGACATTTAAAAAAAAAAAAAAATGTCATTTAACAATTTAACATAGTGTACTGTGGCGCCGGTCACAGTGCACTATGAGAAGCGCCATGTCGATGCAATCACAAGATTGCATCCATGGCGCTTCATTTGCGGGTTAAAAACCCGCCTTGCGGCGCACTGCAGAACGCCAACTAGCTTCCGCCCGTAAAATCATTGTGATTCTACAGGCGGGAGCATTGTCAATCTTAGACAGGCAGGTCACTTCCGGCTTTCGGCTGCTTCACGAAACCCGGAAGTGACGTCGGCAGCTCCGTTCCTCAGCCCGAGCGGAGCTGCAAGACAGTGAGGCAGGAGGTGAGTCACCGCATAAAGGCTTTCTAGTTTCTACTTTGTTGAGAATGTTCATGCATTTAGCTGAATGAATGGAAAAAAAGCTTTCACAGCCAGAAAGCTTTCCCCAGGCCAGGCGACTTTTGCCGTGGCCAATCAGAGAGTGAGCTCTGAAGGGGGAACTCCACGCCAAATTTCTGAAAAAAAATTTGACGTGGGTTCCCCCTCCGAGAGCATACCAGGCCCTTAGGTCTGGTATGGATTCCAAGGGGAACCCCCTACGCCGAAAAAACGGCGTGGGGGTCCCCCCCAGATCCACACCAGACCCTTATCCGAGCACGCTACCCGGCCGGCCAGGAAAGGGAGTGGGGACGAGCGGCCCCCCCAACCCAAAGCACCTTGTCCCCATGTTGATGAGGACAAGGGCCTCTTCCCGACAACCCTGGCCGTTGGTTGTCGGGGTCTGCGGGCGGGGGGCTTATCGGAATCCGGGAGCTCCCTTTAATAAGGGGGCCCCGGATACCGGCCCCCCACCCTATGTGAATGAGTATGGGGTACAATGTACCCCTACCCATTCACCTGTGAAAAAAAGTACAAAAAAAACACAACACAGGGTTAAAATATTTTATTGCACAGCTCCGGGGGTCTTCCGTCTTCGGGGGTCTTCTCGCCGGACTCCTCCGCTATCTTCTTGTAGCTCTTTTGCTAGCGGAGGAGCCCGGCTTTCTTCCTCGCCGCCGGCCTCTTCTTCAGACTTCGGGGGTCTTGTCCCCCTCTTCGGTTCTTCTGCCGGGCCACCGCGCCTTCTTATAGCTCTTTTACAGGCGGTGGCCCGGTCTTCTGTCGCCGCCGCCGCCGCCCGTTCTTCTTCTTCTTCTTCTTCTCCAGGAGATGTTGACTCGACGATCTCTCCGGCCGGAATGCCAGGGACGTGCTGCGCTGCCACTTATATAGGGACAATGGGGCAGTGTCACATGGGTTGATGTCACATGGGTTGGTCACATGGGTTGATGTCACATGGTGACCCCGCCCCCCTTACGATGTCACAGTCCCAGAGGATGCTGGGACTGTCACCATGTGACATCAACCATGTGACCAACCCATGTGACATCAACCCATGTGACACCGCCCCATTGTCCCTATATAAGTGGCAGCGCAGCACGTCCTTGGCATTCCGGCCGGAGAGATCGTCGAGTCAACATCTCCTGGAGAAGAAGAAGAAGAACGGGCGGCGGCGGCGACAGAAGACCGGGCCACCGCCTGTAAAAGAGCTATAAGAAGGCGCGGTGGCCCGGCAGAAGAACCGAAGAGGGGGACAAGACCCCCGAAGTCGGAAGAAGAGGCCGGCGGCGAGGAAGAAAGCCGGGCTCCTCCGCTAGCAAAAGAGCTACAAGAAGATAGCGGAGGAGTCCGGCGAGAAGACCCCCGAAGACGGAAGACCCCCGGAGCTGTGCAATAAAATATTTTAACCCTGTGTTGTGTTTTTTTTTTACTTTTCTTCACAGGTGAATGGGTAGGGGTACATTGTACCCCATACTCATTCACATAGGGTGGGGGGCCGGTATCCGATAAGCCCCCCGCCCGCAGACCCCGACAACCAACGGCCCCCCCTCCCCCAAGGCACCCCCCCATGTTGAGGGCACGCGGCTTGGTACGGCTCAGGAGGGGGGGGGGCGCCCGCTCGTCCCCACCCCCTTTCCTGGCCGGCCGGGTAGCGTGCTCGGATAAGGGTCTGGTGTGGATCTGGGAGGACCCCCACGCCGTTTTTTCGGCGTTGGGGTTCCCCTTGGAATCCATACCAGACCTAAGGGCCTGGTATGCTCTCGGAGGGGGGAACCCACGCCAATTTTTTATTCCAATTACATAACGGGCGTGGTTTATGAGAAGTGGGAGGGGCCATAATGATGGGCGGGGTCATAATGGGCGGGGTCTGGTGCCCCCCCATCCAAAAACTTCACCAGCCGCCACTCCATTATTACATGCTGTATGGATCCAACAAAAGAAAACATATTTTTACAATTTTATTTTTATTAGTCCTTACAATAAGGAAAAAAAAAATATGTGCAAAACTTCATCACACTCCTTTAAACAGTCAAATTATTGCAAGATTGATGTTTCTGTTTCTGGATTAAGGCTAGCATGTTGACCTAACAGCCTGACTCTGTATATCCATTGCACTTTATTAGTGAGATTTGTGCATCAACTCATTTGTCTTGTCCATAACAAGGGAGCTTGTTCACTATTTTATTATTATTATTATTATTATTATTAAGTATTTTAATTTATTTATGAATGTGCTTGAGGAGGAGGGAGCCTCCGATGCTGGAGGACTATGCCCTTGTACACAAGGTCGGAGATTCCGACAACCAAATCTGTCGGAGTTATTTCGACGGATTAATTCCGGAAGAGGTCCAGAAGTGATGTTGCATACACACGGTCGGACTAAGTTGTCGGAAAATCCGATTGTACATAACGTGACGACGTTATTTCGTTACGAGGGGACTACGTTCAGGCTAGTAGCCAATAGCTTTGGTCTAGGAATTTGATCTGAGCATGCATGGCACTTTGTCCATCGGAGTAGGCTACACATGATCGGAGTATGTCCGATCGGAGCATTTTGTCGGAAAATTTTACCGCCAAGTTGGAAAACTTGGTCCGTCGGATATTCCGATGGAAACAGTCCGATGCAGACCACACACAGTCGGAATATCCAACAAAACGGTCCGATAGGAAACATTCCGACGGAATCTCTGACCGTGTGTACAAGGGCTATGACTTCAAGGTAGGGGGAACAGAGTTGAGAACTATGGCATGAAAAGCTTTGATTAAGGATCCCTGAGAGATATATAGAGGTGGTGAGAACTTGCTTTGTGGTTGTGCATCTTCACAGAAAATTTTCTATTGTAACAATCTCTCATAAGGAATGTGGATTGGTTGGTATATGTTTATTCTCTAATTGCATTAGAGAACAGGCCTGGAATTCTTTGGCAGAAGTATGTTGGATAAGATCTTGGTAGAAGGAGGAAGTAACAGAAAAACATGGTAATGACCCTAAAATACACTTTTAACTACAATACTGCTAAAAAGTAATTTTTTTTTATATAAATTAGCTTTTTTTATTTCTCAAAGTTTAAAGTTTTCAAAGTTTTATTCACAGACTGGGTAAAACCAAAATTTACCATCCCATTGACACAGAAGAAAGCATTATAACATGTAAATATTGTAATAAAATATGGAATGCACAACTGAGCTTTCAGTTAAAGACCTAATTCAAACAGGTCCTGAGACTGTGAACGGGCAATTTGTTTATGCGGCTGGAGCTGCCAGGTGCTGCATGCAGACAGCCCATTTAAGTGTATGGGGATGTAGTGGCTGCATGGACTTAGCCACTTCTTGTAAGGCCTGTGGGTAATATACTCCCATTTTTTGTATAATATGAATGATGGTGTTACGCTGAGCAAACAGATACCTAACATGACATGCTTTAAAATTGTTCGCTCGTAAAATGCTGCTAAACGACAGTACTTAAAAATCTCCATAGGCGAGGCTTTAAAAAAATTCTACAGGTTACCAGTTTAGAGTTACAGAGAAGGTCTAGTGCTAGAATTATTGCTCTCGCTCAGACGTTCGTGGCGATGCATCATATGTGTGAGGCATCGCTGTTTACCTATCGCGTGACCTATGTTTTTTTATTTTTTTTTATTTTATTATGTTTTGTAACTATATACACTGTAAACATGTAAACATCCCTTGCAACAACAATACAGCATAATAGGTCCTCTTTTTGGAAAAATATGGGATCTAAAAATCTCTCCTCTACCTTAAAAGCAATAGATCAAAAACTAATTTTTTCTAACCCTTTGCTTTAAGAAAAAAAAAACATGTTACATAGCCCAAGAACTGGAAAAGACGTTGACATCGCTCCAGTCCTCCAAAAGCATAGAGATGAGCGATGGTCATCTTGCCATCGCATATCTCTATGGGAAAACCCTGTTGACGTTGGATGGTCCCTGGACTCGGCGATCGGTAATGTTAGCCCGGGAACCCCTGGGAAGTGCTGAGGGGTGGAAGGGGGGAGGGGGTACTTCTTTTGCTGCTTCTTAAAGTGATCCCGCCGGGAATATGCCGATGGATAACTTTTATCGGAAAGCCAGCAGCCTGAGGGAAAAAAATACTGGGGTTATGGCATCTAGCTGCAGCCATAACCCCGGTATTTAAGGTCACGTAATGATGTAAATTTCCAGTTAGGCGGTCTTAAAGTGGAGGCTTCCAGATTCTGATAAGTTCCCCCTGCAGACCCACACATCCACTGAGCTGTCCTTACCCTGGCCAGGGTGGTGAGAGCAATGGTCGGAGCTTATGTGGCCATCTTCCAGTGCAGTCCCCCCTGTCCTTAAGGGTGGTGGGCTCAGCGGAAAACTGCCTAGGTGTCCTATCCTGGAGCAGCTTCTGTGGTGTGTTTCTTCTCTCTGCTCCTCCCGACACTAAGCATCCAATAGGATTGCCTGACATTTTGGCCAATAGGGAAATGGGTTTCATACCTGCATCCCATTTGACCGGGAGGAGGATCAGTGTTGCAACGGCAAATTAATATGGGCATGCTCCAGTCACATACTCTACAACCCGAGCTCATCTTTTTTGGAAGCCTATTAGAGCCTCTGGCTCTAGTGGGAAGTAAAAAAACTACCCACATTAATTCATGCGCCGGTGCCCTGAAAGGGGATGAACGCATAAATAGGAGGCGGCCGAGGCTGCTATAGATAGATTCATGCTCCACTGCATATAGGGGGGTGGCTTGAAGACAGGTGCCCCTATTGGATGGGCTGCCACTGCTACCAGCATGTCTTTGGAGTGTGGGAGGAAACCTGAGTACCTGAATTCCTGGAGGAAACCCACACAGGCACAGGGAGAACATGCAATCTATACTGGTAGCGCTGTGGTTGGGATTATGGGCACCTCACAGGTTGTTACACTTTACCTTTTTTAAGAATTAAATTATTTTTGCAAAGCATGTGAAAGACTAGAGCAAGTTTCATTATTAGCAGTGTTCAAGGTGAGTGGAAGAGGTCAAAAAGCAATTATGGTAAGAACACTTCTGCTAAAAGTTGCAGCCCAGTAGGAGCCAAATAATCTCTGTTCCTCCTAAAGAGTAAGAAAAAAACCTTGATGTTTGCATCTATATTCAGGAGTACCTGCAGCCTTTTTGGTGTTTCAAGCCACATACGGTATAATATGTCCCCTTCCTACAAACAGAGAATTAACTACGTTTAAAAATGTAACTTTTACTATATAGATCTACAGTGGCAACTGGTATTATCTTGTTCTTTCCCCACCCAGGCCCTCAGCTCTGGCATCGTTGAGACCTCCTGAACAGTTCCCCTCAAGTTCTGGAACCCCGTTGGGGAGAAGGAAGCCAGCTCTCCAGATCCTCAGACTATTTACCACCTTTCCAGCCCCCTTGTGAAACACTCCTCTCCAGGGATTAGCTGGAGCATAATAAAAAATTCATGCTGGCTATTTGTATTTCCCTCCCTAAACTCTGGAAGCTTTTTCCAGGGGCAGGGGGAAGCAATCAAACGCCCAGCCTATGAAACCCCCAACAAACCAGGACAAACAATCCCTACTCTCTTGGTTATAAAAGGAGCCAAAACTAAATTTACGCAGCATTCTATCGTCTAGGACGGACCCTTTTGAAACATGCCATCAACAGTATCATAAACAGCTGTCTTAAAAACAATCTGTCACACTGTAGAGCAGAATGAAGTGATCCAGATATTACTTTTACTTTGCTCAAAATTAAGATTATCATGTTCTTGCTAATATACAAATTGTGGGTGTTATGTACACATTTGTTTACAGAATATCCCTAAAAATGTAAGAAATCTCAAGTATTTGGTAAAGAGCTGTCCACAGACGTCTGCATTGAGTTCTAGGTATCCCTTGCAATAGGTGTTTAAAGTGGTTGTGAACCCTCACCCACAACTTTGTCCCATGTAAATCAGCATAAAAAACCCTAATGAACACTGCTTGTAGATATCTCCTTACTTTCTTAGTATTGTTGTAATCCTTGTTGTTCTGTAGAATGAAGTCACTGAGTATGCCCAGATCTCCCCTGATTCAAGGCACACTCTCTATGTCTTATCTATCTGTTATCAGGACTTCCTATGGCACAACACTGAACTCTGCTAATAACTCAGAGCTTCCTCCTACAAACCATGTGACCTCACATACAGTCTACACTTTGCCATTACTGCAGTCTTATCAGCTGAACCTGATAAGACTGACAAAGGGAAACATTAGACATCTGAACAAGTAAATACTATGGAATAAACAAGTCAGCTATGAACAGGGAAGCAGGGTTGCCATAGAAACGTTGGATTGAGAAGGAGGCTTGGTTAACAGTACAGGAAGTGCTCAATGTAAGGGTGGAAATACACTCCACTGTGGACTCAGAAAACAATACTTAAGATAGCGCTGCCTAACCCCTGGAAACAAGATTTTTAAAGTTTCTTTAAACAGTAAGTAATATGCAATTTGGGCTGGATTACAGTGGCTATAGTCCGATAATGACTTACTATAATGGACTAAATGAAAAGAAGCATCAGAGTGGGAGAGTTTACTTCCTCTTTAAAGGCTAGTACACACGTTGCGTATATTAGGCAAATGATCGTCTTTTTTTTTTCTTTTTTCATGCTAGTCTCACATTGAAAGAATACAATACAGAACACAAATTATAATGTATTGTTTCGTATTGTATGTATTCCTTCATTTCCGAGCATGCGTGGTCCTGGTCACACGATTTTCTTTCACACAAATACTATACTAATTACACGGAAAATTGTTTGTTTTGTTATCGTATGAGAAAGATTTTTGTGCTTGTCCCTTCAGATATTTTTTCATGAACTGTTGTGATTGGCTCTTGAAAGCTGTGTACTAACAATCAGATTGTTTTACAATTGTTCTGAATACATTTTGTTTTGGTACGATATTTTCATCATGTGTATGGGCCTTAGGCTGGATTCACACCTATGCATTTTTTGGCGCTTTTTGCATTTTGCAGATTTGCACTACAGTCCATTTAAAATGGTTTTCTATGGAACACGTTCTGTAGTGCAAACCTGCAAAATGCAAAAAGCACAAAAAATGCATAGATGTGAATCCAGCCTTAGGCCTGATTCACACCTATGCAGGGTGCAGTTTGCATATTGCAGGTGCGTTTTGCGTTTTTCAATACACATTGTTAATCCATTGAAGTCTATGGAACCAAAAACCAGAAAAAAATCTCTAGCCCTTTCCATAAAATGCACAGATGTGAACTACATCCATAGGAAACCATGTTATTTGGACTGTAGTGTGTTTCTACAAAACTGAAAATGCACTCAAAAATGCATAGGTGTGAACCAGGCCTTATTTTCTGTGAGATTCTGGTAATGCTGAATCACAAACACAAGGGTGCAGGATCTCTTATTACAACACTGTGACTGATTGGTCACACCTTTCACCCACTTAGCAGTCACTTTGATAAAATGCTGGCAAGGCAAATATCAGTAAAGACAACAGCTGTAAGGTTTGTTAAAATTCAATTCATACACCACTTAGAAAAAAAAATGAAAAAAAAAATCTAAAAAAATACTTGTTTTTTACTTTAAATGTGTGCAGATGTTGCCAAGTAATCAGAAAAGGAAGTTCAGGGATCATGGTGCTGTTTATTATAATCCACAAAAAATGTGAATCTGCCTCTGTGGTGTTCTGTACCTGCACACTGCCGTTTACTGTTTAACATGGCAGCATGCTGTCTACATTTTGTATTAAATTGGAATACTAATATGGACCAGGGATGGCCAGAGCGTTAAGAGAACACAGCCACCCCCCTTGTTAATCGCCACCTCCCCTATCCATGCATCCAACCCCATCGGACTATGGATTCCAATGTGAAGGGGCTATTTTTTTTGAAGCACCGATTAGAGCAAGAGGCTCAAATAGGCTTCAATAGAGGGTGGACTCCGATCGCAGAGAGTGTGCTCCAAGCCAGGTGTGTTACAACAGCAAAATAATATTTGCTGTTATAAGACGGCTTTCACACTAAGCCGGGGGGGGGGGGGGTCATCGCCGCCATTTTAGTGCCGCTATCTGGCCGATAGCAGGCCAGTTTTAACCCCTCGCTAGTGGCCGAAAGGGGGTTAAATCTGCCCGCAAACCGCCATCGGTGCGGCGTTTTGCCAGCAGTATCGCAACGCTGCCCCATTGATTTCAATGGGGAGCAGCGGTGGAGCAGCAGTGAGTTCACCGCTCCAAAGAAGCTGCTGGCAGGACTTTTTGTCACGCCCTGCCAGCGCACCACTCCAGTGTGAAAGCCCTCGGGCTTTCTCACTGGAGTGAATAGAGCAACTTTTTTCAGACACTATTCAAGCACTATTTTTAGCGCTGTAGCGCTTGAAAAAACGCTGGCAGTGTGAAAGGGGTCTCACACTGATCCTCCTCCTGGCCAATCAGGAAGCAGGTTTTGACACCGGTCACCTGGCTGAAATGACAGGTGATCCTATTGGAGGCCTAGGAGGAGGAGGGAGAAGTTGCAGGGCGGAAGGAGTCCGCAACCTGCCCATAGGAGCCCACAACCCAGGTGCCCGTAAGAGCCCGCAACCCACCCATAGGAGCCTGCATCCCAGCTGCTGCACGTAGGAACCCGTCCACCTGCAACCGATGGAGTAAGTGCGGTGGGGGGGGGGGGTGCCGCCGTCCGACCAACTGGGGGGGTGGTTGTTTGCCACCCTCGCCCCCCCCCCAAAAAAAAACAGCTACCTCTGACCTGTACACTGAAATATTAATTAGGTGAATTGCAAAAAAAATTGTGTTTGTTTTGCCCATTTCACTTTTAGCATCCATGTCCCTGCAATTCTTTTCAGCCCACTTAGGCTGGATTCATATCTATGCATTTTTAGTGCTTTTTGCATTTTGCAGATTTGCTCTACAGATTGTGTTCCATAGGAAACCATGTTAAATGGACTGTAGTGCAAATCTGCAAAACGTAAAAAGCACTAAGGCTGGATTCACATCTATGCATTTTTAGTGCTTTTTGCATTTTGCAGATTTGCACTACAGAACATGTTCCATAGGAAACCATGTTAAATGGACTGTAGTGCAAATCTGCAAAATGCAAAAAGCACTAAAACTGCATAGGTGTGAATCCAGCCTAAGGCTCGATTCACATCTATGCATGTTGCTTTTGAGCGTTTTTGCAGTGCTTTTTGCGGTGCTTGTCGTGTTTTTGGACACGCGTTTTTACCGCGATTTTGCAGCGTTTTTTTTCACTGTGGTTACTTAGCAACCAGCTATATACAGTGAAAAAAAAAGAAAAAAAAACCGCAAAACGCAAATCGCGGTAAAAAAGCGGTACTTGCGTTTTTGATGCAGGTCCATTGACTTCTATTACATGCAAAACGCTGCATTTTGCATGAAAAAAAAAGTCCCCAACCCTTTCCAAAAACGCAGAGGCAAAAATGCATTGATGTGAACATGTTCCATAGGAACCCATGTTAAAAAATGTCCCTGCATTTCTGCAAAATGCATCAAAAACGCGCTAGTGTGAATCGAGCCTTAGTGCTTTTTGCATTTTGCAGATTTGCACTAGAGTCCATTTAACATGGTTTCCTATGGAACCCGTTCTGTAGTGCAAATCTGCAAAATGCACTAAAAATGCATAAGTGTGAATCCAGCCTTAAACAGCACAAATGGGAAAAAGGATGTCTCCCACTTTCTTATTCTGTTGTGTTTGTAACTTTGATCTTGAGCTAAGATGTATTCTGTAAACAGTATTTTTTTTTTTTTTTAGCAGTGCAGCTAAAGTTAGCCTGTCAAGCAAGTGAAACTACCCAAAAACTCGATCTTCTGTCTGGAAATGTAAAAATGAATTACTCATATGCAAATAATTTTTTTTTTAACTAAAAAAAATAATATATATATTTTTTAAATTGAACAATTAAATATTCTCCCTGTTTAGATAAAATCCGCCCCTTTTTTTTCTTCTAAAAAAATTGTAAAAAAATGATAAAAAATGTAATTGTAAAAAATAACAAGAAAAAACTAAATAAAATAATAAAAAAAATGACTGCCACCGTCCACTACCCTACCGACACCAATATCTGCCCTTATGACACAATCCACTGCTCTACTAATAGTATACATACACAAGCACACACACGTATGTGTGTTTAAGCTTTAGGGTGCACAACCTAATGCAATAGGCTGTGCACACCTATGGAGGGGGGGGGGGGTGTTTACCCACCTACATTTCCGCTTTCCCCAGAGCTCTGTCTGTCTGTTAAAGCCTTAGCCCCCTGACAAGCTGTATTGGCTGAGTGATGCAGGCTCCCCCTGTCTGCCTGGGAGTTCTGGAGCATTGCCCTGCAAACCATGTGCTGAGTGTTTCCCCTCCAGGTAGCAGTGCTTAGTACTGTGTAATGCCGCATACACACGATCAAACAATCCGGTGAAAACTTGAGTCCGCCGGACAATCCGCCCGTGTGTGGGCTCTGGTGGACTTTTTTTACCCAAAAGTCCGGTGGACTAAGATTGGAGTTTTGCACATCAATCTATCTGCCGGACTCGCATTTCGGCAGACAGTACAGCCATGTGTGTCCCAGCCCGCCGTACTTTTGTAATGAATGGACTTTTCCCGCCCGGAGAAAATTCTGCTCATTATGAGCGCGGCTCCAGGTAGCTGGGACCAGCGAAGGAAGCGTCGCTAGCCCCGTCACCTGGTATGGACTTAAAGGGAAATCCCTACGCCGAAAAAACGGCGTGGGGGTCCCCCCTGGGTCCATATCAGACCCTTATCCGAGCACGCTACCCGGCCGGCCAGCCAGAGGATGCTGGGACTGTGACATCATAATGGGCGGGGACATCATCCGGCGATGTCCCTATATAAGTCGCCGCACGCCGCATGTCCTGTCCTAGTGACCGGAGACAGCGACGAGGCAACATCTCCAGAAGAGAAGAACAGAAGACGGCGACAACGGCAGCGGCGACAGAAGACCGGGCCACTGCTTGTAAAAGAGCTAGAAGAAGGCGCGGCAGCGGCGGATCCGGGGGGGGGGCAACGGGGCAATTTCCCCCTCCGAGAATATGGCCAGCGGGTGCCAGCGTGGCCGGTTCCGCGGGTGCCAGCGCGGCCGGTTCCGCGGGTGACTGCGCTGAGTGGACGGGTGAGGGGGGGCAGCTGGGCGGCTTAGGAGGGCTGCTGGCCAGCGGGCAGGGGAGCAGAGAGATGACATCATCTCTCACTGCCCTGCGTCCCTCCAGTTCCGCCCTCACTGTGCAGCAAGCTGTGTGCAGCAGAGAGATTACATCATCTCTCTGCTGCCTATCTTCACTCTGGACTCAACAAAAGAACACCTTAGCAGAAAAGTGACACAGTAGGTGACAATCCGCAATGTGTGGCAGGTGATGTGGCAAGTGACAATCTGCAATGTGTGGCAGGCGACGTGGCAAGTGGCAATCCGCAATGTGTGGCAGGCTATGTGGCAAGTGACAATACGCAATGTGTGGCAGGCTATGTGGCAATCCGCAATGTGTGGCAGGTGACGTGGCAAGTGGCAATCCGCAATGAGTGGCAGGTGACGTGTCAAGTGACAATCTGCAATGTGTGGCAGGTGACGTGGCAAGTGGCAATCCGCAATGTGTGGCAGGCGACGTGGCAAGTGACAATCCGCAATGTGTGGCAGGCTATGTGGCAAGTGACAATCCGCAATGTGTGGCAGGCGACATAGCAAGTGACAATCTGCAATGTGTGGCAGGCTATGTGGCAAGTGACAGTCCGCAATGTGTGGCAGGTGACGTGGCAAGTGGCAATCCGCAATGTGTGGCAGGCGACGTGGCAAGTGACAATCCGCAATGTGTGACAGGCTATGTGGCAATCCGCAATGTGTGGCAGGTGACGTGGCATGTGGCAATCCGCAATGTGTGGCACGTGACGTGGCAAGTGACGATCTGCAATGTGTGGCAGGTGACGTGGCAAGTGGCAATCCGCAATGTGTGGCAGACGACGTGGCAAGTGACAATCCGCAATGTGTGGCAGGCGACGTGGCAAGTGACAATCTGCAATGTGTGGCAGGTGGCGTGGTAAGTGGAGCAAATCCCACCTCAACATCAACATTTGCAGTGTTATGCTGATTTGTCTCAGCATACGTTGCAAAAAAGGAGGAATTTGAATACAATTACAAAGGTATTGCGAAATCACCAAATACCCTACCGGTGGGGGTACCCCACCAAAATCACAATTAACTATAAGGAACAACCATTTGTAGTAGATTCCCTGGAAAAGGGCATCACTCTGCTGAAAGATTGAGGAATTCTCCCAGACACTAGGGATGACAATATGGATGCTTCCAACCGATGACTACCCAGCCCGGACTGGAAGGGAGTAACACCAAAGAACGCCAGGTCACACACCTAATTTTATAAACATACAGAGTCAACATTTATCCCTAACGAGGAATTTGGGATAACCGCTAGGCTTGAACTTTTACCCTGAGTTACTTGAGCAGCATTTAGCTGCACACGGGACACCCCAAATTTACTATAGGGAGGATTAGCCCTATGTTGTGTTTTACCACGTTCAAATGCTCTTTTTTTCTAAGTTATGTTTGTGATACCTGGAATTTCTGTTTTTTTTTTCTTTTATCACTGCTTGTAAAAGAGCTAGAAGAAGGCGCGGCAGCGGCGGATCCGGGGGGGGGGGCAACGGGGCAATTTCCCCCTCCGAGAATATGGCCAGCGGGTGCCAGCGTGGCCGGTTCCGCGGGTGCCAGCGCGGCCGGTTCCGCGGGTGACTGCGCTGAGTGGACGGGTGAGGGGGGGCAGCTGGGCGGCTTAGGAGGGCTGCTGGCCAGCGGGCAGGGGAGCAGAGAGATGACATCATCTCTCACTGCCCTGCGTCCCTCCAGTTCCGCCCTCACTGTGCAGCAAGCTGTGTGCAGCAGAGAGATTACATCATCTCTCTGCTGCCTATCTTCACTCTGGACTCAACAAAAGAACACCTTAGCAGAAAAGTGACACAGTAGGTGACAATCCGCAATGTGTGGCAGGTGATGTGGCAAGTGACAATCTGCAATGTGTGGCAGGCGACGTGGCAAGTGGCAATCCGCAATGTGTGGCAGGCTATGTGGCAAGTGACAATACGCAATGTGTGGCAGGCTATGTGGCAATCCGCAATGTGTGGCAGGTGACGTGGCAAGTGGCAATCCGCAATGAGTGGCAGGTGACGTGTCAAGTGACAATCTGCAATGTGTGGCAGGTGACGTGGCAAGTGGCAATCCGCAATGTGTGGCAGGCGACGTGGCAAGTGACAATCCGCAATGTGTGGCAGGCTATGTGGCAAGTGACAATCCGCAATGTGTGGCAGGCGACATAGCAAGTGACAATCTGCAATGTGTGGCAGGCTATGTGGCAAGTGACAGTCCGCAATGTGTGGCAGGTGACGTGGCAAGTGGCAATCCGCAATGTGTGGCAGGCGACGTGGCAAGTGACAATCCGCAATGTGTGGCAGGCTATGTGGCAATCCGCAATGTGTGGCAGGTGACGTGGCATGTGGCAATCCGCAATGTGTGGCACGTGACGTGGCAAGTGACGATCTGCAATGTGTGGCAGGTGACGTGGCAAGTGGCAATCCGCAATGTGTGGCAGACGACGTGGCAAGTGACAATCCGCAATGTGTGGCAGGCGACGTGGCAAGTGACAATCTGCAATGTGTGGCAGGTGGCGTGGTAAGTGGAGCAAATCCCACCTCAACATCAACATTTGCAGTGTTATGCTGATTTGTCTCAGCATACGTTGCAAAAAAGGAGGAATTTGAATACAATTACAAAGGTATTGCGAAATCACCAAATACCCTACCGGTGGGGGTACCCCACCAAAATCACAATTAACTATAAGGAACAACCATTTGTAGTAGATTCCCTGGAAAAGGGCATCACTCTGCTGAAAGATTGAGGAATTCTCCCAGACACTAGGGATGACAATATGGATGCTTCCAACCGATGACTACCCAGCCCGGACTGGAAGGGAGTAACACCAAAGAACGCCAGGTCACACACCTAATTTTATAAACATACAGAGTCAACATTTATCCCTAACGAGGAATTTGGGATAACCGCTAGGCTTGAACTTTTACCCTGAGTTACTTGAGCAGCATTTAGCTGCACACGGGACACCCCAAATTTACTATAGGGAGGATTAGCCCTATGTTGTGTTTTACCACGTTCAAATGCTCTTTTTTTCTAAGTTATGTTTGTGATACCTGGAATTTCTGTTTTTTTTTTCTTTTATCAATTTTAGTTTTTATCTTCGGAGCCATACTACCATCCTCCTGCTCTGCAGTATACTACAGTTGTGAATACTCATCGCCAAGACAGAAGTCGCTACAGGGAGCCTGAAGAACGATACATTCGGCAAATTCAGCCCCGGACTAACTGTGAGTACCTATATTACAGACCAGCTTCTAAATCTCCCTCAGCTCTTACACAGGGTTCTCTTCCCTCTCTCACCATGTACAAACTGTCCAGACCCATCTTCACTGCCAGACTTCTCTATGGCAACAGCGGCGGATCCAGGGGGGGCAACGGGGCAATTGCCCCCTCCGAGGATATGGCCAGCGGGTGCCAGCACGGCCGGTTCCACGGGTACAATCACGGCCGGTTCCGCGGGTGCCAGCGCGGCCGGTTCTGCGGGTGCCAGCGCGGCCGGTTCCGCGGGTGCCAGCTCTGAGTGGACGGGTGAGGGGGGGCAGCTGGGTGGCTTAGGAGGGCTGCTGGCCAATCAGGAAGCCAGCGGGCAGGGGAGCAGAGAGATGACATCATCTCTCACTGCCCTGCATCCCTCCAGGTCTGCCCTCACTGTGCAGGAAGCTGTGTGCAACAGAGAGATTACATCATCTCTCTGCTGCCTATCTTCACTCTGGACTCAACAAAAGAACACCTTAGCAGAAAAGTGACACAGTAGGTGACAATCCGCAATGTGTGGCAGGCTACGTGGCAAGTGACAATCCGCAATGTGTGGCAGGCTACGTGGCAAGTGACAATCCGCAATGTGTGGCAGGCGACGTGGCAAGTGACAATCCGCAATGTGTGGCAGGCGACGTGGCAAGTGACAATCCGCAATGTGTGGCAGGTGACGTGGCAAGTGGCAATCCGCAATGTGTGGCAGGCGACGTGGCAAGTGACAATCTGCAATGTGTGGCAGGCGACGTGGCAATCCGCAATGTGTGGCAGGTGACGTGGCAAGTGGCAATCCGCAATGTGTGGCAAGTGACGATCTGCAATGTGTGGCAGGTGACGTGGCAAGTGACGATCTGCAATGTGTGGCAGGTGACGTGGCAAGTGGCAATCCGCAATGTGTGGCAGGCGACGTGGCAAGTGACAATCTGCAATGTGTGGCAGGCGACGTGGCAATCCGCAATGTGTGGCAGGTGACGTGGCAAGTGGCAATCCGCAATGTGTGGCAAGTGACGATCTGCAATGTGTGGCAGGTGACGTGGCAAGTGACGATCTGCAATGTGTGGCAGGTGACGTGGCAAGTGGCAATCCGCAATGTGTGGCAGGCGACGTGGCAAGTGAAAATCCGCAATGTGTGGCAGGTGACGTGGCAAGTAACAATCCGCATTTGGTGACAAGTGACGTGGCAAGTGACAATCTGCAATGTGTGGCAGGCTACGTGGCAAGTGACAATCCGCAATGTGTGGCAGGTGACGTGGCAAGTGACAATCCGCAATGTGTGGCAGACTACGTGGCAAGTGACAATCCGCAATGTGTGGCAGGTTATATGGAAATCTGCATCTGGTGGCAGGTGACGTGGCAAGTGGCAATCCGCAATGTGTGGCAGGAGACGTGGCAAGTGACAATCCGCAATGTGTGGCAGGAGACGTGGCAAGTGACAATCCGCAATGTGTGGCAGGCTACGTGGCAAGTGACAATCCGCAATGTGTGGCAGGTGACGTGGCAAGTGACAATCCGCAATGTGTGGCAGGCTACGTGGCAAGTAGAAATCCGCATTTGGTGACAAGTGATGTGGCAAGTGGCAATCCGCAATGTGTGGCAGGTGACGTGGCAAGTAACAATCTGCATTTGGTGACATGTGACGTGGCAAGTGACAATCCGCGTTTGGTGGTAGGTGACATGGCGAAAGACACCCTCAGGGCTCCCATTGATTCTGCATTATGGTGAGTTGAACCATTTAATTTTATATTACAATGTATTAATAGAAATAATGCGCTTCAATCATCCTGACACCATAACAACCATGGTGCCGTAATGATTGAAGTGCCAATACCAGCCATTTCACATATAAATTGCCCCCAAAAAAACATATTTTATAGAAGTGCCCCTCCCGAGACTAGACTCTGGATCCGCCCCTGAGGCGCGGTGGCCCGGCAAGAAGAACCGAAGAGGGGGACAAGACCCCCGAAGTCGGAAGAAGAGGACGACGGCGAAGAAGAAAGCCGGGCTCCTCTGCTAGTAAAAGAGCTAGCAGAAGATAGCGGAGGAGTCCGATGAGAAGACCCCCGAAAAACGGAAGAAGACCCCTGGAGCTGTGCAATAAACTATTTTAACCCTTGTGTGTTGTGTTTTTTTTTTACATTTTTTTCACAGGTGAATGGGTAGGGGTACATTGTTCCCCATACTCATTCACATAGGGTGGGGGGCCAGTATCCGGGGGCCCCCTTATTAAAGGGGGCTCACGGATTCCGATAAGCCTCCGCCCGCAGACCCCAACAACCAATGGCCAGGGTTGTCTGGAAGAGGCCCTTGTCCTCATCAACATGGGGACAAGGTGCTTTGGGGTGAGGGGGCCGCACGCCCCCCCCCTTCCCCAAGGCACCTCCCCCATGTTGAGGGCACGTGGTCTGGTACGGCTCAGGAGGGGGGGCGCTCTCTCGTCCCCACCCCCTTTCCTGGCCGGCTGGGTAGCGTGCTCGGATTAGGGTCTGATATGGACCTAGGGGGGGACCCTCACGCTGTTTTTTCGGCGTAGAGATTTCCCTTTAAGTCCATACCAGGGGATGGGGCCAGCGACGCTTCCTTCGCTGGTCCCGGCTACCTGGAGCCGCGCTCAAAATAAACGAACTTTTCTCCAGGCGGGAAAAGTCCATTCATTTCAAAAGTACGGCGGATAGTCTGGCGGACATAGTCCGGCGGACTTAGTCCACCGCAAAAGTGCCGTGTGTGGGCAGGTAGCTCGTTCGGAAAGTCCGGCGGACAGTCCGGCGGTTTGTCCGCCAGACTAAGTCTGCCGAATAGTCTGATACGTGTGTACGCGGCATAAGGCTGGATTCACAGCTATGCAGTTTTAGTGCTTTTTGCATTTTGCAGATTTGCACTACAGTCCATTTAACATTGTTTTCTATGGAACACGTTCTGTAGTGCAAATCTGCAAAATGCAAAAAGCACTAAAAATGCATAAGTGCAAATCCAGCCTTAAATAACATCCTCCCCAGACCAGTCCTCTGCCCTGCGTACTCCCTCACTTGCATTTACTTCCCCAACCCCTATACATGTTATTCAATTTTTCTTCAGGAGTATATAATGAACTGCACTGGCTTGTATAATGCATGTTACTATTCGTTGTGGTAACTAGCAAGTTGCCAAGTCGATGAATTCAACTTCCTCTGAATGTCTAGATATTTTTTTTTTTAAAACAAACTGTTGGTTGCCACACTAAAGCTTTGTATTTTATTTTTTTCAATCAACAATGTGATAACAGTAATAGGCTGAACCTGATAAAGTTTTCTATTTTTTAACTACACTCATGTTGTAACAGGATAATTAAAGTGGGTGTAAACCCACTCTCACCATTGCTAAACTACTGCCATAGTGCTCATCTCTAAGGATATACATGCCTCCTGCATGTATCCTTACCTGTCAAATATCTCCCCTTTTTTTGTTTGTAACCCCGCCTAACTCCCGATTCTGTGGGCGTGTCTGTTGTCTGGAGCTCAGTGGGTGGAGTTGTGATATCAGTAGACTCCCTGCCAACCTTTACACTCTCGTTGGCAACATATATTTTCTCCTGTGTGTTTCTTACACTGAACTTCTGCTGGTCTCGTGGATTATGCCCCATGATCACTAACATCCAGTCAAAACCCAGGAAAGACACCACATGACTTCAGCATGCCCAATCATGCTGAGGTGAGGTGTGGAGCAGCTAATCCTGGGAGAGCTGGATAAGAAAGGAAGGGGGATGTGAAGTACGCAGAATGTCTCTCTCACGCTCTTGCACGAGATAAGGAAATCACCTGTCAGTCACAGCAAGGGGGAAAAACTGCCCCCTATTTCTCTATGTCTGGCTTTATCTTACTGAAAAAAGATTGCTCAGAGCTGGTGTCAGGTCACCTGAGACCAGGTGACAGATGCACTCCGTAGAAGTCAGAAGTACACCGCTAAGATAGTGGACCCTAGGACTGACTGCTGCAGATTGTACCCAGGAAGGTTCAGGAAGCAGGTCTACTGGATCACTAACAGATCCCAATGGGAGCTGGAGCATAGATTCCCCAGGGAGCGGAGCCTAAGGCCGCGTACACACGGGCGGACTGTTCGCCCAACTTTGTCCGTCAAACAGTTTCGGCAAACAGTCCGCTCAAAATTAGCATGGACGGACATGGCCACACACGACGAACGAACAGTTTGCTGAAACCGTGCGTGATGACGTGAACGGCACGTACGACGGGACGAAAAATACGACGTCCTATACACTGCATTATAACTTTCGGCGTGAAAATCCTTTCTGAGCATGCGCGCAACTTTGTTTGACGAACAAGCCCACACACGAGCGGACTGTCCGCCCAAACACTGTTCAGCGGACAAAGTTGGGCGAACAGTCCGCGCGTGTGTACGCGGCCTTAGAGCCAGCAGGTGTTCACCAGAGCCTCTAGTGGTGAGGATGGACTGCGCTGCAGTCTAGCTCCAGGTCAAGGACCCTAGGGTCTCACAGTTCACGGTAGACTACAGGAGAAGGAAGCAGCAGGTTAGAACAAAAAGGGATAAGGCAGAGGTCAGGGCGACTAGCAGACAGGAACAACAGAGTACATGGCAAAGGTTCCGGGTCACAGGCAAGCAGGGATAGTTGAGGACATGCCAAAAGGTCAGGGTCACGAGCAGACAGGAATAGTCGAAAACACACCAAGGTCGGTAACAAAGACAAAATGAAGAGCACACGGCAAGCAGGAAACAGGAAGCCAAACACACAATGAATACACAATGGTTGTTCAACACCGCTGGCTTGCAGTGCACAGGTTAATGTAAGTTTCCCTGATAGGGCCATGGGTGGAGCCATGCTTATAGGAGAGGTTCTAAAAACAGTCAGGTGAGATTGGCTCGCCACTTAGTCTGAACACATGAGGAGAGTTAAGCAGACAGAGGAAGATTACTGCATAACCATGAAAGCTGGATTAATTCTTTGTGGCAAGACTGAGCACAGATGATATTTCTGGTTTACATCCACTTTAACAGCTTGCCGACCAGCCACTGTCATTTTACTGTGGCAGGTTGGCACGATCCTGCGAACCGCCATAGCTATACGTCCGCTTGCGGGATCAGGATAGCAGGCTCGCTGCACAGCGGGGTGCCGATGCTCGTGGCCAACAGTCGTGATGACCACCAGCCACGAGTGATCGTGAGCACAAGAGACAGAACAGGGACAGTGTGTGTAAACATACACTTCCCTGACAGATCGTGTGTTCCTATTAGCTGGGAACCACGATCCGTCACTTCCTCTAGTCAGTCCCCTCCCCGTTCAGTTAGAAACATGTACTAGGGAACACAGTTAACCCCTTGATCGCCCCTAGTGTTAACCCCTTCCCTGGCAGGGACATTTTTACAGTAATCAGTGCATTTATATAGCACTGGTCGCTGTATAAATGCCAGTGGTCCTAAAAATATGTCAAAATTGTCCAATGTGTCTAGCATAATGTCGCAGTCCCAATAAAAATCGCAGATCACCGACATTACTAGTAAAAAAATAATAATAAAAAAAATGCTATAAATCTATCCCCTATTTTGTAGACGCTATAACTTTTGTGCAAACCAATCAATATACGCTTATGATTTTTTTTAATCAAAAATATGTATAAATACATATCGACCTAAACTGAGAAAAAATTAGCTTTTTTTTAAAAAAAAAAAATGGGGATATTTATTATAGCAAAAAGTACAAAATATTGTGTTTTTTTCAAAATTGTCCCTCTTTTTTCGTTTATAGCGCAAAAAATAAAAAACACAGAGCCGATCAAATACCACTTTGTGGGGAAAGTAAAAGGACATCAATTTTTTTTGGGTGAAGCGTTGCACGGCTGCGCAATTGTTAGTTAAAGTGACGTAGTGCCGAATCGCAAAAAATGGCCCGGTCATTTAGCAGCCAAGTCTTCCGGGGCTGAAGTGGTTAATCATCCAAATGATCAGACAGAGAGTAGTACCTTGGACTGGTTGTATTTCCAGACCACTTCTGCTAAGTTATGGGTCAATTTCCATTTGTTTTTCACAAGCTAAGCCTCTCAGCAGTTGCATCAATGTGCAACTGAACCTCAGCCCCCCCCCCCCCCCCATAGCTTTCTGGGTGGTCCAGGGTATAGAGTTCGTTTTCGAAACAGAGTCCCTGGTCTGCACATATCTTCTGTGAACAGCCATAAGAAAGGCATTAGTACTTCCTTTTTTCACAATAAAGTTTATTGAAACTTTGAAACGATTACAGGACAATAGTATTCAGTATTCAAGATACATACATTAAAAATTGGTAGACAAGAATGTATATCCACAGGCATTAGTACTTCCTAACCATCATCTAGTCTCGGGTCAGTAATGACGCCCCAGAATTGATAAAGTGACCAGTATTTCCAGTGGAGCAGACGTGTGCCAAGTCAGGAGTGGAATCTGGGCCTCAGCCCTATTTGTCACTGAACAGACCACACAGTGTTGTCAGAATGGTTCAACCAACTGGAGCAGACTCACACCCATGGCTTGTTTCTTTAACAAGGTGAATGTTTTGTGGACACCCCGGTGTCCGGCGTCCATGTGGATTCTCTGTCATAGAGAGGACCTGGGCCTGCTTCCCTTTGCCTCCCAGTCCTTTTGTCTGACATGGCAATTCTAGTCATAGAGGCCCAGTGTAACAAGACAGTTAATTAATCAGACAGAAAGTACCTGTAACTATCAGTTTACTAAACTGGTGCAAAGGAGCTAGAATACTCTAGTAGCAATTGGGGGGTTGTTCCCCACAGTTGATGGGTCATTTGGAAATACTGCATGCCCATGCCCATGCACCCATTCTGACAGAGGAGGGCCTCTCACCTGGCTGCAGATCACTTGCCCAGCTACCTCTGCCCAATCAGGTGTGACCTTTCTGAACTACTGAGTGGGGGAAGCTAATGAAGGTATACTTCTTGGCATGTCCGAGAACCCATGGATGGTCAGAAAAGGAGTTAAAGGAGCCAGTGCCTGCATCTGAGCATGGTGAACAAATTGGCATTCCACTACAATGTTAATATGTTATGCATCAAATTTTTTTTTGAAGTTCAAAAATATACACAGTTTATCTTGTTTTATTTAAATGTAAGCCAGAAATAGTGTCAGTTTTTTTTCCCCCTGAATCTCAGCTAGGAACGACATATGTTATGGTTTCCTGATGTAAAATGCATTACTTGTCAGAGACATCAGAATAAGCTGACAGCAGGATTTGACCTTGCTTTCTTTACTTCTAACATATGACTTTGCTCTACATAATAGTTTTAATGTTGGAAATGAAGTGATTGGGTCACAGGAAGCTGCATGTTTAAACACGTATTTATTCCTCCAGAGGAACACGCAGGGTTGTAGGGAGCAGTCTATGCCGCACTGGTAAATGCTTACATTAGTGGCCTCTTTAATGCAGATAGCCTCAGCAAGCCTGGGGCATGGGAATTGTTTACTAAGACTCTCTGCTGACACTGTATAGACTGCTGCTGGGTTCTATTGCTGCTGAGAAAATCTGATTGAGAGTAGCAGAGAAGGAAAATAAAATAGGATTGAAAGGAAAACAGGCAATTTTCTAACGGAAGGATTAGATTACCCTTAGGCCGCGTACACACGCGCGGACTGTTCGCCCAACTTTGTCCGTCCAACAGTTTCAGCAAACAGTCCGCTCAAAATTAGCATGCCCACACACGACGAACGAACAGTTTGCTGAAACCGTGCGCGATGACGTGAACAGCACGTACGACGGGACGAAAAATACGACGTCCTATACACTGCATTATAGCTTTCGGCGTGAAAATCCTTTCTGAGCATGCGCGCAACTTTGTTTGACGAACAAGCCTACACACGAGCGGGCTGTTCGCTGAAACAAGGTTTCAGCGGACAGTTTTTCGGAAATTCCGAAAAACCTTGTCCGTCCAACTGTCCGCTGAAACTGTCCGCTGAAAGCCCACACACGAGCGGACTGTCCGCCCAAACACTGTTCAGCGGACAAAGTTGGGCGAACAGTCCGCCCGTGTGTACGCGGCCTAAATCTACTATTATCCAGTGTGTAGTTTAGAAGTGTCTATGTTCAGCTTGTGGGAGCCTTGGTTCTTTAACAGTTTGTAAAGAACTGGCCAACTCTAAAGAAGGCACAAATTTCGTTTTGTCACTTTTTGTTGTCCTATAAATACAGACATTCTCTTGTCATGGACCACCTGGACAGACTCAGCCTTATGGTGCCCATACACTAGATCAGTGATTCTCAACCAGGGTTCCTCCAGAGGTTGCTAGGGGTTCCTTCAGCATTGGGCAATTTCTGCCTCTTAGATAAGTTCCTACTGACACCATTGATCTTTTTAGCTATCTGTAAGGAGGTTCTTCCCAATGACCACAAGTGTAAGGACCATTCCTCTCACTGACCATCATACTAATGTATTATGAGTTGTAGATTTAAATTTTTTAGCCGGGGTTTCCTCGAGACCGGAGAACTATTTCAAGGGTTCCTTTGTGTTGAAAAGGTTGAGAAAGGCTGCACTAGATCAAAAATCGTCACTTTGATAGTTCGTTCGTTTGTCTCCAGTTAATAGGCATAAATAGATAATTACCGTATTTAATTGGCGTATAACACGCACTTTTTCCCCCTTAAAATCGGGGGAAAGTCGTGGGTGCGTGTTATACGCCGATCCCCACTGTCTGTGAGGCAAAAAGACCGAGCGGCGCCGAAAAAGACCGAGCCGTCTGCTCGGCTCCGCACGTAGTCTCGCCTCCCTGCTGTTTCTGCAAGCGCTGCCGAAAAAGACAGAGCCGACTCTACTGTGTACTCGGCTCGGCTCGGCTTGCAGTCCCGCCCATACTGGGCGGGACTGCGAGCCGAGCCAAGCCGAATACGCAGTAGAGTCGGCTCGGTCTTTTTCGGCAGCGCTCGCTCCAGAAACAGCAGGGAGGTGGGACTACGAGCGGAGCCGAGCAGGCAGCTCAGTCTTTTTCGGCGCCGCTCGGTATTTTTCGGCGGCGCTCGCTTGGTCTGTCTCGGCGGCGGGATATTTAAACATGGAAGGCTGCAAACAGCGCTGGGCGAGCTGGAAATGACACTGGCAAGCTGCAAATGACACTCTGCAAGGCTGCAAACAGCGCTGGGCAAGCTGCAAATGACACTGATCATTCTACAATGATGGACAAGGCTGAAGATGCACACTGATAAGGCTGCATTGACGGGCATTTAAATGTAAGTTTTTTTTTCCCTTAAACTTCCCTCCTAAAACTTTTTTCCTTAAAATGCCCTCCTAAACTTGGGGTGCGTGTTATACCCCAATAAATACGGTAGTTGTGACTATTTTTAACCCAAAAATTTAAGGAAAAGATTGGAAAACTTCGGCCGAATGAATGATAAATTGAAAGGTTAATGTGTTTCTTGTCCATTAAAAAAACAAACTGTTGTTACTGCACATATGTAAAAAGAATTTTAACCTGGAAGATAAACGTTCCTGTCAACAGTCATGTCTAAAATAAAGAGCACAGCAAGAATACACACAAGTAGCACACAACCATCAATTTTTATGTACCTTTTTGTTTCTTTAAGATCCCTTTCACACTGAGCCGCCACCAGCGTCGCTAGCGGGGGGGACGTTTTTTTTACCCCCCGCTAGCGGGTGGAAAGGGGTTAAATCTGCCCGCAAAACATCGCCGGGCAAGCGTTTTACCTGCGGTATCGCAACACTGCTCCATTTATTTCAATGAAGAGCAGCAGTGGATGAGCGGTAAATTCACCGCTCCTTCACCGCTCCAAAGAAGCTGCTGGCAGGACTTTTTCTGATACACTGCTAGTGCACCGCTCCAGTGTGAAAGCCCGGGCTTTCACACTGGAGTGCATGGAGCAGCTGTTTTGGGGCAGTTTGCAGGCACTATTTTTAAAGCTATAGTGCCTGCAAAACACCCCCAGTGTGAAAGGGGTCTAAATGTTCCCCAAAAAATGTAAATAAAGAAAAATAGAGACCAAAATAATGCAAAAATAAACATTTTATTATGATATTTTATTGTTTGAAAATCGGTCATTATGTGATGGCAATATCGCTTGTTCTCACGCCCGTGTGTTCAAAAACCTGTTCAAATTATTTTTTCGACTGGTGTATGGCCAGTATTGGGCAGGAACCTGCAAGTACAAAGCACATCCACCCTTTTAACCCCTTTTACCGCCATGCCTATCCATTTACTAACCCATTACTGCAGTTGTATTTTTACTACTAAGTCCTTATTACTAGCTCAAACATTACCACCTCTGTTATATTAAGCATCCATATTGGCTCCTGGTCCCCCCATAGAGAGGTGCAATGGCCAGTAGTAGAGGAATTCCTCTGGTACATAACTCTTCCTTATGGCTCCCCCTATATTCAGTAGATACAGGCTGGCAATCGATGGGCCAGAGGTCTACACTTTCCATGGTAAATACCCAGTTAAAGCTACATATACATTTGCCATGTGCAAAATAAAGCCAAAGTCTAGCCAAACAATGTTGTATTGATGGATTCTCATTGGAGAAAATTTCCTGTCCCTGCGGCCACTCTCACTAGCATAGGAAGTAAGAAATCTCGCCTGTATTAACAATCTGACATAAAATCTTTTTCTCCACCGTGTCCAAAATAGAAAATATAAGTTTTGGGTAGAACAACCAGTTTGGCTTTGTTAATACTTTTTATGGATGCACTTGACACTTCTGCCGGCCAGCGAGATAAGGATTGGCCACTCACCAGATATTAATCTAGAGAACGCCTTTGGTTCATTGATAGGGATAACCACTCCACGCAGGTCTATGCTGCTCCCAGCTTACAGGTTTAAACAATATCCGCAGTCATAAAAAATGAACAACAACTTTTTATAAATAAATGCACAGACATACTGCGCAATGCTTGTTGTTTATTTTTTATGAGGGCGGATATTGTTTAAACCTGTAAGCTGGGAGCAGCATAGACCTGAGTGGAGTGGTTATCCCTATTAATGAACCAAAGGCGTTCTATATATTAATATCTGGTGAGTGGCCAATCCTTATGGTAGTGTCGTCACTAAATTGGTGGATATGAAATACACAGAATCACGGATACCAGGAATAGCAAGAGTGGAGTAATTTAATACACAGCATAGAATCCGGAAGGGGGATTCACTAAATGCTGGTTTATCTATACCAGCAAAAACACTGAACATTTGTTTGTTTATTTATTTTGTATTGTTTAAACCTAACACTAATGGTAACATTGGATGTATGAGTTATATATGAGATAAAGACATGGGTGTATTGTATGGGTATATTGATTTTAGTATCACTAGTGTGTATGTATATGAATATATACATTTTTCTTAGTGGTGTATATTCTGGTTCTAATGCCGCGTACACACGATTGGAATTCTCGTCGGAAAAAGCTATGATGGTTTTCCCAACGGAATTCCGATGGAATTCGGCTCAAGCTTTCTTGCCTACACACGGTCACACCGAATTCCGATCATTTATAACGTGGTGACATACAACGCGTACGACGGGACTAGGAAAAGGAAGTTCAATAGCCAGTAGCCAATAGCTTCTGTCTCGTAATTGAATCTGAGCATGCGTGATTTTTGGCGTGTCGGAATTGCATACACACAATCAGAATTTCCGAAAGTTTTTCCGTCGGGAAAATTGAGAACATGCTATCAATTTTTGGCTGGTGGAAATTCAGACAGCTAAATTCCAATGGAGCATACACACGGTCACATTTTCCGATGTGAAGCTCACATCGGTCTTTTTCTGGCCGGAATTCCGATTGTGAGTATGCGGCATAAGATATATAATATAGGGGTTAGCGTAGTCAGCACACACCTTTTTTTGTCATAAACCCATGGCATTATCTTATATGTTGGCATACACCTCGTTCCTGGAAAAGGATCACTTGCACTGAGTGGATCAACCAATCTGTGCAGAATGATACCAGGAATTTGGTGTTTTCTAGGACCAGGGTTAGTGATAGAAGAGAATAGCACAATGTAGTATCTTGTTGCTTGATCTATAAATATACCAGGAGGAAGTGAGCTTTCTGCTAAAGGGATAACAACAACTCTTCACCACTATTGAGTAGAGCTAAATGCCCTTTACTAATAGCCGTACATTCTAGACCTGTACATTTCAGACTCAATGTATATTTTTTATAGTCCATGAGTAATAATAGCATAAAAGCAGAATATTCTTTGTTCAGAAAAGCTAAACTGGTGATGATTTTGTTATTCACACAACACTCATTAATTAATTGTATATAACATCATAATATTAACAGTGGACATCCTCTATGTTACCATGGAAATATGCGACAGGCAGTGACCTACTCATAAATAAATTCCGAGGTTTAGAATATGGTGTGAAATCTGTTATTTGAAAAGTTCTTTGGGAGAATAGAGGAAAATTGCTGCTGATCAGTAATGAAGTCATAATTTAAGACAAGATTTCTACTTAACTAAAGGCAGTGGCTCCTCCTGTTATCAGATCCATCTGAAGTTTTCCAAGCTGACTCTCAAGTAAACCAGAAACAATATTGGCACGAAGACCTCTGATATGACTCTGCCCTAAGACATTACAGCTAAACTCCAATAATCGTTTTTTTTGCATACTTGCATTGAGCCAGCTTGGCTTGATGTAGGTAGGCATATTTGATTTCCAGAGGGCCACAGGGGATGCTGTAAATCACTGTAGTAGCCTATGCCAGGGCTGGGACAAGGGGTGGGCAAGAGGTGAGGCCGCCCCGGGTTCAGCGATAGTGGAGCGCACCCACTCACCCCATGAAAGCTCCAAATCAGCGGCTAGCAACCAGAGGCTTCAGTTTCAAATCTACTCTGACAGCTACCGCTTGACGCCATGCTCTAACTTATCCGCTTTCCACCCACATCTGACACAGAAACACACCATGCATCTGCAACTACCTTCTAGCCACAAGAAAACAAGTGATTGGTCATGCAGGGGTAGTGGTGCACAATCCATGCCAACCATAGAAAGTTGGAGCAAGGGGGCAAAGAATGGGCACAAAGTCTTAACCTTGCCCTGGGTGCTGGATGAACCTGTCCCAGTACTGGCCTGTGCTACAAACAGTAAGAGCTTTGATCTACTAGGTTGTGTGTGAACAGATTTTTCTCTGCACGCTGACCAAAAGGGATCACTTACTTATCACTACTGCCATTCACAGAAAGCCTCAAAGTGGTTGTAAATTCTTATAGATACCCAGTGAAGTGACTGGTCTCCTATAAAACACTAAGATGAAGCAAATTCTAAGTTGTACCTGTTTTTCTGCAGTCTTCTCTTGACTACATCTGTTTAAAGTACAGAATTTATACAGCTTGTCTGGGATGTCAGAAAGCAGGGAGTGGGGAGCTGAAGTTACATTATGCAAATCTAAGTACAGGGAGCTCTGACTGCTGAATGGAGGGAAGGGACCCCCCTCCCCTTCATGCAGCACAAAGAAACAGAGCTGAGGCTGTTAATCACAGGCTGTGTGCTTGAGCTCCCTCCCATGTCACCTTTTTACATCTTGCTATCAGGACAGCTTGTCGGATGTGACTCTAGCAGAGGAATGAAGCAGCACACAGAAACGACACTCAGTGCTCTGGATTGAGACACACTATAGAGGGATATGCTTTATTCATATTTCATGTCAGAGGTGTATAATCACTTTACATTTTTTCAATGAATAAAGGCATTTTTTGTTAAACAAGGTGGAGATTGTAATGTTTCCTCCACTCCTCTTCATCTTGTCCAATCAGATAACACCCTTCAGTAAAAAAATACAGGGTGTCCTATGAATGGTGGAGGTGCCAAGCTAGTGACCCCCTATGGTCAGTGTGTAAGCAAGGTCCTGATTAGTTTTCAGCAATGGTCATGCTGGCCAAGGGTACCTCCCTGTGTCTTCCCACAACAGGAATGAGATGGGGTAACAAACCCCTGTATTATTGAGGACCTCCGCCATCTTGACTACTCAAGTACTCCTGGCCTGAAGCCAACCTTCTGAAATAAATTATTGTCCACGCAATCAACCACTTAAAAAGGCTGTTCTCTTTGCAAAGGAAGCTGCACTTTTCAAGGGAATGTCCCCCAGAGCTTAGTGAATGTGGTGAAATTTCACTTTACAAAGACCACCCAATCATGCTAAAGATGGAGGAGACTGTTCACATGCAGCAACCATGATGCTTCGTGTCGCCTCAGCTGCAAATTTCACACAACATGGTGAACTGACAGATGGCATTGCCTGTCAAACTTGGCCATTAAAGTCAATAGGGCCAAACTGTAAACAATTGTTTTACAGCTGTGGTGCAATAGCCCCATTATAAAAAAAGAAGGCATTCAGGAGGAGGCTGCTTATCCAAGCCTTGAAAATCGATCCACCATTAATCACTTTTTAGAGCCTTGGCTAGTGTGAACCTAGCCCAAATGCATTCACATAAAAGGGACACTTGAAATAAACCAACTCCCACAGGAGGTTCTTGCTGATTATGTGCTTTTCTTAAAAAGTTTGAGAAAGGCTGCCCTAGCCCACAATTATCAAGGAAGGCTTAGCATGCATTCCTAACTGCAGCTGCATTCCAGAGTGCATTCCAGCATTACACACACACACACACACACACACACACACACACACACACACACAAACATGAAGTATTTTACATGCTTACCTGTGTTTTTCCTTTCCATAAACAACTTCAATAAACTTGCATTGTGCCTCTGAATATGCAAGCAAATTGGAACAATCAATTCTCTAGCACAGCCCTCTCTCTCCTGCCATGTCATAGCTCTCTCCTCTTTTGTATGTGTCTAATCTGTGCTGACCCAGCTCCTCCATATCGCCAGGGCCGTTTTTAAGGCAGGGCAAAAGGGGCAGCTGCCCTGGGCCCTGTCATTGTTGTGGGGCCCAAAGCAGCTGCCTCATACTTGCCAACTATCCTGGTTTAAATTCCCTCGTCCTTTGAGGTTTTAGTCCAGTGCTGTGTCCCAATATCTCAGTGTGAAGTGCTGCTACTAATGCTACCCTATGTTCTGCCCTATTTTTGTGTAAAGATGACTCACCTGCAGACCCTGTGTTTACATGTAAATTACCGGCATTCATATGTAAATGGGGGCAGCCGACGGCATTGTATTTCATGCCCCCCTGAGGTCATATCCGCAATAATCTCTAGCAACCAATAAACAAGCAGAAATCATGTGCTGTAACCTCTAGCAACCAGTCAGTGAGCGGTAATGATACACTGTAACCTCTGGCAACCAATCACAATAGCTGCCTGATCTGATTCAGTAAACAGATTTTTTAGCCTAACTGCTATTTATTGTATGTCTTAGCCCTTGTACACATGGTCGGACATACTGACAACAAAATCCGTCGGATTTTGTCTGACGGATTTTGTCCGAAACTTGTGATGCATACACATGAATCGGACAAAGTTGTCGGAAAATCCAGTCGTACGTAACGTGATGACGTTATTTCGTTACGACGGGACTACACTCAGGCTTGTAGCCAATAGCTTTGGCCTAGGAATTTGATCTGAGCATGTGTGGCACTTTGTCCGATCGGAATTCTCTACACACAATTGGACAAAGTCCGATTGGATCATGTTGTCGGAAAGTTTTATAGCCCAGCTCTAAAACTGTCCGTCGGATATTCCGACGGAAACAGTCTGATGGAGCCAACACACTGTCGGATTATCCGACAACACGGTCCGATCGGACATTTTCCGTCGGAATGTCCGACCGTGTGTACAAGGGCTGAGAGCAGGCGGAGAGCAAAACTGCATGGGGGGCCCCAAGAAAAGTTTTGCCCAGGGTCCAATCAATATTAAAGACGACCCTGCATATCTCCCTTCACCTCTCTAGCAGATGGAGGAGGAGTGAAGGAAATACTATACAGTGTTCATTGAGTGATAGCTAGGGCTGCTGACATCTCATCCAGTGTGGTGGGGCCCAACTGCAGTTTAGGGCTATTGAAGGTCTATACAAGGGTGGGATTTACAGGCAATGAGCATGCCTAAAATACGTTAAGAATGCATACTGTATAATCTTGTAGGAAGATTGTTGTAGAAATGAATGATCTGGTGACAGGGTCTCTTTATTGGAAGACTTGCATTCAACCTAATAGGCTCAGTGGATTATTAACACATTTGTGAATCATCATTGACATAACTTGACACTTACCAGAAAAGTATGTCCAGTCATTCCCATTTTTTCTACTACTCCAGTACATTCCTGAAGACCACACTGATAATGAGAAAACAGATTGCATGGAATTAGTTTGTATACACAGGCTGGGTTTTAAAATAAGGTTAGTAAAACTACAGTGAGCGTAAAGTTACTATTGCTTTACTATTCTGCCAGATGGGTAGTTTCTGTTGTGATTATGATTTAAACACAGTCGAATGATAATAAATGGCTTTAACCAAACACTAAGGGCCGGTTCACACTGCAGGCGATGCGAGGCGACACCGACTTGCCTCGCCGCGACCTGCCGCGACCTCAGCGGCAACTTGCAGATGACTTCTGTATAGAAGTCAATGCAAGTCGCCCCGAGGTTGCCCGAAAGTAGTACAGGAACCTTTTTTCTGAGTCGGAGCGACTCGAGTCGCTCCTCTCAGAACGGTCCCATTGTACAGAACGGGGGCGACTTGTCAGATCGAGGCGAGGCAAGTCGTGTCACCTCGCATCGCCCGCAGTGTGAACTGGCTCTAACCATGAATGAAAGAAATGTTTTTGTGTTATCATTCATATTCTCTGAAAAAATGGCCAAGAAATCATAAATTCTGCCAGGGTATGTAAACTTATGAGCACAACTGTAGATGTGGGCAAAAATGGAAGGGAAGTCCTGGGGAGCTTGCATGAAAAAAGGGAGGACTCCGGTGAGCGTAGCAAAGATGCGCCTATTTTTAGGTAAATATACAAACCGTGGAATGGCAGACCTACTGGATTCGGGATTTGCCGGGGGTTTTTTAGATTCTTTGTAGTCTTCCTCATCCCTCCATCCTGCGGACAATTTGAGGTCTGCGCTGGCTCACTTGGAGGGGAATGTCGGAAAAGTTGGTGAAGGAGGTTGCGCTGGGCCGCATGGCCGGTCCGTTTGGATTGTCACCGATCTACAATTTGGTGATTTCCCAACAAGTTTCGAGCTTATGGACCTTGATCGTGTCTTCAAATTGATACCATTATTTCGCTTTGCTATACGAGTGCTTTGGATTACAAGCATGTTTCCGGAACAAATTATGCTCATAATCCAAGGTTTTACTGTACTTCTTTTAGCTTGAAATAGAAACAAGTACTTTTCTTCTAAAGAAAACAGTTATTCACCGTTGCTTTATTGATGACATGTATACACTGCAGTTAAATGCACAGTTCTCCTAATGTCATCATTGGTGGAGCGGTGTTTAATGATTACTGCTGTTTTAAAGTGGAAGTGCATAGCAATAATCATTGACAGCTCCCCCATTAGACCTACTAGTCAGACTTTGACAAGGTGACTGCTATTTACCTTACTGAACAAGCGTGGCAGTGTAGATTTCCTGTATTGAGCCCAAAAATGTATACATACATCTCTCATACATATTGTCTGTGTTGCCCCAGCGGTATTGATTACATCTGTCATTTATAAGGACATATTTGGATCGGATTGGTGACTGTAGGTCAGTATAGTCAATTGTAACCATCCAAAAGAACTTATCACCTGTGTGATCATAAATTTCTTCTGAAAAATGACATGCATTTACAAATACGTTCGCAGCAAATATATCTTATCTTTATTAGGCTGTAGATTACATTGTGCTTGTTGGCCATTACTGGCAGGGAAAAGGAACTAACATGACACAACATGTATTGTACAATCCTTCGTTCTCTAGCTTGCTACCAAGGAACTGCTTGCCCAATTATTCATTCATCGTCTCAGTGGTATACATAATGATATGTAGCTATATGAATGAAATACTCTCACTTGATGAATAAACTTAATAAAGATTTGGCAAAATTTATTCTGTTTTTGGCTAAAAAACAAACTACACTGGGCATCCCTACAACTATTATGCCGTGTACACACGATCCGAATTCCGGCCAGAAAAAGACCGATGAGAGCTTTTCATCGGAAAATGCGACCGTGTGTATGCTCCATCAGAATTTAGCTGTCCGAATTTCCACCAGCCAAAAATTGATAGCATGTTCTCAATTTTCCCGGCGGTAAAACTTTCTATCGGTAATTCCGATCGTGTGTATGTAATTCCGACACGCCAAAAATCACGCATGCCCAGTTTCAACTACGAGACAGAAGCTATTGGCTACTGGCTATTGAGCTTCCTTTTTCTAGTCATGTCGTACATATTGTACGTCACCGCGTTATAAACGATCGTAATTTGATGTGACCGTGTGTAGGCAAGACAGCTTGAGCCGAATTCCGTCAGGAAAACCATCAGAGCTTTTTCCAACGAGAATTCCGATTGTGTGTACACGACATTAGGTTTGTTATCAAACGATTGCTATGATGTCTCCCAATAGAAGCCAGGACTTAAATCCCTGGCTGAGATATCACCTCTTTTGACATAAACAAATGTAGCACCTTCTACCTAGATAGGTGCTAGAGGTGAGTTTTTTGGTGAGTTCAGATAAATTTAAGCAGGCCTAGCTGGAAGCTAGGCCTGTTTGTTTTGATCTGTGTGGTCTGGGAGTGGCTCAATGTAGGCTGGTGAGAGGAGGGGAAGAGGGGTAGAGCTGTCTGAGGTGTCTAGGGTTGGCAGGGGGCAGGCTTCCTTGATATACCCAGGTTCAGCACAGCTGGAGGGTTGTTGTCAGGTGGAAGAACAGAGGATTGAGTGCTAAGCTATCGGGGCCTTTAAGGCCACTCTGCAGTTTTGGGGGGGAAGGGGTAGACCTTGGGCGTTGGACTCGGGTTCAAGATGAGTTCAGGACTTGGGTTCAGGAAGGATCCATTCAAGAATGCATGAAGGATCTGGACAGGAGGCACAGAGAGGAGTCAAGAAGGACAAGTAGTGCTTGTACTAGTACTAGTACTGCCGGGCAAGTCTTCGGGAGAGAACTACCATGCCTGAGAGGACTGGGAGTGTGCAGTCTGGGATGGGTGCAGAGCCAGCAGTAAGGATTGTGATGTCACAGGGAGTGGAGTCAGGCAGCTGCAGCCAGGAGGGCTGGCAGGGTCTGAAGAGGGATTACTGGGAGCAGTAGTCCACCATAGGACAGCTAGCACTAAAGACTTTCTATTCTATTTTTGCTAAACCAAAAGGGACCTGTAGTGCCTGTCTACAAATGGCAATTTTTAGGGTCAGACCAAGTCAGAGTTGGGCCTAACCATGTACTAGCTGTACCTGGAAGCAAGTGTTGTGCAGTAGAGAGAGAGTGATAGTCTGCAAGCAAGTGTTGTGCAGGAGGAGTTTGAAGAAGTGTCTTGTACAAACAGTATACATAGTTCTGTCCCAAATTAACTGTTCTGAAATTCTACTGGGCATCCCATATATTCCCATCCCTATCCAAGTTCAAATCCCTCAATAAAAATTCCAAAACAAGTACATGGACTGTTCATTGCTTCCAATGTGATTGGGAAGTGAATGCCGGGCTGGGCGGGGTCACAGGTGGAACACAACTTTCAGCAGCCCCTACGGGGGGTACTGCTAAACATGCATGCTTGTGAAGTCAGAGCAAATGCAATTCAATGTGTTATAGTACCCCTTTTAGAGTCATAGTTTGTCTCAACCTGTTAAAGTGGTTGTTAACCCTTACATATACCCAGTGAAGTGACTGGCCTCAGGTGATACACAGAGATAGACAAATCCTCCTACATAAGTTGTACCTGTTTATCTGTTTACACAGCACAGCATAGAGCAGTGTTTAACCTTTTTCAGTCAAGGCACCCTTTAAAAATGATAGACAGTCTTTAAAATTATGGACAGTCTTAAGGCACCCCACTCTAAAATGTAAAAAATATTCTAATAGTTCTACTGCAGCAACATCCACACACATAGGACACTTATTCTTCCAAAGCAAATACGCCTTTGCAACCTGGTACTAACTAGTATTCCGATGTTTCTCTTACTCCCTTAATTTTTCTCCATCACTCAGCTAATATGACCGCAATGCTGTTTGAGAGGGGCAGGAGAGGAGGATACAAGTATGCTATGCAGCCGACAGACATCCTCTTATTAACTGATTATGCCAATGGTTGTTAGGATGTCGGCAACTAGAAGGTTGTAATGGTGGTCAATGAAAACCTGTGGCTTTGTGTAACTAAAAGGCAGCTTCAGACACATGTCGGTTGTATACAATTATTGGACAATTTTTAGGCATTTTGCCAAGGCACCCCTGAAGAAACCTCAAGGCACCCCAGGGTACGTGAGCACCCTGGTTGAAAAAGGCTGAATTTTAGGCCAGCAGGAAGTTGAGTGTAATCTGAGACCTGAGTGGAGGAAAAGGACATACCCACAGCCTGCACAGTCCTATATGGGAATATGTACAACTTAAGCTTAATACACATGATGAGAAAATCGTACAAAAAATACTATTTTTGAAGCGATTATACGATAATCAGATTTTTAGTACACAGCTTTCGTCTGAAATTATCCAAAGGGACAAACAGGAAAATTTTCCTCGTACAAACACCAGATCGTATGATTTTGTTTTAATCAGTACAATATTTGTCTGAAAATACAATACAAATACAATACACTACATTACATTCACTTTCAAATTTTTATTCTGTCGTATGAGAAATTTCATAACTTTGGTAACCTCTTCATTTTCAATATGGAGATTAGCACTAAAAAAAACGGAGATCATTCGTCCAATAATGTTATCGCGTGTACCAGGCTTAAGGCTAGCAATCACCTGCTGTGTACTGGAGGAGGGCAGGGCCATGTCCCCAGATTGTCTGCTGTCAGAAGTGACTTATTCTCAGACGGCTCTTGTTCTTCAACAAAGTGCATTTTCGATGTATCTTGACAGCATGTTAACATTCGCACATGCTTACAGCTTAAAATATGGTCCATATACAGGATCTCTTTTTTTTTTTTATATACAGATCTGGATGCAAAAGTTTACTGATCTTTATGCAGCTATGTGCAAGGGCTCATAAAAAAAAAAAAAAAAAAAAAAAATTGTAAAAAAAGTTTACTGATAAAATTTCAATATTTTCCATGGCAATGGGCATGGTGAGCCCTTTGTGCGCCCAAAAAGCAGACCCTGTTGGGCTGAGCTTGCCACTAGTTTCTCATATGTATTGGAGGCTCCAACAATATGATCTGATCTCAGTGCCATAGTTCTACTTGGGAGTTTTGAAGTTTTCCATCCCTATCTTTGCATATTCAAGAGTTGTTATATGATATAAGAAACTGTTAAGTGGTGTAACTCTCCAGCATCTGCCAAAACTAAAGTAACATATCTGAAGCCGGTGTTATCAGGGAGAGGTGAGAGACAGAATATGACATGGAGGAAATGACCTGTCTCCTAAAGTGGCTTCACGGCAAGCATGGACTCACAATGCCCACTGATAACGGGAATGAACACCCGCTATAGTTTACATCCATCACTACCCACGTCCACTGGAAAATTCTAAAACTGTAACATGCTTGTTTCCATCTATAAGGCAATATTTACATTTATTGAAAGTTTCAAACTGAGAATTTATTGCCACAGGGGCGTGACGTCTGCAGTTTTTCCTGACATCGCCCTAAAATGTGTCAATATAAGCGTGAAGTAATACCATCACAAGTTAGAAAAATATCTCTACAAAATAGGCTTGAATAAATTCAAATACTAACAAGAATATGCAGGTTCATATGAGGATACCTACTGATTTACATGTGAACAACTAAACCCAAACCAATTCCAGTTTTGTCCTGTAAATATGATTCATTATAACATGAAAGTTCACATTTCTGGTAGCTTGGACATTGTGCGGTAGGCAGGATAGTGAAGTATAGACAATAACAAATATCTATGTTGTGTTTGTTGTAGTGTTAGAACGGAAGACAGATGAAGTGCTGTGATCACTAAAAAACAGCTGTAGGCTTTTTTGCAATGCCCCCATCCTCCCCACTTAGCTCATCTAACCTACACCTCCAGTCCAGCAACAACCTGCCGCCATGTTTACCTCCAGCTGGGCCTTTTATCCTTGCTACCTGCAAATGCACAGCTGAACACCACAGATATTTTTCCTAAACTTGAGAGTTAGGTCAGCCATAGATTCGAATTTCGGCCAATTCAGCAGGAACCGGCGGAGATTTGAACCATTAATGGCCAGGCTGAAAATTGATCAACTTGAATACAACCAGCCTGCTCGATTCTCTTGCGATTATCACTAGCAGCTTCTATAGCAATAATCATCTTCTTCTCCCGGCAGGGATGGCTTCCCCCGTCTGCCCCCATCAGTGGACAATTGCTGATTCCTCTGTCAGCTCTGTCTGGGCAACCCATGGTTGCAGGAAAGAAATTAGCACTGTGTATGGTGAGCCTTAGGCTACTTTCACACTGGGGCGTTGGGGGCGCCAGGGGTACCATCATTTACCATCATTTTAGCGGTGCTATTTGGCCGCCAGCAGGGTGCTTTTGACCCCCGCTAGCAGCCAAAAAAGGGTTATAACCGCTCATAAAGTGCCTCTGCAGCGGCGCTTTGCCGGTGGTTTGGCGGCGCTGCCCATTGATTTCAATGGGCAGGGGCACTTGTTTCCTACAGCGCTGCAAAGATGCTGCTTGTGATCTGCTAAAGCTGCCGACAGTGATTGGGTGAAAAAACCCTGATTGGCTGGTTGATGAATTGACTTCAGTACAACCAGCCTGCCCATAGACGGATGAAAATTTGGACAGTTCCTGCTGAACCGGCTGAATTTCAATCTGTCAATGACCGGCTTTAGTCCACTTTTCTGACAATGAGCAAATAGGCTGTTCACTTTGCATTGGAAGTTGCACATTGCATGGGAATTTTCCCCCGGAGCATAGTTAATGAGTGAAATTTCACTTTGCAAAAGAATACCCAATTAGGTGCAAGACAAAAAAAAACAAAATTTTTGCTTGCACATGATTGGATAATGGATACCAGCAGAGCTTTAATTCATTGATTAAAGTCTAGGGAAAATTCCCATTGCAAAGTGTAACTTCCCTAATGTATATATGTTACACCCGATTGTTACAGTCCCCCAATTCCAACTACCCCCCTCCACCAGCACTACTGAATCGCAAGGTTCTTCTACCTGTCATTTTTTTTATTTGGCATGGCTGTGTGTGACATTCACATTTTGCGAACCCTGAACCCTGTGCATTTAGACCCCTTTCACACCACACCGCACCTTGCGTCGGCGGTAAAACGCCGCTATTTTTAGCGGCGTTTTACCGCCGGATTTGCGGCGCATTTCGGCCGCTAGCGGGGCGCTTTTACCCCCGCTAGCGGCCGCGAAAGGGTTAAAACCGCCGGCAATACGCCGCAATAGCATTACAGCGCTGCCCCATTGATTTCAATGGGCAGCAGCGGTGGAGGAGCGGTAAACACACCGCTCCTTCACCGCTCCAAAGAAGCTGCTGGCAGGACTTTTTTCTGACGTCCTGCCAGCGCACCGCTGTAGTGTGAAAGCCCTCGGGGCTTTCACACTACACACAATGGTGCAGCTTCTTTAGGGCGTTTTGCAGGCGCTATTCCTAACGCTATAGCGCCTGCAAAACGCCCTGGTGTGAAAGGGGTCTTACAGAGTTTTGTGGATGGTGAGAGTCCCTTCTACCCGGCCCACTTTCTGCTAATGCTTATTTTACTTTTATCCACTGCCTTCTATTAACTGCCAGAATGAACAAATAAAACCCAGTACTTCAGAGTATTACAATTATATCTTATTTATCCATTGAAATCCTCTTCCCCGTTATGGATTAGAAAATAAATTGATCATTTATTGAAGCATGTATGGTAACCATAATTCCCAAAAACAGCTTAATTCCGATCAAGAATCCCATTGTAACACAACAGCCCCTTGTATGCCTCTAATTTGTGATACCTTATAATTATAAAACCAAACCTAGTCGTGCAACAGGGTGTGCTGGGGGTGCCTGGGCACACCCTAATCACCCTGTACGACGTAGATTCCCCCTGCTGAACCCCTGTGGCAGGCGGCAGCTGAGGCTACAGAAAAAGAGACTGGGGAATCTCTGTCCTCAGGCCCTCTCTCTGCTATTTCATCAAAGCCCCTCAATGGGGCTCCTAACAAATTGTAAGAAAAAAAAATAATATTGGAAAAAAGAATTGTAAAAAACAAAAACAAAATAAAATAATAAAAACAAAAAACTACTGACACCAATCTCATCCCTTCTGACACCATCCACTGCTCTACTGTGCATGTGTGTTTGGACTTTGGGGTGCACACCCTAATGCAATATGCTGCGCACACCTATAACGCCAAATTTTTTGCTAGATCTAAATTTTTTCCCCAATTGGTGCTTTTTTTTTTTTTTGCACATAACATTACAATTACCATTCTATACAAAAGTGTTATTTCAGTTAGAAGTGGAACCTAGTGGGCTGAGTCACTCCCCACCTTTTTATATGTCTGGAATAACCCAGTAGTGAAGTCCCCTCACATAATCCAGAGTCTATTCCTGCCCATCTCAGTTTGGGTGTTCCCGCCCACCATTGAATGTTCCAGCTTTATCTGTTGCATTTTCCATAAAAATAAATATAATACAAAATCCAACAGGAAGAGAACCCCTCGTAAGAGGTAGATCCAATGTGCAGACCTAGAAAAACCAAGACAGAGATCTCGCCAATGGAGTCCTGGAGAAATGGAAGAAACTGTTGAGTAGTCCAAGTCTCCAGCACCTACCAAAACCAGAATTACACTTTACGGTGGACTTAGAGTTGCCATCTCATCCCTTTAAACCTGAACACATATGAATTAGACGGGTTCTGAGTGCTAAATTAATGCAGATAAGGCAACAAGTGAGTTTAATTACAACCTCAATCAGCCTCAGAACCTGTGTAATTAATATGTGGTCGGGTTTAAAGGGATGAGATGGCAACCCTAGGTGGACTGGTCCTTTAAAGAAAATAATAGTTCTGCTACACAAAGTGTCAGTGTGACATCTATATTCTTTTTGAATACTTTTTGTGCAGTTTGTCCCATGTGTCAGCAGTATACATCAATGAGTATACAGCACCCTTCTTACCTGCTTTAAAAGATCAGAAACTTGATAAGTTGTCCAGCTTTCAAAGTCTTCCCGGAGTGGGAGTCTATACGCCATCGTAGGGACTTTCTTTACAATATAACATATGCCGAGCCTCTCTTAAGAGATTTACAAATTGTCAGAGAGGAAGTGTCCTTTTCAGTCTACAGTAGCTGCGTGGAACTAGGCTTAACCCCTTCATCGCCAGGGCTGCTATTGACATGCGTGTGAAAAATAGGACACTAGAGCAGGATCATCTATCTTGTCATTCTCCATTGATTGCTACTAAGCATGCTGTGTGCAGAAGAGCTCCAGGCACTAAGGAGTACTAGAAAAAAAAAAAGGGTGTGTGGATATGACTGTAAGCAGAAAGTAAATCATAGTCAGAAAGAGACCTACTGTATATGATCCATTTAAATAGCATAAATACTCTTTAACCACTTCAGCTCTGGAAGGTTTTACCCACTTCCCGACCAGGCCATTTTTTGGGAATATGGCGCTACATTTCTTTAACTGAAAAATGCGCGGTCCTGTGACGCAGTACCCAAATACAATTTATGTTCTTTTTCCCCCACAAATAGATTTGGTGGTATTTGATCACCTCTGCAGTTTTTATTTTTTTTTGCACTATAAACAAAACACTTTCTGCTATAGAACATTTCCAATAAAAAAATGTAAAAAAAATCGAATTTCTTCATCAGTTTAGGCCAATATGTATTCTGCTACATATTTTTGGTAAAAAATCCCAATAAGACCCCTTTCACACTGAGCTGTGGCCGCGTTAGTGCTAAAGCGCCACTCGTTTTAGCGCTGTTTAACCACTTCCGGACCTCCACGCGCCGATATATGTCTTAACTTTGAAGAGGGATATATTTGTTATGGCAGCAGCTAGCTACCATAACCGCTTTTTCCGCTGGTGGTCCGGTTTTCCGATAATAGTGGTCTCTGTGGCGGATTCGCCGCATGGTCACTTTTATCGGCGATGGGAGAGGGCCCCCCTCCTGCCGCGCTCTGGTGCCCCCCGCCACTTACTGGAGCCGCTTGTAGCGGCGGAGGCGATCGAGTCCTTCTGCTGGCTGGGTGTGGAGACAAGTTAGGGGAAGATTGCCCTTGTTCGTCAGCATACCATTGCAGGTCAGAAGCGATATCAAAACGTCACTTCCGCTCATAGGTCTTAAAAGGCCATTTTTTTTTCTCCAAATTACCAAATGTATTTATTTATTTTTACTGTATTTTTGTGTAAATATGACATCTGAGGTCTTTTTGACCCCAGGTTTCATATTTAAGAGGTCCTGTCATGCTTTCTTTCTATTACAAGGGATGTTTACATTCCTTGTAATAGGAATAAACATGACACAATTTTTTTTTTAAAAGAACAGTGTAAAAAAAAAATAGGTAAAATAAATAAGAAAAAAAATATTTTTAAACGCGCCCCTCCAGCGTCGCATGCAGAAGCGAATGCATACGCGAGTAGCGCCTGCATATGAAAATGGTGTTGAATGGTGTTGATGAAAAAAAAACACACATGTGAGGTATCGCCGCGATCAGTAGCACGAGAGCAATAATTAACTAATTAATTTTTGTAACGCAAAACATGCAACCTGTAGAATTTTTTAAACGTTGCCTACGGAGATTTTTAAGGGTAAAAGTTTGTCGCTATTCCACAAGCGGGTGCAATTTTGCAGCCTGATATGTTGGGTATCAATTTACTCCACATAACATTATCTTTCACAATATACAAAAAAAATTGGGCTAACTTTACCGTTGTCTTATTTTTTTATTTAAAAAAGTGAATAAAAAAAAAAAATAAGTGCACTTGTAAGACTGCTGCACAAATACGGTGTGACAGAAAGTATTGCAACGACCGCCATTTTATTCTCTAAGGTGTACGAAAAAACATGTATAATGTTTGGGAGTTCTAAGTAAATTTTCTAGTAAAAAAAAATGTTTTTAACTTGTAAACAACAAATCTCAGAAAGGGTCTTGGTCCTTAAGTGGCGCTTTTCAGCTGCTAGCAGGTCGCTTTTAACCCCAAAGTAGGGGTTAAAAGCATCCGTGTTGCGGCACTTTCAAAACGCTTTTCAGGCGCTTTTCATTTCAATGGGCAGGGCATTTTTGGGAGCGCTGTATACATCGCTCCCAACCTGCCCCAAAGATGCTGCTTGCAGGACTTTTCCTAACGTCTCACAAGTGACAACAGACACACTGAATTGAATGGGAAGTGGTTTTCAGGCGTTATTTAGGGGCTATTTCTAGCACTAAAATGCCTGAAAACTGCCTCAGTATGAAAGGAGTTTAAGCATATATTGATTGGTTTGCGCAAAAGTTATCGCGTCTACAAACTATGGCATAGATTTATGGCATTTTTATTTTTATTTTATTTTTTACTAGTAATGGCGGCAATCAGCGATTTTTAGTGGGACTGCAACATTGCGGTGCACAAATTGGACACTAAGTGACACTTTTTGGGGACCAGTGACACCAATACAGTGATCATTGCTAAAAAATGCACTGTCACAGTATAAATGACACTGGCAGGGAAGGGGGTTAACACCAGGGGTGATCAAGGGTTAAGTGTGTCCCTGGGAGGTGCTTTCTCACTGTGTGGGGGACGGATACACTGGAGGAAAAGAGAGATCCATGTTTCAGCTTAGATGAAACCCAAGATCTCTCTTTTGCTCCCTGACAGATCAGCGGTTTGTCTTGTTTACATAGGCAGACTGCTGCTCCGTCTCTCCATTGAACAGTGGGTTGCGGCAGCCATCGCAGCCACCGGTCCCGCTGATTGGCTCCCGCTGTGTCCGATCACAGTGGGAGCGGCGCTCTGGCAGCGTGCGCTCCCCCTTCACAGCACAAAATTACGCACAGGTACTTGATTTTGCGCAGCCGGGCCGCACTGCCGCAGTATATATGCAGTGGGTGGTCCAGAAGCGGTTAAATGCATTTTATGTTAATATTATTATATTTAAAGTATATTCAAAATTATATATTTAGCATGTATTCAAAAAGCACAACCAACAATGTAGCGGTTTGTGCGGTATTAAACCCAAAACCAAAACCAAAAATGGAATATTTAGATTTTCATATAGTGCGTACACAACTTTTGACAGCCGATTCAGAATTTTCGGACGAAAATTCCCAAAGGGACAAGCTCCAAAAAAATGTTCTCGTATGTCAACAAAAAGAACGATTTTTGTTTAATATGTACCGTTTTCATCCGATTTTCATACAAGAAAAACCAGAAAAGAAAGACTACGCATGATCAGAAACAATAAACAAAAAAAATTTCTTTGTTGTACGAGAATTTTCGTGAGCATATTCGTACAAATTTTCGTTCATCGGTTTCGGCTTGCTGTGAAACATCGAGAAAAATCAGACGAACATTTGCCCGATTTTCTCATATTGTGTACCCCACTAGGGATGAGCCGAACACCCCCCAGTTCGGTTCGCACCAGAACCTTTGAACGGACCAAAAATTTGTACTAACTTTAGAACCCTTTAAAGTCTATGGGACTCGAACATTCAAAATCAAAAGTGCTCATTTTAAAGGCTAATATGCAAAATATGCAACTGACAACACCAGCAATAAGGGGCATCTTCAGGTGTATACTGTGCTGGAGGCACACAACACCCACATTACCTCCTGCAGATGCCTGTATTAGAGAACACCAGCAATAAAGGGTAGATACAGGTGTATACTGTGCTGTGTTGGAGGCACACAACACCCACTAACTCCTGCAGATGCCTGTATTAGAGAACACCAGCATAAAAGGGTAGATACAGGTGTATACTGTGCTGGAGGCACACAACACCCACTAACTCCTGCAGATGCCTGTATTAGAGAACACAGTAAAAAAAGGGTAGATACAGGTGTATACTGTGCTAGAGGCACACAACACCCACTAACTCCTGCAGATGCCTGAGAAAAGAACACACTGTCCCTGCCTATCTAGCTCTTTCCCTGCATGCCGGAACACATTACACAAGGCCGTCGTGCTGGTCTGAGCTATAAATGGCCACAGACATCCTGCCTGTGGCCAATTATGGCTCTCCTCACTGCTGGCGCTGTGATTGGCTAAGCATGTGGGGGTCACAGTGCATGCTTGGCCAATCATGAGCCAGCAATGCACTGCAATGGCATAGTGCATTGTGGGTCGTTCGTGCCACACGAATTTGGTGCGAACGGTCCACAAAGTTCTGAATTTGCCGAACGTTAGAAGGACCTCTCTTATGGCTTTTGATCGGCTTTTGATCCCTTTTTTTCTTTTTTATCTCTGCTCTTCTGAAGCCCCATTGACTCACTGTGGGGTCTATTCATAAAAAAATTGCAGTGCGACTGTCTCAACCATTTTCTCAGCCATCACAAATAATCCCTGTACTGTACTTTGCTTGTGTGTTTTCCATGATTGGAACTGCCAAAATGTGATATCTTGCAGAAATACCTAGTTAAAGAAAATACATCATTATGGCCCCTAGATGGGGCCGACAATCATAGGAAATACACTTGCAGCACCCTGGAGTTTAGGCAGAGATGCTCCTCACAAATTTACTTGCCAGGAATAGTTAACCTTGTGGGATTGTTAGAGATCCATTGATTTCTCCCTAAATTTGGCTTTGTTGCACTTTTCTCTTTTAACCAATAGGTGGCTGGGTACTTTGTGGTACTAAATATGAAGGGCAACACAAGGTCAGGTTATGGGTATATGGGGTGTCTCAGCTAATGGGAAGGGGTTTTCTTTAATCCCTTTGCCTGCTGGGAGGGCCTATTTTTTCGATCTAGGTTCTGTGCCACCTGCACAGCTTTCCAGGTGGACGTGTTTTGTACTGCCTTGGCTGCTAGGTCGGAGATTAGGCCTATCTGGGGCACATCTGGCTGCTAGGCTGTCTGAGGGCCTATCCAGAAGCAAGGGTTGGGACTGTGGCTTGCAGTCCAACCAAAAGTGATGGTTCTGTCATGGTCGGAAGTAGAAGGGGAAGCTGTCGCCAGTAAGGGACTATCCGCCTTATTACCAGGGACCACAGTGAGTAACTGAAGTAAGTACTAGAGCAGTATTCTCACCAACCATGGACGGTGCAGAATCGGGAAACTCCAGTAGGTATCAAGCCAGGGACCCAGCCAGAGGAGGGGATGCTTGCAGAGCAGCCTTATGTGTCAAGCCAGGGACCGAGCAGGCCAGTGGGGTGAAACCTGAAGAGGTATCTTAAGTGCCAAGCTAGGGACCCAGCAGAGAGGTGGGGGTGACACTTGAAGAAGATACCACCGTGAAGATTGGAGGAGCTCAAGGGATTCAGTGGCAGTGAATCATCTAGTCTAGAGAGAGAGACCTGAAGCTCAGTGGGCTGAAGAACTACGATTGTAGTGAGAGTAAAAGAACTGTTACGCTTTGTGTTAGAAACTGTTAAAGACTGTTGCCATAGGAGACAGCATTCCTACACATTCCTACACATGCAGATGTGGCATTTTGCTGGATGCCTTTCCCGGCATAGCTGTACTATTGAAGTCTCTGTGTCTGCCAATTAATCTTGCAACTACCTAAGGGTGTCCTGGCCCTAACCCTCTCTCCCTCAAAAAAGTTTGTTAAGAGAAATAAACTTTCTTTTGCATTCAAGTGTCTGGCACTCAGTAACTTTAATTACTCTGCACCCACCATGCCTCATAACCCACTACATACAGACAGATGTCAGCTATCTCTGGTCCTGGAGGTTCTCATTAGATCAAAGGAGGCCTGGAACCTTGCTACACACTTTGGTGTATTATTTGTGACAACTGTGCGAATGCTTCAAACATTCATACACCACATAATTTATAAACAGACCCCTTTGTTTCATGTTTAGAGACATATCAAAAATATAATGCAATGGGACTTATAAGGTGCCACAAACAACTAAACAAATATATAAAAGTGTTAAAAGAGTTTTTTTCTCCAATGTAAAAGCTTCATATACAAACACATATACAGGCTATGCCTGTATATTACATAACTATCCCTATATGTGTACCCCATTGCCCACTATTCAGCAAAGTTTATATATTTCAGCATTCTTAAGATAATTCGGCATTTATTGAAAACAGCTGTATGAAACAGCAGGATGTGTCTCACTCTCAGAAAGATATTCTTCATTCATGTCTTAATTAGTGGCGGCTGGTGGTATATATTTTTGGAGGGGTGGAAAACAATCCACCCTCTGTCGACACACTCCTCTGGTTGGTCAGGTCATAGGCACCCCTCCCCCCCCCCTGATCTAGGTTGCGGGCAGCGCTTTCTCCGTGCGGTGGCTTCATTCTTTGTCTCCTCCTCGGCTTCACAGTGGCTTCCCCTGTCTTCTACTCTCAGCCAATCGGGTGACGGGTCTCGCTTCCTGATTGGCCGGGGGGGGGGGGGGGGGGGAGGGGAGAATAAGGAATCAGAAGACAGTAGCAAATATTGATTCACTATTGTCACACAACTGGGTGTACTCAGGGTGCAGTGCTCTGCTCCCCCAAGCCCACCCTTTTTTTAAACCAATTTGAGCCTCAGGCTCTAATCATGTGCTTCTAAAAAAAAAAACATTGGAGTTGTATATATGCTATCACTACTCTATAGTACATACTGTAGATAGATAGATATAGATATCTCACTATTCCCTGTCTCTCTTTACAGTACATTTTAATTGTTTAGTACATCTATTTTTATAGCACACTAGTAATATATATATATATATATATATATATATATATATATATATATATATATATATATAGATCAATATATATATATATTTATATATAGATCTATATATATATATTTAGATATAGATCTATATATATGTTTAGATATATAGATATATTTGTATATAGATCTATCTCTCTCTCTCTCTCTCTCTCTCTCTCTCTCTCTACATATATATATATATATATATATATATAGGGTTAGGGGTCTCATTCACTCCTCTTTATTGGTACACGTTAATATATATGTCACCTCCACTCTTAACAATACGTATTAATACATGTAGGTCACCCTAAGCATACATGGCTAAGCTACGTTATCATCATGCAGGGTATGAATTCCTTTAAAATTACTCACAGGGGGCCACAGCCTAAGCCTATGACGAGATTTCATTTATTCAGGGCCGTCTTTAGCGCAGGGCAAATGGGGCACCTGCCCTGGGCCCAATGAAGGTTTTGCAGAGTGTGCAGAGGACACGGGACGGGAGGCTGTATTCCCGTGCTAGCCAGCTGAGAGGGGGCGGGGCCGGGAGCTCCACTGACGCTCTGACCCCGCCCCTTGCAGCCTGTATGCTGGGAACAGAGCGGCTGTAGTGAGAGCCAGTGATCGGAGTGGGAGCGACAGGGGAGCTCCCGGCCCCGCCCCCGGACCTCTGTATTCCCCAGCCAGTATAGAGGGGGCGGGGCCGGGAGCTCCACTGACCCTCCCACTCCGATCACTGGCTCTCACTACAGCCGCTATCTTCCCAGCATACAGGCTGCCCCCTCTCAGCTGGCTAGCGCGGGAATACAGCCTCCCGTGTCCTCTGTGCACTCTGCAAAACCTTCATTGGGGCCCCAATTCACGGGTAACGGGGCCCCCCTACAAAGCATCAGTGGAGCTCCAGGCTGTTGTAGTGAGATCAGAGAATGGAACCCCGCCCACATACCTCTAAATGTATGTAGTGAGTTTGGCTGCCCAGGTAAGTCCTTGCACCCATAAAATGCCTGACTGCTTAAGCTGTCTTAACCCTGAGCTGTGTTATTCAACTGTCAAGCTGTGGGTTGCTGAAAGTTCTCTGACCATCACCTGTAGCATGTCCGCAGTCTTTGATTGTCTCCTGTAGTATGTCCGCAGTCTCTGATTGTCTCCTGCAGTATGTCCGCGGTCTCTGATTGTCTCCTGCAGTATGTTCGCAGTCTTTGATTGTCTCCTGTAGTATGTCCGCAGTCTCTGATTGTCTCCTGCAGTATGTCCGCGGTCTCTGATTGTCTCCTGCAGTATGTCCGCAGTCTCTGATTGTCTCCTGCAGTATGTCTGCAGTCTCTGATTGTCTCCTGCAGTATGTCCGCAGTCTTTGATTGTCTCCTGCAGTATGTCCGCAGTCTCTGATTGTCTCCTGCAGTATGTTCGCAGTCTCTGATTGTCTCCTGTAGTATGTACCCAGTCTCTGTCTCCTGCAGTATGTCGCCAGTCTCTGATTGTCTCCTGCAGTATGTGACCAGTCTCTGATTGTCTCCTGAAGTATGTCCGCAGTCTCTGATTGTCTCCTGCAGTATGTCCGCAGTCTCTGATTGTCTCCTGTAGTATGTCGCCATTCTCTGTCTCCTGCAGTATGTCGCCAGTCTCTGATTGTCTCCTGCAGTATGTCTGCAGTCTCTGATTGTCTCCTGCCTTATGTCTGCAGTCTCTGATTGTCTCCTGTAGTATGTCCGCAGTCTCTGATTGTCTCCTGCGGTATGTCCGCAGTCTCTGATTGTCTCCTGCAGTATGTCCGCAGTCTCTGATTGTCTCATGTAGTATGTACCCAGTCTCTGTCTCCTGCAGTATGTCGCCAGTCTCTGATTGTCTCCTGCAGTATGTCGCCAGTCTCTGATTGTCTCCTGCAGTATGTACGCAGTCTCTGATTGTCTCCTGCGGTATGTCTGCAGTCTGATTGTCTCCTGCCATATGTCCGCAGTCTCTGATTGTCTCCTGCAGTATGTCCGCAGTCTCTGATTGTCTCCTGCAGTATTTCCGCAGTCTCTGATTGTCTCCTGCAGTATGTCCGCAGTCTCTGATTGTATCCTGTAGTATGTCTGCAGTCTCTGAACCTCTCCTGTAGTATGGCTGCACTCTCTGACACTCTCCTGTAGTATGTGTATTGATGTGCCCCTTTACTTGCTCAATTATTTAGGATTTCTCCACTGCTCAGTGAGAGGTAATGATGTGCATTAACCTGTAGCAACCAATCAGCGAACAGTAGTGATCTTCTTTAATCTCTAGCAGCCAATCAGTAAGTGGTAATGATGTGCATTAACCTTTAGCAACCAATCGGCAAGCAGAAATTATGTGTTGTAACCTCTAGCAACCAGCCAGCGAGCTGTAAGGATAGGCTGTAACCTCTGGCAAACAATTTCAATCACTGCATGATCTGCTGCAGTAAACTGATTTTGAGTCTACCTGCTATTTTTTTGTATGTCTCAGAATGGAGGGGGGGCCCCAAGAAAATGTTTGCCCAGGGCCCAATCAAAATTAAAGACGGCCCTGAATTTATTTTATATATTTATAAATATTACTTTATACATTGTAATATATATATATTTTTTTCCCCTTTTTTTTCTAGACGTGGGAGGAGTCAAAAAGGATGGGTGGGGTCTGGCGCCCCTGCCTCCAAAAATGTCACCAGCTGCCACTGGTAGCAATACTTACATAAAAAGTAGGCAAGATTCAGTTTATTTCATGAAACTCTGCACATATCACCATGGGCGTCCGCAGAACTTTTTCCAAGGGGGGGCATCGTTTTAAGGCCACTCATGCTCCGCCCCTTTTGGACAATCTCATGAAAATCTTTCCACTGGTAATACATATGTGTTATATAACAGATAATTCATCTTCACTTTGTATTGGAAGTTACTCTGGCGGCTGTGTTCCATGTCCATATAGCCTAGAGAATGTACATCTTTTTACATTGCAATACATCTGTTGTGGCCATATTTTGATCTCATACTGTCATTGTATAGGCTGTTTTCATCAAGATAAAAATATGGCAACAACAGATGTATTGCAATGTAAAAAGATGTACATTCTCTAGGCTATATGGGCATGGTACGCAGCCACCTGAGTAACCTTGCGGACGCCCATGCTTTCAAAAACCAGCCCTGGAAAACATTTCATACCAGCCTCACAGCATTATTATAACAGCCCAACAGCATAACGTCATTATTTTCTTGTTCATGAAAGGGAAAACCATACATTTTACCAGTTAATAGTGGTAAGTGATCAATCATCAGGGGGGACCACCTTCTGCAGAAAAGATAAACGAAGGTAAGGGGGGTGGGTTACTAATATAAGGAGGAAACCCTTTATATCAGTGCCCCTTACATTATCGTATTCACTCCCCCCTTACATCAGTGACCCCCCCCGACTGGCCTGGCAGGGCGTTCACTAACCTCCTCTCAGGTGCACTGTGCAGGGCTCAGTCAGTCGGCTCCAGCTTGGTGGCTCTGGTTTTAGCCTATAGTCTCTTGTCCACAGTCCACACAAGTCTGACTTCTCCCATGACCCCCATCCTGGTGGTGCTCCCACTCTTGACTCCTCTCCAGACTCCCTACAGGAGATGGTCAGAGACTGCAAACTTGATGCAAGAGCTCAATGCAGCCTCACCAGTGCCCATCAAATGCAGCCTCACTGTGTCCATCAAATGCAGCCTCACTGTGTCCATCAAATGCAGCCTCACTGTGTCCATCAAATGCAGATTTACTGTGCCGTGAATGCAGCCTCACTGTGTCCATCATTGCAGCCCCTCCTGTGCCCTATGTCCCAGTCTGCAGTCCCTGTCTGTGGGAAGGTGTGTTGTTGATGCTTGGTACGGTACCTTGCATGCCAGAAGGATATCCATGATGGCAAGCAGCAGGCAGGGTCTGTTCTCGTTTTGGATGGGGACGGTGCTCCTTCCAGAGGATCTGTCTGCTGTGAGATGGAGTGGTCCCTGGCCACCTGGACCTTCAGCTGTCCTCATTTCCCAGCCCCAGTCACCCTGTCCTCTGGTCCTGGGGAAGTGGAGAGCACTGGGTGGGAGTTGGAGAGAAGGGGGAGCAAAGAGTACTGGCGGGGTTGGAGAACACATGGGTGGGGGCAAAGAGCGAGGGGGAGTGGAGATCACAGGGGTGGGGAGCGGAGAGCGCTGGAAGGGAACTTGAGAGCACTGGGGGGGGGGCAATAAGAACAGGGGTAGAGAGCACGGTAGGCTGAGAGCACTGGGGGGGCTAAGAGTGTGGGGTAGTGAAGAGCACTGGGGGGGACAGAAAAACAGGGGTGGAGAGCACGGGGGCTGGAGTGTACGGGGGGGGTACAAAGAGCAGGGGGGAGTGGAGAGCAATGGGGGGAGCTTGAGAGCACCAGTTGGGGGCCAGAAAGAACAGGGGTGGAAAGCACGGGGGACTGGAGAGCACTATGGTGGGTGGAGAGCACTGGTAGGGTTGGAGAGCACATGGGTGGGGGCAAAATGCAGGGGGAGTGGAGAGTACAGGGTTGGGGAGTGGAGAGTGCTGGGGGGAGCCAAAAAGAACAGGGGTGGAGAGCATGGAGGGTAGAGAGCACTGGGGGGGCTGAAGAACGCCAGGGGGGCAGAAAGAACAGGGGTGGGGAGAATAGGGGGCTGAAGAGCACTAGGGTGGGGGCTGGAGAGTGATGGGGAGAGCTGAAGAGCACTGGGGGGGAGAAAGAACAGGGGGGAGAGCACTGGGGAGGAGAACAGGGGGAGAGCATGGAGGGGAGAGGACTGAGGGGAGTGGAGAGCACTGTGGGGGGGAAAGGGGGGGAGCACTGGGCGGAGTGGAGAGCACTGGGGGGGAACAGGGGAGAGCACTGGGGGGGCAGGGGGGAGAGCACTGGGGGGGACGGGGGGGAGAGCACTGGGATGGTGGCTAGAGAAGGATGGGGAGAGCTGGAGAGCAGGGGGGGCAGCAAGAACAGGGGAGGAGAAAACTGTGGGGGGGCAGGAGAGTGTGGTGGAGGAGAGCACTGGGGGGGGGGACAAGGGCGAGAGCACTGTGGCGGGAGCACTGGGGGGTGAACGGGGGGAGTGGAGAGCACTGGGATGGTGGGTAGAGAAGGATGGGGAGAGCAGGGGGGCAGCAAGAACAGGGGAGGAAAGAACTGTGGGGGGGGGGCAGGAGAGTATGGTGGTGGAGGAGAGCACTGTGGGGGCAGGAGTGTGTGGTGGTGGAGGAGAGCACTGGGGGGGGGGCAGGAGAATGTGGTGGAGGAGAGCACTGGGGGGTGGGGGGCAGGGAGCACAAGGTGAACTGGGGACAGTAAAATAAGTTGGATAGGAGAATTGGCAGGGTGGGCCCTTGCAGACCCCCTCCCCCCATCCTCCTTTCCGGGCACTGGAGCACACAGGGCTGGCTGTACCTGCAGCATCTTCTCCTATGGATAAAAGTGCTGGCTGGCTGTGTACGGCGGCCGCTCTGTAACATGGCCCCACCCCCCAGACCGGCTCGTGTGATAGGCGGAATGTTGATTCTCTCTACTATCACACAAGCAGGTCTGGGGGGGCGGGGCCATGTTACAGAGCGGCCGCCGAACACAGAGGCAGCCCGCTCTGTGATCCAGAGCAGAGAGCGGAGGAACACCTGGCGGACTCAGTAAAAAAATGCAGCATGGCGGCTGCAACACCTTGGGGATTCCAGGGGGGGGCACTTGACCCCCCTTGCCCCCTGCTGCGGACGCCCATGCATATCACCCTCTAATGTAAATTCATGATACCACTTCTCCATTGTGTTTAGTGTATTGCATATCCTGGAATTATACTAAAACTACTGTCAAATAAAATCATTTTTTTTTATTTAGTCACAGCTTTAATGATGCTGATTGCCTATGATATACAAAGTGTTTTTCATTGTAGAATTACAGAAGCCATTTTTTGTCTGCTGTTGTCATTGTTTCTGTGAGGACGACACATCCACCTTGGAAGCTGAACTTCCTGTATTGCAATGATGTCAACTCAATGCACAGGGGACATGAAACTCACGTGTGGTATTAGTCAGCAAACCAGAAGCCATTTTGTTTTTCCTCTAAAGTTTGGTTTCATATCATAATTTCAATGGCCATTTTAAAGAATTGAACATTTTAAGTGCACTTGAAAACAAAACTTTGTTTTAGTTTTCAGCATAGTTTAGAAGAGTTAGACCCTGCTGGACCATTCACCTTTCTCTATTTAATCTTTTGACCATTGTCATTAAAACTCAAAGGGCTTGCTTTGATATGGGGTTGGCTAGTGTTAAAAACACACGGTTGAGTCATGTTTTTACTACCCCCAACCGACCCCTCTTAAGCTTCAAAGGCAGCAGATGTGGATGTTTTGCTTCATGCCTGCAGCAAAAATTATTGCCTACTGTGTTTGATGGGCAGCAGGGCTACTGTTAGAAATCATGGAGCACTGTATAGTCTTCCTGACCCCCCCCCCCCCCCCAACCCCATCTACACCCCCTGAGGTGCAGCAAAACAACATCACTGACTTTATGTGCCTATGTCCTGAAAATAATTTAAAAAAGTTTCTCCTCTGCTCCCACCCCTTGGGCCCCGCTGTTGACATGATGTAACTTAAAGAGGAAATAAACTCTGATGGGTTTTACTTCCTCTTTTGCTCCCTGCAAAGCCTGCAAATTAAAAACATAATGGGTTAGTATGCATGGCATACTAGCCCATTATGTGACACTTACCTGCAAGCGAATCCATCACTCTCCCCTGTGCAGGCTGCGTTCATCTTTGCCCCTCTTCCTTCTGGGGGCCACGAACTCTGGATCTGTGACTGGCCGGAGCTGGGTGACGTCACTCCCACGCATGTGTGTGGGAGCCGTCAGTAACTGCACACACAGGGGAAAAAAGGCATGGAGGTCCGTTTCTTCACAGCGAATGCGCCGATTACATCATCAGTGCACTACAAGTGAACTATCTCCTAAACGGCACATGTTTAGGAGATACAGTATTTCCACTACCTATAGGTAAGCTTACCTATAGGTAAAAGTCACTAGGGAGGGATTACAACCACTTTAAGTCCTGGTAAGCAAGTAGGAGTGGGGGTGTGCATAGCTCCCAATTGTCTCTGATTTTGAGGGACTACCCCTCATTCAGAACAAAGTCCCCCTGTCCCACTTTCCTCATCATTTATCCCTCATTTTGGTACAAACTATAGCTGACCCTGCGTTTTATTCTTATATATTGTATTTTTTATATTTGTATTATAATTTTTTTGCGGAAGTATCGATATGAGTTATTTGATAAATTGATTTATTTATATATATATATATATATATATATATATATATATAAACCTTAGATTGACGCTGGTAACTTAATAAGCGTCACTCTAAATAATTAATACATTTTTAATTTTTGATTATTTATAAAAAATGTGGTTGTATGAAAGCAATTCACCATCTGTTGATTATATGTTTTGACAGACAGGATACAGATAATGGATGTGTGAAATCTTGCTCCATTGACACGATAGAGGAAGCAGTAGGAAAAATGGCTTCTGGTGCTATTTTATATATAAATAGCGTTATTGGTGTTGCCTGGTCCTGGTCTCCTTTCCCAGTTGAAGCCTTATACGGAGAAATGCGTCGGGTGGAGCCAAGGACCAGACATACGGTACAGCTAGCAGTCACAGCTGTAACATTTATATCGATACACCGCTTTTTGCCAATAATATTTTGAAGGATTTTTGTGTGTTGCACATTTTTTCTTTTGGTGTTGTTATTTTTATGCACCTCTTTGGATTTTAGACATGTGTGTGAAATTTTGAAATAAATGAACTTTGAAGTTCAAACATTATTGCACTTGTAGCACTGACCCCTAAAGGAGCTGCTGATTTTATTGGGCTTACCATTACCTTCTTGACCTTGTGTGCGTCTAGAGGTTTCCCGAGGTTGATGGCCCAAAGAATTGTAGAGACTGACACTGGATCCGCTTTTGGGATTTTTATTTGCAAAAAAGAAGTAGACAAAACACAGTCTCTCAATAAGGGTTAGAGGGTTTCAGGTAGAAAGTTCAGGTACTCTTGGAACTTATTCAAAGTAGGTAGTCTCTCACCATAACAATCCAGAGAATAACCATTCACAACTGGATTCTCACCAGTATCGGATAGACCTCCTCTCACTAGGCTAGCAGCTGATAGAGTGCTCAGATAAAGCGAAGCCTCTGCCACAGACTTGCATATGGAACGTTTGAATAACGTCTCTGCCACAGACTTGTTGTAGAACACTTGTAGTAAAGTCTCTGCCACAGACTTGTTGTAAAACACTTGTAGTAACTGAAAGGTGTAGACCAATTTAGAGAGCCCTCATACAGTACCAATATCTTGCAGCCGGCCCAGCGATACCGTACGAGTGTAGATTTACTTGGGGTCTTTCAACTAAGCCTCCAGGCTCTTTCTGAGAAGCCAGCCTACAGCGTGGCCTTCTCCCAAAGAGTCCTCCCCTGGTTGCCTCTTCAGTTGCTGGGCCTCTCCACAGATGAGATGGCACCGGACCACCTCCGAATCCTCCCTCCAGTTACTTTGCCTCGGGCTAGCCAGCCCAGAGACTCGGAATTGGATGGATCCGCACCCCAGGCCATGAGAGCCATGGGAACTGGTCAGAAGGACCAGGACCAAACAGACAGAAAGATCTTCTGGACCGAAACCCCCAAAGCACGTGATGTCAGCACATTAAGTACCCTCTCCCAGAATGCACAGCAGGATGATATGCCCACTGGGTTGGTTCCGAGAAGGAATGGTACTCAATGCACCCAGCTGAACTGCGTTCTCACATCTGCCAGTGATGATAGCGCCACCTATGGCCAAGCAGAACACAGTGCAATACAGCTAGACTGGTACTGAAACCATAATTTGGTGTAATTAAACCCAAAACCAAACTGCGATTCTAGGAACGTTAAATAGAGAAAAAACACATAGCGTGTGCTCTTCAGGAGCTGGTGCTACACATTATAAGTTTTTTCTGCCCTATATGGTGAAAGGAGGAAGAGGTTGGCGTGCTCGCAGCCATTGAAGCAGGTTAAGTGCTGTGCACGGTCTGCAGCTGAGCACAGAGTGAAAGAGATCGCCGCATACCAGGGGAGTGGATGCGCCGTGCCGAGGAGTCGGAGGGAGACATCACCCTGTGTGGAGGGTCCTTTTTGAGATACGCCTTATTGATCCTGGGATCTGGTAAGCAGCCATTCGGCCACATTTTATTTTCTCTGTGAAGCTGTTACCCACTGGATAATGTGTGGCACCTCCATTTGAAGAGAGGGAGGAAAGAGAAACTGTTGCTACTTTGTCACTATTGTCTACTTTCTGTTACTTGGGAAAGAACCTTTTCTGAAGTTTAACATTTATTTGACCTGTGTGTGATATGGACTTTCAATCTTAGTATCTTCACTTGTTTCACGATTTATATAGCGTGGACACTTTTATAATCTATCACTGTTTATTTATAAATTTTATTTTTATATTTGGTCATTGGGTTATCTATTCAGTAGGGGTGAATGGCACATTAGTTTGGGTATGGAAGTTTGTATTCCGGTGGATCACTCGCTCATTTGGTGGCGCAATTGAAGTTTTCTTTCACTGGTCTAAATGATATAGTTGTATATAAAATGCACTATTTATCTATCAAACAGTGTTTCCCAGTGCCAAATCTTTTATCCAATTTCTAAATTGCTGCATTTGTAAATTCCAAAAGTCAACAGAAAGGAATAGTAGTGGTAAAAAAAGCACTTGATGGTCTCCTTTAAGGGGTGTGGCAGATGATGTGTCCTATGACTACACACTTTTGCTATTAGGTGTCCCTCATTCCCATCTTAAAATCTTGTAAGGTATAGGTGTAGTCTATTAAAATCAATATTTTCAGTTAGGCAGAAATGAACAATAAAGCAGACTCCCCTGTTTAGCTGATGAGGCCTAGGCCCAGTACAACAGGACCAGTTGTATTGCCTTATCAACGGCCCTGGTGGGCAGTACCACTACAAAATGCAACACATTCAAGTGAATATGGACGTGCCACAAATGCCCTAAACTATATGCAATGCACATGGCTGCAGCAAGTTGGTATCACATTTATGGGGTTAAAACAGGGGGTAAGGAGGCATCATATTGCCTCCTGAACACCTGGCAACTGCCTCTGAAAAGTGATATTGGTATCTGACAGTTACCGTATTTATCGGCGTATAACACGCACAGGTGTATAACGCGCACATTCATTTTAAGAGGGAAGTTTCAGGAAAAAACTAAAATTTTTGTATTGGCGTATAACACGCACACGCTATTTGCACCCGATTTTCATGGTGAAAAAGTGAGTGTTATACGCCAATAAATACAGTATATTAATTAACTGGCTTTAATACTTTGAGCATACCTCCCAACATTTTGAGATAGAAATGAGGGACACCTACTAGCAAAAGTATTAGGCATAGGATACGCCTCCTGCCACGCCCCTTAAAGGAGAATTAACCAAAAAAAGGTTAATTAAATCCAAAAGGACTTTTTTTACCATTACTATTCCTTTATATTGGCTTTTAAAATTTACAAATACAGCGATTTAGAATTTTGATGAAAGGTTTAGCACTGGGAAACACTTTCTGAAAGATAAAAAGTGCATTTTATGTACACTTTATAGATCAGAACAAAATGAGGGACAGATGAGGGGGGAAGAGGGACAGAGGGACATTGCTCCAAATCAGGGACAGTCCCTCGAAATCAGGGACAGTTGGGAGCTATGCAGCATTGTCCCATAACAAGTGTAGAAATCAGGACAACCAAGTTCACATTGTATTCACGTTTGATACTAAACACACACTGTTTAAATTTACATTGTCCCTTCTAGTTCTGTATGTGGATGGTGGCACTGTAATTATCTTAATAAAAAAAGTACCCTTTCCTTAATTGATATACAGCTGTCACATGACCTAGCTCTTTCCAGCCTGTCTGCGGGGAAACATAAGCAGGTGGAGCTTCTAGTCCTCTGCTGCTAGTCACATGTTCAAAAATAAAACAGCGTGTGCAACTCTATAGTCACATGGGCTGCTCAGATGGGATAGGGAAGAAATGCTCAGTATAGAAACTCACTAAGAACTGAGCATGTGCAGGGTTGCCAACACAGCTGCAAAATCCCTAGCTGAATTAGGAACATGGACAGAAGGTGGAGATAAGTGGGATCAGCCAGTTTTTTTTCCAGAATACAGAAAACGAGTATGAACAGCATGTGATACACCATTTATTGATGGTTTTTTATGATGTAGGTTTAGTGACACTATAAGTTGCAAGGTGGGACCTCTATGGATCAGGCTGTTTTTTCTAGTGCATCCCATAGATGCTCAATTGGCTTGAGATCTGTAGAATTTGTTGACCAAATCAACACCTTGAACTTGTTGTATTCCACAAATCATTCTTGAATTCATTAGACCGGGCCATTGCACCGTGGTTCAATTCCGTGGTGCAATTCTGATGCTCATGCGCATACTCTAGTGTACTTTTGGCTGTGGGCATGGATCAGCATGGGCACCCTGACTGATCTGTGGCTTTGCAGCCCCATGCAATGCACTTTGTGTTCTGACACCTTTCTATTGGAACCAGAATGAACTTTTCCAGCAATTTGAACTACAGTAGCTCTTCTATTGGACTGGGCTAAATGGGCAGCCTTCACTCGTCACGTGCATCAGTGACACTTTGGCCACCTATGACCCTGTCACCAATTTTCCGGTTCTCCTTCTTTGGTTAACCTTTGGTAGGTCCTGACCTCTCCAGATCGGGGACATCTCGCGAGAGTTGCAGTTTTGGAGTTGCTCTGATCCACTTGTCTAACCATTACAAATTAGCCCTTGTCAAAGTCGTCAAATCCTGAGGCTTGTTTATTTTTTTTCTGCTTTAAACAAATCTTCTTCAAGGACAACATGTTCACCTGCTTCCTAATATATCCCAACCACTTTCATTACTATTGTAACAAGATAATCAATGTTATTCACTTTACCCATCACTGATCATATACTTATGGCAGATCAGTGTACATCAGAACTTTCAATATGATGCTGTCTTTATTTTTCATCAGTGTGGATCTATTACACTATCACATTTCAATGCTTGTTATATGCACCATTTTACATAGATAAACCCCAGCAAATACCCCCATTTCTGCTAGAAGAGAGAAGAGGGAGATGCCTCAATCCTCTCTTGGTCTCTCTGCAGGGTGTGTAATGTGATCTCCCTGCTATTTAGGCTTATTTCTGAAAAAAAAAAATACTACATTTTTAAAGCAATTCAATACGTTTAGTTTTAGTATTAATCATAAAGAAATAAAATAATGGTAAAAACGTACACTTCCCATGTAACACTGAAATGTACCTGTGGAACTGTAATTCTTGTATTATTTAAAATCACTTGCAGAAGTGTAATCTAGAATAATCAATAATCAAACATCGGTAACAAGCAGAAACAATGTGCCATTATCCTGACCTGCCTGGCTGCCTGCCTACCATTATGCTGAAGAAATATAAATAAAGCAAGGCAATCCTCATGGTAGGAGACAGCATTAAAAATCTAAATCTTAAGCTGTTCAGGATTTGGTATCTTTAAGGAAAGACATATTGTAAATGAGGGCTCAATACACATCTGGGCTAAGAAAAAAAAAAATGAAAAATTAAATAAAGAAGCGAAATATTTAAATAAAATGTGCTGATGCTTTAGTTATTTATATACATGTAATCATATTTTGCACTGGATTTTTGCTGCTTACATCTACAAAAGGAGATTTGCATGCATACTATAAATAACATGAAGGGAATCCTTTATGTGGCTACTGAAGAGGAAATAGAATTTCCTGTTAGTTTTGGAAATATAGGTGTTTGATGCTGCACTAACACATACGTCTGGGTCTGATTTATGTAAGCTGGAGAAAACTAAAATGAATATGTTCCTTAAGGCACACAACCACATTTCATCTTTTATTTTCTAGTGCTGGTTTGAGAACTGACACTTGGATTGGTTGTTACGGCCAACAACCATTTTTTACCTTATCAAATGGCTTCCTAGCGCAGGAAATTGTTCACATAAGAGTTTGTACTGCTACAAACTGCAGCTATTCATGTGTCCAAAGATTGGAGATACTGGAACCTCTACAGAAGGTTGTTAATACAGAAAAGTTAAAAAAATGCAGCCCCATGGTAGCCAATCAGCTTCTATCGTCAGCTTGTTCAATTAAGCTTTGGCAAAAAAAATGTCTGTTTACATCAATCAATTTTGAAAAAGCCTCCTGTAGTACTTTGGTGCAATTCCAGGCAATTTTTGCCCCATAGAATATACAGACATTATCCAAGTAGCAGTAAAGTTGCATTCAAGTTGCACTACATAATCACACTGAAAATCAGATCACAGTCGGATTGCTGCCTTCGGCTTCCATTTGAGTTTAATTGGAGATGTATGTTGGAGATGTACCTTCATAGGTGCTACAGTTGCTCTCTTTTTGACCTGCAGTTGTCTTCCTTTGGACTTACAGTTGTCCTTCTACTGACCTGCAGCTGTCCTGCTTCTGACTTGCAGTTGTCATTCTTCTAACATGCAGTTAACCTTCTTCCAACTTGCAGCTATCCTCCTTCTGCCTGAAGTTTTATACTGCTTTAAGCTGCTTGTGACTTCTCATTGACTCATATACAGAGAAACTCAATTCTTAAGCTAACAAAAGTACATGTACTGAGGCCCTTGGGCAATAAAAGGATGACAGTTTCATGAACATGCTAGATAATATCTCTATATATTCAAAGTTAGAACATAGTGAATAAACGCCACCAATAAATAAGTAGCTGGTAACTGGTCTGAGGGGCAGAAACCCCAAAATCAAATTACCTAAACCGCTAAGGCAGGCCATCCACGGTTCAAATCTCGGCGGGTTCACTAGGAACCGGTCGTGATTTGAACCATGTGTGGGCAGGGTGATCGATCAGTCAACTTTGGTACAATCAGCATGCTGAGTTTTACCTGTGATTATTGCTAGAGGCTGCGTTAGCTGTTAACAGTAATCACTGTCTCCTCCCAGTGGGGACGGCTTCCCCTGCTCTCCCCCGCCCCCCGGGAGAAGACAGTGGCCCTGCAGGAGGGATTTCCCCATTAAAACTGTCTGTGTTGCTGGGGAATCAAGCTGCGGTTGCAGGAAAGAAGTTTGTTCCATGTATGGCTGGCCTAAGTTGGAGGAAACTCTGTCCAGTAAAAATGATCGACCATATCCAAAGAACAAAGGTAGACAGATTAAAACTACAAGCAAATGATTAAAGCAAGGAAAGGTAAACAAGCTTGCTGTACAGACATATATACTGAGATAAATCAGACAGGTGTCATATAGGGCTATAAGATGAATTTAGGGTTCATTCACATGTGTGCACAGGATGGTACGGTGCTCAAGAGCCATTTGTTTATGCACCTGGAGCAACAATGGGTTGCATGCAGGAAGCCTATGTTAGTCAATGAAGACACAGAAGATGTATAGACTCACTTACCCATCTGAGTTTGACAGGGTGAGGGGCCTTAAGTGCAAATAGTCAGCACACCCATCCTGAAATGCCTGTCAAACTCAGATGCATGGGTGGGTATGTAAGCAGTTGCAGTATACTTTCTCCACTGTAGGTGGTGCTCATCCACATCGGCATTGCAGTTGAAGAGGAAGTCAAGAGGAACATGGTTCCTCTATTGTTTCTCGGGACACTGGGGAAGTTATCCAATTGGATACTGTCATCTCACATGACTTTAGAATTCATATTTGGTCAGGCAGAGCCTATTTAAGGCACTGGCTTCCAGGCTTGGGGTGCATTTTGTGAGTGGGTAGAGTAGGGCAGGTACCTTGTCTGGAAGGGACAGAACTAGCGGCAGGAAAAGGTTCCTGATGAGGAGAGAAAGCGTAGGGTTTGCAACTTCTTTGGACATCTTCTCGCTTTGGTACAAGATGTCCAGACCAGATTCTGCCCCTCCTAACAAAACTCTCATGTTGAAGAGGTTTTATATTATATTGGCCTGTTGAAGAGGTTTCCCATCACTTCATGTGCTGACAGGAAGTGGGGGAAATCTCCCTGTTAGAGACAAAGATGGCAATGCAAATCTGACAGAGGATGGGCAAATCTGCCAAGATTCAGTTCATGAACAGTTTTTGGAATCTTGCTGTAATTTTGTATACTTTTCCTAACAACAACACACACTAACAATATAGCCGCTGTGAGTTGACCCTGTTACAATGAGGTGGCTGGGTTGTTCATTCTGTCAGATTTTTGGCTCTTGTGATCAGGCTATATACTTCATTATTGGTTGCACCTTATATCTGGTGAGCCTGCAAAGTCTGCTTTGCTGGTGATACTGATGGAGTTATTGCAAACAAATTTTCAAATACTTTTTTTTCTAGTGATATCAAGAATAATATTATTATGCTTTTTTTTTTTGGGCAAGTTACCACAACACCATTATCCCGTAGTTTTTAAGCTCAAAGATACAACTATGTTGGTGTTAATTTTACATTGTATTTTTTTTTTAATGTAACTGCCTACTCCAAAACAGTCATTTGAAGTAAAACACATAGCCAAGTATTATTCTCCACATTTTTTTTATTGTGCATTAAAAAAAAGAAAACAAATAAAATTAGACATGCTATCTGCCAATAGAACTTAACCAAAAAGTGCATTCTATGCATCCAAAAATATAGAAAATCTAACAAATCAAATCATTATTATTCAACTAAAAAATAAAATAAAAGCCTCATACACGTGTCCTGCTTCTTAATATAAGGGGTCAACAATACCAAGAGTTGGTGAAAGCAAGGGTCCATCATCCGGAGATAATTCCAAAAATCATCTGGATTATTCTCCTGGAGCTCCCGCAGCAAAGGCATACGACATAATTGGTCACGATTAATAAAGCAATCAATTTTTGGTCCAGGAACCCCTCCTCCTGTTCCTGGACTGGACTTGGGTCAAAGCAATAACTCCAAGGCCAATAATAAATAACACGTTATCTCCTCCAATTCCGCAACATGTCTGGTTGACGAATGGCCGTTCAGAAATAAACTGAAAAGCACAAAATGAAAAGCGCAAACTGAAATCACAAAATGAAAAGTGCAAACTGAAAAGCGCTAAATGAAAAGCGCAAAATTAAAAGTGCAAATCAACACTCACCACACTTCTACTAACACAAAATTAGCAGAAGGAGCCCAGAGGGTAGTTCATTAGTACGTTCCTGTTTGTTGGCTGACAATTCCTTGCCATTTGTATGCAAGACAAAATCCAGACACACGCCTTCGGACAAAAGTCTGATGTTTTGTCTGCAGAAAATCTGATTGTGTATGAGGCTTAAGAGTTGAAGTAATAAAAAAGCATAATTCTACTTACAGGACTGGACAATGAAGCAGCCTACAAGGAAAATGGAAAATAGTAAAAGATGTAGTACATAAAATAAATGAGTGTTTAAATAAACCTGTAAAGGCTTGACCTGATGAAGAGTGCTGCAGAAAAAGGAGAGATAAAGGAAAACCAGAGTAATCATAGAACAGCTTAAATCTAAAAGGAGTGAGGTTGATAAATAGAGTAGAAAGAAAAGAAGGATAGTAAGTAGAACATTGGGTGACGTTATTTAAAGTGCCTCTGTAGAATCAAAACTTCAAAATAAGGTCTCTTTGTAAAGAATATACTGAATACTTACCTTTCTGCACCTTGTGGTTCCATCCTCTGACACCAAGCCACTACAGTACACAGCAGTAACAAAGGGGTTAGGAAGGAACCACAGTGTGCTATAGGGAAAAGAAGTGTCAAATTTGAAGAGTCTGATGGAGATTGTAATGGTGGAAAGGATCAATGGTAGGAGGCGTTAGCCATCAGAAAGGTGATTATACATCCTCCATTATTGCATTTCAGTTTATTTTTGATGACTGACAGGATCATTTCAATTCTAGCAACAGAGTCGCTTGAACTGTAGAAGATCCCAGCTGGGGACTTCCTTCTGTAAAGATAAGGAGAGAAACCAAACCATGGAGTAGATTATATCTTTGGCAGATGGGCTTAGTACTCTACAAATATGGAAGATGAGAGACTCGGGGGTAGTAGTATTGGAAGAGGAAGAGGAGCAGACAATGTATAGAGAAGATATGAGTGACGAGACAATCCCAACTCCTATCTTAAAGGAAATGAATTGAGCTATTATAAAGTTTAAACACAATAAAATTCTGTACGGGTGAAGACAACCTTCTGGATGAAATCATCAAGTATGCCACATGCTTACATGGCTTGGGGACTGATATCCCTTTCAGAACTCCCACCATCGTCCACTTGCCGTAATTACTACACAACCAACTGATGGTGTCACATTCACAAGATGCCCATATTTAGAATAAAAAATACCCTGGCAATTCAACTGTGAGAAAGAGACAACTTTGTGATGACTTTGTGGAAGGGTGGAAGAAACAAACTACTGCCAAGAAACATCATCTTTGGGGGTTCTTGATATTTATAGAAGACTTGCAGGTTATTTAAGTGTTACTAAACCCAGGACCCTGCATTCACTATATCTGGTCTCCCACGGTACAAGTAAATGTAAAATACTAAATACCTTTTCTCAACAGCAGACAGATTTGTGTTTAGTTAAAGCTTGTAGGAGGAGTTTTCATTCTACTTTGACTGTCCTATGAGGCTGTAGGACCCATGACACTCTGTCTGGACAGCGCTGATTGGCCCTGTGCTGATCACATGCACCCTCCCAAGAAAAGAAATAAACTCTCTATAAATACACACTAAACTGAGCATGTGCAGAGTGCCTCCCAAGGCTCTGTACTATCAGGAGATGGATTGGGGACAGTGGAAGAAGGGGAGGAACAAAGAAGACTGGATCAAACAGCCTTTTTATACAATGCGCAGGATTAACCCCTTAGGTTCCATAGTGAGAGTAACAAGCATGCTTTACTGCATATACAGACTGATTTTTTGCTGTTGTGGGTTTAGTAACACTTTAAAACCACTGGTGCCCAACAGAAATAAACTATACATTCTGGATAAAGTCAAACATATATGTAAAGCCTAAACATTTGTAGCCCTCCAGATTCAGAGATTAAAATCCTCAGCCTGATTATTTACTGCCCTCTGACCAATCCTCGAGAGGGGGGGGGGGGTGTGCACAGTAGGTGGTCAGATGAGTGAGTAAATGGGCTGAGGCCTGGGCAGGCAGAGCAGTGTGTCTGGTCTGATCTTCAGGAAGACTGCTGAGCTGGACTATTTGGTGCCACGGACAAGATCCTCAAGCTCTGGAACTTTTCTTTGGGTCTGTGAGTAGATCTTTCTTTACTGAGCTGAAGTCTCCATGGTCCCAAGCTGTGGATAGTAACTGTTCCAGTTAGCCCTAAACTTGCTCAAGATTTTGCTATGATTTACAGCTACCGGGGTTTTAGATTGCTCTGTTTTACCTCAAACTTTGCTAAAACCCCTTTCTTACATAGCCTTTGTTAAAGAGAGGATTCACAGTATGGCTGCTCAAGCAAGAAGTGTCTTCTTCAACTTGCATATATGCTTAAGCATTTTGGAGTATCCGACTCCCCAACGCTATCCTCTAGTTAAAATATTACTAAACCCAGGGCCCTGCATTCACTATATCTGGTCTCCCACAGTACACAGAACATGGAAATGCAATTATTTCAGTAAATAAACTGCTAAATTCCTTTTCTCATCAGCAGTATATAGCAGTCTTGTGACTTCTATGAGTGCTTGGTTAAAGCTTGTAAAAGGAGTTTTCCTTCTCCTCTGACTGCCCTATGTGGCTGCAGGATGCCTGACTCTCTGTCTGGACAGTGCTGATTGGCCCTGTGCCGTTCACATGCACTCTCGTGTCCTGTCTCAAGACACACCAGGAAGTAAAAGAAGATCTCTCCAAAGAAAAAGAGAGTTCCCTGTTAGAAAGTTGTCAAAAGAACAGGTTCATCAATTAAAGGTTTCCCCTCAAGGTTCTACATATATCACAGGCTTTTCTGTAACAACTCTTTGGATTTCCCCTTACTTAGTACAGTGAAGACAATAATCAGCAGATCCAATAGTGAGAGAGACTCTCCCCAAGATTAATAAAAACCAGACTGAGGTTCTAACCCTTCCACATTTTATCAAAACCTCAAAGGTAGGTAGCAGCAGCTGTCTCCACTTGAAAGGCATCTCTAAACTGAACAGCTGATGTGACTGTACTCTCGCTGACACTTTTACAGAAAGGACATGCTAAGCCTGACTGCCTATGAACATTTGCACAAGAGGTGCTACAAGTAGATGCATTAGAGTCACAACCTGGAGGAAGAACCTGACATGTCGTGTATTTTCCTGGGGCAGATAAATGTGAAAGATATAGTTCCTTGGAATAACATCAATTTAAATACAAAATGTGCCACTTATGCCGCGTACACACGACCGAATTGTGTGTACGCGGCATACGCATTACGCCGGACAATTCGATCGTGTGTGGGCTCCAGCGGACTTTTTCATCGTAAAGTCCGGCGGACTTAGAAAGTAGTTTTGACTCAAGATTTGTCCGCCGGACTTGGCTTTCAGCGGAAAATCCGTTCATCAGTGTGCTAGTCCGGCGGACTAAGAATGACGCATGCTCAGAAGCAAGTGCGAGAAGTAAGCTATTGGCTACTGGCTATTGAACTTCCTTTTTCTAGTCCGGTCGTACGCGCTGTACGTCACCGCGTTAGAAATCACCGGACTTTCGGAGTGTCCGTGTGTGGCCAAGTCCGTTCGTTAGAAAGTCCAGCGGATTGCTTGCCGGATTGTTTTCCGGACTAAGTCCGCCGGATGATTCGTTCGTGTGTACGCGGCATAAGACATCAAAATCAAAGAATTTCTTCTATTGAAAGTTGGCTTTGTAAAAAATGAATTAACTACTTCATGTCTGGGGTGACTGCAGGCATCCTTGGAGGTAGTCATTCACTACAGAATTCTTTGTTGCATTTGTGTTTGTTTTTTGACAGATGTTTTTGTTTGTTTAGAAAATCAGAGAGACTGAGAGATTTGTGTAGTACAGGAAAAAAACTGTCACTCTTTTAAAAAAAAATGTATTGTCTATCATTGTCTATCTCCACTGAGGCAGCAACAAACAAATGTAAGACAAGAAAAGTGGAAACGAAAAACCAAAGCATGCTAAATATTTCACTGATCTCATCTGATGTCTGTTTATGGCGGGCTTAGTGGGGACAAAAAAAATATGTTTCTTAGAAGAGAACAAAAACACGCTGAGTGCAGTTTTTGGTAAACATTGTTAAATGACGGTGATCACAAAAAGGAACTTTGGGGTCATACACGGTGACAACTGCTGTTGGCCTGCTCAGAGCATAAAAACAGTGCAAGCTTGATTGCCGGAATGCCACTAATTAAAGCCCCCCAAGAACAAGGTAGTGCTACTTTGTATCCCAACACCATCTACAGTATATAAAAAAGCTAGGAAAAAAATATCCAAATTTGGAGAGGAAGAAGAAAAAGACACACACCCTGGCCCAGTTTCCAGGGACAATTGAGAATCCCAAATCTCATGACCATATATAATATCTCACAAAAGTGAGTACACCCCTCACATTTCTGTAAATATTTTATTTTATCTTTTCATGTGACGACACTGGAGAAATGACACTTTGCTACAATGTAAAGTAGTGAGTGTACTGTTTGTATACCAGTGTAAATGTACTGTCCCCTCAAACCAACTCAACACACAGCCATTAATGTCTAAACCACTGGCAACAAAAGTGAGTACCACGCTTGAGCACCTAATCCTGAGATTTGAGATTCTCAACTTTTCCAAAATTCTAAGTAAAGGCGTAATGTAATGGGGTCCAGAGGTGCAGGGGGATGTGTATTGTAAAGGGGTCCAGAGATGCAGGGTGCTGTGTAATGTAAAGGGATCCAGTGGTGCAGGGTGCTGAGTAATGTAAAGGGGTCCAGAGATGCAGGGTGCTGTGTAATGTAAAGGGATCCAGAGGTGCAGGGTGCTGTGTAATGTAAAGGGGTCCAGAGATACGGGGTGCTGTGTAATATAAAGGGGTCCAGAGATGCAGGGTGCTGTGTAATGTAAAGGGGTCCAGAGATGCAGGGTGCTGTGTAATGTAAAGGGATCCAGAGATGCAGGGTGCTGTGTAATGTAAAGGAATGCAGGGTGCTGTGTAATGTAAAGGGATCCAGAGGTGCAGGGTGCTGTGTAATGTAAAGGGGTCCAGAGATGCGGGGTGCTGTGTAATATAAAGGGGTCCAGAGATGCAGGGTGCTGTGTAATGTAAAGGGGTCCAGAGATGCAGGGTGCTGTGTAATGTAAAGGGATCCAGAGATGCAGGGTGCTGTGTAATGTAAAGGAATGCAGGGTGCTGTGTAATGTAAAGGGATCCAGAGGTGCAGGGTGCTGTGTAATGTAAAGGGGTCCAGAGATGCGGGGTGCTGTGTAATATAAAGGGGTCCAGAGATGCAGGGTGCTGTGTAATGTAAAGGGGTCCAGAGATGCAGGGTGCTGTGTAATGTAAAGGGATCCAGAGATGCAGGGTGCTGTGTAATGTAAAGGAATGCAGGGTGCTGTGTAATGTAAAGGGATCCAGAGGTGCAGGTGCTGAGTAATGTAAAGGGGTCCAGAGATGCAGGGTGCTGTGTAATGTAAAGTGATCCAGAGGTGCAGGGTGCTGTGTAATGCAAAGGGGTCCAGAGATGCGGGGTGCTGTGCAATGTAAAGGGGTCCAGAGATGCAGGGTGCTGTGTAATGTAAAGGGGTCCAGAGATGCGGGGTGCTGTGTAATGTAAAGGGGTCCAGAGATGCAGGGTGCTGTGTAATGTAAAGGGGTCCAGAGATGCAGGGTGCTGTGTAATGTAAAGGGATCCAGAGGTGCAGGGTGCTGTGTAATGTAAAGGGGTCCAGAGATGCGGGGTGCTGTGTAATGTAAAGGGGTCCAGAGATGCAGGGTACTGTGTAATGTAAAGGGGTCCAGAGATGCAGGGTGCTGTGTAATGTAAAGGGGTCCAGAGATGCAGGGTTCTGTGTAATGTAAAGGGGTCCAGAGATGCAGGGTGCTGTGTAATGTAAAGGGGTCAAGAGGTGCAGTTGTGGAGAGGGGGTACAGTGGGGTATTTTTACATTTTAACGTGGAGGGGGGGGGGCAGATATAGGATCCGCCCCGGGTGCCAAATGCTCTAGGTATGCCCCTGTGCTAAAGCATTGTGTATCATAAAAAACACACACACACATACTGGTTGAGGGAAAAAAAAAACGCTCAAACTGACCAGATAAATTGGGTTATTTACTAAAGGAAAATCCACTCTGCACTGAAAGTACACTTGGAAGTAAAGTCGCTGTAGATCCGCAAGGGGTGCATGCAAGGAAACTAAAAAACAGCATTTTAGCTTGCACATGATTGGATGATAAAATCAGCAGAGCTTCCACTGATTTCAGATCTACCCCTTAGATTTAGAGCGACTGCACTTCCAAGTGCACTTGCAGTGCAAAGTGGATTTGCCTTTCCTAAATAACTCCCATAGTCACTGCCTGGATAGCAAGGATAACTTGCCACAAATTTGTGGCAGTGTTGAATTGTAAGTCCGCTAACTTGCTGCACATTTTCACTGGCAAGTTGTACACTTGCAGAGCACTTGACGCACAAGTTCTAGTTGACACTTTTCTAATTTGTAGCAAATTTGCATGCAAGGGCAAAGTTGCAGTGGTGAGTCTACAGCAAGAGTTCTGCAAGTCTACAGCATGAAAATTCAGCCACAGTGCCCCCTATGGTGGGAAGACTAAAGCACAACATAACTGAACCAGAGCTTGAAGCAAACTTGCACAATGTTTGCAAAGAAAATTGATCTGAAGTCACGCAATGCAGACTTGCTACAATTGTACAACAAACTTGTGAAGCCTGGCAGGTCTAGCAATAGCTTAGTAAGGCATTTTCAAACTTGCAGCACAATTGCTTGCTATCTGGGGGGTGTATATTCTCAGCCTTTGCTGCTCTGGCCACGCGGCCCACCAGGGCTTGGCCACAGAGGTGACCTCTGTCACCAAGCCTCAGTGAGCAGTACTAAACGTATCAGGGAGCATGGGCAGAGCAGTGCCAGCTGAGGCCATACACCGTGACTAAATCAGGTCAGTTTTTAGTGGCGTCTTTTCCTCGATTCACCCACACTTTTAAATTGGTGCATTCGGATGCCTGCTCCCATGTTCCGAGTACCTGCAAGGTGATCCTGAAGCCTCCAGCTTGGAGTAGTGCTACAAAACTTTTGTGGCATCTCATCTAGTCACGGACTGTCCTCAGCTCCTCTTCAGTGTTTTGCAAAGAACGCTATGTGGGAGACCCCAGGTTCCATGCCACAGTATGCAATTTTTTAATAGTACTTAAAATAAAAGCTAAGTACAGAGTCAACACTGTGTTGTGCGGTAGATAGGGATATTTGCTTTCCTTATAAATAGGCTCCTAAGTGTATTTTAACTAAAATGGATGTTGTTTTTCTAAGATCGCACAAGGATTATTTTATGTGGTTGGTCTGTCTGTAAACGGTACTCAACCGAGTAGTACAAAAACTTTCTGACCAATCTTCTTTATTGTCGATATGCTTAAAAAAACTGTGTTGTCTTTTTGATTACAAACCAATCAGGATGTCATTTTCAAACTTGTACTGGAGAAATGATGACTCGAATCAGACAGGTTCCTGCGGGCAAAGGTTTTTTTTTCCTGTGATGTGCTGTTCAATGATTGCCAAATTCTGGTAGATGTTACAGTAATAGAGACTACAAGAAAGGAAATCAAACCACATGGTCTGGAAGAGGAAGTTCATTTAAATGTGTGGATCTCCCCTTCAGCATGAAGCTGTCTGATGAAACAAGGTTAGGGAAATATGCACATTTACAGGGCCTCTTTATTAAAGCTTAGTTCCAATGTTTTGTAAGTTTGTTAAAAGTCAGCAGCTACAAAGAGTGTAGCTGCTAACTTTTAGTAAACAGACACGTACCTGTTAGGGTGACCACATTTCCAAACTGCCATTCAGGGACACCCCCCCCCCCCCCCGTGTCGTGGTGAACAGTGGAGGTGTCTTAAATTGCGCTAAATATTGGCTTAAAGGGGGTGTTGTTAAAGAGAGTCTGAGATGACTTATATAGTGCAGAATGTGGTAATGTTAAATAGGGAATGCAGAATGTATTGTGGTTAGTATTATGTACAGGAGAGGAGTGTGGAGTGTATGGTGGGGGGTAATATGTACAGGAAAGGAGTGCAGAGTGTATGGCGGGGGGGTAATATGTACTGAAGAGGAGTGCGGAGTGTATGGAGTGGAGTAATATGTACAGGAGAGGAGTGCGGAGTGTATGGCACGGGGTAATATGTACAGGAGAGGAGTGTGGAGTGTGTGGTCGGGGGTAATTTGCACAGGAGAAGAGTGCGGAGTGTATGGTAGGGGGTAATATATACAGGAGAGGAGTGCGGAGTGTATGGTAGGGGAGTAATATGTACAGGAGAGGAGTGCGGAGTGTATGACGTGGAGTAATATGTACAGGAGAGGAGTGCGGAGTGTATGGCGGGGGGTAATATGTACAGGAGAGGAGTGTGGAGTGTGTGGTGGGGGTAATATGCACAGGAGAGGAGTGCGGAATGTATGGCGGGGGTAATATGTACAGGAGAGGAATGCGGAGTGTATGGTGGGGGGTGATATGTACAGGAGAGGAGTGCGGAATGTATGGAGGGGGTAATATGTACAGGAGAGGAGTGCGGCGTGTATGGTGGGGGGTAATATATACAGGAGGGGAGTGTGGAGTGTATGGCGGGGGGGTAATATGTGTAGGAGAGGAGTGCGGAGTATATGATGGAGGGTAATATGTACAGGAGAGGAATGCGGAGTGTATGGCGGGGGGGGGGGGGGTAAAATGTACAGGAGAGGAGTGCGGAGTGTATGGTGGGGGGTAATATGTACAGGAGAGAAGTGTGGAGTGTATGGCGGGGGGTAATATGTGTAGGAGAGGAGTGTGGAGTGTATGGTGGAGGGTAATATGTACAGGAGAGGAGTGCGGAGTGTATGATGGGGGTAATATGTACAGGAGAAGAGTGTGGAGTGTATGGCAGGGGGGTAATATGTGTAGGAGAGGAGTGTGGAGTGTATGGTGGAGGGTAATATGTACAGGAGAGGAGTGCAGAGTGTATGGTGGGGGGGTAATATGTACAGGAGAGGAGTGCGGAGTGTATGGCAGGTGGGTAATATGTACAGGAGAGGAGTGCGGCGTGTATGGCGGGAGGGAAGTTAGTGGAGAGAGGAGGAAGAGGAGTGCAATACCACCTCCTGATCGTCTGTCAGCCACTGCTATACCACCTTGGTGGTGGGGCACTCCGAAAGGATGTAAGGGTGCACTCTGGAGGCACTAAGGGGGCACCCTGGAGGTTGTAAGGGGGCACTCTGGTGGTACTAACTTAGTCAGAGTCCCCTTACATCCTCCTCCAGAGTGCCCCCTTACATCCTCCTCCAGAATTGCCCTGAATCTCTAGCAAAGTTCCCAGGATTCCAGACGGTACAATTGCCCCCTCAATAGCAGCCAGTTTGTCTTTGAAGATGGGGAAGGGGGCAAGTTGTCAAAGAAGAATACTTGCAGTGATTTTAGGGGATAAGAGCATGCTGGATGTACTAGGAGGCACACTTTGGGAGGGGAGAGAAATTGTGCAGGAAGGGGGGTTGAATAAAATATCTGCCCCCCCCATCACAATTTCTCTCCCCTCCTAAAGTGCCTCCTAGCACATGCAGCATGCTCTTATCCCCTAAAATCACTGCAGGTATTCTTTTTTGGACAACTTGCCCCCTGTCTCTCTGTGTCTCCTTCTCCTTCAAGTGCCAAGCATTAATATTCTGTACAAACCTCAGATCAGCATGTCCCCTCCTGTTGTGTCCATTCTCCATTCAGTCCGTTTGTTAGTGTGAGGTGGGCAGGAGGGGGGAGGAAGGGAGAGATGCCATGCAGTACACACTGTAATCGCAGTGTGTGGGAACAGAAACACCCCGCACAAGCTGCAAGCCAGTCACTGCAGCCAAGTGCGGAGGTGAAAGAACCAGCAGTGACTCCCAGCAGCACGGCCGCGGAGGAGGAGGATGTGAAATCCTCCTCCGCTTTCAATGCTGGGCAGTGATGTCACTGGTTGCCAGACGCAAGGCGGCTATAGCAACCAGTGATCAGGGGTAGGTGGAGGAGGTGGAGGCGGAGCCAGTGCTATGGCGGCTCGGTCTGCCCCTGTTCCCAGATTGTCTGTTTCATTCCGGGACACTGTCCGGGACCGGGGACAAACATGTAAATTACGGGATAATCCCGGGAAATCCGGGACACGTGGGCACCCTAGTACCTGTCCCACGATCCAGCAATGCAGCTAGGATTGCCACCTCATCCCTTTAAAACCAAACACATATTAATTACACAGGTTCTGTGGCTGATTAAGGCAGTAATTAAACTCACTTGGTGCCTATCTTCAATAAATTAGCCTCAGAACCCGTGTAATTCATATGTGTTCGGGTTTAAAGGGATGAGGTGGCAACTCTAGATGCAGCTGTCCGAAGCCTCGCTCCGGTCTCCCTCCTCTCCGTAGCACCGTCATTGCTACATTGCTGCTGTGGGCACCGAGCTGTGATAGCTTGCGGCTCCTAGTGGCCAAGCAACGGAAGGAGGAAGTGGGACAGAAAGTACCTATCAAAACCAGGTGCCCCCCCCCCCCCAAAAAAAAAATGACATGCCAAATGTGGCATGTAAGGGAGCGAGGAGTGCTTAAAGCGGAAGTTCCACTTTTGGGTGGCACTCCGCTTTAAGTGTTTGCACAATGTCCTGATGAGGTAACAGTTTACCTTTGAGCTGACAAGGTTTTGGGAAGTTATTGTATTATTGCATAATTATAATCATCTAGTTCACTTTTGGGTAGACTGTGTTATAATTTTTCCTGTTGTAATTACAGATTTTAAAATGATGGCTTGATGATTAATTCTTGTAGTTGCATTGCTAAATCTAATAATAAACTTAAAATCTTGAAAAATGCACATATGAATGGAAAAGTATCTGAAAAAAAGGGAAGAAGAAGAAGGGGAAAGAAAAGTTTTTAAGAACAATAATGTGTGTGTGTGTGTAATATACTTTTATACACATGTGTAAGTTTGTATACATACAAATATATACATATTGCTCATTCATTTCGTAACTAAATGCAGATCAAAGAACAATTTGTATCTGTAGTAAGGTCCCAGGCCTCCTTCAGTCTAATGAGAACCTCCAGGGCCACAGATAGATGACATCCTTCTGTATATGGTGGGTTGTGAGGCATGGTGGGTGTAATGCAGAGATCTCAAGTCTCCCGCATCTAGCGGGAGTCTCTTGCATTTGATGGTGGGCTCACGGACACCCACGCACTATTTCCCGGCTGTCAGCCGCATCAGCCCAAGTCGCCCCCTCCTCCCAGCCAGGGGAGTCAGTGGCAGGGCCGATCCTAGGCAGGTGCAGCAGGGTACTTTTCATCCAGGCACCTGCATAGGTGGGGGCGCCAAAGTGCCAGAGTTCTCTCCTCCCTCCTCTCCTCTGTGTCTGTCCGAACACCAGTGTGAGCATAGGGCAGCCTGGCAGTGCTGGGGGGGAGGGGCGCTTCTCTTCCTGACAAGGGTTCTAGTTAGTGGCTGATAAGTGCTGATGTGCGGGAATGAATTCCTCACACTATCTCCACCAACTTCAATGGCTCCCCCCCCATCTCTATCTGGGGCTGCAGGGAGAGAAAACCGAGGTGAGTCACACTCACAATGTTCAGTGTGCTGAAGGATATTCTGCTCTAGATGTTTTATGGCATGATAGATTACATAGGATACACATGCCCTGTCCCTTCCTGTGCCTCAGTAGTCCATCTACAGATCTAATGTATAATGAGATGTACTAAGAGCCCTTTCACACTGAAAGCGCGGGGGTGTCGGCTCTAAAGTGCCGCTAGTTTTAGCGGCACTTTACCATAGTTTTAGAGGTACTTTTAACCCCTGCTAGTGGCCGAATAAAGAGTTCAAAGTGCCCCTGCCAAGGCGCTTTGCAGGCACTGTCCATTAATTTCAATGGGCAGGGGTGCTTTAGGAGCAGTGTATACACCGCTCCTAAAGCACCTGAAAGAAGCTACTTGTAGGAATTTTTTTGATATCCTACCAGCGCACTGCTCCAGTGTGAAAGCATTCAGGCTCTCATACTGGGATTTCAGATGAGGCTTTTTTCAGGTGCTATTTTCGCTATTTTTAACGCTAACGTGCCGGAAAAATGCATCCGGTGAGAAATGGGTCTAATCCCCTGTACTATATCTGCTGTCTCTGACCGTCTCCTGTATCATGTCTGCAGTCTCTGTTCAGCTCCTGTACTATGTGTGCAGTCTCTGATCATCTCCTGATGGTTGGGGGGGGGGGATTGGGGGTTGCGCGAACCACTTCGCAGCGCCACCTCCCTGAAATGGGTTTTGGCAGGTTGGGATGTCTGGTAACGCAAGTTAGATTCATTGGGCGCCAGGCACTTCTTAAAAAGCCAGGGGTTCCCCAGTGACGTATGGGTGACCCCGCCCCCTCTGATGTAATGGAACCCCTGGCTTCCCTCTCCAGCGTCAGAGGGGTGGACCCCGGAGATCTGTCGCTGGATAGCAAGAGTGGATTAGCACCGCTGGAATCTTTTTTTTATTTTTTTTATTTTTAATAAAGGAATTTTTCAAAAGTGTGTTTGTCTTATTTAACCATTTTTACACTTTCTTTGTGAAATGGTAGGCCCTTACCATTTCAAACAGGGGGGGGGGCGGGATCTGGGGGTCCCCTTGTTAAAGGGGGCTTCCAGATTCTGATAAGCCCCCCGCCCGCAGACCCTCACAACCACCGGCCAGGGTTGTGAGGATGAGGCCCTTGTCCTCATCAACATGGGGACAAGGTGCTTTGAGGGGTCACAGACCCCCAAAGCATCCTCCCAATGTTGAGGGTATGTGGCCTGGCACGGTTCAGGAGGGAGGGGGGCCGCTCTCTCGTCCCCCCCTCTTTTCCTGCGGCCTGCCAGGTTGCGTGCTCGGATAAAGGGTCTGGTATGGATTTTTAATGGGACCCCCACGTCAATTTTTTAAAAAAATTTGATGCAGGGTTCCCCTTACTATCCATATCAGACCTGAAGGGAAAGCACACAGGGAAAGCGCTCACACCCCCATACATTCAGCCATTCACTGATTCAGAACTAATTGTCCTGCTGATGATGTAAGTTCAAATAATTGGGACCTCAGCCGAGGTATCCACTTTAGCCATGTAACCTTTTAAGCAACACGTCATGTAGAGCTGAGCTCAGTCCTTATGAGTAAGACAGTTTCATAAATTGTGGTTGCAATATCAGGAAGGGCCAGTAATGATGGAGTAGTCTGAAAACGTCCTAATGCGTAAGGAGGAAGCGGAAAGAGGAAGGAGAACGAAGGGTTGGGTGGGAAAGGAAAGAAAGAGATAGGGGAAGGGGGCTATTAGATGGACTAAGGAATGAAACGACAGGGACAAAAAAATCCAGAGTCAGGTCTCCAAAAAGAGTTTCAGATTACATTCGTTGTTCAAACCATGTGGAACTAAAGGACCTAAATTGTATATCCACATCTTTTCCTTCTGAAGGAGGATAATGTCTAAATCCCCCATCTTTCTGGTAGGTTTAACACATAGATACCTTTGACTGTTAAGCCTTTTCGGATTACCTTGATGCTATTGCGTGAAATGCACAGCCAGGGGACGTTCATCATCCGCTTTTCTTAATACCTGTAATGTGTTTGCCAATTCTGATGCGCAATTGCCTTTCGGTCTTCTCTATGTAAATCTTATTGCAGGGACAACATAACAAATAGATCCCCCTCATTGGCGTTCATCATCCTTTTTCTTAATACTTGTGATTAGGGATGGGCCGAACGACCCACTGTTCGGTTTGCAGCAGAACCTTTGTACATCACGAAAGTTTGTTACCAAATAATGAACCACATTGGATTCTATGGTCTATGGGACCCGAAAGTGAAAAATCAAGAGTGCCCATTTTGAAGGAATATATGATGATTTATTGATGGTTAAAGTGAAAGTATAAAAATGAAAAATTTCAATATAGTGCTTAAGGGGGTCCCCTTAGTCTACCTGTAATTCTCAGCTATAATACCTGGTTTCTGGCTCCAAAGTGAAGGAAGCTGTATCTTGATGGAGGCATTCAGGGTGGGTGCTAGGCGGTTTGTCACAATAACCAATATTATGGGAAGAACAATTATTTTCTGTTTGCATCTGAAATATTCATTTTCTACTTGCTACATTTCAAAATGGCTGAGTATGATGTAAATGTGCCAAAAAGGTTAGGATTCTGCTTGAAAGTTGATACCTCAGTAACTAAACACCTGTATGAATAGTTCCTAGATGTTATAATTGTAGCACTGACCCCCGAAGGAGCTATTGATTTTATTGTGCTTACCGTTACCTTCTTCACCTCATGTATATCTAGGAGTTTCCCGAGGTTGATGGGATAAGAAAGTCTCTCACTTTAGAAATCCAGAGAATAGCCATTCACAACTGGAATGCACAATTAACCCCTCGATCGCCCCCTAGTGTTAACCCCTTTCCTGCCAGTGGCATTTACACAGTAATCAGTGCATTTTTACAGCACTGGTCGCTGCATAGTTGTCAATGGTCCCAAAAAAGTGTCAAAAGTGTCTGATCTGTCCATCGTAATGTCGCAGTACCACCAAAAATTGCAGATAACCACCATTACTAGTAAAAAAAAATATACGATTTTTTTTAACCAAAAATATGTTGAAGAATATATATTGGCTGAAACCGATGAAGAATTGTGTTTTTAAAAAAAATGTCAAAAATATTCAAAATTGTCGCTCTATTTTGTGTATATAGCGCAAAAAATAAAAAAACACAGAGGTGATCAAATACCACCAAAAGAAATCTCTATTTGTGGGAAAAAAGGACGCAGATTTTGTTTGGGTACAGTGTCGCACGGCCGCACAATTGTCAGTTAAAACGACGCAGTGCCAAATTATAAAAAGTGCTCTGGTCAGGAAGGGGGTAAAATCTTCCAGGGCTGAAGTGGTTAAAGAGTGCCCCTCTTTTGTCTTGGAAGGTCGGAAGATTTTAGAATGGACCATTCATTAACTTATTTTGTGGTTGTTGCCTTGGATTGGTCTTTGGTAAACTGGTGCTTTTTAAAATTAGCAATAATTAAAATAATTATTAAATGTCTTATATATGATTTGACGTACACAGACAACATAACCCTGATATTCGGTAGGCTATGCCTGTATGAAACTACGGTATTTCAAATAGATGACACAGATACATGACCTAGATCTGCCTGTCTCACTGTTACACTTACTTCTTCCTCTGTAGTAGAGAACACATGTGTAAGGACAGCGTGCCTTTCATCAAGCATGAAAAGAGCAAAGTGCACATTGAGGCACATTTACACAACAGATGACTTTTCTTCCATGCTGTAGCAGAGCTTCTCTTATTGCAATCTGTCTCCTTCTTCCCTGTATCTTATGTTAGCAGGCCATCTGTTGGTAATCTTCTTCCACCATGTGCGCATAGTCAAGTCCTGGTTCTGCCTGTTGAACTAGATTATAATTAGAGGCTGGGGAATTTTATATTCTGCAAAAACCTTTTCGGTACTAAAGTTTAGTGCTCTCCATAGTAAAGTGACTGTCCTATGATAAAAATAATAGATTACTGCATTGTAACTCCTCGTACCTGTATGAGCCAAGGCTGGCAACTTCAAGTGCTGAAAATAAAATCCTTTTGTTAAAGCCAGATTTTACATGAAATCTCTGGGACAAATATGTGAAGTTTTGAGGAGAGAAAATGCTTGCAGCTTATGGGCTCATGCACACTGGGTGTTTTGCCCTGGTGTATGAGACTCCAGCATTTAAGTGCAGGTGGAAGGCACAGGTGCACCACCCAGCCCCATTGCCAGCTGACTAAGGTCCGGTTCACACTGAGGCAGCACGACTTACAGCGCGACTGCCTCAGGCTATCTGGACACGACCACTGCGACGACTTGCAAAGCGACTTTTGTATAGAAGTCAATGCAAGTCGCCTCAAGTCGCCCCAAAAGTCGTACAGGAACCTTTTTCTAAGGCAGAGCGACTTGAGTCGCTCTGATTAGAACGGTTCCATTGCACAGAGTGGGACGCAACTTGTTGGGCGGCTAAGTCGCCTGACGAGTCGCCCCTGTGTGAACCGACTCTAAAAGACTCTATGAGAGCTTCACAGCTGCTGTGGCTGGACGCTGCATGAAGTGGTACTATTGTTTAGGGCAGTATGCACCCAGGAACGAATGCTCAGAACACAAGCAGCCTGCGCTCTGGACATTTATCTCTAGGCGTCCTAATTATTAGTACTGCTCGGTGCACTATCCATCTTATAGTTATGTGCACAGGGTGTGCCGGTTGTGCATGGGAACACCCTAATCACCCTGTGCAGCGCAGAGTCCTCCTACTGCTCAAGTACCCCCTTGTCGCTCCACCCCCTCTTTTGCAGCACTGCCAGCTTCCCTACTCCCTTGCCAGATGCTGTAGGGGATGTGATTTGTGAATGAACTGGAAGCCATTCAGCACAGAGCACATTCCATTCATTTACTATGCAGTGCTGCTGAGGCTGCAGAGAAAGGGACTGGAGAATCTCTGTCTCAAAAGTGAGACATTAGGGGTTTATTTGGACCCCTGATATTTCACCAAAACCCTCCAATAGGGCTCCTAAAAAAAACAAAAAAACGAATGACACCACTGACACGATGGACTGCTCTACTGACACCATTCATGTTTTATTACACTGTAAAATGTAAAATGTCACTTTACAGACATGTGTGTGTAATATTATATATAGACAGTATATATATATATATATATATATATATATATATATATATATACAGTATCTCACAAAAGTGACTACACCCTCACATTTTTGTAAATATTTTATTATATCTTTTCATGTGACAACACTGAAGAAATGACACTTTGCTACAATGTAAAGTAGTGAGTGTACAGTTTGTATAACAGTGTAAATTTGCTGTCCCCTCAAAATAACTCAACACAGCCATTAATGTCTAAACTGCTGGCAACAAAAGCGAGTACACCACTAAGTGAAAATGCCCAAAGTGTCAATATTTTGTGTGGCCACAATTATTTTCCAGCACTGCCTTAACCAGGGCTAGACTGGGACAGAAATTCAGCCCTGCACTTCATCCAGACCGGCCCACTTACATTCTAAGTGTCCCATCAGCACCCCCTTACATCAGAGTCCCATCACCAGCCACCTTACTTCAGAGTGTCCCCCTCCCATGTATACTCACAGTCAGGGCTGGACTGGGACAGAAATTTGGCCCTGGACTTCATCCAGACCGGCCCACTTACAGTTTGAGTGTCCCATCAGCACCCCTTACATCAGAGTGTCCCATCAGCACCCTTTACATCAGAGTGTCCCATCACCAGCCCCTTACATCAGAGTGTCCCATCACCAGCCCCCTTACATCAGAGTGTCCCATCACCAGCCCCCTTACATCAGAGTGTCCCATCACCAGCCCCCTTACATTAGAGTGTCCCATCAGCACCCCTTACATCAGAGTGTGCCATTACCAGCCCCCTTACATCAGAGTGTCCCATCACCACCCCCTTACATCAGAGTGTCCCATCACCAGCCCCCTTACATCAGAGTGGCCCACTGAGCCATCGGCCCACCGGGAAACTCCCGGTAGTCCCAATGGCCAGTACATGCCTGCTCACAGTTCTGAAGACAGCTTCTCTTCTTCCTCTCTCCAGTCATGTGACAAGTGATAAAGGGAGAGAAGAAGGAAAGTCTGTTGGTAGTCTATCTCACCCTGCAGGCTGGAGGGAGCAGGAAGCCTAATGCTCTCTCCAACATATGACAGAAGCTGCTCCTCCTGACAGGAGTGAAATCATGATCACTCACTGTCAGAGAGGAGCGGCTCCAGGACTGCATCTGACTGGCCCACTGAGCCATTGGCCCACCGGGAAACTCCCGGTAGTCCCGATGACCAGTACATGCCTGGCCTTAACCCTCTTGGGCATGGTGTTCACCAGAGCTTCACAGGTTGCAAATGGAGTCCTCTTCCACTCCTCCATGATGACATCACAGAGCTGGTGGATGTTGGAGAACTTTGCACTCCTCCACCTTCTGTGAGGATACCCCACAGATGCTCAATAGGGTTTAGGTCTGGAGACATGCTTGGCCAGTCCATCACCTTTACTCTCAGCTGTCAAGGCTATGAGGTGTGTTTGGGGTCGTTATCATGTTGAAATACTGCCTTGTGGCCCAGTCTCCGAAGGGATGGGATCATGTTCTTCTTCAGTATGTCACAGAACATGTTGGCATTCATGGTTCCCTTAATGAACTGTAGCTCCCCAGTGATGGTAGCACTCATGGAGTCCCAGACCATGACACTCCTACCACCATGCTTGACTGAGGCAAGACACTCTTGTCTTTATACTCCTCACCTGGTTGCCGCCACATACGCTTGACACCTTCTGAACCAAATAAGTTTATCTTGGTCTCATCAGACCACAGAAGATGGTTCCAGTAATCCATGTCCTTAGTCTGCTTGTCTAGCAAACTGTTTGCAGGCTTTATTGTGCATCATATTTAGAAGAGGCTTCTTTCTGGGATAACAGCCATGCAGACCAATTTGATGCAATGTGCGGCGTATGGTCTGAGCACTGGCACGCTGACCCTGCTGACTCTGCTCCCCTTCCACCTCTGCAGCAATGCGAGCAGCCCTCATATGTCTATTTCCTAAAGAAAACCTAAGGATATAACGCTGAGCACGTGCACTCTTTCTTTGATCGACCAAGGCCTGTTCTGAGTTGAACCTGTCCTGTTAAACTGCTGTTTGGTCTTGTGCTATATTTCAGTTTCAGGGTCTTGGCAATCTTCTTATAGCCTAGGCCATCTTCATATGTAGAGCAGCAATTCTTTTTTCAGATGCTCAGAGAGTTCTTTGCCATAGTTACATAGTTAGTAAGGTTGAATAAAGACACCAGTCCATCCTGAGTGAGTGTCTACAATTGTCCCTATCCCTTTACATTGCACACTCACATTGGACCCTACCCTCAAGGAGCCCACAATCCAAGATCCCCATTCGTATACTAGGGCCAATTTTAGACAGAAGCCAATTAACCTACCTGCATGTCTTTGGAGTGTGGGAGGAAACCAGAGTACCCGGAGGAAACCCACGCAGGCACAGGGAGAACATGCAAACTCCAGGCAGGTAGTGTCATGGTTGGGATTTGAACCAGTGACCCTTTTTACTGCTAGGCGAGAGTGCTAACCACTACACCACTGTGCCGCCATGAGATGCCATGTTTAACTTCCAGTGACCAGTATGAGAGAGTGAGAGCGATAACACCAAATGGAACACACCTGTTCCCCATTCACACCTGAGACCTTGTAACACTAATGAGTCACATGAGGAAAATGGCTAATTGGGCCCAATTTCGACATTTTCACTTTTGTTGCTAGCAGTTTAGACATTAACCGGTTCCTGACCAGCGCACGCCGATGTACGTCGGCAGAATGGCACCGGCAGGCATATTGGCGTACAAGTACGTCCAATCTTTAATGCCGCCCTGCCATCGCGAGCGCGCCGCCGGCGGTGCGCTCTCGTGCTGGTTGGGACCCCTGTGAGTCTGGTCGCGGGTCCCGCGGACTCAATCCCTGCGGAGATACCCACGATCTTCTCACGGGTCGGCTGAACGAGGAAATGCCGTTGTAAAAAGCATTTCCCCGTTCTGCCTAGCAACTAGTGACGCTGATCTCTGCTCCATGGGATTGGAGCAGAGATCAGTGTTCACTAAATTAAAGCCCAGCCCCCAACAGTTAGTAACACACCCCTAGGAACACTTAACCCCTACACTGCCAGTGTCATTTACACAGGAATCATTGCATTTATATAGCAGTGATTGCTGTATAAATGACAATGGTCCCAAAAATGTGTCAAAAATGTCCGATGTGTCTGCCATAATGTCCCAGTCACAATAAAAATCGCTGATCGCCGCCATTACTAGTAAAAAAAATATTAATAAAAATGCCATAAAACTATTCCCTATATTCGCTATAACTTTTGCACAAAACAATCAATAATCGCTTATTGTGATTTTTTTTACCAAAAATATGTAGAAGAATACCTATCGGCCTAAAATGTTTTTTTATATATTTTTGGGGGATATTTATTATAACAAAAAGTAAAAAAATAATGTGTTTTTTTCAAAATTGTCGCTCTATTTTTGTTTATAGCGCAAAAAATAAAAACCACAGGGGTGATCAAATACCACCAAAAGAAAGCTCTATTTGTGGTAAAAAAAGGTCGTCAATTTGGAGCCACGTCGTACGACCGCGCAATTGTCAATTAAAGCGACGCAGTGCCGAATCGCAAAAAGTGGTCTGGTCTTTGACTAGCAAAATGGTCCGGGGCTTAAGTGGTTAATGGCTGTGTTTTTTATTTTGCAGGGACAGCAAATTTACACTGTTATAAGAGCTACACACTACTTTACAATGTAGTACAGTATAATTTTGTCAGTGTTGTCACATGAAAAGATATAATAAAATATTTACAAATATGCAAGGGGTATATATATATATATATATATATATATACACACACACACGCATGTGTGTTTGAGCTTTTGTGCTTTGGGTTGCACACCCTGATGCAATTGCCTGTGCACACCTATGATCCAGCTGCACTGTCAGCCCCTCATAGTGTTTTTCCGGCTTCCGGCACCTAAACATCGGAGTCTCATGCACCGAGGCTAAATATCTACTGTGCTTGAGGATTATTTATGTGAAGGATGGTATTCCAGGTGTATTGTCAATTTACTGGTAAATATACCCAATAGTGGTTATGATAGTTAAAGCATATATTTTAAACCATTATCAGTAAAAAGATTGCAAAAAAATATTTTAATTTGAGTTATGGTAAAAATATAAAATGGTATATGTGATATAAACTGTCCATTCCAATAAGATCTCTGTTTTCCTAAGTATCCCCTGGAACATTTTGTAAAGACCTGTTTATCCTGCAAGTGGAACCATTGATAAGCACTTCCTTTAAGAGGGTTACAATGGTCTTCCTTCTTCAAGGAAATCACTGTTGTGTTATCACACTTTCTGCTTCTGATTTAAATATTTTTATTTAGTTTTCCACATTTACAAAAGACAGTAAAAAAAAATTCTTATACATACTATTACAAATCACTTTGTTTAACATTCATGTTATTTCCACATTATCAACATTCATAAAAAAATAAGGAATAAGAAAGTACACATTGGGTACCCGACCGGATCGATCCTTAATAAAAAACAAAAAAAACAAACAAAAAACAAAAAAAAACAAAAAAAAAGGGAGAGCTTTCTTCACCCTAGTGATCCCAGTTATCCTCTTGTGATCATATCTTACCCTTACTATTTCCTCTCCCCCATGACTCCTTTTCTTAATTTCAATATGTGATATATATAAGGTCGAGATTCCTCTCCCTCTATCCCCACTCCCTCCTTCCATGGATTTATATAAGTGTTAAAGAGAAAAAAAAAAAAGGGGGGGGGAGGGGGAAAAAATCTTCCCTCCCCCCTCCCTGTGCCCCCCTCCCCCGCCACCAATCCCCCCCCTGAAAAAAAAAAAAAGGCATGGGTTATGGAGACATCCAGCGACAGACCCCTAGACGCTCCCCCCATCCCCCATAATTCCCAAATAAGTTGAGGACTTTCTAAATTCCAGCCAGTTCCTCCAAGTATACTGGAATCTTGTTCCTACCCCCACACTTTCTGCTTCTGTAGCTGTTTAGATGTTGGCACCATTCATAGCCCTATCAGTGAATGGCCATGCCTAGTTCTGCCCCAGCCCTTTTCTTTGACGGCATACTGTGCAATCTGCAGGAACTAAGGGTCAATTCACATCTCTCTAGTTCAATGCATTGTGGGAACATGCATAACATGCAGGGCCGTTTTTAAGGCAGGGCAAAAGGGGCAGCTACCCTGGTCCCCATCATTGTTGTGGGGTCCAAAGCAGCTACCTCATACTTGCCAACTATCTCAGTTTAAATTCCCTTGTCCCTTGAAGTTTTAGTCCAGTCCTGTGTCCCGATGTCTCAGTGTGAAGTTCTGTTACAAATGCTGCCCAGCTCTGCCCTATTGCCATGTATAGATGACTCCCCTGCAGACCCTGTGTTTACATGTAAATAACCTGCATTACTATGTAAATAGCCAGGGACTGGATGCATTGATATGTAAATAGAGGCAGCATTTATATGTATATCATGCCCCCCTGAGGCCATAGCCACCATCACTTCTGCTTAATGCTGCCCACTGGGGAGGTAAAGGAGCATACTGGAAAGTCCTGCCTACAACTTTGGTCATTAAGCCTAACATCAGCCTGTTCTGCAAAGGTAAGCAAATTAGAGGTGGACCCCTTTTTCAAAATAACATGTTGCCACAGCACCCTGAATTTTGGTGCACATCTCAGCACATCTCAGCAGAATGCGTAAGGGTGTAATTAACAATTAATGGCACTGCTGTGTATCTTCAGAATGCTTCTGTGGTGTTAGAAAAGTGATTTTGGATGCATTCCCGATACACACAAGTGTGAATGCAGGATAAATGTCTCAGTTGCATTCGTGGTCAGTGTAAATCTTCTCATTACATTGGGGCTTGGTGTACAATCCTTTCATTCACAATGGTGGCCAGTGTGAAGGCCCCCCTTACATTGGTGGGATGTGCAAATCCCTCCTAACATAGATGGTTACTGTGAATCCTCCTATTACATTAGTGGTCAGTGTAAATCCCCATTACATGGGTGGCAGTGTAGAAAGTCCTCTTTATATTGGTAATCTGTAAAAAAATCCAAATTTGCATTTGTGATCAGTTTCAAATCCTCCCTTACATTGGTGGTCCATGTAGATGCCCCCTTTAAATTGGTGGTGAGTGTAACCCTCCCCCTTACATTGATGGCCAGTGTAGAAATCCCCCTTTATTGGTTGTTGATGTAAAATCCCCCATTACATTGGTTGTCAGTGTAAATTCTTCATTACATTGGTGATCAGTGTACATTTCCCTTTATATTGGTGGTAAGTGCAGAATTGCCCTTACACTGGTAGTCAGTGCAAAATCCCACTTTACATTGGTGGTCAGTGTAAAAGTATCACCTTTCATTGGTGGTCAGTACAAATCTCCTTGACAGTCGTTGTCAGTAGGGATGAGCTTCGTGTTCGAGTCGAACGTACGTTCGACTCGAACATTGGCTGTTCGTCCGTTCGGCGAAGTCCGAACATTTTGGTCCGTTCGCGTCAAATTCGTGTGGCGCTCACGGCCCACAATGCACTGCGATGGCGCAGTGCATTGCTGGCTCATGATTGGCCAAGCATGCACTGTGACCCCGCATGCTTGGCCAATCGCAGCGCCAGCAGCGAGGAGAGCCATGATTGGCCACAGGCAGGATGCCTGTGGCCAATCATAGCTCAGGCTGTGTAGTGCACGCCCCACACTATATAAGGCCGCCATCGCGGCGGCCTCGTGTAGTCTGTTGGCGTCTGAAGCAGTGGGTGTTCTGTGTACCTTCAACACAGTACACACCGATCGTTTTCGGCCGCTTTTCTATCTTGCTGTTGTGTAGTGGTTATTGTCTGCGTGTCCTGACCGCAGTATACACCGCTATATTCACCTCACCTATATAGCTAGTGATCTATCTTTAATAATAGAGCTTGCAGTCAGTAGTGTTAGGAGATAGTGCGTGCTGTCTGCGCGCTCTGTACCCAGTACATACCGCTATATCCACCTACATAGCTGTTCTCTATTTGAGCCCACTTGCCATCTGCAGGAGTTATTGGAAGTTGTGTGTGCCTCCAGCACAGCACAGTATACATCTGTATATACCCCTTTATCTCTGGTGTTCTCTGGTTATTGTCTGCGTGCCCTGACCGCAGTATACACCGCTATATTCACCTCACCTATATAGCTAGTAGTAGTGATCTATCTTTTATAATAGAGCTTGCAGTCAGTAGTGTTAGGAGATAGTGCGTGCTGTCTGCGTGCTCTGTACCCAGTAATGTTAGGAGATAGTGCGTGCTGTCTGCGTGCTCTGTACCCAGTACATACCGCTATATCCACCTACATAGCTGTTCTCTATTTGAGCCCACTTGCCATCTGCAGGAGTTATTGGAAGTTGTGTGTGCCTCCAGCACAGCACAGTATACATCTGTATATACCCCTTTATCTCTGGTGTTCTCTGGTTATTGTCTGCATGCCCTGACCGCAGTATACACCGCTATATTCACCTCACCTATATAGCTAGTGATCTATCTTTAATAATAGAGCTTGCAGTCAGTAGTGTTAGGAGATAGTGCGTGCTGTCCGCGTGCTCTGTACCCAGTACATACCGCTATATCCACCTACATAGCTGTTCTCTATTAGAGCCCACTTGCCATCTGCAGGAGTTATTGGAAGTTGTGTGTGCCTCCAGCACAGCACAGTATACATCTTTATATACCCCTTTATCTCTGGTGTTCTCTGGTTATTGTCTGCGTGCCCTGACCGCAGTATACACCGCTATATTCACCTCACCTATATAGCTAGTAGTAGTGATCTATCTTTTATAATAGAGCTTGCAGTCAGTAGTGTTAGGAGATAGTGCGTGCTGTCTGCGTGCTCTGTACCCAGTACATACCGCTATATCCACCTACATAGCTGTTCTCTATTTGAGCCCACTTGCCATCTGCAGGAGTTATTGGAAGTTGTGTGTGCCTCCAACACAGCACAGTATACATCTGTATATACCCCTTTATCTCTGGTGTTCTATAATAAAGGCATCTGCAGGAGTTAGTGGGTGTTGTGTGCCTCCAGCACAATATACACTACCCAACTGCTGTTTTACCCAACTCCCTTCAGGCCATTACCATGTCTGGAAGGCCAGCAAGGAGAGGCAGACAGGCGCGAGCCGATAAAAGAGGGCAAGCAGGCTCTGTGTCTAGAGACAACAGTGCTGGTCGTGGACGCGGTGCATTGTCATCAGCACGTGGCCATGGGACATGCTTGTCCTTCTTTTCGGCAGCTGGACATGTTGAACCGCAACATGCCAACGACTTGGTAGAGTGGATGACCAAGCCCTCTTCATCCTCCTCATTCTCTCTCACCCAGTCTCAGGGTAGTAGCAAAGCAGCTGCCAACGCATCGTCTTCCCTCCTCTCAATGTCATCATCAGTGACTCCTTCCCTAGACCCACCACGTCCTCCTGAGGAGTCTCCTGAACTCTTTGAGCACAGTGTTGGGTACATGCTCCAGGAGGATGCCCAGTGTTTTGTGGGCTCTGATGACACTCAGCTAGAGGAAGGCAGTAGCGTGAGCGCAGAGAGAGGGGATGCTCAAGAAGGACAGCAATCTGGCAGTCATGTTCCACAAGCTGCAGCATACTGCCAGGTTTGCTACAGCGATGACGAGGGAGGGGATAATGAGGGCACTGACTCCATGTGGGTGCCTGGAAGGAGGGAGGAGGAGGAGGAGGAGGCACATGTCCAACGAGGCAGGATGCCCTCCGGGGGCCAGCTTAGGGGCAGCACACCGACTGAATCACACCGCAGAGCTCCGCCTGTGCAGAGCGCTGCCTCTGCGCGTTATTCTAAAAGTTCTTTGGTGTGGGCCTTTTTTGAGATGAGTGCATCAGATCGCACCGCTGCTATTTGCAACATATGTCTCAAGCGTATCTCACGTGGCCAAAACATCAGCCGCTTGGGCACCACATGCTTGACCAGACATATGTTGACCTGCCATGCAGCTCATTGGCAAGCGTACCTCAAAGACCCACACCAAAGAACAAAGCGGACCTCTCCTTGCTCCTCATCAGCTGGCATCTCCAACCCCACTAGACCTTCAGTCCTCTCTGAAACCTGCTCTGAGAGGAATGAAGGTGTAGAATTAGGACAGCCAAGTGCTTCCGGGAACTCTGCTAGCGGTACACCCACGTCCGATTATAGCAGGCAAATGTCCCTGCCCCAGCTGCTGGACCGGCGGAAGAAGTTCACTCCCAGCCATCCACATGCCCAGCAGTTGAATGCTAGCTTGGCTAAATTGCTAGCACTTCAACCGCTGCCTTTTCAGTTGGTAGACTCGGCCCCCTTCCATGAGTTTGTACAATGTGCGGTTCCTCAGTGGCAGGTCCCCAAATGCCACTTTTTCTCACGGAAGGCAATTCCGGCTCTCTACCGGCATGTGGAAGGCAATGTCCTTGCCTCGCTGGACAGGGCGGTCAGCGGTAAGGTGCATATTACCGCTGACTCATGGTCCAGCAGGCATGGACAGGGACGTTACCTGTCTTTCACGGCCCATTGGGTCACTCTTCTGGCATCTGGGAAGGATGCAGGACAAGGTGCAGTAGTGTTGGAGGTTGTTCCGCCACCACGCCTCCAAAATTCTACTATTGGTTGTGACACACCTCTCTCCTCCACCCCCTCCTCTTCTTCTTCCTCCATGGCCTCTTCCAGTGCTCTGTCCTCAGAACCAGCGGTGCTCCGTAGGCGTTCCAGGGGCTACGCAAGTACGCAGGCAAAACGATGCCATGCCGTGCTTGCGCTGGTTTGTTTGGGGGACAGGAGCCACACTGGGGCGGATGTTTTGTCAGCTCTGCAGGGGCAGGCCGAGAGGTGGTTGACGCCACGCCAGCTTAAGCCAGGAATGGTGGTTTGCGACAATGGCACCAACCTCCTCTCCGCCCTCCGACAGGGACAACTGACCCATGTGCCCTGTGTAGCTCACGTCCTTAACCTGGTGGTGCAGCGGTTCTTGGGCAGGTACCCCGGCTTACAGGATGTCCTGAAGCAGGCCAGGAAAGTCTGTGTGCATTTCCGCCAATCATTTAATGCCTGTGCTCGGCTGGCTGAGCTCCAAAAGGAGTTGAACCTGCCCAAGAACCGCCTTATATGTGACATGCCCACCAGATGGAACTCAACATTGGCCATGCTGCAGCGGCTGCACACGCAGCAGAGGGCCATCAATGAGTACCTGTGCGACTACGGCACCAGGACAGGGTCAGGGGAGCTCGGTTTTTTCTCACCACGCCAGTGGGGCATGATCAGGGATGCATGCACTGTCCTGCCACTGTTTGAGGAGGCCACAAGGATGGTGAGCAGTGACAGTGCATGCATCAGTGACACTGTACCTCTTGTCCACCTCTTGGAGCATACGCTGCGTGGAATAATGGACAGGGCACTTGAGGCAGAACAGAGGCAGGAAGAGGAGGACTTCCTTGCCTCTCAAGGCTCCCTTTATCCAGACAGTGTTCCTGCTGTGCCACCCATCACACAGGAAGAGGATGAGGAGGAGGAAGAGGAGGAGGAGGATGATTGTGTCAGCATGGAGGTGGAGGCTGGCACTCAGCATCAGCATCAGCAGCAGCAGCAGCAGTCTTGTAGGGATGATTTACAGTCCCAAGAAACACGTGGACTTGTACGTGGCTGGGAGGAGGTAGCTGCGGATCATGTTGTCCTTAGTGACCCAGAGGACTCCGGACCGAATGCCTCAGCTAACCTACGCTGCATGGCCTCCCTGATCCTGCAAAGCCTGCGGAAGGATCCTCGTATTCTTCGGATCAAGGAGAGGGACCATTACTGGCTGGCCACTCTCCTTGATCCACGGTACAAGGGTAAGGTTGCCGACCTTATCTTGCCATCGCAGAGGGAGCAGAGGATGAGACATCTCCGGGAGGCCTTGCAGAAAGGTCTGTGCAACGCGTTCCCAGAGACTGGGAGGTTACAAACTCCTGGTCCTGGACAACGTGTTGCTGAGGCATCGGTCAGAAGGAGCGGTGGAGAAGGTGGCCGTCTGACTGATGCTTTCAGACAATTTTTTAGTCCGCAGCCCCAAGGTATGGTCGGTTCCAGCACCCATCGCCAGCGTCTGATTTACATGGTGCAGGAATACCTAGGGGCAAGGTCAGACTTGGACACCTTTCCCACCGAAAATCCTCTGGCTTACTGGGTCTTGAGGATGGATCACTGGCCAGAGCTTGCACAGTATGTAATTGAGCTACTGGCCTGTCCTGCATCCAGCGTTCTTTCGGAACGCACCTTCAGTGCTGCTGGTGGCTTTGTTACCGATCACAGGGTGCACCTGTCCACCGAATCAGTTGATCGACTGACCTTCATCAAGATGAATCAGTCTTGGATCACCCACAGCTACCAAGCACGTAAAGCTGATGTAACCGAATAAGTTTTTTTTTTAAATACCACATCCCTTCAAGACTGCCTATGCTGATGCTGAGTGACTGTCCTGTTATGTTGATTGTCTATCCTCTTCCTCCTCCGCTGATATGTTGGAAGAACATTTCTGGTTCTGGTTGATGCCATCAGCCCAATTTTTCTGCCCCTGTTTAACAGGGGCGTTTAAGTACAATTTTTGATGCAATGCTTTGCAGCAGGGCTAATTCCTGCAATCAAACAAGAGTATATGGGAGAGGTTGCAGTGTGGTGGCACCAGCACCAGTGCCTAAGGCCCAATTTTTCTGCCCCTGTTTAACAGGGGCGTTTAAGTACAATTTTTGATGCAATGCTTTGCAGCAGGGCTAATTCCTGCAATAAAACTAGAGTATATGGGAGAGGTTGCAGTGTGGTGGCACCAGCACCAGTGCCTAAGGCCAAATTTTTCTGCCCCTGTTTAACAGGGACATGTAATTACAATTCTTGATATAATATTTCACAGGAGGGCCCCTTCCTGTGCCCACCCAGAGTAACGGTGAGGACTTATAGTGTTGTGGCACCAGCACCACAACCACCAAAGGTCAATTTTTCTACCACTGTTCAACAATGGCATGTAATTACAATTCTTGATATAATCGTTCACAGCAGGGCGCTCCAGCGCCCACCAAGAGTCACTTTCAGGGCTTACAATGTTGTTGCAAAACCAACACCTTGTTCCGCCATTTCTGCAGAGCATATAGGGCAGGCCCCTACTTTCAAACATCCAACTTACAAACATCTCCTACTTGCAAATGGAAGGAGACAACAGCAAGTGAGATGAAAAAAGATGGACGAGAAAACAAATTATACAGGGGTGATAACCCTTCCCTATGTTTTCCAAAAAGCTTAAAAATAGTTTTTTTGACTGGAGCTACACTTTAAAAATGTACCAGTTGAAAATTACAAACAGATTCAACTTAACACAACAAACCTACACAGTCCCTGTCTTGTTTGCACCGCCTGTATACTGCTGTTCTGAGTATATAGGGCCTGGGGGCCACACGCATTTCCTTTTTTTAATATGGGTACAGGGTTCCCCTTAATATGCGTACAAGACCCAAATAGGCTGGTAATGGGCAGGGAGGGCTACCCATGCCATTTTTCTCAATGATTTTCAACCATATTGCAGGAACCAGATATAACATTAAAACCGCAAGCAGTTTTAAATGGTGTTATTTCCGTTTAATGTCATTTTGTGCAGGGACTGTTTTAAACACGGGAAACACGTGGCACTTCACAGGCATACTACAGGCACCATATTTAAAGGAATATTTCACTTTTTTTTCACTTTAATCGTCATTAAAATCAGTGCTCCCGCCAAAACGGCCATTTTTAAAAACATTTTAGGCATTGACCCATGTCCCCTGGGGCAGGAGCCAGGTCCCCAAACCCTTTTTAGGACAGTATCTTGCATATTAGCCGTTAAAATTAGCACTTTTCATTTCGAACGTTCGAGTCCCATAGACTTCAATGGGGTTCTAACGTTCGTTCGAATTTGGGGTCCGTTCGAAAGTTCTGGTGCGAACCGAACCGGGGGGTGTTGGGCTCATCCCTAGTTGTCAGTGTAAATTCTCCCTTACATGGGTGTCATTGTATATTTCCCCTTACACTGGTGGTTGGTGTAAATGCCTAAATTACATTGGTGTCAGTGTAGAAATCCCTCTACATATTGATTGGTGGCTTAAAATTCCCTGTTACATGGTGGTCAGTGTAAATCCCCTCTCACATTGGTGGTCATTGTAAATTCCCCATTACATTGGTGGTCAGTGTAGAATCCCCCACTATATACATGACTAAGATTTTCAGCTTTGCTCCATATGATTCAGAATTTGCATTGTGTACTGCCTCCAACTAATCCCACCCACCACCACTGCCACTGATCCCATCAAACCCCCAGCATTGCCGCTAATCCCAGGAGTCCTAGGATCCCTAGGAGTTTTCTGTCTATTGATGGGTCCCCTCATCTCCCCAGTCCATGGTGTGCAGGCAGTGAGGAGATTATGTGCAACCAATCAGTGAGCAGTAATAATTAGCGCTAACCTCTTGCAACCAATTATTGAGTGGTAAGAGTATGCAGTAACCTCAAGCAAGCAATCAGTGAGCAGTAATAATGTGCAGTAACCTCTAGCAACCAATTGGTGAGTGGAAAGGATGTCCAATAACCTCTAGCAACCAACCAGTGAGCAGTATTGATGTACAGTAATCTCAACCAACCAACAAGCAGAAGTCATGTGCTGTAACCTCTTTCAAAGAATAAGTGAGACATAATTGGTGCTATAATCTCTAGCAGCCAGTCAGTGAGTGGTAATGATACACTGTAACCTCTGGCACAAATTGCAATCGCTGCCCGATCTGATTCAGGATTTTGAGTCTAGCTGCTATTTATTATATGTCTCAGAGCAGATGGAGAGCAAGATTTCATGTGGGGGGGTGGCAAGAAAATATTTGCCCAGGATTTAATGAATATTAAAGACAACCCTGATAACATGTGTTTGTGTGTTGCAGCGGTGCACTGCATCATATAAAAATTGTGCATGTCTGATTTCTTTAGTCAGTTCTGCTGCATTGGCGACCCACTCATTACAATAGGCTGACTTATCACAAATATGGTTACAAGTAACTTAGTAGACATTAAAATGCATGTGTTAATTGAACACACTGGAACAGACAAGTATGAATAAGCCCTTAAAGGAAAAGTCCAGCCTGAGCTTTTTAGGCTGGGCTTCTCCTATGGGTCACAGGAGTGCAACTCGTTTTGCACTCCTGTGATCCATTTTCAGCGCAGAACAGTCTGAAGTCTGCTCTCCGCTGACATCACTGCCATCAGTCGAGGCAGCCAATCATTCTGACTTCCAAGTCTGGATCCGCCAGCTGCCTTGATTGATGGCAGACTCAGGGTCACAGTGAGCCACTGAGACAGCCTCTCCCCGCCCCTCCACAGCTCAGCGCTCCAGTGAGCGTGGAAAGGCAGAGAGGAGAGACGCTGACTGACAGTCAGCAGCTTTCCTCTCAGGGATCTGTGAGAACTGAGCCATCTGTGAGTTTCAGTGGCTCGGTTCTCAGTGTAGAGACAGCAGGGGAGAGTTGCAGCATCGGTCTGATGCTCTATCCACCCAGGTAAGTATGAATCGAAAAAAAACCCTTACTTCTCTTTTTGGGAAATGTTATTGAAGCCCTGCTTATGCATTTTACATGCACATGAACATTTTACATTCCCAGCTGCTTTACCATTAAGAAAGCAATTCAAATACATTTCATTAAATTAAGCATGGCAACTTGCCTTCACTCTACCAGTTTAGCGCTTTTGGAGAGAAATCTAGAGGCTTTAGCCCTTGTATACACGGTCGGACATTCCGACAACAAAATCCGTTTGATTTTGTCTGATGGATTTTGTCCAAAACTTGTGTTGCATACACACGGTCTTACAAAGTTGTCGGAAAATACGATCGTACGTAACGTGAGGACGGGACTACCTTCAGGCTAGTAGCCAATAGCTTTGATCTAGGAATTTGATCTGAGCATGTGTGGCACTTTGTCCGATCAGAATTCTCTACACACAATCGGTGTCAGGTCACCTTGAGGCGAGGCGACAGATGCACACCGAAGGGATCAGGAGTGTGTCGCAAGGTTGTGGACCCTAAGGCTGACTGCTGCGGATGGGAGACAGATCCCACGAGGTTAGAGCGTGAGATTCCCTGGGGCGTGGAGTCTAAGAGCCAGCAGGTGTTCACCAGAGCCACTAGTGGTGAGGATGGACTTGGCTGCAACTGGCTCCAGGTCGCGACCCCCAGGGTCCCCCAGCTCTCACCCACAGTAGGCAACAGGAGGACAGGGATAGTGAGGGATAAAGCCAAGGTCGGGGCCACAAGCAGACAGGAATAGTCAGGGACACGCCAATAGGTCAGGATCACAGGCAGACAGGGATAGTCAAGTCAAAGTTGGTAACGGAACAACAGAAGAGCACATGGCAGGTAACAGGAAGCTAAACACACAAGGAATACACAATGGTTGATCAGCAGGGTTGGCCTGCAGTGCACAGGTTAATATAGAATTCTCTGATAGGAGCTAGGGTGGAGTCATGCCAGAGGATGGATTACAAAAGCAGTCAGGTGAGGGTCGGTTGGTCTCTAGAGATGAACACATGGAAACAGGTAAGCAGACAAACTCTATTGCATAACCATGACAATCGGACAAAGTCCAATCGGATCATGTTGTCGGAAAGTTTTAAAGCCCAGCTCTAAAACTTTGTCCGTCGGATATTCCGACAGAAACAGTACGATGGAGCCCACACACAGTCGGATTATCCGACAACACGGTCCAATCGGACATTTTCCGTCGGAATGTCTGACTGTGTGTACAAGGGCTTAGATTAACGAATTGAGGAAAATGAAAGCAGTAAACTAGTGGTCTCCAAATTGCGGACCTGGGGCTGGAGGAAGCTCTTTGCTTGCCTTTATCCTGCCCTTGAGACATTATTCATGCCACTGACATCAACAATGGGGCACTATTCCTCCTATTGACACCAACAATGGTAAAAATTACTTCCACTGAAAACAAAAATGGGGCACTAGTCCTCCCACTGACACCAACAATTTTTTCCCCTAATACCAAAGAACAGGCATTGTTTACTCCAACTGGGCACTGTCCGGCCCCCCTGAAGTCTGAAGGACAGTAAACTGGCTCTTTCTTTAGAAAGTTTGAAGACCACTGCAGTAAACAATAGCAAAAGAAAAGGTAATCTATTAACCACTTGCCGACCGCCGCACGACGATGTACGTCCATTTTTTGAAGAGGGATATCTCGGTAACGGCAGCAGCTGCTGCCACAACCGAGATATCCATCTCTTCAGGCGGCGGTCGGCTGTACGATAACGGTGGTCTCCGCGGCGGATTCGCCGCGAGATCACCGCTATCGGCGGCGGGAGAGGTGCCACCCCCCCTCCCGCCGCCCTCCCGCACCTTCCGCCGCTTACCGGAGCCGTCGGTAGCGGCGGAGGCGATCGGGTCCTTCAGTCAGCTGGGCATAGAGACAAGTGAGGCTAAGATGGCCCCCACTCGTCTCTATACCATAGGAGGGCGGAAGCGACGTCAAAACGTCACTTCCGCCCATACATTTTTTTAATGTCAGATTTTTATTTTATTTTTTGTTGCATTTTAGCCCAAATATGAGATCTGAGGACCTTTTGACCCCAGATCTCATATTTAAGAGGACCTGTCATGCTTTTTTCTATTACAAGGGATGTTTACATTCCTTGTAATAGGAATAAAAGTGATCCATTTTATTAATTTTTTTTAAAAAAGTGTAAAAATAAATAAAATAAATTAAAATAAATAAGAAAAAAAAAATTTTTTTTTTAAAAACACCCCGTTACGACGAGCTTGCGCACAGAAGCGAGCGCATACGTGAGTAGCGCCCGCATATGAAAACGGTGGTCAAACCACATATGTGAGGTATCGCCGCGATCGGTAGAGCGAGAGCAATAATTCTAGCCCTAGACCTCCTCTGTAACGCAAAAAATGCAACCTGTAGAATTTTTTAAATGTCGCTTATGGAGATTTTTGAGGCTAAAAGTTTGACGCCATTCCACGAGCGGGCGCAATTTTGAAGCGTGACATGTTGGGTATCAATTTACTCGGCATACCATTATCTTTCACAGTATAAAAAAAAATTGGGCTAATTTTACTGTTGTCTTATTTTTTTATTCAAAAAAGTGAATTTTTTCCAAAAAAAGTGCGCTTCTAAGACCGCTGCGCAAATACGGTGTGAAAAAAAGTATTTCAATGACCGCCATTTTATTCTCTAGGGTGTTAGAAAAAAAACAATATAAAATGTTTGGGGGTTCTAAGTAATTTTCTAGCAAAAAAAACTGTTTTAAACATGGAAACACCAAGTCCGAAAAAGAGGCCTGGTCCTTAAGTGGTTAAACAAGTCTACTTCTCTAATTGTGTTCAATAAGACACCTACTGCTGGATATCTATATAGGGCATCTGAGGCAAATTCTTATTTTTCTGAGAAGTCAATATAGATTCTATGGCACTGTGGTAGCCCTTTTTTTTTTAATTGGTGTACTTCTGTAAATGATGAAGACCTGTTGGACTGGCTCACAAAACAGCTCAAGAACTGTACGATTCTAAAGGGTTGATTTCTAGAATCAGAATTCATTTTAGCAGCAGCCTGGGAAGGAAGAAAATAGCTATCTATAGGGTAATAGTGAATAAGATATGTAGAAATAGTGACAACGAATTTGGAATATTGGTTCTGAAACCCTTAAAACTGGTAGGCCCAAAAGCTGTGACAGAGATTAACTTGGGGTTTATCATATCTGAGACATTGGTTATCATGACCTGGTTTATTACAATGGGGTTTACCAAAGCGAATGAAGGCGTCCCACAATGGAAATGTTTTCTTGATATGAGCTACTGTGTTTGTATGTACCAACCTGCATCATCAGCTACCAGACAAGAACAAGAAGCCCTTTTAAAAACAGAAACGGAAATCAAAATCAAAAAGAAAATTGAGAGGAGAGATCTTAAATTCATGCATTTAGAGTTTTTTTTAAAACCCATGTCATACCAATAAGGACTCATTAGCACTAGTGACACTAGGTGGCATGAAGCATCAGACAGCATAAGACAGCCTTTCTCAACCTTTTCAACACAGAGAAACCCTTGAAAATAGTTCTCCGATCTCGGGGAACCCCTGCTAAAAATTAGAAATCTTCAACTCGTGATACATTAGTATGATGGTCAGTGGGAAGAATGGTCCTTACACTTGTGGTCATTGGGAAGAATTACCTCCTTACAGATGGCTAAAAAGATCAATGGGAACTTATCAGTGGGAACTTATCATAGAGGTAGAAATTGCCCAATGCTGAAGGAACCCCTAACAACCTTTGGAGGAATCCTAGGGTTTCACGGAACCCTGGTTGAGAATCACTGGCATAAGGGATTCTAAACATTCATATATCACAACTTTCTAAAGAGGTTGCATTAAAGCACACCTGGAGGCAAAGGGCACAGCCCAAGATATGTGGGCCATATTTGTCCTTATACTGGCTATTCAAAATTACAAATTCAATAATTTAGAGTTTGGATGAGTAGGATAATACATTTGCAAGTTAACCAGTACATTTTTTAATAGAGGTCTATATACCAGACCAAAAAGGGACAAGTGAAAAGCAGAGGGACAGAGAGATTTGATTCCTTGCAAATAAGTAAAGTTGGAAGCTATTAAAATGGATCTGAGTTTAGGCATGCTGTAGTGAGAGAAGATAAGATGGGGAGATGCCGTGGGGAAAAGTTTGCAGATATAATAATGTCACAGATATAATAAAGGAAGAAATGGATACTGGCCAAATGACACATTGAAAGGAGGCACATTAGGCAGGACAACCTTTATAGGTTTTGAAGTACACTGAAAATCATGTTTTTATTATTCTTCCGATGTAAATGAAATGATAAAAAATGGAAACTGCTGCGTTAATGCTACTGACAGATGGCAGCATACACCTTATGTAATTTTAGATTTTTCCTCTAGTTCTACTTTAAAGTAAGTTGACTGGAGGCATGCTGGGGATCAGTAACCACCCCCCACCCCCGCCTTCTGTGTATTATGTGCAATTGCCTGTATTGCCTCAACTGTATCAAATACATCATTACTTTAGAATCAGAATTCGTTTTTAACTCAAAAACTCAGAATTGTTATATTTATAATTTTAATTCTTCTTTAATCCATTTTATGTTTATTCCTTTTTTGAAAGAGCCAAGGATGCTTTCCCCTGATATTTTGGCATTCATTTAAATTATAAATCTGTCCTGCGGAGACAGCTCCCGAAAGGATGAGGCAGAACTTCTAAATTATTTCTGAACATCTAGACACCGTGTATGAAGGAGCGCGATAATAGGGGGAATACTTAGCAACAAATATAAAGCCAAGGCTGCACAAGAAATCACAGGAATCTCTGAGGAGTAATAAATAACAAATAGACTGTACAGAGTATGACGGTGAGAAGAAAGGGAATGGCATCAGTAAAATGAAGAGGAGCTCTTTATTTTATCCACAGACAAGGACAACACATTCTCAAACTAACATGATTTCACTTTTGGACAGTTCCGGATGCATCAATCTCATGTGTGACAAATTATCAGCACGTGAAGAGGCCTTACAACCTAGCTAACAAAACATTACGAGATTATAAAACTTTAAAGGGCACATAAAGCACTAAATAATATTTGAACATGGATTTTTTTTGAGTTTATGGCCATATTGGAGACAAGCACAACACAAACAGAATGTGCTTACCAGTCAGATTATATGGCCAAAGGTTTAAGAATATATAATCATCACACCTACTATATGAACAAAATATATGGACAAATCTGCAAAATACTTTTTTAACAGTTGTGCACTTCCTTTCGTTTACAAGTTTTTCTTTCTTTTCCAAGGTGCACTTCCAACCATGTAGCAACCTTTTCTGTTCCAGCATGACTGTGTGTCCATATGCACAAAGCCAGAATCATAAAGCCATGGTTTGATGAGTTTCGTGCGGAGAAACTAAAGTGGCATGCAAACAGTCCTGACCTGAAATCTTTCAAACACCTTTGAAATGAACTGAAATGCTGATTATGAGCTGGAACAATCAACATTGCATTTCCCACGGAACCCCAGAAGTGTAAAATATAAGCAAATGTATTATTCCAAAACAAAAATGTCACACACATTTAAAAACATACTGTCATATATATTTAATAACAGCGAAAGTGCATAAATACAATATTGAAACAATCAGAGTTGAATAACTTCCATCAACATGGGTAATCTGTGCTACTTTTTTCTACACATTTAGCGAAATAAGGAACTCGCTTCCTCAGGAGAGGCACAGATGGGTATCTAAAGAGGAGAACAAAGAAATGGGAAATAAAGGAGAGAAGGCAGAGGGGGAGAAGGGGACAGGGGCCCAACCACCCACAGCCTCAAATCCAAACTTATGATAGCTAAATGACTGTAGGAGGCACCCAATGGTCATCAAGATTATGATCTGGGCCTTCTTGACTGCCATTAGTACCAGATATCACAAATGTCCTTTTGACAGAATGTGCGCACATTTCCACAAACACACGATGCAACATTTTGGGGAAAGCCTTCTTGGAAGAGTGTGGTTGTTATAGCTGCAAAAGGGGCCAGCTCGACATTAATGCCTATTGTTTTGAAATTATATGCCCAGCAAGCTCATACAGGTATGATGGTAAGCCAATATAAGCCCTAAAGGCAAGAAGAGTTGGGCTATGGAAAATAGAGAAAAACCTGGAATCATCAAAATCCCAAAACATGCTCAAAGGCTAACAGACCTCAGACACAGATCCAGCAATTCTCCAAAGTCAATCAAACCACAGCGCTAACTCCAATACTTATGGTATTTCTAGCGATGCTGCTCTCCTTGAGTGGGGAAACTCCAAATCACTAAAGAGAAAAAAAAGGGGGCGCAAATGCCTAGTGCATTACCCTGAACACCAATAAATTATTTATTGAAAAAACGCCAAGGACATACTCACAAACAGGAGAAGATAAAACGCATATCATACACAATTCTAGTATCAGGGATGACCAATCTCTGCAGTTGGAAAGCTGACGCGTTACAGGAGGCAAGCTCCCTTCCTCAGAGCTTCCAACAATGTTCTGCAGCTTACACATTTCAGACAGGCAAGGCTTAGAAACAATTTCCCCTTGTTATGGTGACAATACATGTTATGATATAGTGTTAACATTTGGTTACACCCCTTTAGCACCTGATAGATTATATACATGTACAAGCTATTGGGATTTGTGCATCGACTTGAGTGCCCCTTTATGCACCCAGGGAGAGCCAGTCATTAAGAGGGAGGAACAGCCAATGTGCTCAGACACCACATGTTTGGTAGCCTATAGCTACTTTTTTAAGGACCACCAACAGCAATAAAATTCTGAACTCACAAACATTGATAAACTTTAAGGCTGGCATTATATAAATGTGTTGTCGTAACCTGCAACAGCACACATAGGGTGATGTAGCATCCCAATGCACTAAAGCAATGTACCTGTATTGCAGCACAACGAAGTGCGCGATAACACACTATCGTGCATTGTTCCGCAGTGCTTTAGCAAAAATAGTGTAGGTGGATATTTACTGTAGGTATAAAAAATAAATAAAAAATACAAGAAACTATTCTGCATACAATTGTGGTAAATGTGGTGGATGTGAGTGGTAGTTAACGATTTGCACAACTGGTTTCCTTATTGGTTTGGCTTTTCCACGGATCATCAGCTGCTCATTGAGCCTTTCAGCCCTCTTCAGGGGAATCAAAAACACAAAATAAAAGAAAACAAGAAGGGCCTAGCCCAGCCTAGCCCATTACCAATGGCATGATTTATTATAATGAAAGTATTAGACAATTATACTCACAAACGTAGATGAATGTTAGGCTTATAACATAAAGTAGAAGGAAACTTCAACCATAGCTTCTGCCTGTGAGTACACACTCTTCCTCAGAGCTGAATGTGACACTCACTGCTGATCCAGACAGAAATAAACCACTGCTCCTCCACCACTGCTCCACCGCTGCTTTCCATTGAAATCGATGGGGCAGCGCTGCGATACCTCCGACCTTTTCAGCCGCTAGCGGGGGGTTAAAACCGCCCTGCTAGCGCCCGAATAGCGCTGCTAAAATGACGGTAAATCGGCGCTAAAAATAGCACCGCTTTACCGCCGACGCCCCCCACAAGTCACTGGATCGGATCAGGCTTGGGTACGAATAAGGGAGGGCTGAGGGGAAGCTTCTTGAGAAGGTTTTTTTACCTTGATGCATAGAATGAGGCTCTAGAACCACTGTAAGTCATAATCTAGTTCTCTATGTGCTTCTGAATGGCCATTTAACCCCTCAGAGACATTTCCATCTCTACGTTCCCCTACAAGGTGGCATTCCTTTGCCAGGTGAGTGTCTGAGCTGCAGCCTTATCTTGAAAGGAACCCTTTTTTATTTTTCCACATGGACAAGGTGCTGTTGAGGCCTAATGTCATGTACACACGACTGGACTTTTCGACAGCAAAATCCATCAGACAATTCGATCGTGTGTGGGCTTCATCGGACCTTTTCTGTCGAAAAATCTGATGGACTTTAGAAATAGAACATGTTTCAAATCTTTCCACCGTAACCAGTTCCTATCGAGAAAACCGCTTGTGTGTATGCTAGTCCGACGGACCAACAATGACGCAAGGGCAGCTATTGGCTACTGGCTATTGAACTTCCTTTTTCTAGTCCCGGCGTAAGTCATCGCATTAAACGATTGGACTTTGGTGTGATCGTGTGTAGGCAAGTCTGTTTCAGTGGAACTCCGTCGAAAAGTCAGTTGAAAAGTCCGTCAGAGTTCATTCCGATGGAAAGTCCGGTCGTGTGTACGTGGCATAAGACTTCCTTTTTGGTAATACTGAGTTTGCATCACCATCCCTGTACAAAATGGACAGTAAATAATGTTTAAAAAAAAAAAAGACTTCCTCTCATTGTGCAGAACTTTGGCGCACTTTACTGTACAAGTATGTGGTGAGGTGCTGTAAACAAAGGACAGTTCTGCCTAGTTTATGCTTTGAGGCCCTTAAATAAAAAAAGACTCTAGAAAAACAAAACTTTTGTTTACCACTCCCTCAAAAAAAAAAACTAATTTGGAGAAGGCAGGGCATCCTATGGTCACCTAATATTTGCTGCTCCTGCCCTTATCCTATGCCCTGATGAAGGGGGAGGACCTTTTTCCACTGAAGCTATATCTTCAGTTCTTTGACTATAATTAAATGAAAGCATTTCCTCTTCCTCACCAGCATCCCAACCAGGGTTGCCAACTGACCAGACAGTTTGTATATGTTGGGCGATTTACAAACCGTTTCAAGTTATGCCCATGGGCTGGCTGCGGAACCGCGCATGCAGTTCTGTTGGCTGGGCTCAGGTGGGGTCGACTATGCTCGGGCGGGCTTGGATATGCTTGGGCAGGCCCAGCCATGCTCAGGCAAGCTCGGCAGGGCTTGAATGGGGGGAGGGGGCTTGCGCATGGTGATGTCCCGGCACCGCTTGACATGTTTTACAAACTGCAGCAGGGCCAGGGGACTTGAGAACCACTGGGACTGGAGAGGACTAAAAACAGCAGAGTAAGAGCAAGTCGCCAGGACTGAACTGCAGAGCAGGCAGAGGAGACCTGGAAGCCGCCACGCTAGACTAACAGATTGAGTCCCAGTACTTCAACATTTCTACAATCCATCCTTCTAACAGCTTCCCAGATGCACTCTGCATGTGCCAGCCGCTTGTCTGCCGATCTCTGCTGCTCCCCAGATGACAACACTCCTACTGATGATATGCCGATTCGTCTTTAATATCTTCTCAGTGCAATTTTTATGCAATCTAACAGGTTTACATTTAGAGGGAGGCGTCCCCTCTCCTTCTTTTTTGTTTTTTTGTATGTGTTAGGCCGCGTACACACGCGCGGACTGTTCGCCCAACTTTGTCCGTCCAACAGTTTCGGCAAACAGTCCGCTCAAACTTAGCATGGACGGACATGGCCACACACGACGGACGAACAGTTTGCTGAAACCGTGCGCGATGACGTTTCGGCACGCACGACGGATCGAAAATTTCGACGTCCAATACACTGCAATGCAACCTTCCGACGTGGAAATCCTTTCTGAGCATGCGCGAGACTTAGTTGGCCGAACAAGCCTACACACGAGCGAACAGTCCGCTGAAACCTTGTTTCAGCGGACAGTTTTCCGGAATTTCCGTAAGACCTTGTTCGGCCAACTGTCCGCTGAAACTGTCCGCTGAAGTCCCACACACGAGCGGACTGTCCGCCCAAACACTGTTCAGCGGACAAGGTTGGGCGAACAGTCCGCCCGTGTGTACGCGGCCTAAGGGGAAATCTTGCAGACTGTGATGTAAAGGAGAACTCTGTGGACTCTTGTGAAAGGAAGCTGGGGCTCTAGTGACTAGAAACCCCCATACATCAGAGTTTCCCTTTACATGGCAGACAGTCAGCAGTGTTCCTCTTTATATCAGTGTCCACGGTCTTCACCTTTACATCAGAGCCCACAGAGTTCCTCCTTATACTGTAAGGGAGAACCTTGTAGACTCTGATGTAAAAGAGAACTCTGTGTAATCTGATGAAAGGGAGGTCTTTGTGAACTGTGATGTAAAGGGGAACTCTGGAGCCTGATGTAAGGGGGAACTCTGTTGACTGTGATGTAAACTGGAGCTATGTGGACTCCACAGATTTCTCCTTTACATCACAGTGTTTCCTTTTGCATCAAGATCCACAGAGTTCCTCCTTGCATGGCAAAGGTAACCCTGCTGATTCTGATGTAAGGGGGAACTCTGTGCTAGGTTTATGTACCTGATCTTCTTGTAAAAAGAGAAAAATGTTTTTTGCCTTTTGTTATAGCTTAAAGTGGATTTAAACCCTCACATACACCCAGTGAAGTGACAAGCCTCAGATGATACACAGGGATGAAACAAATCTCCCTACATAAGTTTTACTTATCTTCAGCTTTTTACACTGCTTAGAAAGTGCACATCCTGTTAGAATTTTCTCTTCCTGATTCACCTGTGGGTGATTTTTCCCATACACCGTGAGACAGCTGATCGGAGGAAAGGCACACACCCCCACTCCACATAGACAGGAGCAGGAGAAAGCCACGGGACCTAGTGCTTTGAAGAGAGATAAGAAAACACTTTAGAGATATAGTATGTGCCAAGTTCAAATTTCATGAATCGGGTTTACATCCACTTTAAGCATATTGCTAAATGCACTAGCCACATGTTTGTAATTTAAATATTGATATTTGAACTGAGAATGGTCATTCTGTGTAATTATTGAAGTGTCAGTAAAAAATGTGGCTCAGTCAGTAAATTGTATGGGTGGTGTCAGTAAACAAAATTGGCTCTGTTAGTGAATTTTTTTGTGTCCTGTCAGTAAATTTGCAACCCTAATCCCAATCCTCTCTATATCCTGATGTAGTCGGCACATTTTGGAGCTGTCTGAGAGTGCTCCCTGCAGCTGGCCTTGGCCATCTTTTTGAGATTGGAGACATATTGCTCATCAGATGGGACCCTGCAACCATCAGGGAATGTGGAAAAAAGGTTCTTCTAAGCACGCCTCGTAAGTGGCACAATTTGGTCCTTGTTTACCTTTGTATCAGGGAGGGGTGAAGCACCCCCTTCGAAAACCCTCCCCATTTACTCCATCTGTCTCATGCTGTCTGATTGAATTCTGTCTATTGGTCTGTGAGCAGAGATGGCCTTCTGTGAAAAATAATGTTGGATTGCAGATGGCCTTCTACTTCTAGGCCAAATAATGAGGCCCAGATACCTGCCACTGTGGTGTAGCACAGGCCACAAACCATTTGCAAAAAATCACCGATCATCAAATTCACCAGGGATACAGTCTGAATTTAATTTCAAGTTATGATCAATCAGATTGGGGGTGCTGATGCTGTTCTGAAGCCAAGCCAAATGTAAAAGTTAAATAATATATACAAATGCAAGATATGTGATGGCAGAATATGGTGTCGTTGGTGCTGTCTGTGAAAACCATACTGTTCCTTAACACCACATACAGCCTAAAGGCATCTTACAAGCATTTAATGTAAAGGACTATTGATTTTCCGATGTTATCCTCAAAGTCATATTATAAAGAATACTCTTTCCCCACCGTACTTTATTTAATAAAAAATTGCTTTTTTAATGTCTGTCATAGCAGTACCCAATACAATAGCCTGTGTATTAGCCTTGAAAATGCAAAGAATGGAGAATCGAGATTTGCCCCTCCATAGATGTCAATGGTGTTCAATTTTAAGTTTGTGTTTTGCAGACTTCATGCAGGGTTGGACTAATTAAACCCGGGAGGATTCGCTCATCTCTATTAATGATAGCAATACTTTGGAATATATGTTATTGGTCTCTTTTTATAGCATCTTTTATAGCAACATGATATATACTTTAAAAACATTGCAAATGACAAATATGTTATTGCACGTAACTGGGACACGGAAGGTACTGTTGGTGGGTAATGCAAAGAACATCTGTTTGGTGGTATTTAGTTATATGTTGTTATAAAATAATTTAGTTTCTGTTCAAAGTGAATTATCTCTGCAGATGTACAAAAAGTAAAACCACCAGGCAAGCAGGAAAACTGACATAAATGGCTCGCGATATCAAAAGGCAGCTGGCAGAGGAAGGTTTGGTTCATTTATGGTCACGCTGGCAGTAGGTTTCTATCATGGATCTTGTTAGAGGGTCAGGGCTGGTCCCTGTCAAAAAGAGACCCAGAATTCTACACGGCTCCTCTTCCTTCTGCCGCTATGAAGTGAAATTTAAAGGAATTGTCCTGTTTCTCGTGGAGAGGAAGATGGGAGCAAGCAGGAGAAATTTCCTGATGGAACTGGCAAGGAAGAGAGGTTTCCAGATTGAAAGTGAATTAAGGTAAGAGTGTTTATACACACAGTGCCTTAAAAAAGTATTCATACCCCTTGAAATTTTCCACATTTTCTCATGTTACAACCAAAAACTTAAATGTATTTTATTGGGATTTTATGTGATAGACCAACACAAAGTGGCACATAATTGTGAAGTGGAAGGAAAATGATAAATGATTTTCAATTTTTTTTACAAATTAATATGTGAAAAGTATGGCGTGCATTTGTATTCAGCCCCACTGAGTCAATACTTTATAGAACCACCTTTTGCTGTGATTACAGCTGCAAGTCTTTTTGGGGATGTCTCTACCAGCTTTGCATACCTAGAGAGTGTCATTTTTGCCTATTCTTCTTTTCAAAAATAGCTCAAGCTCTGTCAGATTGGATGGAGAGCGAACAGCAATTTTCAAGTTTTACCACAGATTCTTAATTGGATTTAGCTCTGGATTTTGACTGGGCCATTCTGACACACAGGGTTGATGTTAGAAATCATGGGGCCCTGCAGTGGCGGTGCGTCCATTAAGGGCACACATGCGCCACCCCCTCTCTCCAGCCACCCCCTCTATGTAAAATGGATAGATTCCTGCATTGCATGAATCTATCCATGGCCGCTGTAGCCACCCCTTATTTAGGCATATGGAGCCTTTTTGGATGCCGGGTGCCTGAATTATAGCGACAGGGGTGTTTTTTGAAGCACCCAATTAGAGCCATAGGCTCTAATAGGCTTCAAAAAAGGTGAACTGCGAGCGCAGAACATTGCGCTCACAGTCCACCCAGGTGTGTTAGCAAAGCAAATTAATATTTTCTTTTCTAACAATGAACCGCCTATCCGCCAATCAGGAGGTGCAGATCTAATACTGGTCACCTGATTGGTTGAAGGCAGAGGTAATCCCATTGATCGCCTAGCAGAACAGGAAGAAGAGATGCAGCCTGAACTGCGCTACCCGTCCCACAGCTCGTCGCTGTCACTCACTGCCTGTCCCGCCGCCACAATGGGGTAAGTTCCAGGCAGACAGTGGGCAAGCAGGCGGGGGGGCATAGTGGCTGCATATTATGGGCACAGAAGCTGCATATGATAGGCACAATCAGCTGCATTTTCAGGGCACAGAGGCTGCATATGATGGGCACAGTTGGCTGCATTTGTTGGGCACAGTGGCTGCATATGATGGGCACAGTTGGCTGCATATGATGGGCACAGTGTCTGCATATGATGGGCACAGTGACTGCACATGATGGGCACAGTTGGCTGCATATGATGGGCATAGTGGCTGCATATGATGGGTACAGTTGGCTGCATATGATGGGCAGAGAGGCTTCATATGATGGGCACAGTTGGCTGCATTTGCTGGGCACAGTTGGCTGCATATGATGGGTACAGTGGCTGCAAATGATGGGTACAGTGGCTTTATTTGATAGCACAGGTGGCTGCATATGATGGGCAGAGGGGCTGCATATGATGGGCACAGTGGCTACATTTGATGGCACAGTGGCTGCAATTGATGTTTTTGTTTCCGTATATTTTTCAGTTCGTTTGTGCCCCACACCTAAAAATTTTGGGCACCAGCCGCCACTGGGGCCCTGTGCAGCCTTCGCCCCACCCCCTTCCTCCAAGGTGCAGTGGAACAATGGCACTGATTTTATCCACCTATGCCTCAGAAATATTGGGTTGTCAAGCATATTACACTTTTAAAAAACCTTGAAAATGATATATCCAATTATGACTGCATTCTGGAACTCTGAAATTCTTTATTTATATTACGGCCCTAAATGATAAAGCACAACTATAGTAAAAACATTCAGTTAGACCTCATTCACACCTGAGCATTTGTAGCTTGAAGCCTGAAGCTACAAAACGCTAGAGGGGAAAAAATCTATTATTCTCAATGGAGATGGTTCACATCTCCACTCCATGTCGCCTGAAGCCGAACGCCTGAAGCTCAAACAAGTTCCGGACCCTTTTTTGTCGCTCGAATTGAGCAGATTTGGGCGTTTTTCTTCTTTTAACATTGGTAACCTTTTGCCCTGCACAAAATCGATTTTTTCACTGCTTCTGCCAATCAGGGCTTGCAATACACTGTTCAGCACCACAATGCATTGAGGTTGGTTGGGGGGGGGAACAAACGGTCGAACAACCCGTTTGTTCAGCTGTTTGTCGAATGTCTGAACAGTGAAAGTTCGGCCCGAACTTATGCTCGGACCAAACCGTTCACCCATTCCTAATCATTAGTAAGAACTCATCTGGAATATGCAGTTTAGTTCTGGGCACCAATTCACAAAAGGATATCGGGGAACTAGAGAACGTGCAGAGAATGACAACCAAACTGATAAGGGGCATGGAGGAGCTCAGCAATGAGGAAAGATTAGAGGAACTGATTTTATTATCTCTTGAGAAGAGGAGATTAAGGGGGGATATGATCAACATGTACAAATACATAAGGGGTCCATATAGTGAACTTGGTGTTGAGTTATTCACTTTAAGGTCATCACAGAGGACAAGGGGGCACACTTTACATCTGTAGGAAAGGAGATTTAATCTCCAAATAGAGAAAGGTTTCTTCACATTAAGACCCCATTCACACCTGAGCTTTTGTAGCTTGAAGCCTGAAGCTACAAAACGCTAGAGGGGAAAAAATCTATTATTCTCAATGGAGATGGTTCACATCTCCACTCCATGTCGCCTGAAGCTGAACGCCTGAAGCTCAAAGAAGTTCCGGACCCTTTTTTGTCGCTCAAATTGAGCAGATTTGGGCGTTTTTCTTCTTTTAACATTTACGACCTTTTGCCCTGCACAAAATCGTGGCAAATCATGGTAAAAACGCAGCGAAACACGGTAAAAAACGCAGCAAAAAACGCAGCAAAATCGCCGTAAATATCCTGATTTTCTGCTTGAAAACGCCACGCTCAGGTGTGAATGCAGCCTTATTGCTCATATGTTCTATGAATGTGCTTTATTTCCAATGTAAATGTATTTTTATCTGCAACAACGTATTTTTCCCAAATGCTGTTTGCTGTAAGCAAAGCCCCTAAAAGGATGGAACTGGATCCACTTTAAAGTGGTGATGCCACCAAAAAATAAAAAAGGGATTAAAAATCTTAAAATAAATAAATAAATAAATAATTGGAAAAAAACATTTTTTTACTCACCTCTAAATACCTGTTGCTAGGGAGTCCCTCATAGTCGGCCTTCTTTCTTGCCCGGGCTGGTGACGTCACTTCCCCTCGCGCCGCACAGTCACCTGGGACCTGTCACGTGTCCCAGATGACGGTGCGGCGTATCACGGCGCCCTGCGCCGCTCGCGCATGGGCAGTGGGTGCATGGCTGTGAAGCCACAGCCCGGTGCCCACAGTACGAATGACGGTGCCGCAAGCGGAGCGGGGGACGAGAGGGGGCTTCGTTCCCCCGCATCGCTGGACCCTGGGATAGGTAAGTGTCTGATTATTAAAAGTCAGCAGCTGCAGTATTTGTAACTGCTGACTTTAAAAAAAATTTTTTTAGCGGCACCCCACTTTAAAGCGGTAGTAAACCCGCAATGTTTTTTTTTTTTTTTTTTAAACCTGCAAAGCAAAAGGCATAATGAGCTAGTATGCACCGCATACTAGCTCATTATGAAATACCTTAGAACGAGGCCCCGACATCTGGCCCGATCCACGCCGAGGGAGCCGACATGCTCCCTCGGCGTCTCTTCCGGGTATCGCGGCTCCGGCGCTGTGAGTGGCCGAAGCCGCGATATCGTCACTCCCGCGCATGCGCGCGGGAGATTTCAGTCCGGCCGCACGAGCGCTGCCGGATTTTCACGGAGAGAACCCCCTTGTGCGCATGCGCCGCTGCAGTCAGCGGCGCATACCGAGGGGAATATCTCCTAAACCGTACAGGTTTAGGAGATATTTTTTTTACCTACAGGTAAGCCTTATTATAGGCTTTCCTGTAGGTAAAAGTTAAAAAAATGACCATACAACCACTTTAAGTATCAGTATTAGTAAGTTAGCACATCTCTATAGTGTTGACACTGTCTTTATTAAAAACAAGTCTTGGACATATCCACACCACACTGGTGTTTAGGCTGCATTATTGTCAGGGACCCTCCTGAGCTTATAGGTTGTAGAAAGAACTCTGTCATGGAGAAAAAATATAGTTAATCATTTCCCTTCATATTGTTTCTTAAAACAAATTAATAGGGTCACTAGATATCGTCCAATAAAAATATGCAGAGGTTAATTTCCAATAAAACCTCCTGTCAAAATAATAAGTAGATCCAGGAACATAGGGTAACATTATATGCAAATCTTTACTTTTCCTGTAAATTTTTTTAGCTTGGTCTGGTCTTCTCTACCTTTCATGCACAGACAAGCCTTTAGGGTCTTTTGGATACTAATCTAAAGATGTAGGAGAAGTTGGAGTCATCCCACTGATAGACTGGAGTCCAAAAGCAAAAGTTTTAGGCAGGTGTGAAGAATTGCTGTAAAGTAAGAATGGTTTCAAAAATTATTTTTATAAATTTACAAAATGAGCAAACAGAAGAAAAATCGAAATCAAATTACTGTATTTTTCGGACCATAAGACGCACATTTTTTTCCCTCAGAAATATGGGGATATGCGAATATACGATTGGCACCGCCCCGGCGCAATCCGAAACGGTCCGCAGCCTCGGCCTTAGTAAAGGCCGCGGCTTCGGCCTAGCTCCGGAGGGACGGCCATATTGGTGCACCCGCTGTTTGTCATGATGACGCAGGTTCCTCTCTCCCCTCTGTGTACAGATCTGTACACAGAGGGGAGAGATCGGATGGCAGCAGTGCTGCCAATACTCTGCAATACCCTGCCGATACTCTGCAACTCCCTGCCAATACTCTGCAATACCCTGCCAATACTCTGCAATACTCTGCCATACCCTGCCAATACTCTGCCATACCCTGCCAATACTCTGCTATACCCTGCCGATACTCTGCAACTCCCTGCCAATACTCTGCAACTCCCTGCTAATACTCTGCAGTACCCTGCCAATACTCTGCAATACTCTGCCATACCCTGCCAATACTCTGCAATACCATGCCAATACTCTGCAATACCATGCTAATACTCTGCAATACCATGCCATGCCCTGCCAATACCCTGCCAATACTCTGCCATACCCTGCCAATACTCTGCAATACCCTGCCAATACTCTGCAATACCCTGCCAATACTCTTCAATACCCTGCCAATACTATTCAATACCCTGCCAATACTCTACAATACCCTGCCAATACTCTGCAATACCATGCCAATACTCTGCAATACCATGCAATACTCTGCCAATACTCTGCGATACCCTGCCAATACTCTGCCATACCCTGCCAATACCCTGCCAATACTTTCTATGGTAATGGTCACTCTGCATTTTCTATGGTAATGGTCACTCTGCATTTCATGGGCATTGGAAAATATTTTAGTACACCATTTGGTTCAGAATATTTTTTTTTCTTGTTTTCAACCTCTAAAACATAGGTGCGTCTTAGGGTCAGGTGCGTCTAAAGCCGCGTACACACGGGCGGATTGTATGGCCTACTTAGTCCGTCATACAATCCGACGGACAGTCCGTCATACTTTCGAATGAACGGACTTGACCACACACGGATGCACAAACAGTCCGTCGAAAGCTTGCGCGATGACGTGTACAGCACGTACGACGGGACTAGAAATAGGAAGTGGAATACACAGCAATGCAACCTTCCGCCGTGTAAATCCTTTCTGAGCATGCGCCATTCTTAGTCCGTCGAACTAGCCTACTCACGAACGGATTGTCTGCTGAAACCAAAGTATGACGGACAGAATTTCGAAAATTCCGAAATACTTAGTACGCCAGACTGCACGCTGAAAAAGTCCGCTGAAGCCCACACACGAGAGGACTGTCCGCTGAAATGTGTTTCGACGGACTAAGTAGGCCATACAGTCCGCCCGTGTGTACGCGGCTTTATGGAGCGAAAAATACGGTAATATTTGGTGAGACTAAACTTTGGCTTCAAACCAGCATCAGTTCTTATACTTGCACTTTGTACACTTTTACAAAGTCAGGGGTTTTTCAAGTCAGGTGTATGATTAACCAATTATACCAATCAGGTGCTAATGACCATTCATTTCATATGTAGGTTGAAACACAGTCATTAACTAAAACAAAAACAGAAATGTGGGAGGCTTAAAACAGGGTGAGGAACAGCCAAACTTTGCTACTAAGGTGAGGTTGCAGAAGACAGTTTCATGTCACAGGTCATAAACCATGGCAAGGCTGAGCACAGCAACAAGACACGCAGTAGTTAAAATGCATGAGCAAGGTATCTCCCAGGCAAAAATTTCAAAGCAGACTGGGGTTTCAAAATGTGCTCCTTTGAATAAGCACAAAGAAACAGGCATCGCTGAGGACCATAGATGTAGTGGTCAGCCAAGGACACTTAAAGTGGAGGTCCACCCTGAAAAAAAAAAAATATAAAAAATTACAAAAAAATCAAAAAAAAAAAATCAAAAAAATTTTTTTTTTTTACTTACCAGAAATGGCTGTTGCTAGGCACATAATCCTAATCTTCCTCTTCCTCCTCCGCGGAGATGTTCTTTCTTCTCTCCTCGTCGCGTTGTCTTCTGGGTAATGGGTCGTGCTGTGTTCTGGGAACTGTGTGTTCCAGAACACAGCGCGTTCCATTCACAAAGCGCTGCGTGACTCGCGCATGCGCAGTAGGAAACGGGCAGTGAAGCCGGAAGGCTCCACTGCCTGTTTCCCTTAGAAGGAATGGCGGCGCCGGGACCCGAGAACCGAGGGACGGGTCGGCCTCAGGCGGCCGACATCGCGGGCGCCCTAGACAGGTAAGTGTGCTTATTAAGTCAGCAGCTGCAGTGTTTGCAGCTGCTGACTTTTAATTTATTTATTTTTTAAACGGCCCTCCTCTTTAATGCACCAGGTGAAAGACACACCATGTTTACTTCCCTTCGACATTGGAAGATGTCCAGCAGTGCCAACAGATCAGAACTGGTGGAAACCAGTGGGACCCATTTACTGTCTGGCCAGAAGTGGTCTTCATGGAAGAAATGTGGTCAATTAGCCATACCTTCTATGTGGAAGCAAGGTTAAGTGACTCGAATATAAAAAAATATATAAAGTGCACTGTCAATCAACTTAAGTGCAAAAACCTCATGAAGTGAATGTTTGAATACCCTATGTATATAAACAAATGGATACAAAGTGACAAAAAATTGAAACAAACAAGTAAAACAAAGTCTGAAAAACAAAAATTCCCAGTCAATGCCTATTCAGGGGAAATGTATTGGATAAGGAGCTAATAGTGTGGCATTTAGAGTACGACCTGCACTGCAGGCAGCCGTGCTCATACTGTTTTTCTGTTTCTTTACCCAATTTTTGTAAGTACAACTTCTTATTAAGCTTAAGAGTTCATGCACTATGAGTTTTTTTTAACCCCTCCACGCGGTATTAACTGAGCACATGAAGTTGGTGCTCTATCTTTATCTCAGTGGTTGATCATCAGGAACCTATTTGCCTATTTGCCTTGGTGGGGACATGCGTCTGTGGACCTGGTTGAGATGTTTGTACCTGCTGGTGGAGCCGGAGTCCAGCTTGAGTCTCGGAGAGCGATTATTCACAGGTCCCTTTGAGGAGACACGCGTATTTAGATCCTAGGATCTGGAAAACTGCCATCTATTAATTTAAACACAGTGGTGAAGGAGGGCTGGATAAGGTTGCCTGGAATTTTGCTGTTCCTTTCAGTTTTGCATGGACACTTTTTTCACAGTTGTTGATTCATGGATGGATTAACATTTCATTCACACAGTTTTTTTTTTTTAAACACCTTTGAACTTATTTGATAATAGATTTTTACAAATTAAATGTTTTTTTATTTCAGGTCTTTATGTTTTTCAGAATTTGTTTCACTGGTTTGTTTCATTTTTTTGTCACTTCGTATCCATTTGTTTATATACTTAGGGTAGTCAAACATTCACTTTATGAGGTTTTGCACTCAAGTTGATTGACAGTGCACTTTATGTATTTTTTATCCTTTAGCATCCCAACTTTCCAGGGATTTTATGATGCAGCAGTCTTTTTAACACAGCGACCAAGCGCACCCTTTTTAAGTGTAAAGATTTTTCTTAAGTGACTCAACTATGCATGAAAACATAGGAACTGGGTGCAGAAAAAATGGCAGCAGGTGCTCTGGACTGATAAGTCAAAATTTGAAATATTTGGCTTTAACAGGAGGCAGATTGTTCACCGAAGGGATGAGGAGCGGTACAATATTGAGTGTCTGCAGGCACCAGTAAAGCATGCTGGAGGTTCCTTGCAGGTTCTAGGAGTTGTAGATTTGGTCAGGATCAATCGTGTCCTCAATGCTCAGAAATACAGGTAGATTCTTATCTATCATTAAGAACTATCTTCAGTGTAAAAAAGTACAGAAGTAAAGAAGTTATGGTTTGGTCCCCATGGAACCCTGATCTCAACATCATCCAGTCTGTCTGGGATTACATGAAGAGACAGAAGGAGGCAGCCTACATCCACATAAGATCTGCTGTTAGTTCTCAAGGATACTTGGAACAGCCTACCTCAGTGGCGTAACTAGAACCTTCAGGGCCCCAATGCAGGAAACCATGGCGGGCCCCCCCCCCCCGACCTCCGGACAGGGCTCTTTTCTCCGAGCCCGATGGTGGAACACCAGGGCCCAGTCCCAAGTGGGTGGCTGCATATAAAGGAACCGATTTAAAAAACATCAATTACAGCCACTGTGCCCATCAAACGCCACCACTGTACCATCTATTGCCACCACTGTACCATCAAATGTCACTACTGTGCCCATTAAACTCTGCCGCTGTGCCCAAATGCCACTGCTGTGCCCATCAAATGCCACCGCTGTGCCCATCAAATGCCGCCACTGTGCCCATCAAATGCTACCACTGTGCCCATCAAATGCTGCTACTGTGCCCATCAAATGCTGCTACTGTGCCCATCAAATGCTGCCACTGTGAATCCCCACTGCCCGCTCACTGTCTGCCCGCCACTTACCCTGTCTTGGTGGGGCAGCGGGTAATGGCCATGAGCGGGGTCCTCCATGCAGCTACTGCCATCCTCATCTCCCGTCCTCTCCTCCTGATGGGTGTCCAATAGCTGTGTCTATCGTTTCAGCCAATCAAGTGATGGGTAAAAGACCCGCACACCTGATTGGTGGAGAGGCGGTTCAGTGTTAGGAAAGTGAATATTAATTCACTTTTCTAACACATCTGGCTGGGTAGACTGTGAGCGTCAAGCATGGCGCTCGCAGTTCACCTATTTTGAAGCCTATTATAGCCCATGGCTCTAATCAGGCGCTACAAAAACACCCCCACCGCTGTAATTCAGGCACCCGGCACCCCAAAAGGAACCAGACACCTAAATATGGGGGTGGCAGCGGTGGCCATGGATAGATTCATGCTATGCTATGCATGAATCTATCCATTGGTCATAGAGGGGGTGGAACCTGTGCACCCTTTTGGATGCACCGCCACTGATAAACACATGCACACACACATGCATACATACACATACATATATGAACACACACACATACATGCATGCTCTCACACACACATACAAGCATGCTCACACACACTCACACACATACAAGCATGCTCACACGCACACACACAAGCATGCTCACACACACACACACATACATTAATGCTCACACACACACACATACATGCTCACACACACACACATACATACAAGCATGCTCACGCACACAGATACAAGCATGCTCGCACACACACACACATACATGCATGCTCACACACACATACATGCATGCTCACACACACACATACATGCATGCTCACACACACACATACATGCATGCTCACACACACACACACACACATGCATGCTCACACACATGCGTGCTCACACACACACACACACACACACACACACACACACATGCTCACACACACATACAAGCATGCTCACACACACACACATACAAGCATGCTCACACACAAGCATGCTCACGCACACACAAGCATGCTCACACACATGCACATACAAGCATGCTCACACACACATACAAGCATGCTCACACACATACATACAAGCATGCTCACACACATGCACATACGAGTATGCTCACACACACATACATAAAAGCATGTTCACACACACACACACACACACACAAGCATGTTCACTCATACAAGCATGCTCACACACACACAAGCTCACACACACACATAAAAGCATGTTCACTCATACAAGCATGCTCACACACACACATACAAGCATGCTCACACACACACATACAAGCATGTTCACTCATACAAGCATGCTCACACACACACACACATACAAGCATGTTCACTAATACAAGCATGCTCACACACACACATACAAGCATGTTCACTCATACAAGCATGCTCACACACACACATAAAAGCATGTTCACTCATACAAGCATGCTTACACACACACACAAGCATGTTCACTCATACAAGCATGCTCACACACACACACACATAAAAGCATGTTCACTCATACAAGCATGCTCACACACACACATACAAACATGTTCACTCATACAAGCATGCTCACACACACACATACAAACATGTTCACTCATACAAGCATGCTCACACACACACATACAAGCATGTTCACTCATACAAGCATGCTCACACACACACATACAAGCAGGGGTCAAGTGCTGGGGAAAAAAGTGTGGGAACTCTCACCCAAGATCCACTCCCCCACCAAAAAAAAAATAAATAAATAAAGGTACGCTCATATGCATATATATTTCACAGAAAATACAGTACATTTATTGTAAAGTGCCAGTTTACAAATACAAAATAAGTTAACTTGTCAAACAGAATAATCAACACAATGGGTGATGATCTTTCCCTCGCAGGGAATTTCTAACACAAATACACCCTGTTCCAAATTCAAATACAGCAAATTAGAAAATATCACACAAACTGGAATAACGTTGCCCTTGCCGTGCAAGATTATCGGCAACGGATCAAAAAACTCACGGATCGGATCATTCCTTGGATCTGAGTCACAGATCGGATCTTTTTTCGGATCAGCAAATAATAATTGAATTTGCAAAAACCTGTGAAAATGTCACCACCATATAGTCCCCACTGCAATATACATCTCCCCTACTGTAATATACATCTCCCCTACTGTAATATCCACGTCATCTCCCCCAATAATATTTTGGCTGAGCATGGATGGGTATGGCTGGGTATTAGCAGAATATGTATTGGCAGGGTAAGTATTGGCAGGGTATTGCAGAATATTGGCAGGATAAGTATTGGCAGGGTATTGCAGAGTATTGGCAGGGTATGGCAGATTATTGCTGGGTATTGCAGATTATTGGCAGGGCATTGCAGGGTAAGTATTGCAGAGTCTTGGCAGGGTAAGTATTGCAGAGTAAGTATCGGCAGGGTATGTATTGCAGAGTATTGGCAGGGTATAGCAGAGTATTGGTGGAGTAATGCAGAGTATTGGTGGAGTAATGCAGAGTATTGGTGGAGTAATGCAGAGTATTGGTGGAGTAATGCAGAGTATTGGCAGAGTATTGGTAGAGTAATGCAGAGTATTGGTGGAGTAATGCAGAGTATTGGTGGAGTAATGCAGAGTATTGGTAGAGTAATGCAGAGTATTGGCGGAGTAATGCAGAGTATTGGTAGAGTAATGCAGAGTATTGGTAGAGTAATGCAGAATATTGGTGGAGTAATGCAGAGTATTGGTAGAGTAATGCAGAGTATTGGTGGAGTAATGCAGAGTATTGGCGGGGTATTGCAGAGTATTGGGTAATGCAGAGTATTGGTGGAGCAATGCAGAGTATTGGCGGAGTATTGGTGGAGTAATGCAGAGTATTGGCGGAGTATTGGTGGAGTAATGCAGAGTATTGGCAGAGTATTGGTGGAGTAATGCAGAGTATTGGCGGAGTATTGGTGGAGTAATGCAGAGTATTGGCGGAGTAATGCAGAATATTGGCGGAGTATTGGTGGAGTAATGCAGAGTATTGGTGGAGTAATGCAGAGTATTGGTAGAGTAATGCAGAGTATTGGTGGAGTAATGCAGAGTATTGGTGGAGTAATGCAGAGTATTGGTGGAGTAATGCAGAGTATTGGCGGAGTAATGCAGAGTATTGGTGGAGTAATGCAGAGTATTGGCGGGGTAATGCAGAGTATTGGCGGAGTATTGGTGGAGTAATGCAGAGTATTGGCGGAGTAATTCAGAGTATTGACAAAGTAATTCAGAGTATTGGCAGAGTAATTCAGAGTATTGGAGGAGGGGTAATGCAGAGTATTGGCGGGGTAATGCAGAGTATTTTGCGGGGTAATGCAGAGTATTGGCGGGGTAATGCAGAGTATTGGCGGGGTAATGCAGAGTATTTGCGGGGTAATGCAGAGTATTGGTGGAGTAATACAGAGTATTGGCGGGGTATTGCAGAGTATTGAGTAATGCAGAGTATTGGCAGGGTAATGCAGAGTGCTAGTGACTAACCTGGTTTACTTCTCGGGAGAGCACTGCGTAGAGGGGAGGGAGGAGACAGTCCGTATGCCAGCGGCGTGTGTCTGCCGCTGGCTGTGCTGGAGGCCGTATGCGTACTGCCCACTGACTCCAGTGCGTGCCCACGTGTACGGCCGATGTCATGTGACCGGTTGCTAGACGCGGAGCGGCCCTAGCCTAGCAACCAGTCACTGACTCGGGCGGCAGAGGAGCGGCGGGCTACGCACGAGTGGCGGGCTACTCGGGCTGCTAATGGGAACGGCGTTCCCGTTGTGGAAATAGTACGGGAACGCCGTTCCCATGCGTTCCCGCAGGACTCGAGCCCTGCATACAAGCATGTTCACTCATACAAGCATGCTCACACACACACATACAAGCATGTTCACTCATACAAGCATGCTCACACACACACATACAAGCATGTTCACTCATACAAGCATGCTCACACACACACATACAATCACAAATACAGTAGATAGGCTTATTAAAAAAAAAACAGCAGACATTTACCTCTTCCTGGCGGGTACTGCACTCTAGGGGGAGACAAAGAGCACACACTGCTTTCACTAAGCCTAATGTGAGGAGCTGCCGCACAGTGCCGATTTCAGTTCGGCTGGTGATTGTGAGCTCCTCTCAGCCTTCCCTCCTATCGCAGAAGTACAGGGAGCCCGGTCGCCATGGCGATCTTGGCGACCCCTATAATTCCGCCACTGGCCTACCTGCTGAGTTCCTTCAAAAACTACCTAGAAGAATCAATGCTGTTTTGAAGGCATTTTTGTTTTGTTCATTTACTTTCTATTTTGTTAATTGATTAATAAACCAATAATACTTCTATTTCTGAAATTATTTATAATTTACAACATTTTTCACACTTGCCTAAAATGTTTGCATGGTAATCTATGTATATCCAACAAGTTTCTGGAGTTTTAGAGTACCCCCTTCATTAGAGCTCAGAATGCTGGGTAAAATAAATGATAGACTTTAGTGACTAGGAAGATTTAAGGATCAGTGTTTCTAAGGGCATGCTTCTCAGCAGCTGGTTATTGCAGCTGCTTGATCCATACTGTATGCAGTGGTGTATTTAGGTTTTGTGCTACCCTAGGCCTGACTAAACTCATGCACCCCCTAATTTAAATACAACCCACCCTTCCTGTCAAGGTCACACCCCTTCCTATTTAAGACACGCCCTGTCCTCTGTAAACCACACAACTTCCTCTTTCAATTGATGGGCACAGTGGCGGCAATTGATGGGAACAGTGGCTGCGTTTGATGACACAGTGGCTGCGTTTGATGGCACAGTGGCAGCAATTGATGGGCACAGTGGCTGTGTTTGATGGGCACAGTGGCTGCGTTTGATGGCACAGTGGCTGCGTTTGATGGGCACAGTGGCCGCAATTGATTGGCACAGTGGCTGCGTTTGATGGCACAGTGGCTGCGTTTGATGGGCACAGTGGCTGCGTTTGATGGGCACAGTGGCGGCAATTGATGGGCACAGTGGCTGCATTAGTAAAGCTGCCTGGGTGTACATGTTTTTAATCTGGCCCTGACTCTTGGCTCGCTGTTACAATCCATCTATATAAATGGATTGAAACAGCGAGCCCAGAGTCAAGGCCAATTTAAAAGCTTGTATACCCAGGCAGCTTTAGTATATATCCATTCACTCGTTCTAATCAATTTGTACCTGAGGGTTCCTGCTGTCATCCTCCTCCTCTCTCTCACTCCTCCTCTGGTTACAGAGAGACCTGTCCCAGACTCCCCGCCCCAAGCTGGAGAGCGTGCAATGATGCCGTGCGGAGGTGGGTAGGTGGAGCATTAGGCCCCGCCTCCACCAGTTAAGCTGTCACTCCCCCGCGGGCCAAGTACACTCCCAAGCCGCCCATACTGCTAGTGCTGAGTGCAAGGCCTGCGGGAGGCTGTATCCGAACGGGACATGGGGAGGACGGGTCGGAGGGGTTTTTGTGTGGGGGGGGGGGGGTGGCAAAAAAGCTGCCACCCCCTGCAAAGTGCTGACCTAGGCAAGACACAGCAATGACTGTATGTGGATATTAATTGGACTTTTGTGATGGAATTAAAACCTTTTGGGCTCCATTCTATTGATGGTGTGTTCCTACCACTCCTACATCTTCTAATAAGAAGTTTCTTTGTAAGCAGGGGCATTGCTAGTGGGTGGCTACTGGGGCTATAGCCCCGAATCTGGGGCCCATAGCTCTGAGCCTCTTGCTACAGGGTGCCTGCCTAACCAGTGGGTTGTGGCTGCTCTTGTGTTGGACGGGCTAGCTGCATAAGAGAGCCAGAAGAGAGGAGAGAAGCGAACGGGTGGATGAGCAGAGATTACATCTCTCTCTGCCCGCTCCACATCAGCGCTCTTCACAGCCGGGCCTCTTCAATTTGGGAGCAAGGTGCGGTGAGCAGCAGATAGATGACATTATCTCTCACTGCTCGCCACACATGAGCGATCTTCTGCCCTCACAGCACAGTGGAGTGGAGGTCACGTGCTTCCTGTCATTGTGGAGCTCCACTTTGAAGCCAGATCCCCTTGCTTCAATGTCGGAGGTGCGGCATGGAGTGTATTAAACTGTTATGTAAATGAAAAACTGGCTTCAGCTCAGATCCCAGCCCATCGGCCACATCCCTCTGACATGTTTCACCCACATTGGGCTTAATAGGTGTTATGCTGCTTGTGAGCTTGTGGTCACATCCCACCAACGCATTTCACCCCAATGTGCTTGATTATGACCTCTGAAAATAAGCTCATTAGGGTGACACATGGTAGAGGGCATGGCCAAAGGCAGGGACTGTCATCTATTCAGCCAAGTGTACTAAATCTTATATCTTATATATTATTGTTTTTCTTTTTATTTATTTTTTCTAGAGTTTATTTGTGTGAAAATTGTAATTCTTCCATTTAATGTAAACACATTAGAATCTGCTTTTCAGCTTATGTTTTTGTGAAATGTAATTTTGCATTTATTTAGATTTGTTTTGTCTTCTTGAGTAATGTTCTGTGCCTTCAACCTTTAGATAAATGAAACTATTCATTTTATGCATTACAAAAAAATCTAAACTATTTAGCCATATTCGTTTTCTTTTATTCCTAAAAATGTTGTTCCAATATCCTGGGGTTTTTCGCCTTTATCTGGATCAACTGGGTATAGGATTGGGTATATGGGATTGTTTGATATTATTTTTTATTTATTTTTTTATTTTTTATTGTTGAACTAGATGGGCTTGTGTCTTTTTTCAACCTGACTAACTATGTAACTCTGTAACCCCTGCCACTTTATTTATTGCATTTTTTGTTATATTTATGATTTAGGTTAATTGCCCTTTTCTTTTACAATGCACCTTCCCACACAGCAAAACAAGTTGCGTCTGTGAGTTTTTGGTACTCGGGTTTTCTATAAAATTATACTATGTTTTTTTTAGTCCTTTTGTTCAGTATTTTATTCAAACTTTTATAGTATGAATGGAACTATTGTCTAGATTTTCCAGACCTGCACAATTAATATGGAATCTGCTCCGCTAGAAATGACCGAATCTTGCAGAGCTTCCTCTCTAGGGTCATTCATCTCTTGCGTAAGGTGCCTTTTTATATTGTGATTAAAAAGCTGCATCATTTACTATAACAAATAACTTCAATGTTCTGGTGTAGGTAGTTACAATCAGACATAATAATGACCCATTTTCTGTTTGCAGCCTTTTCAATTTGTAGCCTCATTGAACTTTATCACAGTCATTTAGGTGAGGTGGATTATCACAAACCCCAATTAAGTACATAAAAGTTTTTATTCACAGTCTTTAAAGGTAGATAAAATTAGAGCTGGTCTTAAAGTGTGAGTTTGGGGTAAAGCAAAAACATATTTGTTCCATCACTGCAATACATGTACATTTCCCCATGTTGTATATCCTTAAAAACATTCCAAGTGCCGAAAAATGCCAGTTGATCCTGCCAAAAATCCAGTTAGCTTCTAACTAGCTTGTAGGGAAGTGAAAACACTGCCTTTGCTGCACTAAATCCCTCTCACCTCAATGTGTAACATAATAGCAAAGTGTTTTTTTATGCGTCCTAGTTTCATGCCTGCTCTTTCTGTCTCCAGTTCTGCCAAGTTTAAAATCTTAAAGCTGAAGTTTAACTAAAAATAATTTTTTAACCCTATATTCGCCTAACTTACAGGTAGTGAAGTATGTCCAGCATCATGCAGGTAAGTGGATGCCATAGAAATCTTCATAGCAAGGATGCCCCGTCCTCTTCCTGTCTCTTAATCTCCAGCAGATGCAGGTTGAATTCCATAGAAAGTTCCTTCCTCCTGGCCTGTGACAGGATCTCCGAATGGGGCAGAGTCTGACGAGTCACAATATTCTCTCTCATTGATATGTCATGTTACATCCAGTGGAAGCAATGACATAACTTTGCACAATGGATGAGAGGAGGGATCATGCCACCATTGGGGCCTTTTTCTATTGGACTCAGCTCAGAGGCCCTAAGCTATCAACCCCTTGTGTGCTGGACATTTATAGACAGGAAGAGGACGAGGCATCCCTGCAGTGAAGATTTCTACAGGACTGTTTTTCTTTTGTCCCCAGAAGATCAACACCATCTTTGTTCAGGCATAATCCAGGATCAACATCTACTTCCTAGTGTAAGACACGGGTCCAGGAATGAAGCAATTATGTAAATCCAGATGCCCTTTTCCATAGCCTTTGCTTTATTTTCTATGTGTACATACAGTATGTTAATCCCACCTGCTGTAAGTATGGAAGAGTTATAATTTCTTGTAGTAGACTAAGATGACACTTTTTTTTTTAATTGATTGTCATGTTTTCTTTTCGGTTTTCATTTTTTTTTTTTTTTATAATTATTTTTCTCTATTCTTTTTCGTTTTTTTTGCATTTGTTTTGTACTCAATATAAACACATATTGTTTTCGATAATCAATAGAAAAAAAACCCGCTCTCTTAACATGCCATAGAATTTGATCATGCAATCTCTCCAAAAGAACAGATTCATCTGATCTCAAGTGTGATCCTTCTCTTCATTAGAAAGCTGTCATAGTATCATAGGGGCTTATTTACTAAAGGAAAATCCACTTTGCACTGCAAGTGCACTTTTAAGAAAAGTCGCTGTAGATCCGAGGGGGACATGCAAGAAAAATAAAAAAAACAGCATTTTAGCTTGCACATGATTGGATGATAAAATCAGCAGAGCTTCCCCTCATTTCAGCTCTACCCCTTAGATTTAGGGCGACTGCACTTGCAGTGCAAAGTGGATTTACCTTTCGTAAATAACCCCCATAGTGTCATAGTATCCCAAAGCAATGATTTTTGCAATCAAAATGGCTTCCTCTATCTTTTATGTCTTTAACCCCTTCCTGCCTGCAACCTGTCAACTAAATATCCTCAGCAAATTTCCTGAGGCTGGGGGTATGTTATTCTATATCCCTCTTTGGCAGGTAGCAGCCAACACTGTGCATGGCAGCAGGGCCGATTCTAGGGTCACAGATGCCTGGGTACAGAAATGTTTCTGGTGCCCCCACTTGGGTGTGGTCATCTTACTAACCCCTCCCCTTTACAAATGTTTCTATGGCAATGATCCAAACACAGAGATGCTCCCCTAAGGAGTCTTCGTTACCCTGGGATCCTCCCATGATCTCTTAACAATAAACAAAATACAGGAAGAGAGTACTCTAGAGGGACCTGGAGAGGGGTCTCTCTAATGGACACAGAGAGGGCTTCTGTTAGAGAGTGTGTTAGAGAGAGCGTCCAGACATACTACAGGAGATGGTCAGAGACTGCAGACATGCTACAGAAGATAGTCACAGACTGCATAAATGATACAAGGGATCTATGCATCAAATGCAGCCTACCAGTGCCCATTAAATGCAGGCTCATCAGTGCCCACCCAATGCAGCTTATCAGTGCCCATCAAATGCAGCCTACCAGTGCCCATCAAATGCAGCCTAACAGTGCCCACTCAATGCAGATTATCAGTGCCCACCAAATGCAGCCTACCAGTGATCACCAATTGCAGCCTACCGGTTGCCCACCAATTGCAGCCTCATCAGTGCCCACCAAATGTAAGTTATCAGTTCCCATCAAATGCAGCCTACTAGTGCCCACCAATTGCAGTCTACCAGTGCCCATCAAATGCAGCCTACAAGTGCCAATAAATGTAGCTTATCAGTGCCCACCAAATGCAGCCTCATCAGTGCCCACCAAATGCAGCTTCATCAGTGCCCACCAAATGCAGCTTCATCAGTGCCCACCAAATGCACCCTCATCAGTGCCCATCAAATGCAGCCTACCAGTGCCTATACAATGCAGCCTACCAGTGCTCACCAAATGCTGCCTACTAGTTCCCATCAAATGCAGCTTTTCAGTGCCCATCAAATGCATCCTGCCAATGCCCATTAAATGAAGCCTACCAGTGTCCACCAAATGCAGCCTACCAGTGCCCACTAATTGCAGCCTGCCAGTGCCCATCAAATGCATCCTGCCAGTGCCCATCAAATGTAGCCTACCAGTGCCCACCAACTACAGCCTACCAGTGCCCACTAATTGCAGCCTGCCAGTGCCCATCAAATGCATCCTGCCAGTGCCCATCGAATGCAGCCTAAAAGTGCCCACCAAATGCAGTCTACCAGTGCCCACCAGTTGCAACCTGCCAATGCCTATAAAATGCAGCCTACCAGTGCCCATAAATACAGCCTCGCCAGTGTCCATCAATGCAGCCTCGTCAGTGTATAAGGATTATAGAGAGGAGAGCTAGCGGATCACACAGAGTGGGGATCTCCTGCTGTGACACAGTATGGATTTGAATAAATTAACTGGTGGCCGCTGTCATGAAAAGTCCCGCCTCCTGAACCTGTTCCTTTGATAGATGTCACATGTCCCAGCATTGATGTTTATCAAAGGAGATGGTCCAGGAGGCGGGACTTTGTATGACAGTGGCCACCAGGTGTCACAGCGGGAGATATCTGCTCTGTGTGATCTGGCAGCGCTCGCCATCCCCACTTTCCCTCCAAGGCACGCTGCCATTAGATCAGTTTGCGTGTTTTATGAAAGCGCATCAAAGGGCAGCATGCAGGAGTTTGATGCAAATTTATTCCAATAGAGTTTAATGGTAGCGTACCTGAAAACACAAGTAATTGTTCCATACAATGCACAGCAAATGCACTGAACATGCAGGTGAATGCACAGAGTGCAGAGACTGTGATGTAAATAAGCCCGCAGGAAAATATGTCCACTGTCACTGACCTATCCCTCTGGAAATGCTGGCTATCACCATGACCCTGCTCCTTTCACTCTACCATGGCATGCTGGGAGTTTTAATGCTACCACACCTGAGATTTTTTGTTCTTGTAATTCCAGTCAGGGCATGCTGAGACCTGTAGCCCCCTCCCCCTCCCCATCACCTCTCCAGGCAGTCTGTCAGGTCCCAGATCTGGACTTTGTAGAACCCCTTGTTCTCCTCAGTGATGGGCTCCCCTCTGGTCTTCTCCTCCGCCGTCTTCTCCTTCTTCCTGCCCACTCCCTTTATTCCCTTCTTCTTGGATGCCATGGTACCTTCACCTACCACTCCTCTGTCTACAGCATCCCGCTGCTAGGCAACCACAGAGGAGGAGTCGCAGCCAGACACAGATGCTGGGATGGTAGATTGGGCAGAACCTCAGTAGGAGCTGAGGGCAGGGTTTTCTGAGCAGTGTACAATGCTTGCGGTCAGTCCACCCCTGGGTGGGTGTGCCCACACTAGCGTGCCTGCCCACACGCAACCAGAGGAGGAGGTATGGAACTTCGATGCCCCCACTTCTGCGGCGCGTGGGTGCAGTGCACCCAGCTCCCCTGCCCAGGATTGGTCTTGCAAGGCAGCTACATACATACTGTACCTGCTATCACTAATAACTTTTGTCTCATTAACAATCGGAAACACATCACAGTCATTTCTAATTACGTGATCCCTGTGTCAGTTTTGAGATAGGGATCACATGGAGACTTCATTCTCAAAAAAAGGCTTAAAGTGGATGTAAACCCAAATTTTTTTTTAAATTAAGGCTTGCACCTTGTACGGTATAGGATTTCATGTCATCTGTGTCCAGTCTTGCCAGGGAGAGTTAATCCAGATCTGAGCTGTCTTCTTATCTTTTTTCAGTGAGATAAACATTTACAGAGAAATAGGAGTCCATTTCTCCCCCTTGCTGTGACAGGTGTTTTACATATCTCATGCACAAGCATGAAAGAAACATTCTGTGTACTTCAGATCCCCTCCTCCTTTCTACCCCAGCTCTCCCAAGATTGGCTGTTCTATACCTCAGCATGATTGGGCATGCTGAAGTCATGTGGTGACTTTTCTGTGTTTTGACTGGATGTTAGTGATCATAGCAGAAGTTCAGTGAAAGAAATACACGGGAGAAAATGCATGTTGACAAGTGGAGTGTAGAGGTGGGCAGGGAGTCTGCTGACATCACGACTCCACCCACCAAGCTCTGGACAACAGACCCGCCCACAGAATCTGCAGTTTTTCGGGCCTCATAACAGACAGAGCGGAGACATTTGACAGGTAAGGATACATGCAGGAGGCAGTAGTTTACAAAGGATGAGAGTGGGTTTACATTCACTTTAAGCCAACAGATGGCACTGCAGATGCTACTGCAGCCTGAAGATGGCAGTGTGCATCTGTGTAATAATGTAATACTGTAAGTGCCCGTTCACACTACCGCGACTTGTCAGGCGACTTAGCCGCCTGACAATTCACGCTCCGTTCTGTACTATGGAACCGTTCTAATAGGAGCGACTCAAGTCGCTCCGACTTAGAAAAAGGTTCCTGTACTATTTTCGGGGCGACTTCAGGCGACTTGCATTGACTTCTATACAGAAGTCATTTTGCAAGTCGCCGCTGAAGTCGTGTGCAGGTCGCGTCTGTGAGTTGCGCTGCAAGTCGCGTCGCCCCTGTGTGAACGGGCACTAATTGTTAGAACAAATGTAACAGTTAGTAATCCCGGCATTCCAGGAATGTTTAACCACTTGCCGACCGCCGCACGATGATGTACGTCCATTTTTTGAAGAGGGATATCTCGGTAACGGCAGCAGCTGCTGCCACAACCGAGATATCCATCTCTTCAGGCGGCGGCGGTCGGCTGTACGATAACGGTGGTCTCCACGGCGGATTCGCCGCGAGATCACCGCTATCGGCGGCGGGAGAGGTGCCACCCCCCCTCCCGCCGCCCTCCCGCACCTTCCGCCGCTTACCGGAGCCGTCGGTAGCGGCGGAGGCGATCGGGTCCTTCAGTCAGCTGGGCATAGAGACAAGTGAGGCTAAGATGGCCCCCACTCGTCTCTATACCATAGGAGGGCGGAAGCGACGTCAAAACGTCACTTCCGCCCATACCTCTTAAAGCTATATTTTTTTTTTAAATGTCAGATTTTTTTTTTTTTTTTTTTTTTTTTGCATTTTAGCCCAAATATGAGATCTGAGGACCTTTTGACCCCAGATCTCATATTTAAGAGGACCTGTCATGCTTTTTTCTATTACAAGGGATGTTTACATTCCTTGTAATAGGAATAAAAGTGATCCATTTTATATTTTTTTTTTAAAAAGTGTAAAAATAAATAAAATAAATTAAAATAAATAAGAAAAAAAAAAAAATTTTTTAAAAACACCCCGTTACGACGAGCTTGCTCACAGAAGCGAGCGCATACGTGAGTAGCGCCCGCATATGAAAACGGTGGTCAAACCACATATGTGAGGTATCGCCGCGATCGGTAGAGCGAGAGCAATAATTCTAGCCCTAGACCTCCTCTGTAACGCAAAAAATGCAACCTGTAGAATTTTTTAAATGTCGCTTATGGAGATTTTTGAGGCCATTCCACGAGCGGGCGCAATTTTGAAGCGTGACATGTTGGGTATCAATTTACTCGGCATACCATTATCTTTCACAGTATAAAAAAAATTGGGCTAATTTTACTGTTGTCTTATTTTTTTATTCAAAAAAGTGAATTTTTTTCCAAAAAAAGTGCGCTTCTAAGACCGCTGCGCAAATACGGTGTGAAAAAAAGTATTTCAATGACCACCATTTTATTCTCTAGGGTGTTAGAAAAAAAACAATATAAAATGTTTGGGGGTTCTAAGTAATTTTCTAGCAAAAAAAACTGTTTTAAACATGGAAACACCAAGTCCGAAAAAGAGGCCTGGTCCTTAAGTGGTTAAAATGTTTTTTAAAACCATTAATTAAATCAATGGGTTTAGTTCCACTTTAGGATTTACTGCTGTTTGAGGGCTCTGGGCTTCAGCAAAATGGCAGCCTCCAGTAAGAAGCAAGTTGTTATGGGTAAAGTTCTGCTTTAGAACTTTAAAGTTCCTAGAATTTTTCATTTTGCCAGTAGCTGATTCCTTCTTTTCTCTACTAATGCCCTGTAAACATAACCGGTTTTCCCATCAGAATAAACTCTGAAGCTTTTTCCCATGGAGTTCCAACGGAGTTCTGCTAAAACCGTCTTGCATACACATGATCACACCAAAGTCCGATCGTCAAGAACGCGGTGACGTACAGCACGTAGGATGGGACTAGAAAAAGGAATTTCCATAGCCAGTAGCCAATAGCTTCTGTCTCGTACTTGCTTCAGAGCATGCGTCGTTTTTGCTTAATCGGAAAAGCATACAGACGAGTGTTTTTCCCGATAGGAATATTTAGAACATGTTCTATTTCTAGGTCCGTCAGAATTTTCGGAAAAAAAAAGTCAGATGAGGCATACACACGGTCGGAATATACGATGAAAAGCTTCCATCTGACTTTTTCTGTCAGACATTCCGCTCGTGTGTACGCGGTATTAGTGAAAGGCACTCTTAGAATGATTCAGCATTGATTTTCCTGAAGTCACCTCCACAATGGCATAATTTTCAGATTTTTGGGAGTGAAGTATTGGTGTATAGGACATTATAGGTTCACTCTAAAGATCACATGCAGGCTGACAGTTTCATTCACAAAAAAAGCCTTAGACCCCTTTCACACTGGTGCTTTTCAGGCTTTTTTCAAGTGCTTTAGAGTTAAAAAAAAGCATCTGTAAGGCCGCGTACACACGCGGGGACTGTTCGCTCAACTTTGTCCGTCAAACAGTTTCAGCGGACAGTCCGCTCAAAATTAGCATGGACGGACTTGCCCACACACGATGAACGAACAGTCCGCTGAAACCGTGCGCGATGACGTGAACGGCACGTACGACGGGACTAGAAAACGACGTCCTATACACTGCAATGCAAACTTCGGCGTGTAAATCCTTTCTGAGCATGCGCGGAACTTAGTTTGACGAACAAGCCTACACACGAGGGGACTGTTCGCTGAAACAAAGTTTCAGCGGACAGTTTTTCGGAATTTCCGAAAAACTTTGTTCAGCAGACTGTCCGCTGAAACTGTCCGCTGAAAGCTCACACACGAGCGGACTGTCCGCCGAAACACTGTTCAGCGGACAAAGTTGAGCGAACAGTCCCCGCGTGTGTACGCGGCCTAAAGCTCCTGAAAGAAGCCTCTGCTGCAATCCCAATGTGAAAGCCCAAGTGCTTTCACACTGAGGCGCTGCGCTGGCAGGGCATCAAAAAAATTCCTGCAAGCAGCTTCCTTGCAGCGCTTTTGGAGCGGTGAATAAACCGCTCCTAAATCGCCCCTTCCCATTGAAATCAATAGGAAGCTCCTGCAAAACGCCCGCAAAGTGCCTGCAAAAGCGCTTTTGGCAGTGGCGCCTTTAACCCTTTATTTAGCCACTAGCAGGGGTTAAAAACGCCCCGATATCGCTCTAAAAACGCTGGTAAAGTGCCGCTAGTTTAAGCGGCGCTTTACCAACATTTTTTGGTCGCTGGCAATATGAAAGGGCTCTTAAAGAACTTGGGCTTTCACATTGGGATTGCAGATGAGGCTTCTTTTAAGTGCTTTACAGGCGCTTTTTTAATGCTAAAGCGCCTGAAAAACGCCTGAAAAACGCCCCAGTGTGAAAGGGGTCTCAATGTGGTTGTATACCCCGCTTGGTGATTTTTATCTACAGGTAAGCTTATAATAAGGCTTACCTCTAGATTAAAAGCAGATCTCCTAAACCTGCAAGGATTAGGAGATATTGACCCTGCATGCAGCGGCTGATGTCAGCGGCGCATGCGCTCTGCAGGTCTGGCGTATCCTGCCGGAACGTCCTGGAACAGAGGGCTCTCACACACTTGTGCGTGAGTGATGTTATCACAGCTCCAGCCACTCACATCGCCCGAGTCAGAGATCCCAGAAGAAATACAGAGAGAACATGTCAGCACCCTCAGCAATGACTGGGCGCCGTTTCAAGGCATCGTTGCAAGGTATTTCATAATGTGCTATATATCTGCACTTTACTACCGCTTTAAGCCTATATGTGGCACTGCAGATGCCACTGCCATCTGAAGATGGCAATGTGCATCTGCTTAATACTGTAATTGTTAGTACAAACATAGTGTTTTTAAATAATTTGTACATTTTCAAAATATATAAAAAAATGTTTTTTCAAAATTTATAAAAAACAGAACTCTATTACAATGTGTAACAAATATAAGACTTATTTGTCTTGAACTATGTATACACATTTTTTAAGTATACAAAGTAGTAGTCATCTCCACAATTTCAGATTTTTTGGAGGGCAGGATTGCGCAGGTTACAGGAATTATAAAGATTAATTACAGCAGAACCAGTGACTGTGAAAAGGCCTGTATTTGCTTCAAAAATGTTATTCCTGCTCTTTGCAATGGAAATTTTCATGTTAACATACCTTATTCCAGCCAGCTTTCTCTCTTACTGCTTTTATATCTGTAACTTTAATGTAGGTATCACAGGAACTGCATAATTCCAGCTTGTTGTGCTGCAAGGTTTCAGCACAAGGTATATGAGCACAGAAAGACATAAAAAATCTCACCAGTTGTAGCTAGCTTGTGTATCCTTTTGTTTTCTTTCACCTGTTTTGTTCCCAGCTATCCATATGTAAATACCACCAAGCTGTTAAGACTTTTATGATGATGATTTTTGCAATCTGGAGAAAGGACTATGGGCAAATTTTGGATGATCCATTGGGTCTGTAATCTTAAAATGTTCAAGAACCCCTCCTAGACTGTAGGCAGGGCAGTATTCAGACATCATCCATTTGCACATCTGAATGATTAAACACGAATGATGGCTACAGCGCGGACCTCAATTTCCGGGAGACCGTCATAGAACGTGCTCCCCTGTGCACGCTCCCTGCAGGGCACGCGGGGAGAGTGCTGTGATCACCAAGTGACTGAGACTCGGGTGATCACCGATCTGAGTAAGGGGTCGGTCCCGGCCCCTTACCATGTGATCCGCTGTCAGCCAATGACAGCTGATCACATGATGTAAACAAAAGCTTGGTAATCGTTTTTTCCATACACCATCATATAACAGCATTGGAGGACTCTTTCTCATTATATACAGTATAAACTGAGAAAGAGTCCCCCAATGCTGTTATATGATGGTTCCAATGTTCAATGGGATCAACCAAAATGGTATGAATGTATAGAATGGAGAATTTTCTCTTTATTTAGCAATAGGGTGGTTCATTATTTAATTAATTACTGAGGGCTAGGCCCCAAAAGGGCCTTACCCTTAGCTGAGAATGTAAGCATGTTACAATGAATCCATATTTTAGAGTTAGTCTCATGATAAGGGGTCAGGCTAGAAGACTAGTTGCTATAGCAGTAGCGGAACAGCAGGATAGGTACACAGGCAGTCACCCTTGTGAATGACGGGGGCTCATCTGAGGAGCAGAGTCTAACTACTGACTCTGTTCACCAGAGCTCCTGATGGTGGAGATTGATTTTGCTGCATGATAGTACCAGTTCACAGTCCTAAGTATCACCCCATCAGGAGGTGAGAAGCTGGGGTCCAGTAGCGGATAAGCAGGTAGGGATCAAACAGAAGCCTAGTCAGTGAATAAGCCAAAAGGTCAGTAAGGAATAGTTTGCAGGTTGGGATCAGGCAGAAGCATAGTCGAGGAACACGCCAAGGGTCGATAAAGAGTGGTAGTAAAATATTTGCAGAAGCAGGGACGACAGGAGCGAGATACTGGCTGGAGAGGGCACCATAATCTGGCAAACCGGAAGTGCAGAGACATGGCTTAAATAATGAAGTTCATGGGAGGAACAAAGAGTTCAGAGTTCAAGACAAATAATGTTCAAGACAGTATCATTCAAGGACTTGTCCTAACTCGGTAAGAAGAGATATTGCCTGACACAGGGGAAGTTGAAGGTTCAAACCCAGGCTTTGACGCCCATGTTTATCTTGAGCTGAATGTGTGAAGTCTTCCATTCTGTTTAGTTCTTCAACTCTTGTAAGCCATAGTGAGATAGAGGGAGGTTGTGGGTCCTTCCAATAGAAGGTGATGCTCCATAAGGCTTTAGGGTTCAAGACAGGATCATTTAAGGAGTTGTCCTGGGGGCTAAATAGCATTCCAGGTTGCTCAGCAAGAAGAGACATTGTCTGTCACAGCAGAGGTTCTGGGTTCAAATCCAGGCTCTGACACTCATGTTCACTCTGAGCTGAAAGTACCAGGTCTTTCATTGTATTTAGTTCTTCAACTCTAGTAAGCCATAATGAGATAGAGAGGGGTTGTGGGTTCTTCCATTTCAGGGTGATGCACGATTTGGTGGCGTAAGATTGATTTTTAGCCCACAAGTTATCTGGGTGTTGTCTTGGACCTAGCTCAGGTAACCCATAAAATGCATACATTTTTTATGCTCTGGACCATGTATTGGCAAATAATGTTTTCATTAGACATGTGCATTTGTTTTTGTCCAAATGCATTTTGATCAGAATTTCAGGTATTTTCGTTTTCATTTTGACAAACGATAACGAAAGCATAGAATCTGAAAAACGAAAGATCCCATAAAATGCATACATTTTTTATGCTCTGGACCATGTATTGGCAAATAATGTTTTCATTAGACATGTGCATTTGTTTTTGTCCAAATGCATTTTCATCAGAATTTCAGGTATTTTCGTTTTCATTTTGACAAACGATAACGAAAGCATAGAATCTGAAAAACGAAAGATCCGACATAAATAAATGCTTAATTTTCGTTTTCGTTGTTACAACAGTTCGATATAGAATAGGAGATTCGATGTGACTCTGACAATAACAATCTGTGTCTATTGAACCTGTGGTCGAATGTGCCTTACCTTAGTCCAAGATTATATAGAGAAAAGATTCGACAGAGAGAAAATATTCGACATAGAAAGAAAAGATTTGACAGAGAGAAAAGATTCTGGAATTGGGTGGGGGAAGTAAAATTAAAATAATGATGATGATGAATGTTATTGGCTGATTGTAACCAAAGAGGAGGAGCAGTAAAATAGCTAGAACTAAGTACACGCGTACAGCCAACTTACTTTCACTTACGATTGCTAGCAGACAGAGACACACACACTGAATCATTTCAGAAGACAGTCAATCTTATACACGGGCGGACTGTATGGCCTACTTAGTCCGCCGAAACACATTTCAGCGGACAGTCCGCTTGTGTGTGGGCTTCAGCTGACTTTTTCAGCGTGTAGTCCGGCGTACTAAGTATTTCGGATTTTTCGAAATACTGTCCGTCGTACTCGCATTTCGGCGGACAATCCACCCGTGTGTGTGCCAGTCCGCCGTACTTTTGAAATGAGCGGACTTTTCCCGCCCGGAGAAAAGTCCGCTCATTTCGAGTGGGTATCCAGGTAGGCGGGGCCCGCGAAGGAGACGTCGCTGGCCCCGCCGCCTGGTATGGACTTAAAGGGGAACCCCAACGCCGAAGTCCACAAGTCCACAACAGACCCTTGTCCGAGTACGCTACCCGGCCGGCCAGGAAAGGGGGGCGAGCGACCGCCCCCCCTCCTGAGCCGTACCAGGCCGCGTGCCCCAAAGCACCTTGTCCCCATGTTGATGAGGACAAGGGCCTCTTCCCGACAACCCTGGCCGTTGGTTGTCGGGGTCTGCGGGTGGGGGGCTTATCGGAATCCGGGAGCCCCCTTTAATAAGGGGGCCCCCGGATACCGGCCCCCCACCCTATGTGAATGAGTATGAGGTACAATGTACCCCTACCCATTCACCTGTAAAATAAAAGTACAAAAAAAAACACACGAGATAAAATAGTTTATTGCACAGCTCCGGGGGTCTTCCGTCTTCGGGGGTCTTCTCGCCGGACTCCTCCGCTATCTTCTTGTAGCTCTTTTGCTAGCGGAGGAGTCCGGCTTTCTTCCTCGCCGCCGGCCTCTTCTCCCGACTTCGGGGGTCTTGTGACCATGTGACACCAACCCATGTGACATAAAGCCATGTGACACCGCCCCTTGTCCCTATATAAGTGGCCGCACAGTGCGTCCCTGGCATTTCGGCCGGAGAGATCGTCGAGGCAACATCTCCTGGAGAAGAAGAAGAAGAAGAAGAAGAACGGAAGGCGGCGGCGGCGGCGACAGAAGACCGGCAGAAGAACCAAAGAGGGGGACAAGACCCCCGAAGTCGGGAGAAGAGGCCGGCGACGAGGAAGAAAGCCGGACTCCTCTGCTAGCAAAAGAGCTACAAGAAGATAGCGGAGGAGTCCGGCGAGAAGACCCCCGAAGACGGAAGACCCCCGGAGCTGTGCAATTAAGTATTTTATCTCGTGTGTTGTGTTTTTTTTTGTACTTTTATTTTACAGGTGAATGCGTAGGGGTACATTGTACCCCATACTCATTCACATAGGGTGGGGGGCCGGTATCCGGGGGCCCCCTTATTAAAGGGGGCTCCCGGATTCCGATAAGCCCCCCGCCCGCAGACCCCAACAACCAACGGCCAGGGTTGTCGGGAAGAGGCCCTTGTCCTCATCAACATGGGGACAAGGAGCTTTGGCGTGGGGGGGCCGCGCGGCCCCCCTTCCTCAAGGCACCCCCCCATGTTGAGGGCACGTGGCCTGGTACGGTTTAGGAGGGGGCGCGCTCGCTCGCCTCCCTTTCCTGGCCGGCCGGGTAGCGTGCTCGGACAAGGGTCTGTTGTGGACTTGGGGGGGACCCCCACGCCGATTTTTTTCGGCGTTGGGGTTCCCCTTTAAGTCCATACCAGGCAGCGGGGTCAGCGACGTCTCCTTCGCGGGCCCCACCTACCTGGAGACGTGCTCGAAATGAGTGGACTTTCCTCCGCGTGTGTGGGCGAGTCCGTTCATTTCAAAAGTAGGGCGGATAGTATGGCGGACTTAGTACGCGTATTAGTCCGCTCAAAAAGTGGTGTGTGTGGTCAAGTCCGTTCATTCGAAAGTATGACGGACTGTCCGTCGGATTGTATGAAGGACTAAGTAGGCCATACAGTCCGCCCGTGTGTACGCGGCTTTAGCTGGTCTGTGTGAATTGTCACTTGTTAGAGAACCCAAATTATTATTAAGCATAAGCACAGCAGCAGAACAATAGTGAAGCAAGCTACAGTTCAACTTAGCTTTTTCCTAATAATCTGCTGCTATTGTGTAGTGTGAGAACCTTATAGTGTTGCTGCTAGTGTTGTTGTGATAGCCTCAGAGGCTGCCTGTTTTGTGGGGGGGATTTATTATTATAGAATCTTGTTACCTGTCTGATCAGTGATCACTATCACCAGTCCACCAGTTTCTGTTTGAACGAGTATATAATATATATACAGAAACACTTGTAGATGGCCCAGGAACGTCCTCCAATGCCTCCATGTCGCTCTCACAATGGGTTGCCGCCATATTCGTTATTATCAGTCACCTGACACTGTGAGACTTAGACCATTCATTCAACATGAACGACGGAGATTCGACAAAGCAACGAAAAACACACACGTTTATAATAATATTCGATGGAGCATCGAAACTGTACGACGATACAATCGTACATTTCCGTCAAATGCTCCGCCTATAGGCTATATAGAGTTTAGCAGCTCTGTCGAATCTCCTTTATACATTGGACAGACACCATAAGCCTTCAAAGACAGATTTGACCATAATTCATGTGGATTTCAGACTAATACAATTTTTGAATGAAAAACTAAAAACTAAATAAATAAAAACGAATTTTCGGGAGTAACTAAATAAATGTATTTTTCGGACGAAAACGAAATTCCGAAACAAAATATTTCACTCTGCACATGTCTAGTTTTCATATTAGCCAAAAGTCAGGGAGACTAGGAGGTGCTGCTGTAAGCATCTCTTTTAAACCTTGTGTCCTCTATACTGCTGTCCAGTGGTCCATGCCTGAACTTGTTCTCGACTGTTCATTTGAACTTCTATACCCTGAAGGACCTCCTGGGTAGAGCTTTTAACATACACTATATCACAAAAAGTATTGGGACACCTGCCTTTGCAAATGAACTTTAATGGAATCCGAGTCTCAGTTTGTAGGGTTCAATATTGAGTTGGCCCACACTTTGCAGCTATAACAGCTTCAACTCTTCTGGGAAGGCTGTCCACAAGATTTAGGAGCGTGTCTATGGGATTGCTTGACCATTCTTCCAGAAGCGCATTTGCAAAGCCAGACACTGATGGTGGACGACAAGGCCTGGCTCGTAGTCACGGCTCTAATTTATCCCAAAGTTGCTCTATCAGTTGAGGTCAGGACTCCGTGCAGGCCAGTCAAGTTCCTCCACCCCAAACTCAGTCATCCATGTCTTTATGAACCTTGCTTTGTGCACTGGTGCACAGTCATGTTGGAACAGGAAGGGGCCATCCCCAAACTGTTCCCACAAAGTTGGGAGCATGATATTGTCCAAAATGTCTTGGTATGCTAACGCCTTAGGAGTTCCCTTAATGGAACTAAGGGGCCGAGCCAAACCCCTGAAAAACAATTCCACATCATGCCCCCCCCCCCCCACCAAATGATTTGAACCAGTGCACAAAGCAAGGTCTATAAAGACATGGATGAGCAAATTTGGGGTGGAGGAACTTGACTGGCCTACGCAGAGTCCTGAACTCAACACGACAGAACACCTTTGTGATGAATTAGAGCGGAGACTGCAAGTCAGGCCTTCTCGTCCAAACTGAGTGCCTGACCTTTAGAAATGTGTTTCTGGAAGGATGGTCAAAATTTCCCATAGACACACTCCTTAACCTTGTGGACAGCCTTCCTAGAAGAGTTGAAGCTATAATAGCTGCAAAGGGTGGGCCAACTCAATATTGAACCCTACGGACTAAGACTGGGATGCCATTAAAGTTCATGTGCGTGTAAAGGCTGGCATCGATTCCTAATACCTTTGGTAATATAGTGTACCTACCATATAACTGCTACAAATGCTATGCTATCCTATGGCATTGTACCATGAATCTTATTATTATCACCTTTCATCTATTACTCTAAGTAACTTTGCTGATCATTAATAAACCAAGTCATCTGCCTCTGTAGCAAACTGTGAAATGCAGGTCAAAATGCAGCTTGTTGTGTATTATTATGGAGCATCTGTTATTTTGCAGTTGCTTAATACTCAGCTTTGTCATTTCTGCTATGTATAGCACAGAGTGCCCTACGTTTGTTGCTGTGTGTGCCAAGAAATGGGCACAGCTGTACAGGTATCCGGGGAGTAGTGCCATCAGCAACCCTTCTGCTTCCACCACAGCAGTGGGTATGGCACATAATAACATTCCCAGCTTTGCAGCATGGGCAACAATTAATGTGAATCTTTGTATATCAAATAGATAAACCACAGGAAGCAGCCGTTCCTTCTCCAACTGATTTTTCTTTGCACAGGAAAAATCAGACGGGGGTCTGTGGTATTTTTACAGAATGTAACAAGCTGCATATTTCTTGCTTCAGATAAACAGGAAATTGAAATATTTGCTATGGATTGAAGTGTACTAATCGCCTTTGTGTGATTATATATTAAACATTAACTCCAGGCAGAAATAAAAACATTTAATTCTATTATGAATATATGTAAAAAAATGATTATGTTTACTTATTTATTTCATGCATAGAACTAGCGTGAATATATTATTCTTTCTTGATATCAGCTTCCTGCTTTAAAGCAAAAGTATAGGCGGCTATGTAATACCTGCAATTTAACACAGTTATAGTAATTTCTAAAATCCATACACACTATATTGTCAAAAGTATTGGGACACCTTTACACGCACATGAACTTTAATGGCATCCCAGTCTTAGACCGTAGGGTTCAATATTGCGTTTGCCCACCCTTTGCAGCTTTAACTGTATCAACTCTTGTTGTGGACATTTAGGAGTGTGCCTATGGGAACGTTTGACCATTTTTCCAGAAGCTCATTTGGGAGGTCAGGCACTGATGTTGGACGAGAAGGCCTGACTCTCAGTCTCCGCTCAAATTCATCCCAAAGGTGTTCTATTGGGTTGAGGTCAGAACTTTGTGCAGACCAGTCAAGTTCCTCCACCCCAAACTCACTCAGCCATGTCTCTATGGACCTTGCTTTGTGCACTGGTGCTCAGTCATGTTGGAACAGTAAGGAGCCATCCCCAAACTGTTCCCACAAAGTTGGGAGCATGGAATTGTCCAAAATGTCTTGGTATGCTGACTCCTTAAGAGTTTCCTTCACCGGAACTAAGGGGCCTAAAAAACAACCCCACACCATAATCCCCCCTCCACTAAATTATTGGGACCAGTGCACAAAGCAAGGTCCATAAAAACATGAATGAGCAAGTTTGGGGTGGAGGAACATGACTGGCCTGCACTAACCTCAACTCGATAGAACACCTTTGGGATGAATTAGAGTGGAAATTGCGAGCCAGGACTTCTCGTCAAACATCAGTGCCTGACTTCACAAATGCACTTTTGGAAGAATGGTTAAATTTTCCCATAGACCCACTCCTAAACCTTGTGGACAGCCTTCCCAGAAGAGTTGAAGCTGTTGTTATAAGTTGAAAAGGGTGGGCCAACCCAATATTGAACCCTTGAAGACTGGGATGCCATTAAAGTTCATGTGTGCGTAAAAGTTTGTTGTCCCAATACTTTTGACAATATAGTGTATGTTTGTAAGCACCACCGTTTCCTACATAGCAAAATTCTGTCTTAGAGAAGAAAGGGTAACACTGACACAGTCAGGCTTGACTGCTTTGCACAGTGAATGGGGGGGGTTGGCTGATAATAAGGGAGACCCTATTGGTGTATTCCTGCTTCTTCACTATCCAGTCACAGGTGTGGACATTGCATGAGCAAACTGTATTACTTTACTGCTGTAGAGAAAAGGTAGGTCAGATCTTGACTGCGTTGCCTGGCAGTCATGGCAACTTTGTGCCTTTACGTATGAATACTATATATTTTCATGATATTTAAAGTGTTAGTTCACCTTTACAAAAAAAATAAAACATAAAGGTGAACTAACACCAGACGCCCTCCCCATCCCCAGTTCCCCACTTTACTTACCTCCCCAAGATGTTGAGCTGTCAGTACCATCGTAACCACTCCAGTGTTTCAGGGATTTGAATTCATCACATTTCTTCCTGCAACACTTCTGGGACAGACCAGATAGATTCATGTGACAGCACTGGTCAATAATAATTGATCTGGGCTATCCTAGAAGTGCTGCAAGGAGAAGAAGGGAAAATGCAGGGATTTCAAACCTTTGCGACCGCTGGAGCAGCTGCCGGGATGCTAACAGCTCAGAAACCCCAGAGGCAAGTACATTGGGGACCTCAGGGGTGGGGAGGGTGTGTGGTGTGGCTTGCGCCCGAGTGTACTTAGGGAACTCAGTCAAGTAATTGCCAGACCATTGTTCCTAATTTTTTACTGACAGTCTACTGACTGGAATGGTACCAGCGGATTGGAGAAAAGCCAATGTAGCACCAATATTTAAAAAGGGCCCAAAATACATCCCTGGGAATTACAGACCAGTTAGCCTAACATCAATAGTATTCAAACTCTTGGATGGGGTGATAAGGGACTATATACAAGATTTTAGTAATGAGAACGGTATCATTAGCAGTAATCAGCATGGATTCATGAAGAATCGCTCTTGCCAAACCAATCTACTAACCTTCTATGAGGAGGTGAGTTGCCATCTATATAAAGGAAGGCCCGTAGGCATGGTTTATCTAGATTTCGCAAAAGCATTTGACACAGTTCCCCATAAGTGTTTACTGTACAAAGTAAGTGTCAGAAACCATGAAATCAGACTGGACAGAAGTACAGTTAAATCACACTTGTTTAATAATAAAAGTAAAAAGAACAAACATAGTCAAAACATAGCCAACGTTCAGCAACAGGAATGGATAGTCATCCAAGCCAGAAGTCAGGGATCAAAGTAGTGGAACAGCAAGCAGGATCCAAGGCCAGAAGGGATGTCAGCAAAGCCAGTCTTTAAACAGGAACACGGGGGATGTTTCTTGTGATGTTGACAAAGGCGGAGGCAGAGCTCCTCTGGGCTGGATGGCTTAAGTAGGAAGGACTGATGAGCAGGATATCAACAACAGCTGAGTGACTGTGGAGACAGATGAGAGCTGGCAATTAGCCAACAGCTGAGCATCTAGCTCAGAGAAGGAAGGGCTAAGCCCAGCCCTGACAGTAAAGTCCGTTGACATGGACCATAGGGTGAGTACATGTATTGAAAACTGGCTACAAGGGCAAGTTCAGAGGGTGGTGATAAATGGGGAGTACTCGGAATGGCCAGAGGTGGGTAGTGGGGTCCCCCAGGATTCTGTGTGTGTATTTGTGGACTCTACTAAGCTAAGCAAGGCAATAACTTCTCCGCAGGGAACCTTGCAAGAAGATCTGAAAAAATTAATAAGGTGGGCAACTACATGGCAAATGAGGTTTAATGTAGAAAAATGTAAAATAATGCATTTGGGTGGCAAAAATATGAATGCAATCTACTCACTAGGGGGAGAATCTCTGGGGGAATCTTGGAAGGAAAAGGACCTGGGGGTCCTAGTAGATGATAGGCTCAGCAATGGCATGAAATGCCAAGATGCTGCTAACAAAACAAACAGAATATTTACATGGATTAAAAAGGGGATTAACTCCAGGGATAAAGCAATAATTCTCTTGCTATACAAGACTCTGGTCCGGCCTCATCTGGAATATGCTGTCCAGTTCTGGGCACCAGTCCTCAGGAAGGATGTACTGGAAATGGAGCGAGTACAAAGAAGGACAACAAAGCTAATAAAGGGTCTGGAGGATATTAGTTATGAGGAAAGGTTGCGAGCGCTGAACTTATTCTCTTTGGAAAAGAGACGTATGAGAGGGGATATGAATTGATTTTATAAATACCATACTGGTGAGCCCACAATAGGAGTAAAACTTTTTTGCGGAAGGGAGTTTAACAAGACTTGTGGCCATTCATTAAAATTAGAAGAAAATAGGTCTAACCTTAAACTATGTAGAGGGTTCTTTACTGTAAGAGCGGCAAGGATGTGGAATTCCCTTCCACAGGCGGTGATTTCAGCTGGAAGCATCAATCATTTCAAAAAATATTAGATAAGCACCTGAACTACCGCAACATATAGGGATATATAGGGTGATACTGACATATAATCACACACATAGGTTGGACTTGTGTCTTTTTTTCAACCTCACCTACTATGTAACTATATAGCTATATAACTGTGTGCGCACCTTTACATTTTTTTTTTTTGTAAAGATGAAGGACAGCATTAAAAAGTAACGCATGTAGTAAGCTATTTTATTCTAGGTAATTTATTTACTCTGCCTTCTAGAGCTTCTTCTTCAGCTTTCTTTCTATGAAAAATCAAATGAGCTTTGTACTGTAAAGTTCAAATGCTAAGTGCATAGAACTGTTGATTGAGAAAGAGTTGAAAGAATCCTCCCCAGTAGGAATGCAGACTGCAATAAAAATTGAACCCTTCCATGCTTTATCCAAACCAAATGAAAAAAGTTTTGGGAGGGGTTGGGTTTCTCAGATTTGTTTACTCACTGAGTAGGCAGGGTCATTAACCACTTTCCCTCTGGAAGATTTATTCCCCTTTATGACCAGGCCATTTTTTTGCTATACGACACTGTGTTACTTTAACTGACAATTGTGTGATTATGCAACGCTGTTCCCAAATAAAATTTGTATATACACACACACACACACACACACACACACACACACACAGGTGGGAAGGGGTTAAACATCAGGGGCACTCAAAGGGTTAAATGTGTGTCTAGCCAGTGTTTGTCTGTATAATGTGTGCCATTTTTTACTTAGGGATGATCAATTCCCCCCTGTCAGGACGAAGCTCTGCATTGTTTACATATGCAGAGCTCCATCCAGCCTCTCTTCTCAACAATCAGCGGGTGGACATCCATTGGCTGGCAGCCGCTGAACAGCTTCTGCTGTGACAAATCAGCCAACATTGTGACAACTCTACCCTATATATATCTGCACAGCGTTCAGCAGTAAATCTGCTACGGGGTGGTCAGCAATTGGTTAAAGTGTACCTAAAGGTAAACTTTATTATTTTATTTATTTTTGGAAAGAGTGGAGAGGGATTAGGACCCCTGTCAGGTCCTTATTGCTATTTTTGCCCCCGTCATGGATTCATCATCTCTATTTGTACTGTTTATAGGATGACCACATTTCCAGACTTCCATTCAGGGACAACCCCCCCCCCCCCCCCCCCCCCCAAAAAAGATAATTTTTGATACTTTTTTTTTTGGCCAATTTTTGAGGCTGGGGCAGTGGCATATTATTAAATCAGTGGGCCTGTGTGCAAGATCATAAGTGGGTGCTAGGATCACTTTTCATAGGGACTACCGCAGGGAGTACAGCAGGTCTATCCCCCCCCCCCCCTCCTTACATCCTCCTCCAGGGTGCCCCCTTAGTACTACTGTTCTAAGTGGCACTCCCAGGGTTGTAAGGGGACTCTCTGGAGGATGTAAGGGGGCACATTAGTGTGCCCCGCTTCTTACATTAGTGTGCCCCCTCCTTACATAAAAGCACCCCCACCTTACATTAGTGTGCCCCCTTTCTTACATAAGAGCGCCCCCTCCTTGCATAAGAGCGCCCCCTCCTTGCATAAGAGCGCCCCCTCCTTGCATAAGAGCGCCCCCTCCTTGCATAAGAGCGCCCCCCTCCTTCCCCTTTACATTAGTGTGCCCTCTACCTTAAGCAGCATGGCTGTAGCTCACAGTGGGAGATTGGATGAGGAGCAAGTGTGTAACATGGGAAGTTCTGTCCTCCTCTGGGAGCTGGGGGTTAGGACCCCACAGTGGACTTAGTATCCAATAACTGGAGGGAGAAGGGGGAGCACAGAGGTGTTCAGAATTTCAGAGCCCTATCTTAGGCAGTGAATAGTGATTACAGGGAATAGATGTTTCAGCTGTTCTTGTCTCTGTCTGCTGCTGCTAAAAGATTGGTTCTCTGTAATCACTATTCACTGCTCAGGACCCCAGGAGAGCTCAGCTAGGGTGGCATTCCTCCATGTGCAGTGTAGAAGCGCACAGTGGGCATGGCACAGGCTACAGGAGACAGATTTATAACTGCACAGATAAGAGCCTGAGAGATAAGAGAGGATCGTTACAGTGCAGAGAATGAGGGAGAACAGTCACTCCTGGCAATGAGACAGGAGAACAATGGAAGCTCCCAATGCACCCACCTCACTGCATATTGGAAAACCACCCAGGGCAGGTGCCCCTTCCACCCCCCCCCCCCTATGTACTGCCCCTGCCTGTTTGGCTTACTGCAGCTCCTTGTCGGTGCCACTTGCTCTCAGTCTTTGCTGTGAAGTGCAGGGAGGAGGAGTTCCGTAACGGAGTCTGGATACTTTGTGCTCCTCTGGGGTTAGCCTGGCAGCCTCTGCCACTCCTGCTTCCTGGCACTGTCATCACTGGTAACCAGACCCACCGCCTGCCACCCCATCAGTAGCAGCAGTGGGGCAGGCTGACACACAGCAGGTGGGCTGGTCAGGGACTCCAGAGACACTGTTCTGACTCCCTGCTGCATGGTGCCAGAGAAGGAAGAGTTGCTGACTGCCGAGATGGGTGGAAAGAGCAGGGCAGCATTAGGCGCAGGCGTCGCTCCCGACCTTACTGTGCTGACGTCACTGGTTACTAGACGCCAGGCGGGGCCAGCCCTAGCAACCAGTTCCGCAAATGAAGTTAATAGGGTGGCTGAACTGGCTGTGTTCACTACTTCATTCCGGGACACTGTATTGTCCCGGAATGAAGGTGCCCGGGACCAGGGACAGAGATGTCCATTGCGGGACAATCCCGGGCAATTCGGGACACGTGGGCACCCTAACTGTTTACCGTTATTGAGAGTGAAAGAAAAATCCAAAATTGTTGGTTGTCACAAGAAAGGGAATAGAAGGGAAATATTCCAAAATTCTGATGACCGTGGTAGAGGTTTTTACTCCCTCATTTCCTGTTTTGGTTATGGGACAGGAAGGGAAAGGAAATCTCTCCAATAGGACATAGGCACATGGGAAATAACCTGATAGAGATTATAATCTTCCCTTAAACTGGCCATACATTACTAATTTTGTTGTTCAATTTCCTAAAGGCCCCTTTCACGCTGGGGGAGGAGGTGCGTTGGCGGTAAAGCGGTGATATTTTTAGCAGCACTTTACCGTTGGATTTGCGGCGCTATTCGGCCGCTAGCGGGATGGTTTTACCCCCGCTAGTGGCTGAGAAAGGGTTAAAAACCACTGCAAAGCACCTCTGCAGAGGCGCTTTTCGGCAGGACAGCCGCGCTGCCCCATTGATTTCAATGGACAGGAGCGGTGTATACACACCGCTCCAAAGATGCTGCTAGCAGGACTTTTTTTACTGTCCTGCCAGTGCGTCGCTCCAGTGTGAAAGCCCTTGGGGGTTTCACATTTGAGACAAAGTGGCTGTTTCAGGGAACTTTACAGGTGCTATTTTTATCGCTGTAGCACCTGCAAAGCCCCCAGTGTGAAAGGGGCCTTATGCCGCGTACACACGATCAAACAATCGGGTGGAAAAGTCCGGCAAACTCAAGTCCGCCAGACAATCCCTCCGTGTGTAGCCTCCGGCATACTTTTTTGACCCGAAAGTACGGCGGACTTAGAAAGTAGTTTTGCACTCCAATCTTCCCGCCGGACTCGCATTTTCGGCAGACAATTCGGCCGTGCGTATGCCAGTCCGCCGTACTTTTGAAATGAACTGACTTTTCCCGCCCGGAGAAAAGTCCGCTCATTTCGAGCGGGTCTCCAGTTAGGCGGGCCCCGTGAAGGAGACGTCGCTGGCCCCGCCACCTGGTATGGACTTAAAGGGGAACCCCAACGCCGAAAAAAATCGGTGTGGGGGTTCCCCTCCAGGTCCACATCAGACCCTTGTCCGAACACGCTACTCGGCCGGCCTGGAAAGGGGGGGACGAGCAAGCGGCCCCCCCTCCTGAGCCGTACCAGGCTGCGTGCCCTCAACGTGGGGGGTGCCTTGGGGAAGGGGGATCCACGCGGCCCCCCCACCCCAAAGCACCTTGCCCCCATGTTGATGAGGACAACCCTGGCCGTTGGTTGTCGGGGTCTGCGGGCGGGGGGCTTATCGAAATCCGGGAGCCCCCTTTAATGAGGGGGCCCCGGATACCGGCCCCCCACCATATGTGAATGAGTATGGGGTACAATGTACCCCTACCCATTCACCTGTGAAAAAAAGTACAAAAAAAACACAACACAGGGTAAAAATAGTTTATTGCACAGCTCCGGGGGTCTTCCGTCTTCGGGGGGTCTTCTCGCCGGACTCCTCCGCTATCTTCTGCTAGCTCTTTTGCTAGCTCTTTTGCTAGCGGAGGAGCCCGGCTTTCTTCCTCGCCGCCGGCCTCTTCTTCCGACTTCGGGGGTCTTGTCCCCCTCTTTGGGGGTCTTTTCCCCCTCTTCGGTCTTCTGTCGCCGCTGTCGTCGCCGCCGCTTTCTGTTCTTCTCTTCTTCTCTTCGGACTAAGTTGTCGGAAAATTCGATTGTACATAACGTGATGACGTTATTTAGTTACGACGGGACTACGTTCAGGCTAGTAGCCAATAGCTTTGGTCTAGGAATTTGATCTGAGCATGCGTGGCACTTTGTCCGTCGGAGTAGGCTACACATGATCGGAGTATGTCCGATCGGAGCATTTTGTCTGAAAATGTTACCGGCAAGTTGAAAAAATTGGTCCGTCGGATATTCCGACGGAAACAGTCCGATGCAGACCACACACAGTCGGAAAATCCGACAAAACGGTCCGATTAGGAAACATTCAGACGGAATCTCCGACCATGTGTACAAGGGCTAAGACTGGCCATACACCTATAGATTATCTGCAGATTTTCTATGGTCAGAAGGAAAAGGTGGAACAGATTCCTCCACCTACGCTGAACTGTGTGGATGGAAGAATCTCCCACTGGCCCAAGCTTCCATATCTTGCTAGTCGGCCCTGCTGGCTCTCACAATACCAGAACATTCTGATTGGGTGTAGGCATTGTTTAGGTTGAGAGCCAGCGGGGCCGACTAGCAAGATACTGAAGCTTGGCCCAGTGGGAGATTCCTCCATCCACACAGTTTAGTATATATGGAGAAATCTGTTGCACTTTTTCCCTCTAACCATAGAAAATTTGCAGATAATCTATAGGTGTATGGCCAGCTTTAGGCATAATGAGCTAGTATGCATTGCATGCTAAGTCATTATGTAATACTTACCTTAGAATGAAGGCCTCCATTGGCACCCACACACCGTTGAGATGGCTGACATCTTCCCCGGTGTTTATTCTGGGTTTGTGGGCCCCCGCACTGTGAGCGGCCGAAGCTGTGATGACATGCGCATGGGAGCCGCTTGTCACAGCACAGGGCTCAAGTTTAGGAGATATTTACCTTACCTATAGGTAAAAGGCAGTAGTAGAGTTTACTTCCTCTTTAATGTGGCGATAAGATAAGGCCACATTTTAAGCTGTGGTTGGCCTTGCTTGACAAACTTTGATTGTTAAGCTTTTTTTTTTACAATTTCTCAATCATCTGCAGTCACTGTCACAACTAATAAAGCTAGAGCAAATCCAGCCCTTTAGTTCTGTGAGTTTACTAAGACTTTAATTTATAAATGTTATTGCCCTGTTGGGTTTAACATATATGGCACCATGCTTTACATGGCAGGGCTGCTCTCTATGCCTATTCTTTCACTGCTTTAAATTTAAGGGTTAAAAAGTTTTTGGATAAGAATATCTGTGGAACTCGAGGCTTTAGCAGTTATGTATGGATCATCGGCTAAGAAAATTCCCACACAAGCAGCACTAGTCATAGCAGTTGTTAGAAACCAACAGTAGATGGCAGGATGTTGTTTCCGTTATATATGGATTGTGTTCCTGATCGAACTGTGACTTTCTCATTGGCAGTAATGCAGCTGAAGGCAATGTTTTATTAAAAAATGATGGAAAAGCTCTTATTTTTTTCTATTATAAGTAAGCACCCTATTCTGAGACCTACAATTCTACAGTACGTGTAAAACAAAACTATTAAAACTATACATTTAATTTAACAACGTTTGAAACAAACTTTCTTTTCTCTAACCTGGTACCTTCTCACCTTCTCTGAAATTTCCCTGATATGGAAGAGAACAATTAGATAACAAAGGCAGGGTCATTTTATAAAAATATATCCGTAGACTTGCAAGTTAAGATTACTTGTATTAGCAGAAAAATATCCATAGTTCAAGCCTTACTTGAGAAAGATAGAAGAAACTATTTTCTTGTTCATGTAATACAGGACACAGACAGGAGATTGGACACCGGAAACAAAAAAAGCAACGAGGACCCCCATATAAACTCTCCCACTCCCAGCAATGCTCAGTTCTTTGCTAGTGTCTTTAGGTGTTGGATGGGTCTTCTCTTTTGAGTGTACGTTAGTGCAAGATCTTCAATCAACATTCCTTGTTGTGTTGTGGCCAAGGAGGCATATTATACAGTGATTCGTGGTAAGAGCTTTGGGGAACATACCCTGACCCCACCAAAGAAGACATGGGGCTGGCCCGTGAAGTCGTTTTGGGCACTGGATTCTGCATTAGGCACCCACCTTGACTGTACAGCGTGTTGGGCTATCTGCAGGGCACTATGTAGTCTCAGGGCAGAGGTGATAACTATTGGTGTGACCCAGTCGCTGAGAGGGGCATGCCCTTCTGAAGTGGACAAAGCTTAAGATAACAGTGGTGTAGTGGATAGCACTTTCACCTAGCAGTAAGAAGGGTTGCTGGTTTGAATCCCAACCACGACACTACCTGCCTGGAGTTTGCATGTTCTCCCTGTGCCTGCGTGGGTTTCCTCCGGGTCCTCCTGTTTCCTCCCACACTCCAAAGACATGCTGGTAGGTTAATTGGATCCTGTCTAAATTGTCCCTAGTATGTATGAATGTGAGTTAGGGACCTTAGATTGTAAGCTCCTTGAGGGTAGGGACTGATGTGAATGTACAATGTATATGTAAAGTGCTGCGTAAATTGACAGCGCTATATAAATACCTGAAATAAATAAAATAAAATAAATATAAGGGTTAACTGCCTATTATTTCCTGTGAGAATCTGACCTGGCTGCCAGATCGTAAGTACTGTAAATACAAAGGGTGCTTTATGCTCCCTTAGTGGGATCCCCCTCCTCCCTAGGTGAGATTTGTGTCCAGCCCCCGTTTTTTCTTTCCCGCTCCCCCCATCCCGGCCTGCATGTGGCTGCTTGAGTGGAGTCTGGACCTCTTTTTTTTTTCTTTTACTGAGGGGTATGTTGGTTGGTTTTGCTGCCATTTTTACTCCCCCACCTCATATAGTATTGCTAGGGGACATCCTGGTCATCTTTGAATTTTCCTGTGTCCTGTACTGTATGAACAAGAAAATTAGATTTTTTATTTACCTACCTGTAAAATCCATATGTTGGATCATAGTACATGGCTCAGTCCACCCTCCACTCCATGGTTCTTGATTTCTTGCTACAGACCTTACACGGAGAAAGAAGGGTTATATGGGAGCCCTCACTGCTTTTTTTTTTTTTGCTAATCATCTATTTTTTTGGCCAATCATTTGAAATTATATAGGCAGGTGCAGCTAGCTTGTCTACCACTGGCTCTGTACCAGAATGGTGTTCATTTACAGCAGACAGTGTCATTAGGCGCTAGGCCCCTTTTAGTTAGGGCCCTCCTGGAGGGATGTCATGGGTGAGTCAATGCTCTCAAATAAGCTAGGTTGTTGGGAGCCCTGGGGCATGGGAGCCAAACACCCCACACTAGTACAGATGTAACCGGCATGTGAAGTAGACATGGGCGCTGTCAAAAAAATTGTTTTGTTTAGTTCCGTTTCATATTAAAAAAAAATAGTAATTTGTGTCCGAAATTCTACTCGGATTCGTACAAAATACGAATTTTCGTTAGATTCGTAAACTTTTCGTTAAAATAATTTTTCGTTATGATGAATTTATCATTATGAGGGGTTCCCAGCACCCCTGTGCTGTGCTGACTTCCTGGATTTTTAACCTTTCGTTTCATTAAGTTTTCGTAAAAATAACGAAAGTTTGTTATGATGAATTTATCATTATGGGAGGTTCCCACCATCCCTGTGCTGACTTCCTGGGTTTTTAACTTTTAGGTTTGTTAACTTTTCGTAACAATTACCAATTTTCATTATGAATTTGGATCCGAAATTCGTAAACAAAATTTCATATTTCATACAGAATTCGTATGCATAAGAATTCGGATTTCAGATTCGTACAAATATACGAATTTCCAGAAACTAATCACACATGTCTAATGTGCAGGGCTGGAGGCTGGGGAGAAGTAGATTTGCACCCATTAGAGCCAGTTCAAGAATTCCTGACCTTTATGGAGGTGGGGCTAGGTCAGGTTGCAAAAGGCCTTTCAGGCCAGACCAAGAGTTCCCTGAGGTAGGCTATTCCCCTGGAGGGTCCTGGAAGAGGTGTATGTATGGTGGAGGTGTCTACATAGATCCCAGTCCTGTGTGTAACAATGACCCCGGGTGTAAGGAAAGACTGTTAGCCCTTGTGCACACAGTCGGACATTCCGACAACAAAATCCGTCGGATTAATAGACCATTAACTAAATTCGAGCAGATAATATTAAAAGAGCAGAATCATAAGAATAAACTATCTAAAGTATATGTATCGTTGTTACCCACAGGAGATATTAGAGATTTGATAGGAATAAGAAAGTGGGAAGAAGAACTAGGAGAGATAATTACAGAAGAAGAATGGAAACATTTTTTAGGAATAATTCATAAAACCTCAACGGCGGTAAAACATCAAGAACGAAATTATAAAGTAACAATGAGGTGGTACTGGAGTCCAGTGGCATTAAAAAAAATTAATAAAGGAAATACAGAGAAATGTTGGAGGTGTGGGATAGAAAAAGGGACAATGGAACATATCTGGTTCAGTTGTAAGAAAGTAAAAAACTTTTGGTTAAGTGTTTTCGAGATATACCAAAAAGTGACTGGAAAAAAACTGGCTCCAGATGTAAAGGTAGCATTATTCTCTCTTACGTCAGATACAGTGGATAGTATGAAAAATGGGATAATACAACATATGATAACAGCAGCTAGAATAATAATAGCACGTAAATGGAAAGAAACAGTGAGTCCAACAGTGTGGGAATGGGTATGTGAACTGAACGAAATATGTTTCATAGAAAAACAAATAAGAGAAGAAGGATATATAAATAATCAGTCAACAACTGTATGGAAGCAGTGGGAAGAGTTTAGGTTCTCAAATGGACTGAAAGAATATTTATAATGTAAAAGAGGTGGAGAGGGAAGAGGAGAGAGAAGGTTAAGGTGTTTTTTTTTTTTCTCTGTGTGTGTGTTTGGGGGTATGTTGATGTTAATAAGTGTGGAATATATTGAGTGGGGTTTATGTATAATGTTGTAAATGAACCAGTATGTATTATGGTTGATTTTTTTAAAATAATAATAAAAATAAGATTTGAAACAAAATCCGTTGGATTTTGTCCGAAACTGGTGTTTCATACACACGGTCGGACAAAGTTGTCGGAAAATCCAAACGTTCAGAACGTGATGACGTAATTTCCTTACGACGGGACTACGTTCACGCTAGTAGCCAATAGCTTTGGTCTTGTAATTTGATCTGAGCATGCGTTAGAACTTTGTCCGATCGGAATTCTCTACTAACCATGTTGTCGGAAAATTTTATAGCCCAGCTCTAAAACTTTGTCGGTCGGATATTCCGACAGAAACAGTCCGATGGAGCCCACACACGGTCGGATTATCCGACAACACAGTCCGATCGGACATTTTCCGTCGGAACGTCCGACCGTGTGTACAGGGGCTTAGAGGGAGATAGCTGCTTGAAGTGCTGCATATGCCTTCACATATGATTACTGTGGGCCGTCCACTAAATGAGATTGATGTAATGTCATGTGACTCTGAAATGTATGTTGATGTGACTGAGTACCATCAGTAAAAGTGCAATGATTCTATCCATGTGCGTGGACATTCCTTAGTTGGGATAAAAAGGTCCACGAACAGGAATGTCAAGAGGAGGCCTACCAGTGACGGCCACTCGTTAGGGGTGCAGCCCCCCCTTGATCCATACGCCCAGCCCCTAATCTGCATCCAGGGCGCTGTATGCATGGATTTCTAATTTTTTGTTTTTGTTTTGCAACACATAATTAGAGCCAGAGGCTTTAATTGGCTTCATAAAAGGGTGGGCTCGGGGCACAGAGCCCACCCACTTCTATGATATGTGCAGCAGTAGTTGGAGCGGAGAGAAGTGAAGGAGGAGGCTGGGGGAGCTGACGGCAGCCAATGAGTGTGCAGTCTCCGGTGTTCTGCCAAAACACTGGTGGTGACGTGCAGAGGCAGAGTTGAAGTAGAGAGAAGAAAGATGGTGATTTCTGACGAGAGCGTGCTGTGGCCTAGCTTTGTTCACCTGGCTGCTCTCCTACTGCTTCTGTCAAGGAAGAGGGAAAGCGATCGTAGATGGGGTATGTGCAGACCCGGGCGGCAGGGTGGGGGTTTGTTTGCCGCCTGCTCCCCAAAAAATGGAGCACCAGCCGCCACTGAGGCCTACTGCATGGAGTGAGGCACAATATGGGGAGGCTTCAGCCTCAGCAGGAAGGGCAGTGTTCTAGCAGGACAGGAGTGGGGCAAGGACTTGTGCTGCTGGCACCATTACTAGCCAATCGCAAAGCCCCTCATACAGGTATCTCCTTATCACACAGTAATCTCTGTAGCTGCCTGTGTCCTGTACTGTACACCAAGAAATGGATTTTAAATGTAATATTTTTTTTAAAGATGGTAGTCATCTATTTATCATACTTTTTAAATAACTGTGGTCTACGTAAACTAAATCTGTGGTTTGAACATGGATGGTAAAGCAACAAATATGCTTTAATGCCCTGCTTCCCACCATTCACCAGCCTTTCCTTTACTCCCTACCACTCTATGAAGTCGCCAAGAATGAGGAAAAAATGCCTGTGTAAAATCCAAGGTGCTATACTTACACAGGGCTAAGGACTTTCTCCCTGCCTCACATGACATCAGCAGGCCAATCACCATCTCCTGTGGCAGGAGATGCTCAAGAGACAGCCTGTCACATGACTGGTCGAAGGCCGGAGTTCTCCCAGGGCAGAGCACCCCTGATGTTGTTAACAGGAGATGCTACATCCAAAAAAGCACAGGTTGCCAGCTGCGTTAGGCTGAAGTGCTGAAGAGATGTTCACCGGATGATGGCCAGACAAGCAGGATGTACTGCAGGGCAGGAGTCCCTCAGAAGTACCAGGTGATACTTCGCAGTAGGGAGAGCCAGTAGAAAAGTCAGGAGCCAGGCCAGTAGTCATACACGGGAGATCAGCCAGAAGCAGAATCAAGTAGCACATTCAGGAACAATCAGGGGGGCATACACAAGAGATCAGGCAGTAGCGGAGTCAAGAGAGCAGGTCAAGGTCATACATGGGCAATCAGGCAAAGCAGAGTCAGTAGAAAGAGCTGAGGGTCAAAGCCAGGGATGGAGATAAGACAATGCAAGCCAGATCGGTAGCAGCAAATCCAATAACAGCATAGGCAGGAACACACGGGGGGGGGGGGGGGGGGGGCTAACGATCATCCAGCAACTTGTGGATCAGACTGCTGACTTTAAATTGGTCACTGGGTGCCAGCATCTGTCAAGCATTGTATGCGTGCATCGTGGCGCACACGTGTACGTAGTTGCGCAATAATGTTCGCAGTTGTGGCTGCATGTGCATTTGCACTGGCTCACGCCTGAGTGCCCTGCAAACATTGTCTGCAGTCCTGTTGAGTTTTGGCAGATGTGCCAGTTCTTCTTTGAACTATCCTTTGACACAGCCCCATTAATATACATAGGGATCAACTGTGTAGGTGCGAGCGGTTTTTAAGCTGGAGCTCAATACCTTGTGGTAGGCTGTATATCCTTTAAGGGTTCATTTATAAAGTCTGGTTAACTGTTGCGGTGCCAGCTAGTGTATGACTATTTGAAAAGGTCATGTGAAAGTTTGAGGATATTTCGCACTAGGAGCATATCTGAACATATAACATTTGTTTTCAGAGACTGCTGTTGCTGAGACAATTACAGGTCACCTGATGTCCGATCTGGCCTGCCAGCTGCCAGGCCTCACACACCGGGACTGATCTGCTAAGCGCCCATTCACACCAGCTGGAGCACGTTATGGTGTGCATTGTGCACGTGCTCTGTGATGCTTTGCTACAATTCATTGCAGTGCTTGTTTTTTTTTTCTCTTTTTGAGTTTTATTTATATTACATTACATTTCACATTATAACGCATTGCACTGCATAAAATCCATGCCCTCAGGGCATTCATGTGAACAGGCCCTAGAAAAAGCAAAGCCATGTGATTTGGTGCACCAATTTTTTTAAAGTAGTGCATGCAATTGTTTTTGTGCATTCTGATTTGCAGCCCATTCAAATGAATGAGCTGCAAAATCACACTGAATTTGCAGGAATCACACAGGCAGACATCCCAACCTGCAAAAACTCATTTCAGGGAGGAAACGCTCTGCGCCAAACAGTACATCCCCCCGTGGACTCACCGGTTTTACAACCCCTTGTCTACTCTAATTTACGTTTTCACCTGCTGCAGCTGCACACACACACCTACCTAACGCCATGCTGTGTGTGTACATATCAGGGGGTGGGATTGCTAGCATGGGCTCAGCAGGGAATGAGGGACTGGTCATTTTACAAGGGGTCTCCACTCTCCAGCACCCTAGGGGCCTGTGCTGTCCACTTTGAATCCCCCTGTGAGATATAGGGTGACACTGCAGGATCGGCACAGGCAGCTACAAACAGTGCTGGGACTCCCTGCTGGATTCTACGGTATAGCTACAGTTGGAGAGGTTTTGCTTACATTCACTATTAGACATGGGCGCCGTCAATAAATTTGTTTTGTTCCGTTCCATTACAGTTCGTATTAGAATTAATTCGTACTTCATATTTCGGGTCTGAAATTCAATTTCAATTCGTACGAAATATGAATTTTCTTTAGGTTCGTTAAATTGTACGAACGTACTTTACCATGAATTTAAAGGCAAAAATATACCTCAATATGAAGTTTGGTTTTTATCCGAAATACGAAATCCCGTTGAAGAATTTCCTATCTGAAATACGAATTTTTGTTAGATGAGGGGCTCCCACCATCCCTGTGCTGTGTGACTTCCTCCTGGGGCTGTACCCCTGCTGTGGTCAGCATGTCAGCCCAGCACAGGAATATGGGTACAGCCCCAGGAGGAAGTCAGCATAGCACAGGGATGGTGGGAGCCCCTCATAATAAACATAATGAGTCGTCGACGCGACGACGACTGATCCGAAAATTCGTAAACAAAAGTTCGTATTTCGTACAAAATTCGGACGCATGGCAATTCGTATTTCGGATCCTCCCTAACGTACGAATTTAGGGAAATTCGTACGAATTTGAGATTCGTACGAAACTAAATGCACATGTCTATTTACTATAAAGATTTTTATCCCATTCACATAAGCACACTCATTTTGGTCCTTTTGATGCATGCCTGCTGGTTTGTGCTAGGACAGTGCAATGCATTGTTAAAATGCATCATATTGTTTAGATTTTTTAAGTTGTAGTCAAAATGAATGAAAGACAAGTTATTCAAATATATGTGATGGGGTGACATGTGTTGTGCTGCAATATAAATGCAGACATGCTGCTATTTTACACACCAACACTGTACAGTGTGAACAGAGCATATAGAGAACAATCTTGGTGCTCTTGCGTGGAACCTGTATTGATCAGCCTATTGCATTAGGGTGTGCACCCCAAAGCTCAAACACGTGTGCGTGCATTTGTGTAATATACAGGCACACTCTTATAAATAAATGTAATTTTTTTTTTAAATGTATTAAAACATGGATGATGTTAGTAGAGCAGTGGGCGTGTCAGTAGGGCAGAGGATGGTGTCAGTAGTTCTTTATTTTTATTTTATTTTTGTATTATTTTTTACAATTTTGTTTTCAGAGCCCCATTGGGTGACTTTGGTGCAGGCATGTACTGACCATTGGGACAACTGGGAGTTTCCCAGTGGGCTGATGGCTCAGTGGGCCGCTCTGATGAAAGGGGGCTGCTGATGGGACTCTCTGATGTAAGGGGGCTGCTGATGGGACACTCTGATGTAAGGGGGCTGGTGATGGGACACTCTGATGTAAGGGGCTGCTGATGGGACACTCTGATGTAAGGAGGCTGCTTATGGGACTCTCTGATGTAAGGGGGTGCTGATGGGACACTCTGATGTAAGGGGGCTGGTGATGGGACACTCTGATGTAAGGGGGCTGGTGATGGGACACTCTGATGTAAGGGGGCTGGTGATGGGACACTCTGATGTAAGGGGGCTGCTGATGGGACACTCTGATGTAAGGGGGCTGGTAATTGGACAGTCTGATGTAAGGGGGCTGGTGATGGGACACTCTGATGTAAGGGGGCTGCTGATGGGACACTCTGATGTAAGGGGGCTGGTGATGGGACACTCTGATGTAAGGGGGTTGGTGATGGGACATTCTGATGTAAGGGGTGCTAATGGGACACTCAAAATGTAAGTGGGCCGGTCTGGATGAAGTCCAGGGCCAAATTTCTGTCCCAGTCCAGCCCTGCTTTGGTGAAATAGCAGGGGGAATCTGTGCCGCACGGGGTGATTAGGGTGTGCCTAGGCACACCCGGCACACCCCCTGCGCATGCCTATGTCAACACATCTAGTGTAAACGAACCCTCAAAGTGAAAAGAAGAAAATTCACCTAAAAGCCTTTCTTCATAAAGGGAATAGGAAATTACGTACACGGCTTGCTAAATATAGTAAAAAATGAATGCATTAAAATTTGCAGGAAAATGTCCAAACATCATGATTGTTTTCTAATATCTTTCCAATAATGCTCTTGCTGATGTCTGCACAAAACACATTTACTTTGCAGTGGGAAAGTAACAGCATACAGCAACTGTGGTGGCTCACCAGCTGGTGCTGATAGAACAAGTGTATCTGGGATAACATGATGATAGAAAGAGTCCAGGACGCCGCCCCCCCCCCCCCATTCATTTGGGAGAGTGCTACTCTACTTCTGCCAGTGTTCTGTCGATTTGTGCCCTCCGTAGAAAAGTACCCGCACGTGCGCAGAACAGAAGGGCACTCCAGCTGATTTCCCGATCAGTTGGCTTGACGTGACCATCGTAGGAGGCTTCTTTTCAATGGGAGATACCTTTTGACGGCCACAATTGAATGCTATGCAAACAGTGGAGGGACACCATATTTGTCATATTGTCCCTCGCTGTTGGCTCCTCCTGGCTCCTTTGAATGGGGGGCTGGGCATTATTTCATTGTATTTCTGGTTGTGCTATAAATTTGTAAAATGGCTGGCTATCCACCAATGTTTTTAATGTTGAACCTTTTTGAATACAATTTATGTCATTTTTAGCTTATATTGTTTAATCTCTGGTATCAAGATAGTCCTCAACTCCATTGGTGTCACATGGTAACATACTTGGAGTAGTCCATGTTAACTCCTCTTTTTTCTTCTGAACAAACATTTTCAGTCAGAAAATCTAACCGTGTATATGGGGCATTAATGTGAATGGATAACTGAAGCATATCTTCGCTAACTTTTTTAATGAATATTCTCAACTCCTTTAGTATATCAGCCTCTCTATCTTCTATCAGTGTGCATACTGTGAGATAAGACAGCTGACAGACATCAACAGTCAGACTTCACGTGACCTCTAAGGCCTCATTCACAAAGCAAAATCGGTCATGGTGCAGCAAGTATCCTGTGGGTATCTATGGCTGCCCATTGTGCAGTTTGGGACAGATGATTGCATTCAGGGCCGATTGTGTGGGCAGGGCATGAGGTTGCTCTAATGTAGCTTTCTGATGTAAAAGGCAAATTACAACTAATATAAAGCAAGTCACCCAATGGCAAAGGTGGATTCCAAGCTACTTCACTTGTTCGGATGGAGAGGTATTATCAACAAGGCACTTCTTTACACAAGCAATGCAGTGTAGACTTACAGGCGGCTGCATGTAGACCGAGGTCTTCCTTAGAGAGAGTTAGTCAAGGTTCACACTATATTACGGTACAGGACTGCGTGTAATCGCACACTTTACCCCACCTACATCAAAACTGCGCTGCTGTTCGCAGAGGCGCCATGGTGAGAGTAATTCTCAATGGTACCTCACACACAGGGTACCACAGCATGGTTTCCTGTGCAGGGCACTGCATAGCACTATGTGATTTCCCTGTGGCAGCATTTTCCCTCCATTTTCCATAGGTACAGCAGCCCATTCACCTTGGGTTCACACCTATACAAATTGGATGAGGATTTCTCTGCATACAATTTGCATGACAGAAGATTGTGACTGGCTCTCTATGGAGCTGTTTCACATATCTCCGCTGCGGTTGCAGAGCATCCCACAGAAGACACCACCCTTCTCAAGATGGCTGCCTGAAGCCCATGAGAGAGGACATCTTTAGTCACCTACATCACTTTCAGAAATAATTTAATCACTGAATATGCAACAGCTATATCTTTTATTCCTTGCTTATGTTCCAGCTTATTCTGGTGCCATGGCTGCTGCTCAAGGTTTCCTGTTTCAGGGTGGCTCCTTTCTGTTGCAGAATTCTATGGAAGCACCCTTAGGTGAAGGGAATAGAATTATGTCACCCTATACTGCCCCATGGCCTAGGATGGTAAGGCACTCCCCTGCTCAAACCTGGAGTCATTTCTGTCTACTGCTTTGTTCCTCTGCTATCTGCATCAGTCACTTCTGACAAGTTTTCCTGACACCAAGAAAAAAATGGTGACAAGAAAGGGAGCACCAGCACACAGCCAGTGATTGGCAGCCTAAGCTCTGTTCCTGTGTGCTCTGGGAAGGGGGTTGTGTCCCTTCCCTCCAATCATCTCTCAGATCTTTCCTCACTGAGCTCTGCAGTGTGTAATTTCAGCTCTCCCCCCATGTTTTCTGACAGTTCAGATGAGCCTACCAGTGCCCACCAGCGCCACATACCAGTTCCCACAGTACCACCTATCAGTGCCCACAGTGTCACCTATCAGCAGCACCTATAAATGTTACCAATCAGTGCCTCATCACCAGTGCTGCCTATCAATACCAGCTACCAGTGTCCATCAGTGCCACCTACCAGTGTCCATCAGTGCCACCTACCAGTGCCCATCATTGACATCTATCAGTGCCACCCATCAGGGCCCATCGTGCCATCTTATCAGTGCCTATTCACCTTATCAGTGCCTATCAGTGTCACCTTATCAGTGCCTATCAGTGTCGCCTTATCAGTGCCTATCAGTGTCTATCAGTGTCGTCTTATCTGTGCCTATCAGTGCAGCCCATCAGTGCCCATCAGCGAATAAAACGTTTAGTTTTTTTGTTTGTTTAGCAAAAAAGAAAAACACAAGTGGTGAATAAATACCACCAAAAGAAAGCTCAATTTGTGTGAAAAAAATTATAAAAATTTCATCTGGGTACAGTGTTGCATGACCGCGTAATTGTCATTCAAACTGTGGCAGCACTGAAAGCTGAAAATTGGTCTGGGCAGGAAGGGGGTTTATGTACCCAGTAAGCAAGAGGTTAAGAGATACGGGGACACAGATGAATGCAGCTTGACTACCAAAGATTGTATTTTTTTTCAGTCCACAACCCATCTAAAAAAAATGAGACTTTTTGACTAATTGCTATGGGTTACCGCCGCCGTGAGGCAGCTAATACATTTCACCCATAAACGTGGCTTTTCGGTTTGTGCGGGAGAAGCATGACACCCTGGACTCCGTTAATAAGAACCTCTCCTACAGGAATACAATATTTTCAACAGCAATTGCTGGAAAGAAGCGACATTTGTGAGAAAAGCATTTTAAAACCCTTACCTAGAATTGAAAGTGCTGCCTAGGAGGAATAAATATGTCTTAAAATATTCATATTTTCATGACTTTTTATGAACTCATTAAGAATAAGAGGAATGTGTGCAATTTGTTCCTGTTGGCAAGTCAGATTTACTCTCTGTAAATGGAAGTGAAAAAAAAAAAATGAAGTTCCTTTCTGTAATAAAAATCGGCACAAAAGCAAGATTTTACACCAGAAACTCGCATCAGCTACGCTTCTTTTTGATGTGGGAGATTCATACATTAACAAAGCTCCCGTTGTCCAAATTCAGTCCTATTAATTATTCATTATTTACTAAGACGTGCGCTTGTTCATAAAATAGTAGCATCGCCTCATTTGTAATATGAAATCTTCTGTTTAATGTGAAGCCATGGTAATAAGTGATACAAGCTGAAGACAGGGAACTGTCCTGAGATATTCAACCCTACCAGACAGCAGAGCCAGGGTGGTCACCTCCAGTTTCTCTAGTGCAGTTAATGTGGTATTAAACTCAAAACCAATAATGTATGTAGCACTAACCCCCGAAGGAGCTGCTGGTTAGATTTGGGCTTACCGTTACCTTCTGTCTTCCTCGTTGCACGTTTAGGGGTGTCCCGTGGTAAATGGCCCAGTAACTTGAGAGACCGACAACAGATCCACTTGAATGGATTTTATTTGCAAAACGTAGACAATGAACAGTCTCTTAAATTGGGATCAGAGGGTTGGAAAGGAAAATTCAGGTACTCTTATGCCGCATACACATGATCAAACAATCCGGTGGAAAAGTGCGGTGGACTTGAGTCCGCCGGACAATCCGCCGGTGTGTGGGCTCCGGTGGACTTTTCCGCACAGAGAAAACTCCGTTCATTTTGAGCGCGGATCCAGGTAGCCGGGACTAGCGAAGGAAGCGTCGCTGGCCCCGTCACCTGGTATGGACTTAAAGGGGAAGCCCTACGCCGAAAAAACGGCGTGGGGGGTCCCCCCCAGGTCCATATCAGACCCTTATCTGAGCATGCTACCCAGCCGGTCAGGAAAGGGGGTGGGGACGAGCGAGCCCCCCCCCCCCCTCCTGAGCAGTGCGCGGCCCCCCACCCCAAAGCACCTTGTCCCCATGTTGATGAGGACAAGGGCCTTTTCCCGACAACCCTGGCCGTTGGTTGTCGGGGTCTGCAGGCGGAATCCGGTAGCTGAGCTCCTCCATGCCTCTTATCAGTTTGGTTGCCCTTCTCTGCACTTTCTCCAGTTCCCCAATATCCTTTTAGAGAACTGGTGCCCAAAACTGCACTGCATATTCCAGATAAGGTCTTACTAATGGTTTGAACAGGGGCAACCTTCCTCCTCTCCCTGTTGCCAGGCCAGTAGGAGAGAGGAGCGGTGCCTTGCGCATGCCTTGCGCATGCACAGTAGGGTTCCCGGCGTGAAGCCATAAGGCTACACTGCCAGGTTCCTTTACACGCAATGGTGGCGTCAGCACCCGACAGCTGATGGAAACATCCGCTGCGGTGCCGACATCGCTGGACTCCAGGACAGGTAAGTGTTATATTGTTAAAAGCCAGCCTACTGGGCCAATTCTGACACTTTTCTCCTACATGTAAAAATCATCATTTTTTTGCTAGAAAATTACTCAAAAGCCCAAAACATTATAAATGTTTGTTTTTTTAGCAGAGACCCTATGGAATAAAATGGTTGTTGTTGCAACTTTTTATCTTGCATGGTATTTGCGCAGAAATTTTTCAAACACGTAATTTTGGGGGGAAAAAAGCATTTTCATGCATTAAGAAAGTAAGCCCATGTTACGCTTTAAAATTGCGCACACTTGTGGAATGGTGCCAAACTTCGGTACTTCAAAATCCATATAGGTGACGCTTTCAATTGTTTTTATAGGTCACCTAATTAGAGTTACTAGAATTATGCAAGCTCGACCTACGTATGCCGCCGCTTCTGCGAGCGAGCGCATGGAGGTGGGGGTGCTTTAAAAAAAAAAAAAATATTCTAGTTAAATTTACTTTGATTTTTCTAATTTTGATGCTTTCTTTTTACTTTTATTTTTATTGATTTTTTTATTTTAATGTAAAAAAATTTAAACATCCCTTGTAATAGGAATTTGGCATGACAGGTCCTCTTTACAGTGAGATCTCGGGGTCTATAAGTCCCCAGATCTCACCTCTAGGCTGGGAAGCCTGAAATCAAATAAAGAAAAAAAAAATAATAAAAAAAAATATTAGATGCCCAGCCAAGGTGGCGGCATTTTTTCAAACGATCAAAGAGACTTCAGGGACCTTTTGGCCCGCCATAAATCTCTATCGTCAACATCTGGCGCCAGTCAGTTCCTTCCCCGGCTCCCCGATCGCACGGGTAAGTATGTAGAAGAACTGGGGGGTGGCGAGAGGGGGCGTCCCCTGCTGCCACTTGTAAGGACGATGAAGCGGCATCATTCAGATATCCCTGCTTAAAGTCTGCGACGTCGTATGACTTTGAGTGGGTGGGAAGTGGTTAATTTTTTGTTTTGATTGGAGTGCACTGATCGTTTTATACTTTACTGTGAATTGCGGTAACATGGGGTGCAGTGAGTGTTTTACTATACATTACTAAAATACAATGTGTAAATTGCTTCTAATTTATCTTCCGTATACTGTATATGGAAATGTATGAGTAATATTATAAATATAATTGTAGTCATGATAAATGGATAGCTAATATTTGTAGGAAATATTTACCATCCTAAAGTGTGATTTATTTTCTTAATGATTTTTTTAACTTTGCCATAGGCTCTGGATTTTCCAAAATGAGCCACAATGACAGAGAATTATGGGAAGGGGTTTAATAAAAGCTACCATGATAAAAGTGGCTAGGCAGCTTTTCTTTCTGCATACGATTCTAGTTTTTTATCTTGTGTAGCTTCCCGGAAGGACTGCTGATTTTGTCCCAGGTTGTTCTCTCACTAGTGCAGTGGCAGCCAAGCAAACAGCATTCATGGCTCTAGCTCAATAAAAAGGTAGGGGTTGCCGTTTTCTGTATTTATTGAATACTTTGGATAGTACAGGTAGCCGTGAGATACTGCAGAATGATGCTGGACCGTAATAATAGGACGCTCCTTACTCTGCAGCTACTTCTTAAAGGAGCTGTAAATTTTTTTTTATTTTTTTAAATAACAAACTTATCATATTTACTTCCACTGTGCCCCCCAACAGCGCTCGTGGCTCACCTAATGCATAGGATGCATTAAGGTGGAAAAAAAAGGAGGGTTTACAAACCCTTTAAAACAGTGGCTTTTATTCAAAATCACTCACGAGCAAAAGTATATGCCACAGCAGACAAGATAGCTAATGCGTTTCGCACTTATAACTAGTGCTTATTCATAGGCCATGCAGGCAGCTATGAGTAAGCACTAGTTATAAGTGTGAAACGTGTTAGTTATCTTGTCTGCTGGGGCATATACTTTTGATTGTGAGTGTTTTTGAATAAAAGGCTGTCAGGGCTGGCTTAGTCCTTCCTTCTCTGTTCTGGCTGCTCAGCTGTCAGCTAATTTCCAGCTCCATCTCTCTCTACAGTTACCAGCTGTTCCTTATCCAGCTCGTCTGACCTGCCTACTTAAAGCTGCCCAGCTCACTTCTTATCTGCCTTCGCCTTGGTCACATCGCAAGAAACCATCTCCTGCAGTCCTTGCTGACATCGCTTTGGGCTCCTTATCCTGCTTGCTGTTGCTCCACTTGGATCCCTGACTTCTGGCCTGGCTGATTACCCGATCTGGTTATTGAACTCTGGCCTGGCTGACTACTCGATCCGATTATTGGACTCTGGCTATGCTTTGACTATGCTTTCTCTATTTACCTTTTTATTTTTATTTAATAAACAAGTGTGATTTAATTGTACTTCTGTTTCGGTCTGATTCATGGTTTCTGACAAAGGCAAACCTTTTTTTGGAGTGCGGCTGTCCAGATATATTTCTTCCATTCATCGCATTACGCATTGCCAGCACCTGTGGCTTCTCAACCAGTGAAGAGGTTCACTATTGTCTGAGCTTCTTGAAGCGGTAATACTCCTTCCTCCCTTTAAAATAGTCCCCTTAACAATATCTCAAGAAATGAACATGACCGCTGAGAAGCTTAGTCTTGTCTTACCCCCACTTATTTAAACCACAACAAAACCCTTGCCCCCCAAAAAGACACATAGGCCACTTTAAGTTGGAAGTAGGACAAGGCCACAGCTTTATTGAACATCTTAGTATAACAACCTTCACAATACAAATAATGTGCTGGTCACGGTTACACCGTGAGCATCTATAACCAAACCGTATAGTCTAAGAGACCTGTCTCCACCATCAGTGCGAGACAGCCATTAAACTGACCCTGTAATTAATTTGAGAGCATAGCCCATAAAGTAATAACAATTGCTGGCAAGGTAAAACCGCCAAGGAAGCTGTGAAGAAAACACAATGGGCGGGTGGGTGGGCAACTCTTGTGATGTCAATTTCTCTTAAAAGTTGTGGGACGTGCCTCTGCGTAGCCTTTTTCTAGAGTTCCGGCTCCACCCAGTCACCTCGTGCCATTGTAGCCAATCCCAATGGAGCCACTCCGACTCCTTGATTAGGTTGACGCCAAGCTTGATTGCCAAACATCCAGCAGTCAAGGCTCCCTTTCCTTAGGGCAGGGTGGGTCAAGGGGCCTTCAGTACTGGAGCACCATAAGCAATGCTCCAGGCCAGGCAAGCCTTAGAAGTAGTGAAGCAAACAGTTACCCAGATCCTGTGTTCAGGTCTGTACTCAGGAGTTCTTGGGTACCAGGATGCCTCCCTCCTGTGATAGGCAGACAATCAGTGGTGGACTCTCCAGTATGCATCTTAGGTAACACGAAAAAGAACCACTGCCCAAGGTATATAAAGATAAGGCTGATTGGAGTATCTTGCAGAGTGTTAGCCCCGGCCTGCCTCCATGGGAAACTTGGAAAGGAGAAAGAAATGGTTGCACACCCAGAACTTCCGATTGGATAGTTACATAGTTACATAGTTAGTCAGGTTGAAAAAAGACACAAGTCCATCCAGTTCAACCTTAAAAAAAATAAGCGTTTCACACATACACTGGTAATGCTTAAGCACAAGATGTATGTGTAAAACACAGCTACGTGACCACAGTTTGGTGTTTTTGGTGTTATCTTTGTGAAACAAAATAAGGCAATCGGAAGTTCTGTGTCACGTACCTGGTGGAGATCGAGCTGTAGAGGGGATTTCTCTTGCACCTCCTGTCCAACACCCCTGGTAGTGATGACAGGGAGTGGAGGACACAGAGTGGCACGAGGGCCGATGACTCTGGTTGTACTTTGGCAGGAACCAGGTGGCTTAAGAGCGCGGGGCCGGAACTGAAGACAGGGGCTCCATGACGCTGAATCAGTTGGAAGCGTATCCGGGACGTAAGCCAAGGTTCATCAACAGCTGGGCAGAGCAGGTACCGAGACGTGAGGCAGAGGAAAAAACGGGACACAGGCCGGGTTCGGTACACAGGCAGGCAATGAGGCACAGGAACATCAGGCAGAAGCGGAGTCAAACACAAGCCAGGGTCACAAGTAGGCAGGAAGAGGTCAAGAGGTGGTTCAGGCAAGCCGGGTCAGGATACAGAAAACTGGTTCAGATTGGGTAAGCAAGCACTAGCTGAAAATACCACTCAGCAAGTTGTGCATGTCACTGGCAGGTTTAAATAGGCAGATTGCAATGCGTTCACGTGCACCAACACGCACACTAGTGTGCACACAAGTGCGCACACGCACCCACGCGTGCACACAAGCACGTGCTCTCGCATGCACCAATACGTGTCTTTTCTTGAGCATCTCCTGGAATGTCCATGCCTGTGCACCACTGTGTGCTTGTTGCCTGGGTTTCCCTTACATTCTGGATGTGCAGCCATTTCTTTCTTCTTTCCATGTATCCTAGGTAAAACCCCTCTTCTTTAGCTTCAGAGATTCTTAGTAAATAGGCCCCCCTCGCTTGAGCTTCTTGAGCTTCTTGACTAGTATCAGCTGGGCTGTTTGGGAGGGCGGTAGCCCTCCAGGCTGAGAACTTCTCCTTCTGGACAGGAACATGGACTACTTCAGCCCCCGACTATTTATGTGCTCTGCAGCCACCTACTGGGTAGGCTAAGACCCCATAAATATTCAGGCTTTTCATTGACCTACTCCACTCCTATGTTCTGGAGCTTTCCAGAAGGCAGGGAGAAGCAATCAATCCTGCAGTCTGTGAGACCATGATCACTCCAAAGCAATCAGCAGCTACTCCACTGATTACAGAGAAACTCAAAAAGAACAAAATTTACCCGACAGCCTAGAAGGGTGCTACACCCGTCTTCTGAATACCTATAGTAGAATGTTTATTAATGTATTTGTTTTTCACCATAGTCCCTCTTTACAACAACTGACTTACTGTAGTTAGAATCTTTTACATTTGTCTGTTCAGTATTTTATTCTCATATGCTAAAACCATCAAACATAGGGTTGATATCTCACATCCAAATGAAACCTGGTGATACAACTATTATTTTTAGTCTAATATGCAAGGAACAGGTGACAGATTAAAGTGTCAGCTCTTTTATCAGGTTCTGACATCCAGATAAAGATGGGCGTGTGTTTCTGTTTAGTTGTGACTCAGTTGTATGGATCCTGTAATTCCGAGTGACAGTGTGTGGCACGCTGTCTTCCTACATTGTGCACCATTGTTTCTTGTTTATCATAATAATATAATATCACAATGAATAGAAAAGAATAGCTTAGAATAGAAAATAACAGAATCGTATAGAAAAAAACAATAGAATAGAAAGAATATAACCATCTTCCGAAATTTGAATAGAATAAATTTGAATTTGAATAAAAAAAGAATAGAATAGAAAAGAATATAGTAGAAAATAAAAAAATAGAAATTAATAAAATAGAATAAACAAATAAAAAAAGAGTATAATTCAAAAAACAATAAAAAAGGAATAGATTAGAATATAACCAGTCCATTTCCCAAAATTCAAATGGAATCAATTTGAATAGAATGGAATAGGCAGATGGTTATATTCATTCTATTTTGTTGTTTTTTCTATACTATTGTGTTATTTTCTATTCTATTCCACTCTATTCTTTTCTATTCTATTAAAATTCGAATTGATTCTATTTGAATTTTGGAAAATGGTTATATTATTTCTTTCTATTCTATTGTTTTTTTAATTCTATTCTTTTCGAATTTCAGAAGATGGGTATGATCTTTCTATTTTATTATATTCTTTTTTTATTCTATTCTACTTCTTTTATATTCTATTCCATTCTATTGTTATTTTATTTTCTATCCTATTTTGTTCTGTTTTACTCTATTATATTATATTATATTATTTTCTTGTATATTCTTTTCTATTCTATTCCTTTATTCTGCATTCTATTTTACTCTCTTTGGAGATTGGAAAACTATTCAAAATACGAAAACTATGAGAAAACTTTTCAAATCGATCTGAATTCGAAAAATTTGAACCAATTGGAAAATAAATAAACAAAACAAATTCCGAAAACAAATAATAGAAGTAGCCCTTTGCCGTAACTACTTGACTGAGCTGATTGTGGACCACATCCCTGATACATAGAGTAAAAGTTAAGTTCCTCAGGTTGGAACTTTAACCACTTCAGCCCTGGAAGAATTTACCCCCTTCCTGACCAGAGCACTTTTTACGATTTGGCACTGCGTCCCTTTAACTGACAATTGCGCTGTCGTGCGATGTTGCTCAACAAAATTGACATACTTTTTTCCCACAAATAGAGCTTTCTTTTGGTGGTATTTGATCACCTCTGCGTTTTTTTTTTTTGCACTATAAACAAAAAATAGCGACAATTTTGAAAAAAACACATTATTTTTTACTTTTTGCTATAATAAATATCCCCAAAACATATTTAAAAAACATTTTTTTCCTCAGTTTAAGCCGATACATATTCTTCTACATATTTTAGGTAAAAAAAAAAAATTGCAATAAGCGTTTATTGATTGGTTTGCACAAAAGTTATAGCGTCTACAAAATAGGGGATAGTTTTATGGCATTTTTATTGTTAATTTTTTTATTACTAGTAATGGCGACGATCAGCGATTTTTATCTGAACTGCAACATTATGGCGGACAGGTCGGACAATTTTGACACATTTTTGGGACCATTGTCATTAATACAGCGATCAGTGCTAAAAAATTGCATTGATTACTGTAAAAATGTCACTGGCAGTGAAGGGGTTAACCACTAGGTGGCGCTGTATGGGTTAAGTGTGTTCTAGGGAGTGATTCTGACTGTGGGGGGAGGGGCTGTGTGTGACACGTCACTGATCACAACTCCCGATTACAGGGAGAGCTGATCAGTGACAGTGCCACTAGGCAGAACGGGGAGATGCTTGTTTACATTAGCATCTCCCCATTCTTCCTCACCGTGAGACGATCTCGGGTATCTCCGCGGACATCGATTACAGTCACGGAGCTCCCGGGGGGCGCATGCGCCCGCAAGCCACCTCTTAAAGGGCAATGCACAGGTAAGTTAATCTGCCTGTATGTGCCATTCTGCTGCAGTATATCCATGTGAGGCGGTCGGGAAGCCGTAAAACAAGCCACAAACAGTTCTGTAGAAAAAATATATACACTTATTGCACGTTGCTGCCAATCACAACATAGAAATGGGAATAAAAGCCACAAACACATATATTGGGAACATAAATGGAAACAGCTGTGGAGAAAGCCCAGAACTTGTCAGAGAGAACCACCAACGCGTTTCGAAAAAACAAAATGTAGATCTTCTTCAGGAGAAAAAGGGCCTGTGGGTTCAAAATCTGTAGCTTATATCCCAAATGTTAATGCTCCACCCATACAGAAAGAAATCCTAACTCAAAAATGAAAAGAGAGCTATATCCGTCAGAGCAACACAGGGAGATGAGGACAGCCAATGATCCACATAGGATGAAGTAGTCCCACTATACAGTTTATGGTATATCTCTATATTAACCGTGAATTTAAAGGCTAAATATAATACTTGTTCCCCCCAAACACACATCCGGTTGATAGGGAGTGGAGTCTGGGTCTTGGATCCAACTGTCCAGATCATCATTAGAAATGGTTATACAAGTCAACCCGATAGCTGGATCGGCCTCATTGATCTTATGGCTGGGATGGAATAGTGTGGCTGTTTGTGTCTGCCAGGTGGAACAGACACCTGCCACACCTACAAATTATTTGGCTTATATGTATTTCATCTGTGTATTTCGCTGTTTACCTGGGGTTCAGCTTTGAAACACCATAAAGGAGTTGTAAAGTCTTGTGGTGCAGCTTCCCACCAGACCGCCCCTCCCCCCTTTTTTTCTACTTGAACCCGATCGTTCCAGCGACAAACACGAGCCCAGCAGCTCCAGCCGCTGTCTCTGGTCTTCATTGGATTAATTGAAAGGAGCAGGAACCATTGGCTTCCGCTGCTGTCAATCAAATCCAGTGACACTGGGGCGGGGCCAAGTCCTGCTGTCTGTGTCAATGGACGTAGCTGCAGGATTCAGGAGCGCACCTGCACGTGTGCCACAAATGGAGCGTGTCTCTCCGTGGGGGCACTCAATGAAGAGGAGGAGCCAGAAGCGCCGTCGGGGGACCCCAGAAAAGGAGGATCAGGGCCGCTCTGTGCATAACCCTTGCACAGAGCAGGTAAGTATGATATGTTAGCTAAAAACCTTAGGCTCCATGCACACTGAAGCTCATAGAGGCGATTCAGTTCGCATTGTGCGCTATACAAGTATTTCATTCATTCATTCATTCATAAACGGCCATTTTTGGGAGTTTGAGTGTTTTTTTTTAACAGCCCATAAACTCCCCCCTATGTTATCCTATGTGTCCACATGGACGTTTCTTGGACATTTATCAGCAGTGGAGTTTATGGGCTGTTTTCTGAACACCATAAAATCGCATTTTTTTTTTTTTTTTTTAGGAGTCGTTTTTCTGACCACAAAAAACGCCAAATGCTGAAAAACGCAGATAAACGCTCAAAAACATGGCTCACCAGCGTTTAAAGTTTGTGATCTATTGAAAAAAAAAAAAACTAAAAAACGCTAATAGACGCTATTGCAAAAACGTAAAACAAATGTTGAAAGACTCACTACAAAGCTACTGGCGTTTTTTTTTTATAATGTTATTTTAACGTCCAGGGTGCATGGTGCCTTACAATCACTTTAGAAAGTTAGTAAACTCCACTTTGCGACTTATAATAAACCTTACCTAAGGGAACCTGAATATCTCCAAGTGCACTGTTTAAGAAATATTTGCTTATTTTACAGCCGGTGAGGTCACCAGCGAATGTGCACTATGCTCTGATTGGAGGGAACAGTGTATGTGTGGTCAATCCAGAGCTCTGTGCCGCGCCCATAACAATTGTGTGCATGCGCGGAAGTGATGTCACCGTGGCTCAGCCATTCAAATGGCCCATTAAACCGGAAAGGTCGACTGGGTGAAGATTGGAGCCCTGTGACAGCACACCGCTGAAGGGCTTTGCTTTTCAGGTAAGTCTTATATAATGTGCTAGTATGCAATGAATACTAGCACATTATGCTGTTAACTTGTGGGGGCACTATATTTTTTTTTAATGATTTTTCTACCGCTTTAAAGTACATTTATATATTATATTATATTGCATTATATTATATTTATTGATATCTTAGTTATATGGCTGGAGCATGGGCCCCTGTACTGTTTTAGTACTGCCACTCCCTGGAATATAAAAACTGCTGTTAGTACAGGCAGGAAATGTTGCTCACAAAAACTTCCTTTTGTATGTAAACAAATACATACATGAAATATTATTATTATTCAGGATTTATATAGCGTCGGCAATTTACGCAGCACTTTACAATATAAAAGGAGACAATACAGTTACAATACAATAAAATACAAGAGGATTAAGAGGGCCCTGCTCAGAAGAGCTTACAATCTAATAGGGTGGGGCAGGAGGTACAAAAGGATATAAATATTGCTCTTCTCTTCTTTCAGAGATGGTGTCACTCATATTGTGGCTGAGAACAACTCTGGGGCTGAAGTTGTGGAGTGGCTGCAATCTAAGCAGTTGGACAATGTGATTAAATGTCAGATTGTGGACATCTCCTGGTTCACGGAGTGTATGGCAGCAGGATGCCCTGTACAGATAGAAAACCGGCACCAACTCAAGGTGAGCCCCAAAACTTACATTATTACTATCTCTATGTTTGTATGACTTAAAGGAAACCTGTACTGAGAAGTATAATGCCCTGTACACACGGTCGGAAATTCAGACGGAAAAGGTCCGATCGGATTATATTGTCGGAAAATCCAATTGTGTGTGGGCTCTATCGGACTTTTTCCGTTATAATTTCCGCCGGAAAAAAATTGAGAGCAGGACCTCAAATTTTCCGACAACAAAATCCGATCAGACTTTCTACGATTGTTTGTAGAGAATTCTGATCGGACAAATTGCCACGCATGCTCAGATCAAATTACAAGACCAAAGCTATTGGCTACTAGCCGCAACGTAGTCCCGTGACAATGAACGAACGTCATCACGTTCCGAAAGATCGGATTTTCCGACAACTTTGTCCGACCGTGTGTATGCAACACCAGTTTCGGATAAAATCCGTCTGAAAAAATCAGACAGATTTTGTTGTCGGAATGTCCAACCGCGTGTACGGGGGGCTTAGAGAAATGCACTTGTGGGAGGTACACCAACTGACATCACAAGGGACACTAATACAATGATCAGCGCTAAAAATATATACGGTCACTGAACTAATGACACTGGCTGGAAAATGGTTAACATATCAGGTGATCAAGGGGTTAAATGTGTGCCTAACTAGTGTTATGGTGTGTATTGTGCTGAATTTTACAAAACATCTCTTGGTTTCTTATCCCTGCTTTGCAGGGACAAGAAACAGAGAGATTGTTACCTTTGTACAGAGCCCTATGTTGATTGTCAACACAGGGCTCTGGGCTGTGATTGGACGCAGTCATGAATCATTGGTCAGGATGTGCTGACTAATGCCCCTTACACACTATAAGAAAATCGGGCAAACATTTTCATGCGAGGAACGATTGTACGATTTTCTAACAGTGTGTACACAACTTTCGACAGAATAAACTTTATTGTGAAAAAAAAAAAAAAAAAAAACTTTCGACAGCCGATTCTGACCTTCTGAACGAAAATTTCCGAAGTGACAAACTCCCCAATTTTTTTTCGTACGAGAACAGAACGAATGATTTTTCGTTTAATGTGTACCGTTTTCGTACTATTTTCGTATGATAAATTTCAGCTACGAAAGACTGCACATGATCAGAAGCAACAAAATAAAAAGTCTTTGTCTTATGAGAATAAGTCCCGCTGTGTTCAATCAGAACAGAGCCAGCGGGCGGGTATGCGCGCGCGTGCCCTTAACCTGGAAGAAACGTGCGATGGACAGGTACATTATGATGCCTGTATGAGCCACCCCGCCGCAGTATATGTACATGGTCGGCAAGCAATTAAACGACTACGGTGGGGGGGGGGGGGGTGGTTGCGGAGACCACGCACCGATCGAAAGATTGCTCTCCACTTCCTCTGTTCATAAAATCTTCCACATGATTAACCGCTTGCTGACCGCCTCATGTTGATATACGTCGGCAGAAGGGCTCATACAGGCAAGTTAACGTACCTGTACATTGCCCTTTAAGAGGCGTGCCTGCGGGCGAATGAGTCGGATTCCTGCGATCGTCTCACGGAGAGGAAGAACGGGGAGATTCTAATGTAAACAAGCATCTCCCCGTACTGCCTAGTGAAAGTGTCACCGATCTCTGCTCCCTGTGATCGGGAGCAGAGATCAGTGACGTGTCACACGTAGCCATGCCCCCCCAGGTTAGAATCACTCCCCAGGACATACTTAACCCCAAAATGATATGCCATAAAACTATCCCCTATTTTGTAGACACTATAACTTTTGCGCAAACCAATCAATATACGCTTATTGCGATTTTTATTTTTTTACCAAAAATATGTAGAAGAATACATATCGGCCTAAACTAAGGAAAACAAGTATTTTTTTATATATTTTTGGGGGATATTTATTATAGCCCAAAAAAATGTGTTTTTTTCAAAATTGACGCTCTTTTTTTGTTTATAACGCAGAAAATAAAAACCGCAACCGCAAATACCACCAAAAGAAAGCTCTATTTGTGGGAAAAAAAGGACGTCAATTTTGTTTGGGAGCCACATTGCACGACCGCGCAATTGTCAGTTAAAGTGACGCAGTGCCGAATTGCAAAATGTGGTCTGGTCTTTGGCCAGCAAAATGGTCTGGGGCTTAAGTGGTTAAAAGGCATTCTGCAATTGAAGAAGGGCTGGATGAATGTCACAATCTTCCTTCCTCCAATCACAGAATGTCTTCTATTAAGTGAAAAGAATGCAAGACCTTTTATGAATGAAACTAACAGTTTTAACAAACCCATCAAAAGACACATCGTTAGTTCTTACATTGCAGAATGTCCAAAAGTATTTTTCCCAGTGTTCAGCTTTAATGAGATTAACCATTTCAGTTCTGGAAGGTTTACCCCCTTCCTAACCAGGCCATTTTTTGCTATACAGCACTGCGTTATTTTAACTGACAATTGCGCAGTCGTGTGTTGATGTACTCAAATAAAATGTTTGTCCTTTTTTTCCCACAAATAGAGCTTTCTTTTGGTGGTATTTGATGACCTCTATGGTTTTTATTTTTTCTGCAATTAACCAAATATGACTGACAATTTTGAAAAAAAACAAAAAAACATTTCTTTACTTTCTGCTATAAAACGCATCCAATAAAAAAAAATTGAAAAAAATCAAATGTCTTCATCAATTTAGACCAATATGTCGTCTGCTACATATTTGTGGTAAAAAAACATCCCAGTAAGCGTATATTGATTGGTTTGCGCAAAAGTTATAGTGTCTACAAACTATGGGATTTTTTTTTTAACAGTAATAGTGGCAATCAGCGACTTATAGTGGGACTGTGATATTGCGGCAGACTAATCGGACACCTAATGCCACGTACACACGATCAAACAATCAGGTGGAAAAGTCCGGCGGACAATCCCCCTGTGTGTGGGCTCCGGTGGATTCTTTTTACCCAAAAGTCCAGGGGACTAAGAAAGTAGTTTTGCACAAAAATAATAACAATACGGCCATGTGTGTGCTTATCCGCCATACTTTTGAAACGAACAGACTTTTCCCGCACGGAGAAAAGTCTGTTAATTGTTAGCGCGGCACCAGGTAGCCGGGACCAGCGAATGAGGCATTGCTGGACCCATCACCTGGTATGGACTTAAAGGGGAAGCCCTACGCCAAAAAAACGGTGTGGTGGTCCCCCCCTAGGTCCATATCAGAGGATGCTGGGACTGTGACATCATAATGGGCAGGGACATCACCCAGCGATGTCCCTATATAAGTCGCTGCATGCCTGTCATTGTGGCCAGAGACAGCGACGAGTCAACAGCTCAAGAAGAGAAGAAGAGAAGAACAGAACAAGAGAACAGAAGAACAGAAGAACAGAAGGCGGCGACAGACCGGGCCACTGCTTGTAAAAGAGGTAGAAGAAGGCACGGAGGCGCGACAAGAAGAACCGAAGAGGGGGACAAGACCCCCGAAGAGGGGGACAAGACCCCAGAAGTCGGAAGAAGAGGGCGCGGACGAAGAAGAAAGCCGGGCTCCTCCGCTAGTAAAAGAGCTAGCAGAAGATAGCGGAGGAGTCCGGCGAGAAGCCCCCTGAAGATGGAAGAAGACCCCTGGAGCTGTGCAAAAACAATTTTTAACCCTTGTGTGTTGTGGTTTTTTTTTTTACATTTTTTTCACAGGTGAATGGGTTGGGGTACATTTTACCCCATACTCATTCACATAGGGTGGGGGGCCGGGATCCGGGGGCCCTCTTATTAAAGGGGGTTTACGGATTCCGATAAGCCCCCTGCCCGCAGACCCTGGCCGTTGGTTGTCGGGAAGAGGCCCTTGTCCTCATCAACATGGGGACAAGGTGCTTTGCGGTGGGGGTGCCGCGCGGCCCCCCTTCCCCAAAGCACCCCCCCATGTTGAGGGCACGGGGCCTGGTAAGGCTCAGGAGGCGCTCGCTCCCCCCCCTTCCTGACTGGCCAGGTAGCGTGCTCGGATAAGGGTTTGATATGGACCTGGGGGGGACCCCCACGCCGTTTTTTTGGCGTAAGACTTCCCCTTTAAGTCCATACCAGGTGACGGATCCAGTGACGCTTCGTTCACTGGTCCCGGCTACCTGGAGACGCGCTCTAAATGAACGGACTTTCCTCCGTGTGTGTGGGCAAGTCCGTTAAATTCAAAAGTACGGCGGATAAAGTCACGTGTGTGGGCAGGTCCGTGTGTTCAGGCAGTCCAGCGGACTTTACGGCGGTTTTGTCCGCCAGACTAAGTCTGCTGGATAGTCTGATCGTGTGTACGCGGCATTACTGACACTAGGAACCAGTGACTAAAAAATATGAACTGTCACTGTAGTAATGACACTGGCAGGAAAGGGGTTAACATCAGGGGTGATCAAAGGGCTAAATGTGTTCCTAGGGAGTGCTTCCTAACTGTGGGGGAGGTGCTTTCATTAGGGGAATGTAAAGAATCGTGTTCCTGCTTACCAGAAACACAGGATCAGTACATTCCCCTCTCACAGAACAGCAGTCTGCTTTGTTTACCTAGGCAGATGGCGCCCTGCCTGTGTCCCTGCAAATTGGAAAGTCCCTGGCGGGGACCTGTGATTGGACTCAGCGGGAGTAGGAGAGGGTCGACAGCGGCGTGCTCACGTGCCCCAGACCCAGAAGTGTCAGACCCCGTACTATGTATGGGATCTGGCACAGAGTGGCCGTCCTGCCTCCGTACATGTGCGTGGGGCAGTCTGCAAGCAGTTAATGCAGATTTTAAAATTGGAATCAAACTTAAAGAGTAACTCCACTTTTACTGCGAAAAAACAATCCCCTCTGGGTGATCTATGTACATTGCAGGGATTTGAACAAACTTTGTTACAGCTTCCAACCTTTCTGTTATTCTGAAGAAATAGCTGTTTGTTTCTCTGTGTCCATGTGCTCAGTGAATCTGTATGGGAGTGATTTCATAATTATCATTAAGCTGCTGCACCTGCAGGGCTCTAATAAGGAAAGTGGCAAGGTCGACGTCCCTTTATGCCCTGTACACACGGTCGTAAATTCCGATGGAAAAGGTCCGATCAGATTATGTTGTCAAAAAATTGTGTGTGGGCTCTATCGGACTCTATCGGAGTTTGAGACTTTAAAAGCTGGATCTCAAATTTTCAGACAACAAAATCCGATCACACTTTTTCCGATCGTTTGTAGAGAATTCTGAAGGACAAAGTGCCATGCATGCGCAGATTAAATTACGAGACCAAAGCTATTGGTTACTAGCTTCTACGTAGTCCCGTCATACACAATGAACATCACCTCATTCCGAACGATCGGATTTTATGCCAACTTTGTCGACCATGTGTATGCAGCACAAGTTTCGGCCAAAATCCGTCTGAAAAAATCTGACAGATTTTGTGGTCGGAATGTCCGAACGTGTGTACAGGGCTATGACAGTACAATTCCCTGTCCTAGTAATTGTCGCCCAGGGTTCTCAAATAGGCAGGTTGAGGGGCTCCAGAAGTATTTAATGTGGAGGAATCTGTTTTATCAGTTTCCTCCAAAGTTTGTAAAATCCACTTGGGGACCTGGAGCCCGGAGATTCCATAGCGTTATGGGTGGGATGGAATCTCCAATCCTGGGACCGGGTTTTTGGAACAGCCAGGAGTCTGGCTGGTTGACTGAGCAGGTTGGTCCTGGGCTTATAGCAAAGTTAGGATTAGGGTTCTGGGCTCCACCCAGAGAGACAGGAGGTCTCCAGGAGTCCAGAGAGTGCAGGTGTGCACTAGAGAAAGCCAGAGACCCAAGTCTGAGGATCAGAGCAGTGAGGGGCTGCTTTCTAGGGACACTGTGTGTGTTAAAGCTGTGCGCATCTGAGACAAATGAGAGCCTGAAGTGGAAGGCCTGAGCAGCAAGGAAGCTGAAAAGAGGTACAGTAGTTGTGCGGGAACCCTGTTATAAGGCCAAGAGGGCTGAATTGTAAAGCCTAGGTGGCAGTGCTGATGAAGAGAGCCAGGTGGATTGGCATTTTTCATGTATGGTTTCTAGCAGAAGAACCCCTGCGTGGGCAACCGAGTGCATGTATGAACTTTATGTTGTTCCTTTTTAATAAAAGTGGGCTACCATGCCCTTAAACGAAAGTTCCTGTTCACTGTGAACTTACTGAAAAGACATCTGCCACTGAGTTAAACATCCCCCAATGTTACAAGTGCATAAGATGTGATTTCCCTTTGGGAGTATCTCACCAAAAATGACATTTGTGTTGCAGGGGATGCTCAAAATCTGACTTCTGGTAAAATCAGTGAGCCAATCACACAAGCAGGAAATTACATTTTTGGGGGTTGTTCTGTACTCCATCTGTGTACAGAATGCCTCCAGGTAGCCATATTGCATTGCATTTGACAGAAAATGACAGCGCTGCAGATTGAAAGGAAAAATAGGATTTTTATATACAGCTTGCTTGTAAAATCCTTTTCTTGAGAGTACATCACGGGACACAGGAGTTTCATTACATAGTGGGTTATATAGGCACCTCTGGTGATTGGACACTGGTTAACCCTCAATTAAGGAGAATTCCTCCCCTATATAACCCCTCCCATATGGGAGGCACCTCAGTTTTGTAGCAAAGCAATAGGAAACCACGTAAAACCAAAGAGGGGCGGGAGCCCTGTGTCCCGTGATGTACTTCTCAAGAAAAGGATTTTACAGGTAAACTGTATATAAAAATCCTATTTTCTTGATCATACATCACGGGATACAGGAGTTTCATTACATAGTGGGATGTCCCAAAGCAATGCTCAGTTTGAGGGGAGGGAGACACAGATCAGAAATATAGACAGCCATGGACCGGAGGATCTAAACTGCAGCCTGCAGTACACTGCACCCAAAAGCGATATCCTCTTGCCCTCTGACATCCACCTGATAGAATCTGGTGAATGTGTGGACTGATGACCAAGTTGCAGCCTTACAGATCTGAGCCAGGGAGGCCTGGTGATGCACTGCCCAAGAAGCACCTACAGCCCTAGTTGAGTGCGCTTTCACTTGAAAAGGAGGAATCTTCCCCTTTACACTATAGGCCTGAGAAATAACCTGTCTAATCCACCTTGAGAGAGTGGATCTTGATGCCGCTTGGCCCTTCCTAGGGCCTTCTGGCAGAATAAATAAGCAATCAGTCTTTCTTATCTGAGCAGTTGCCTGAAGATAGGTACTGATTGCCCTAACCACATCTAAAGTGTGCAAAGATTCTTCTTCTGCGGACTGTGGATCCGGAAAAAAGGATGGTAGGATTACATCTTGATTCAAATGGAATCCCGAAACCACCTTAGGCAGAAAGGACCTGTTGGGACACATTACCACCCGGTCCTTATGAATAATTAGATACGGTTCCTTGATGGAGAGAGCTGCTAGCTCTGACACTCTCCTAGCCGAGGAAATGGCTACCAAGAAAACCAATTTTTTAGTCAAAAGAACTAATGAAGCCAGATGCAAAGGTTCAAATGGTTGCCCCTGCAAAGCTGAGAGAACCAAATTCAGATCCCATGGGCATACCGGAGGTTTGACTGGCGGTCTTATCCGCATGGCCCCCTGGATGAAAGCCCGCACCAGGCAATGTGATGCAAGTGGCTTCTGAAAAAACACTGACAAGGCCGAAATCTGCACCTTGATAGTGCTTACGGCCAAATTCATTTCTAGGCCTGACTGGAGAAAGGCCAAGATCCTGCTAAAGACATACTTTCTAGGATGCCATTCCCTGAGTTCACACCAGGAAACATATGCCTTCGAGATTTTGTAGTAAATAAGCCTGGAGGCCGGCTTTCTGGCATTGACCAGAGTAGAAAGGACTGGCCCCGAAAGCCCACGATCTCTCAGAATGTGGGTCTCAGCAGCCAAACCGTCAAATTCAGACTGTGTAAAGCAGGATGGTAAATTGGACCCTGTGAGAGCAGATCTGGCCGGAGAGGAAGGATCCATGGCCTGCCTACTGCCAACTTCATGATCTCTGCGTACCAAGGTCGCCTGGGCCAAGCCGGGGCTACCAAAAACACAGACTTTGTTTCCCTCTTGATTCTTCCCAGGAACCGTGACAGAAGCGAGCATGGGGGGAAGGCATAAATTAGATTGTACTGATCCCAGGGAACTGTCAGAGCATCCGACCCCTGAGCAAGAACATCTCTTGTCCTTGACACAAATTTGTCCAGCTTTCTGTTGAATCTGGACGCAAACAGATCTACGTCTGGAGTACCCCAGCTGCGACATATGTTCTGAAACACGTCGGGGTACAGAGCCCATTCTCCTGGGCACAACTGCTGGCGGCTCAGAAAATCCGCCTGCCAATTTTCCACTCCTGGAATGAAGACTGCAGAAAGGGATGGAACATGCCTTTCTGCCCAGGCAAGTATGCGATTCACCTCTTTTTGTGCAACCAGACTCCTAGTACCACCCTGGTGATTGATATAGGCCACTGCCGTGGCAATGTCAGACTGAACCCGAACAGGGAGACCCCGTAGTCTGTAAGACCACTTTATGAGAGCCATATAAACTGCCCAGATCTCCAAGACATTTATGGGCAATAGCTTCTCGATCGCAGACCATTTCCCCTGCGAGCACGTCTCCTCCAACACTGCTCCCCAGCCTGTCAGGCTGGCATCTGTCGTAATAATCTTTCATGGAAGAGGAAGAAAAGTTTTGCCTTTCAGCAAATTCTCGGTTTGTAACCACCAAACGAGACTCTTGCGTGTCCCTGGGGATAGACACATAGGAAGATCCAAGGCCTGGGGTTTCCTGTTCCACGCCGCAAGGATGCATCTTTACAGAGGCCTTGAGTGGAACTGGGCGAATGGAACGGCCTCGAAGGAGGCGACCATTTTCCCTAATAGTCTCATGCACAACCGAATGGGGGAAGATCTTCTGCCCAGAATTAGGCGCACCAGACCCCCAAAGGCCAAGGCTTTTGGCCTTGGTAGAAACACCCCGCCTTGAGCGGTGTCGATGACCATACCCAGGTACTCCAACCTGGTAGCAGGCTGTAGGGACGATTTTTCTAGGTTTCTAATCCAACCTAGGCATTCCAGTCTAGTGTTCTGGTAACACTGTGGTTCAGGAGCGCTACTGTTTTCTCTATGAGAAGCAAATTGTCTAGATAAGCCATGACGGCTATACCATGAGCTCTTAGGTTTGCCAAGAGAGGGTCTAGAATCTTTGTGAAGACTCGAGGAGCCATAGCGAGCCCAAACGGCAAAGCCACAAATTGAAAATGGCGCCGCTCTACCGCGAACCTTAGATACTTTTACATATAGTTACATAGTTACATAGTTAGTCAGGTTGAAAAAAGACACAAGTCCATCCAGTTCAACCTTAAAAACAAATAAATAAAATAAAAAAATAATCGTACAATCCAAATACCCAATTTATACCCACAATTGATCCAGAGGAAGGCGAAAAAAAAACCCCAGCAGAGCATGCTCCAATTTGCTACAGCAGGGGAAAAAAATTCCTTCCTGATCCCCCAAGAGGCAATCGGATTTTCCCTGGATCAATTTTACCTATGTTAGTACCCTGTTATATTATGTACATTCAGAAAAGTATCCAGGCCTTTCTTAAAGCAATCTACTGAGCTGGCCAGAACCACCTCTGGCGGGAGTCTATTCCACATTTTCACAGCTCTAACTGTGAAGAAACCTTTCCGTACTTGAAGATGAAATCTCTTTTCCTCTAGACGTAAAGAGTGCCCCCTTGTCCTCTGGGTTGACCGTACAGAGAACAACTCAACACCAAGTTCACCATATGGACCCCTAATATATTTGAACATGTTGATCATATCCCCCCTTATTCTCCTCTTCTCAAGAGGGAATAAATTCAGTTCCTCTAATCTTTCCTCATAGCTGAGTTCCTTCATTCCTCTTATCAGTTTGGTTGCCCTTCTCTGCACTTTCTCCAGTTCCCCAATATCCTTTTTGAGAACTGGTGCCCAAAACTGAACTGCATATTCCAGGTGAGGTCTTACTAATGATTTGAACAGGGGCAAAATGATATCTCTCTCTCTGGAGTCCATACTTCTCTTAATACAAGAAAGGACTTTGCTCGCTTTGGAAACAGCAGCTTGGCATTGCATGCTATTATTGAGCTTATGATCTACCAAAACCCCCAGATCCTTCTCCACTATGGATCCCTCCAGTTGTACTCCCCCTAGCATGTATGATGCATGCATATTCTTAGCCCCCAAGTGCATAACTTTACATTTATCAACATTAAACCTCATCTGCCACATAGTCGCCCAATTAGACAGTGTATTGAGGTCGGCTTGTAAATTGGAGACATCCTGTAAAGACGTTATTCCACTGCATATCTTGGTGTCATCTGCAAAGACAGAAATGTTACTTTTGATCCCAAAAAAGATGTTAAAAAGTAAGGGTCCCAGCACTGAACCTTGGGGTACACCACTGATAACCTTAGACCATTCAGAGTAAGAATCATTAATCACTACTCTCTGAATTCTGTCTTTTAGCCAATTTTCTATCCATTTACAAACTGATATTTCCAAACCTGTAGACTTTACCTTACACATGAGCCGTGTGTGGGGAACTGTATCGAACGCTTTTGCAAAATCCAAGTATACCACGTCCACTGCCACCCCTCTGTCCAAGGTTTTACTTACCTCCTCATAAAAAGAAATCAGATTTGTCTGACAACTTCTGTCTTTCATGAATCCATGTTGTCTGTTGCTTAAAGTGTTTTTGTTCAGCAAGAACTCGTCGATGTGGTCTTTTATTAAACGCTCCAGTATCTTCCCAGCTATAGAAGTTAAGCTAACAGGTCTATAGTTACTTGGTAAAGACTTTGATCCCTTTTTAAATATAGGCACCCTGCGCCAATCCAGTGGGACTATTCCCGTCATTAATGAGTCCCTAAAAATTAGATACAATGGCTCTGAAATTACAGAGCTCAATTCTTTTAGGATCCGTGGGTGGATGCCATCAGGGCCAGGTGCTTTATCCACCTTTATTCTGTCTAAATATTTCTGGACCATATCACTTTTGAGCCATTGTGGATCATTTGGGGCTGTGTCACTATCACCCCCATTATGGACATGCGCTACCCCATGCTCTTTTGTGTACACAGAGCTGAAGAAAGTATTTAATAAATTAGCCTTCTCTTTGTCCCCAGTCACCCACTCTAGATTATTTTGTAAAGGGCCTACATGCTCAGACTTGACCTTTTTACTATTAATATATTTGAATAATTTTTTGGGGTTTGTCCTACTATCTTTTGCAGTCTGTCGTTCGTTTTGAATTTTTGCATCCTTGATTTCCTTTTTACATATTCTGTTAAATTCTTTGTAACATTTAAATGACACTAGTGATCCTTCATTTTTATATTTTTTAAAAGCTCTTCTCTTATAGTTTATAGCTTTTTTAACTTTGGCTGTGAGCCACATAGGTTTTGTTTTTAGCCTTTTAAACTTATTGCCCATGGGAATATACTTTGCAGTGAGGTCCCAAACAGTCTTTTTGAAGAATTCCCATTTCTGTTCTGTGCCCATTGAAGCAAATATTCTCTCCCAGTCTAAGTCCTGGAGAGCAGCCCTCATCCTTGGAAAATTTGCTCTCTTGAAGTTAAGTGTTTTTATCTTACCCGTATGTATTTCTTGTTTAGCGCTAACATCAAAGGAAATCATGTTATGATCACTGCTACCCAGGTGTTCCTTTATCTGGACATTAGTAATAAGCTCTGCATGGTTTGAGATTACAAGGTCCAACAGAGCTTCATTCCTAGTTGGGGCCTCAATAAACTGGACCATAAAATTGTCCTGTAATAGGTTTATCATTTTTTGCCCTTTAACTGTCCCAGCAGTGCCATTACTCCAGTCAATTTCTGGGTAGTTAAAATCCCCCATTATTATCACTGTCCCAGCCCTTGCAGCCCTTTCCATCTGTGCAAGGAGCTGGGTCTCCACCTCCTCATTAACATTGGGTGGTCTATAACAAACTCCAACGATTAACTTTGAACTACACCCATCTAAATGCAGTTCCACCCATAATGCTTCAGACTCATCACACTCTCCATCCACCAGGTCCTCTTTCACACTTGCTTTGAGATCACTTCTCACATAGAGACAGACCCCGCCACCTTTCCTTTTTACCCTGTCTCTCCGAAAGAGTGCATAGCCACTTTTGGTGTGCGGAAAATATTGGCACATGAAGATATGCATCCTTGATATCTATTGATGCCATAAACTCTCCCCCTAGCAGGGAGGAGACCACAGCGCGTATTGGAAGGACCGGATGCGTAAAAAACGGTTCAGATCCTTCAGATCCAGGATAGGTCTGACACCTCCATTTGGCTTTGGAACGGTGAAGAGATTTGAATAAAAGCCTGAACCCTGTTCCACTATCACCCCCTGGGATAGTAAGTGATCTAAGGCCAGGAATAGCGGTCTTTGCTTTACTGGATCCCTGGGGATCCTTGACCTTAGAAAGCGAGAAGGTGGAATCTCCTGAAACTCTAGCTTGTAGCCCAGAGATACCGAGAAGACTACCCACTTGTCCCGGATCTCTTCCTGCCAGGCTTCTGCAAACTGCAGGAGCCTTCCCCCCACTCGGCCGAGCGGGGGCACCCCTTCACAAGGAAGCTTTTGGGCTCTGCTTGGCAGGCTTTTGCCAAGTCCCAAGTCTTTTTCTGCCCCTGGGCCCGGCCTTGAGCCTTTCCTGTAGAGGGAGGTTGGGAAGGCCGTCGCCACTGCTTAGAGCTTGATGCTCCGGGAGAGAGAGAATGCCTAAATGATGGACGTTTGCTCCTTTTGATTGGAAGGAGAGTAGATTTACCCCCTGAAATTCTTTGGACGAACTTGTCTAATTCTTCTCCAAATAAACGTTCCCCCTTAAACGGGAACCCAATCAAATGCTTCTTGCATGATAGCTCAGCTGCCCAATTTTTTAGCCATAGGGCCCTTCGCATGTGTACCAAAAGGAGAGACAAACTAGATGCTTGTTGGACAGAATCCAAAATCGCATCAATCATAAAACACAGAATTTGAGGTATTTCTGCATAGTTCTCCACTTCCTCACTGGGAAGGAGGCCAAGCATCTGCTTAACTTGTTCCTTGAGGAACTGACACAACCCCACGGCTGCGACTGTAGGTTGCACTACTGCGCCAGTCATGGAAAAGGAGGCTTTCAATAAGGTTTCCAGCTTCTTATCAGTTGGATCCTTAAATACCTGAGCATTATCCAAAGGACAGGTCAGGTTTCTATTCACAGATGGGACCCCCCATTTCTTGGTGAAACTTTCCTTCAGAGGATAAAGCATAGAAAACCTTTTAGGAGGAGCAAACAGTTTATTGGGATGTCCCCAATCCTCATACAACAATTTATCCATTAAGGGATGAATTGGAAAGGAAAAGGCAGTCTGTGGGGTTTTCCTGACCCCCAGGGAAGAAACAGAGGATGTTGCGACCTCAGCAGCAGGCATTCTGAATGTGGTACGCACCAATTCAGTATAATACTGCACCTGTTTTCTGAGTGCCTGGGAGGAGGAGACTCTCTCCTCTTCCTCTGATTCATCCGACTGCTCAAGATCCCTGTCCCAAGATAGGGATCTCTCCTCATTGTCAAAGGTGTCATCTGAAAGAGGAATCTCAGCAGAGGGAGGGGATCTACCCCTTTTCCTGCTATCTTTTAGGAAAACTGAAATAAAATTCATGATTCTCCCTTCAAAACCCTCCAGTGTAGCCCTAAGGGAGTCCTCAGTGACATATACCGGGGCTGAAATATTAGGAGAGGCTGCAAAACCTGACAGGAGCACTGACTCATCCTGTGAGGCTGGCTCCAGTCTTGCAGGGGGGGATGGTAACCTACAGGCATTTTTAGAACCCCTAGACCTAGGCGGTGATTTACCAGTGCCTTTGTTACCTCCCCCTGAGACCCTCTTACGAGGGGACATAGTCCTAAGCTACAAAGCAGAGGTACTAGTACAAAGTGTAATCACTGTTGTGCTCAAAGTCTCACAATAAATATATATGCTTAAACTGCACAACCTGATGCTGAGTAGGTGTCTTAGGTTTACCTGGATCCAATCCCTTAGGATGCTTACTGCCCACAGCTCCTGTGTCTCCACTTACAGCCCCCTGGTGCTCTGGGCTTTTTTTAAATTGCCGCCTGGCGCCTGCGCAGTACAGCGCCGTGCACACCGACGTGCACGGCTCGCAACCACACTCCCCCCCTCCATTAGCATGGGAGCGCGCTTAGCGTGCGTGCACGAGGACCACCGGATGTCCAGGGGGTAAGGGGACCACCATCGGAGCTGCGCGGGACCCCCAGACTACGTGGGACCCCTGTATTACCTTTATTGTGGCAGGGAGTGCAGTGGAAACATGAGTCATCTGGAGGAACCAGGCTTCACTGAGCGTGTGTATATGAAAGGCATGTAAGTATACATCAGGCTGCTCTTACTCCCTCTAGTGGTGGAAACCAGGTAAGACATACAACTACTCAATGAAGAAATCCATACATTTATATAGGATTAACTTCCCTTACCTGTCCTCGCCGCAGGAATTGCTGAAACAGACAGATTACAGCCTTCACCCATCACGGCGGGCAGAGTTGTGCCAACCTTCATGATTTTTTGGGGTTCCTTCTCAGAGGAATCTCCTTCCTGGACCTTGTAAAAGACTCTGCCAGAAACTTTCGTGCCACTATGTAAATAGTACACCAAGTCTTGTTTTCCCAGAGCCCAGTCTTCCAATAGGAGAGGACTTACAGGCAAAACCTTGTTTCTTCGGATGACGAGGCCCGGGTACCATACCATCTCGGGAGTCAAAATATCGGCCCGAGATATGGATCCGGTTTGTTGTAGCCCTTAGGCCTCCGCAGGGACCTGCACAGAGATTTCTTCATAGCACATGTTTTACGTGACCAACCACCATAGACACTGGCGAAAAAACTGAGGTGCCTCCCATATGGGAGGGGTTATATAGGGGAGGAATTCTCCTTAATTGAGGGTTAACCAGTGTCCAATCACCAGGTGCCTATATAACCCACTATGTAATGAAACTCCTGTGTCCCGTGATGTATGATCAAGAAAGGTAATTTATAATAACATTCAATTACAATATGACTTGTATAGCAATTGTATACCCCAGTGATGGCCCTGGCACCCTATTAGGATCACCCTTGGCAATCCTATTGGACACCTTGGAGGAGGGGGGAGGAGCTGGAAGCCGCCATGGAGGAGAGGACTCGAAGCCGAGCCGCTGTACCACTCTGCCTGCCACTTGCCATGATGGGGTAAGTGCTGGACCGACCAGCAAACAGCACAGGGGTGGGGGTGGCTTGGTGAGGGCTACTCGGGGAGGATGGGAGGTTGTCCCCCCCACAAAAAAAAACAGCCGCCACTGGATATCATCTTGGCTTGGCCAACCAAGTGGCCATTGCATAGACACATGTGCGCCATCAATAAATTTGTTTTGTTTCGTTTCGTATGAAAATTTATTCATATTTCGGAATTTGTGTCCGAAATTCATTTTGGATTTGTACAAAATAGAAATTTTCATTAGATTTGTAAACTTTTCGTAAAATAACGAAAGTTCATTATGATGAATTTATCATTATGAGGGGCTCCCACCATCCCTGTGCTGTGCTGACTTCCTGGAGTTTTAACCTTTTAGGTTCATTAACTTCGTAAAAATGACGACTGCTCGTTATGATGAGTTTATCATTATGAGGGGTTCCCACCATCCCTGTGCTGTGCTGACTTCCTCTGGTGAACAAAACACCAGTCACGTTTCTGTTATAACAGAATTTGGATCTGAAATTCTGAAATTCGTTAATGAAATTTTGTATTTCGTATAAAATTCGTAAGCATAGAAATTCCCATAGGGTTCCCACCATCCCTGTGCTGAGTTCCCAGGTCTGTACACCCGCTGTGCCCATTATGAGGGGTTCCCACCACCCTATGCTGACTTCCTGGGGTTTTAACATTTAGGTTCGTTAAATTTTCGGAACAATTACGACTTTTCGTTATGAATTTGGAACCGAAATTCGTAAATGAAATTTCGTATTTTGTACAGAATTCGTAGGCATAAAAATTCATATTTCGGATTCGTACGAATGTACGAATTTTCAGAAATTCGTACGAATTTTTCGATTTGTATGAAACTAATCGCACATGTCTAGTGGCCAAAGAGTCCGAATCTGGAGGGGAAGACCGAGAAAAGATGGAGGGCTCATGACATCACAGCGCTGGAGGAGATCATTTTCAAGCTAAATCTGCCATAATGTGCTAGTATAATGTGCATACTAGCACATCATGGCTAAAAGCTCCTGTGGTCTTTTTTTTTTTTTTTCCCGCGGGATAAATTCCGCTTTTAGTAAAATGGCTTTTGAAATGCCATTAACGAGTTGAAGCTTGTTTGAAATTTTAATGGCTGTGTTTTCACATACACTTTAAGTTTTGTTATTCATTTGAATATTGTAACCACCACTTAATTTAAGCCGACAAAGTAGAAGCAACACGGCAGATGGAGCTTCGCTGTCAGGCCTAAAACAATCACAGGCCAAAAAAAAAAAGTGTTTTCTCTCTCAGCAACAAGAAGTTGATTGCCGCGCTCACAGAAGACCTGCTGCTGAAGGCAGAGTGTAAATATGTGCATGTAAATAAGAGATCCAACCCAAATTACTATTGTCATTGTGTGCTTCTCTCCAATGGGCATCTGCTGTGTGGGAAGGCTGGAGTATAGCTTTCCTGACAATCCTCGACATCTATTATTAATACTGCTTACAATGTTGACTTGCTGCAGGTTTATGGTAGTTACATTTTTTCCAATCTAAACTTTTTAAAACTCTGAGAGTGAAAACTTCGTAGTGCGGGATATGCAATGCAAATGAGCAATCAGTCCTTATTTCCCCACAACAGCCGTTCTTATTAAAATGGTAATAAGGTCAGCGGTCTCATGCAGGGTTGGCACATGCCTAATGATTTTTTTTTTTTTTTTTTTTAGACTTTAGAACATAACTACTTGTCCTGAGGTACTTTGATTAAACTTTCAATGCATTCAAAATGTGGATAAGGTCAAGTAAAAAAAACAACTATTTGCCTACTTGCAGGTGCCAACAGCTTTTCAAAAGCAGCACACATTTGCATAGAGGTACATTTAAAAGGAATGTACAATGCTTTGTACATACAGTATTTTGTTTCATTATTATGGAGAAGAAAAGAATAAGAAGAAATAAAAACATAAAAGCTCAGAATCATTACCTATTGTATTTTAATATCATGCTCTCTTTTGTCCAATCAGCTAAATAATGCTGACCATCATGACATTTAGCGGCAGAAAAAAATGTACTGTTGGGGAGTACTGGACTGAAGTTAAAGCAGAAAAAGTGATTTTAAATGTTTTATTTTTTTTGTAAAATATTTATTGGATTATTAAAATACAGAGTATAAACCAGCCTACAATGGAAAGTATAGAGCTGGGAAACTCTAATACACACGACTGGACTTTTCGATGGACTAGGTCAGATGGTCTTCCCGACGGAATTTCGGTGGAGGTCCGATGGACTTTCCGAAGTGAATGGACTTGGCCACACATGACCGGCCTAAGTACATTTGAAAGTCCGTTCATTTTGAACGTGATGAAGTAAACGGGACTAAACAAGGAAGTTCAATAGCCAGTAGCCAATAGCTGTGCTTGCGTGGTATTTGGTCCGTCGGACCAGCACACAGACGAGCGGTCTTTCCGATTTTTAGTCCGTCGGAATTGAGTCCGTCGGATAGATTTGAAACATGTTCTATTTCTAGGCCCATTGGATTTTTTTCCCGAAAAACGACCGGACTAGCCCACACACGATCAAATTTTCCAACGGACTGATCCCGGCGGACCTAGTCTACCAGAAAGTCCGGTCGTGTGTACACAGCATAAAACACGGTAGCAGTCCAATGTATAAGATAAGTAAGGGGGAATAAAGGGTGGGGGGGATGTTATTGGGGAGGTGGAGGGAGTAGAGGAAGGGGGAAAAGGGTTGTATTTACCTGTAAACAATGCTATATTACAGGATCTGACTTGGAGGCAACCTCCATTGAAATCTATAGGTACAGGTTGGCTTGAAGTCGCCATGAAGTATTACAGGAGCCTTTTCTGAAGTCGGAGTGACTTCACTAGTTTACATTAAGACAGCTCTCATTCATTTCAATGGAATTTCTTATGTCCAGTGACTTGGGGCGACTTGAGGTCTGACAAGTCGGCTCCCAAGTCGCTGTAGTGTGAACTGGCGCTCAGGAGTGGAAGTATCCTTATCTGTATTAGAGTAAAGACTGTTATAAGTGGTAAAAAATAAAAATATTGATAAATAAGGTTGCACGTCTGGGACTAGGGGATTGTGGCCAGTGAACAATACTAGAACAGTGGCACAACGAGGGAGGCTCAAAGTGAGAGGGAGTTGGAAGGATTGGGCAGATCAGATATTTTGAGTTTGCAAAAAGTTTTAATGGGATCTTGTTTCAAGTACCAGTCAGTATATCAGAATGGATGTATGATAGATGATAATTCTTCGGTAGTGAAAAGCTATTTTTGTTATTTTTTGTCTTTGGCCACTTGCCGACCAGACGCAGTCATTATACTGTCGTGGGTCGGTTCGCTCTCGCTAATCCCCATAGCTGTACGTCAGTCCCTTTAACAGCTATAACAGGCATGCACATGCCGTCGGAGGGGGGGCACACGCCCGCTGCGCGGCAGAGGAGCTGATGCATCTGGCTGGCGGCTGCAATGTCCGCTGGCCAAGCACAATCACTTCGCAGAGAGCCAGAATGGGAATCTGTCAATCTAAACAAACAGATCCCCGTTCTGACGTGGAAGTAAAGAGTGATCGTCTGTTCCAAGTGATTAGGAACAGCGATCTCTCTGTTCTTCCAGTCAGTCCCCTTACCCCTACAGTTAGAAACACCTCCCAGGGAACACATTTAACCCCTTGATTGCCCACTAGTGTTAACCCCTTCCCTACCAGTGTCATTTATTGTCAGAAACCATGAATCAGACTTAGACAGAAGTACAGTTAAATCGCACTTGTTTAATAACCCTTTCATGACTAAGCCCATTTTTGGCATTTGGTGTTTACAAGTTAAAATCCATATTTTTTACTAGAAAATTACTTGGAACCCCCAAACATTATATATATTTTTTTAGCAGAGACTCTAGAGAATAAAACGGAGATTGTTGCAATATTTTATGTCACACGGTTTTTGTGCAGCGGTGTTTTAAACGCAACTTTTTGGGAAAAGGGACACTTTCACGAATTAAAAAAAATAAAACAGTAAAATTAGCCCAATTTTTTTGCATAATGTGAAAGATAAAGTTACGCCGAGTAAATAGATACCAAACATGTCACACTTTATAATTGCACGCACTCGTAGATTGACGACAAATTACGGTACCTAAAAATCTCAATAGGCGACGCTTTAAATTTTTTTTACGGTTACCAGGTTAGCGTTACAGAGGAGGTCTAGTGCTAGAATTATTGCTCTCACTCTGACGATCGCGGCGATACCTCACATGTGTGATTTAAACACCGTTTACATATGCGGGCGTGACTTCCATATGCGTTTTCTTTGCTTCGCGGGGACGGCGGGCGCTTAAAACAATTTTTTTTATTTTATTTATTTTAAAATGACTAAATTGTTTTTAAAAATAAAATAAAAAATTTGATCACTTTTATTGCTGTCACAAGGAATGTAAACATCCCTTGTGACAGTAATAGGTGGTGACAGGTACTCTTTATGGAGGGATCGGGGGTCTAAAAGACCTCCCACCCCTCCTTTACACTTCAATGTATTCAGATCGCCAAAAACTGCGATTCTGAATACCGTATATATTTTTAAAACCGGAGCCATCGGCAGCAGAGTAAACGGGAAGTGACATCATGACGTTGCTTCCGTGTTTACTATGAGGAGACTGGAACGAAGCCGATTACGGCTTTGTTCCAGTTCCTCCCCAGCAGCCGGAGGCAGCGGACATGGAATCGGTGCTCCCGATCAAGCGGGAGCACCGGTAACAGCGTCGGGAGGCGGCGGGAGGGGGGGACGTCCCCTCCCGCTCCTCCGGCATAACAGAAGGAATGTCAGCCAAGCAAGTCTTTAACAGGAACACTGGAGAGCATCTCTAGAGATGAGACCAAGGCAAAGGCAGAGATCATCTAGACTGGACAGCTTAAAGTGGAAGTAAACTCTCCTATCGTTTTCAGCCAAGGAAGCTGCCATCTTTGCCTCTGTTTAATCTTCAACTGCTATGGTCCTGCACATGTGATTCGTTGGGTGGTTTGATAATTTGGCTGAGAGCACAGCCAATGTGCAGTTAGCATTCCCGGCATGCCTTTTTTTTAAACTGTTTAAATCGATGGGTTTACTTCCACTTTAAGTAGGCAGGACTGATGAGCAGGATATCATCAACAGGCGAGTCACTGTGGAGAGATAGGAGCTGGCAATTAGCCAACAGCTGAGCGGCCAGCTCAGAGAAGGAAGGCCTGGGCCCAACCCTGACATTTATACAGTAATCAATTAATTTTTATAGCACTGATCGATCGCTGTATAAATGTCACTGGACCCAAAAAAGTGTCCAATCTGCAATGTCGCAGTCCAGCTAAAAATCGCTGATCACCGCCATTACTAGTAAAAAGAAAAAGAAATTGTAATAAAAATACCATAAACCTCTCCCCTATTTTGTAGATGCTTTAACTTATACACTTATTGCGATTTTTTTTTTTACCAAAAATATGTAGAATACATATTGGCCTAAACCGATGAAGAAATTTTTTTTATTTTTTATTTTGAGGATATTTATTATAGCAAAAAGTAAAAAATATTGTTTTGTTTTTTTTTCAAAATTGTCACTCTTTTTTTGTTCATAGCACAAAAAATTAAAACCGCAGAGGTGAGTGATCAAATACCACCAAAAGAAAGCTCTAAAAAGGCCAATTTTGTTTGGGTACAGCGTCGTACGACCCCACAATTGTCAGTTAAAGCGACACAGTGCAGTATCGCAAAAAATGGCCTGGTAATTAAGGGGGAAAATCTTGTGGGGCTGAAATGGTTAATGCCTTATTTATTTTTTATCCTGTAGTTTTGGTCTGGAATTCTACTTAAAGTGTTGTAAACCTATGGCATTAAATATAAAGAAAGCATATCCCTCGGTGTGTACTTGTTTCTGTTAAAAGCATTAACCTCCCTGGCGGTATGATTCGTTCTGGTATTAGGTGCTGAAAGCGGTACAATTATTTTGCATGGAAATTTGGCGTTTTATATTGTAGTCCTGTAATTCTTAGGAATAACTCTCTTAAATCTGTTCAAACCAGAGTCTAGCAGACATCCCGGGTATGATAAAGTTTATAATATAATAAATAATAATAAAAATTATTCAATAATTTAATCAAATCCTAAAACACTGAAAAAGGGACACTTTTTGGTTGCTATGGACAATCTCCAAATTCCAGCCATAAAAAACAGTATTTATAATATAAAAGTGCATGCAGGGCATTGCACAGACCACTAGGGACAAAGGGGGTGTGTATTTTTTTATACAGTACTGTAATCTGTAAGATCTGTAAGATTACAGTACTGTGTGTGTTTTGTGTACTTTTACTTTTTTGAATTTGGCGCCGATCTCTGCTCCCGTGCGTCGTAACGTCACAGGGAACGGAGCTCGGTGGCATTCGAGCACTGCGTGAATTGAGCGGAGGACGGCTCGATGGACATCGCTGGATCCAGGGGACAAGGTAAGTAACTTCTCCATGTCCTCCCTGTATCCAGCGATGCAATCCCGAGTCTGGCTCGGGGTTACCGCTTGTGGAACTAAAATCCCAACCCAAGCCAGACTCAAGATCACCGCTAGGGAGGTTAAGTGTCGTTTTTTTGCTGCTTTCTATCAGCATGAATCACTTCTGGTTAGTTAACCTGACACCAAGAGAAAAAAGAGACAGTTGATTGACAGCCTTATCTCTGTTCCAGTGTGCTGTGTAAAGGGGGTGTGTCCCTTCCCTCCAATCAACTTTCAGAGCTCTTCTCACTGATCTCTTGCAGAGTGTAAATTCGTAAATTCAGCTCTCTGCTCCCTTTTTCTGAACTCTCAGATAAACTTACAAATTCAGCACGTTGAACAGATGTAGAGAAGAGAAAACTGCAGCTAAACAGATACAAGTTATGTAGCAGATTTGTTTCATCTCTGTGTATCACATGAGGATAGTCCCTTTACTGAATAAGGATTTACAACCACTTTAAGGGGCTCATTTACACCAGATGCAGTCAGTGGCGTTGCTGAGGGGGGGGGGGGGGGAAGTCCGCACCTGGGTGACACCCACTGGAGGTGTGACACCGTTCTGAGGCTGACAAAAGCCCTGGCTCCCTTAGGCAGTTTTTTCTTCAGCTGGCCCGTAACACACCTCCAGCGCTGCAGCATGTGTCCTACTCCTCCTCTCTTCACTCCTGTGCTGATGCCTGAACCGGTGTCACTATCTATTCTCTGCCCAGGCAGCACGGCTGCACACTGTGTGTCCTCTCCAGGTGCCGCCCAGGGCGTTTTGTGTACCTGAGCCCTGAGCTGGTGCGGTAACAGGCTGAGGGGGGCTCTTGTGATGGGTGGGGTGTTCTGTCCAGTCCTCTACTGCCTGAGCTGAGATGTTGTGATGAGTGGGTTGAGCCGCTCAGAGTTGGTGGGATAAAAGCAGACTCTGGCCTCCTGTTCTGTATTGTTAGTGTGGGGTGGGGTGGGGTGGGGGGGGGGGGTGCTAGTTGCTTGATGACGAGATGTTGGTTTTTGCTGATGTACAGCTATATAACTAATATAGCTGTACAGTAGCACACCCCCCATTCCTGGTTATTAGACCAGCTCAGGGTGGGTGGCTCAGTCAGCTACTATAACTATATATAATATAGATGTGTAGAGCAGCATCCCATCCATCCCACCACCCCTGCCAGTTTTCTGATCGTCTGCTGATGGGGGGGAGCTGCTGGACACATCTATATTATATATAGTTATGGTAGCTGACAGAGCCGCCCACCTTGAGCTGGTCTGATAACCGGGAATGGATGGGGAGGGGTACTTCTTTTTCCACCACCCATGTATAGTAGCTGAGCCAACCTAAGCTGGTCTGTTAAGGGGGGGTGGTGTGGGTGGGGTGTCCACAGCTCAGGTGTAGATAGACAGTGACCTACGCCCACATCAGATTCGTTCAGCGAGCAGAAGGTCACAGCAGCATCTTGCCATCTTCCCTGGCTGCAGCCACCAGCTACTGTCCACCATGCCCACAGTCCAGCAAGCAACTCACCATGTTGTTGGCAGGTCACAACAACTTCCCTGCGTCCTTCAGATCCTGTCCAGCAAGCACACTATATTAGAAGGTCAGTTCCAAAATCCAAATCAAATCATCATTGCCAAGGATGCCATTGTCTGCTGTCCCCAGGGTAGTGTTATATGGGGAAAAAATTCATTCCCTACAGCAGGGGTCTCCAAACTTTTCAAACAAAGGGCCACTTTAATGTCCTTCAGACTTTAGGAGGGCCAGATTGTGGCCAGCAGGGGCAGAAAATGTCACGGGCCCAGCATCCGTGAGAATAAATATGGCGCCAGGGTTGGTGGTCAATAGGAGGAGGAGTATTCCCCCTATTAGTAGGAGGAATAGTATTCCATCATTGGTATCAGTGGAAGATATAATGCCCCATTTTTGGTGGCAGTGAGAGGAATATTGCCTCATATTAGTGGAAGGAGTTGTTTTCCAAGGGCCGCAAAAAGGCTAGCAAAGGGCCACATCTGCCCCTCGGGCTGCAGTTTGGAGACCCCTGCCCTACAGTAACGTAAGCACTGAATGTCTAATGCTGAGACTTGTAGCTTTGAGTTGTAGTACGCTGCAAGGTGTCCTGTGATAAGCAGGAGAGAGCATGACATTCATCTGCTCCACTTCCAATCACAGGAAGCCTTGCATGCAATGGAATGAATACAATGGTCTTTTTTAGGGTTGCGGCGATACCACTTTTTTAAGAACCGATAATTCTTTTCAAGTACTCGCTGATACCGATTATTGATACTTTTTTAAAATGTCATGTGAGAGTGGCACTAACATGGAGGAGGAGGAGTGGACGGTGTGATTTAAAAAAAAAAATGTATACCTTTTTTTTTTTTTTTTTTTTTACAATTTAACTTTTAAATATTTATTACATTTTTTTTTATCAGCCCTGTTTGGGGGGAGGGGGGGGGGGGCATTGGTCAGTTATAGACCCCTGACATCTCCCCTTTGAGACAGGGAAAGGGACTGAGGACAGGAATTCTCTTTCTCCGCAGCCTCAGCTGCACTGAAGATGAATGGACAGGAGACAGCGGTTCCTCTCCATTCATAAACCAAAGCATTGTAAACACAGATTATGATGCTTATTAATAAAAGGACAGTCAGTGATCACTGATTCTGCTTATTCAGAAAAGGAAGGAGCTGGTAAATTACATATTTACCGGCTCTTTCCTCCACTTTCTATCCTGATAGTTCTGGGACCGGAGGAATACAGAGGCAGACACGGAGGGAGACCAGAGGAGGACACAGGGGCAGTTGGGAGGATCGGTGCAGGCAGTTACAAGCACCAGTCTCCCTGTATAGCTTTCAATAAAGCAGCTGAAAGCTGTGGGAGGGAGAGGAGGAGAAGTGGTTGTCAGCTGTTTTATTGAAAGCTATACAGGGACATTGGTGCTTGCCCCCACTACGGCATCGATCACCTGTGAGGCTGCCCAGGTATCGGATTAAGCATTGCAAATACTTGTGCAAATACTCGTGCAAATGCTCGGTATCGGCATCGATACTGATACTAATATTGGTGCAACTCTAGACTTTATGAAAGGAGGTGGAGTACAGGGAGTGACCTGCTATGATCAGTGCACTACCGCTGGAAAACAAGTCTCCGTGTCGGACATTCAGCACTTAGATGGTGGGGGCTGAATGAAAGCAAAGGTTTTACCAAATGGAGTGGCAGCCAAAAAAAGGACTGGGGGAATCAATAAGGGTCACTTATTTTTACACCGAAAATTCACCAAAATTGTTTTATTCCTGAAGTTCAGCATTAACCCCTTGCTGACTGGCCCACGCCAATATACGTCTGCAGAAGGGCAGGTACAGGCATATTAACATACCTGTATGTTGCCCTTTAAGACGCAGCATTGTGGGGTCCCGTGATCATCTCACGGAGAGGAAGAATGGGAAAATACTGATGTAAACAAACATTTCCCCATTCTTCCTAGTGACAGGACACTAATCACAGCTCCCTGTGATCGGGAGCGGTGATCAGTGTCATGTCACACGTGGCCCCTCCCCCCCACAATTAGAATCACTCCCTAGGACACACTTAACCCCTGCAGTGCTCCCTACTGGTTAACCACGTCACTGCCAGTCACATTTACACAGTAAAGTGCATTTGTAATCACACTGATCAATGTATAAATGTGAATGGTCCCAAAATAGCGCCAAAAGTGTTAAATCTATCCCCATAATGTCACAGTCATGATAAAAATCACAGATCGCCGCCATTACTAGTAAAAGAAAAAAAAAATAATAAAAATGCCATAAAACTATCCTCTATTTTGTAGACGCTATAACTTTTGCGCAAACCAATCAATAAACGCTTATTGCAATTTTTTTTTACCAAAAATATGTAGAAGAATATGTATTGGCCTAAACTGATTTTTTTGGGGGATATTTATTATAGCAAAAAGTAAAAAAAATGGCTTTTTTTTTCAAAATTGTTACTCTTTGTTTATAGCACAACAAATAAAAACCGCAGAGGTGATAAAATACCACCAAAGGAAATCTCAATTTGTGGGGAAAAAAGGATGTCAATTTTGTTTGGGAGCCACGTCGTACAACCGTGCAATTGTCAGTTAAAGTGACGCAGTGCCGAATCGCAAAAAACACTCTGGTCTTTGCCAGCCTAATGGTCCGGGGTGAAAAGGTTAAAGAAAAAATATGTACAATACCACTATATATTCTCTTTAAATGGAGCAATGGGGGGGGGGTTATCTGTTCTGTTTAGGTGGGAATTCAGTGAACTGAGTAAGGCAGGGGTGAGCAGTAGTAAATTAGGACATATATTAGGCCTCTATATGTATTTTTTTTTTTAATCAAAACTTTTTTTATTGACAAGGATTATGGATAACTGTACAGTACAATAAAAAGATATACATAGAAAATAGTAACAGAAGTGTATATGTAGCACTAACCACCGAAGGAGCTGCTGGTTATTTTTGGGCTTACCGTTACCTTCCATTCTCCTTGTGACACATCTAGGGGATGTCCCGTGGTAGATGACCCAGTAACTTGAGACTGACAATAGATTCACTTGAATGGATTTTATTTGCAAAAACTCAAACCATTGAACAGTCTTTCAACTTGGGATCAGAGGGTTGGAAAAGGTAGTTCAGGTACTCTCAATGTCAAAGTCCAGAAAACATTAAAGAACTTGCTTACTTTGACTGCATCCAGAGAATAACCATTCGGAGCTGGATGAACACTCAGGTTGGACAGTCCCTCTCTCACTAGCAGCCAACAAGGTGCTTACTCAGGAACAAAGTCTTTGTCACACACGTTGTTGCAGAACACGTAGGGAAACTAAGCTGTAGAACACTTGTAGGATACCTGGATCTTTCAGCCCACTTCGCGATATCCATAAGACCGGATTCTCTCGGTTACTTCAGCCCTTCCAGGCCCTTTTAGTTTTCTTGCCTTGGGCTAGCCAGCCCAGAGGCATTAAAGTCAGGTGGATCCACACCCCAGGCCATGGCCTTCCTGGGGGCTGGTCAGGAGGACCAGGACCAAGTAGTCAGCACATCATACTGGCCCGGAACCCCGATCCACGTGACGTCCGTATCTTAAATACCCCCTCCCAGAGGGCACAGCGAGAGGGCCACTGCCACTGACCTGGCTCCGAAAGAGAGCAACTTAAGCGCCTGACCAGACCATAATTCCACACCCGCCACAAGAGACAGTGCCCCCTGTGGCTAGGCTCATCTCAGACTGACACAGAAGTCCAATTTAGGCAAATAGACCCAAACCAAACTGTAGTTTGGGTAAAGTTTAACATTGAAAAACCTATAGTGTGTGCTCTTCAGGAGCCCGCCGTTACATAAACATAATGTATATACCCAAATGCAGAGTATGCAGTTACCTAGTAGCAAGCCCATATAATCTTGTTTCTGGTAAAACTTGAAACGAAACAAAAGAAGGGAAAAAAGAAAAAGAAAAAAGGAAAAAACACCTTCCTCTGAGCTCGTTTGTGGGCAAGTGCACCGAATGATGTTTCATCTACACGTTTTATATATATATATATATATATATATATATATATATATATATATATATTATAGGAGAAGTCCCAAGCTCAGGAGGAAAACCAAGAAAAAATTAAAGGGTCTAGAACTGTAACAATCTATCAATTACTAACTGCGGAGATTTGGGATATCCAGCCAGCTCTGCCATATAAAGTTGAACTTTTTAACCACATTGCAGTTGGTGTAAGTTTCCTAGCAAGGTATAGTAGTCTGGTTACCATAATATGAATACCTTTTAGGATACATTTCAGCGTCAGTCACCCCTAGGAGGCACACCAATGAGGTAGATGGTATGGGCATTTGGGCCAAAGTGGAGTCTAAGTGACCTCCATCCGATTTTTTTGTAAGCTTTGGACAGCACCAGATCATATGTATGAAGTCTCCCCTATGGATGGTACATTTTGGAACAGGTGTGCGGTAGGACCTATGTAGTATGAATAATTGCAACAGTTTGAGATGCCAGCTCTGACACAACCGGGATTGACTCTAATGCCATCTCTATATGTATTTGATAAAATAGCTATTTTAGCAAAATATTAGTAAAATATACCCTTCTGGATCTGAAATTAAAAATATGTTTGTTTTTTTCTTTGAGAAACAGACTAAAGCAAAGGATAAATCCGCCATTATGGATACACTAAAGTGTGTATACAACAAGTTCTAAAGTGTCTATACAACATATGAGGGTGACAGACTTTTCCACATTTTCCTTTTGAATACAAATTGAACATTACAACACTGGTAGTGCTCACTCAGAGCTCTCCTGTAAGGTCACCTAAGTGCTTGCCTCTCTCCCCTTGATATCAACTTCAGAGAAGATACTTCCACTGCAGTTCTGATTACAACCTTCATCTAGAATGTGAGGATTCAATATTAAGACGTCCGGTCCTTATACTGTTTTCTTGTTTATTATTTGTAGTTATACTTTACTTATGAAGGCATACATATTAAAATGATATTAAAGGTTATTAATACATATCATGATCATATTCTGAATGTATTAGAGCCAGAGCAATGACTTCCCAAAGTGTTGTATTAGACAACTTAATGCAGTTAGAATTGTCAAAGTTAGGAAACCAAACATCTAACAACTTAAAAAAGAAGCTGTAAAAAAGTAAGGTGGGAAAAATAATAACTGTATGGTAGGTTGAGAGATGTTGGAGAGTGGGAGCCTTTGTCGATGAGAGAAGGTCTGTTGGAACATCCGATATGCTGTTGCAAATGTTTATCTTGTTAAACTCACTGAAAATCAATAAAGAAATATTGAAATTGAGAGAAGGTCTGTTAACTTGGAGTGGATATAGGGGTTCAGAGACTATTAAGCAATGATCAAAATTTACTGGTAGGATATGGGTGACCCATGGGTCCCAGATCTTCAGCTAAATTTTTTTTTTTACTTTAGCTATGGAAAGAGTTGGAACTTATAAAAAAAACCTTTGTCCAATCAGGGGGATTTCCTTTTGCTTTCTGTTCTAAAGACTCAACAGGTAATCCACCAGGAAGGGCACATCAGCAATCAAGATGGCGACCATAGACGTCCCTCTGTTCTGTATGTCCCACTGAGAAGGGCTGCGCGGGCACGTTTGTGTGCACCTATGCACATGCGCACACGCTTGCGCACTAGTGCTGCATGAAATGCCGACATTGACGTGTACGCGCGCGTGTCCGGTGTCGTTTGTGGTGCTAACAGACTATTTAAACTGCCTTATTTCCTTGGATCGGTGCTGTCTGGTCTACAGCGTTACCTATGATCCCTGATTATTGTTTGCCTGTATCTGTTCCAGTTGACCGTACCCAGCTTGCTCCTGTCTCCCCCTGCTTATCTAATAAAAAAGAAAATCTGCCTGCCTGCACCTGACCTCAGCTTGTTTTGACTACGTTCCTGCCTGCCAGCCTGTTTCCAAACCTGCCTTTATCTGAGACCACATTCCTGCCTGCTCCATCTGCTACCTCGCTGGCTGCCAGAACCTGTCTGCACCTGACCCCGCTCTACTGTCTACCTGCCTGCACCTGCCTGAGCTCCAGTTTCCAGTCCGACAGCTGTTCCTGGGTCCGTTCCAGTTCCTGCTTCAGTTCCAGTCCAGCTTGTCTACCAGCAACCTAGCCATTCACTCAGCACTCCGCGCCTCCTGTTTTCTCTATCTGGGGCCTTGAGTCAGAGGTATAAGAGAGGCCTCCCTCTGCATACCAGACTCTACCACCAGGTACATGACATAATCCCTCCCAAGTTAGGAGAAATCGACCGGTGTCTTCATTGGAAGAGTTTTCCTAACCTTCTGTTCTGGTGGCATCTGTTAAATTTAGATTTCCCATCTCTCTTATGCCAAATAGAGAGGGTGAATTTGCCTAATGGGGGCTGTCCACAATAAACCTGATAGGATTGCCAAATCTACCCCCACTTTTTTTAAACTAAAAGAAAAATGGAATTTAGGTATACTTTAACAGCGTAATGATTTTTCATATTTGAAATAATATTTTCTTATATTAAATAAAGATCAAATATTTTTATGATATTAAATATTATCTAATATTTATCATAGCTTGTTCTAAGTCTTAAAGAGGAACCTCACTCACTATTTTTTTACTTCCCTTTTTGCATGTTATGCAAGGTTGTCCTCAATTCACATACCAATCTCCCCAGCAAATCCAGTGTTGTCCTGCTGTGATCTACTGTTCAGGTGCCATAGATGTCCTGCATTGCCATCTTCTCCTCTGACATCATTGGGAGCCTGGCTGCTTCTTTTGGGTTTTTATCAGTCAGTTTTCAGTCAGACCCCAGATGGCACACAATAGGCCTGCTGTTGTGTGTCTCTTTTCCTGAAGTCTTCTGGAATGTGATGGAGGTTGTGGAAGCCAAAGGACATCATTCTTGCCTAGGCAAGAATGGAGATGGGGACAGGGTTGTAGTAAAAACAAAAAGAAGAGCCTTTTCATATTGCAGAGGAAGTTGCAAGGAACAAACCTCCTTTTGGAGAGTGAAGGTCTGCTTTAAAGAGACCCAGTCATGTACTAAAATCCAGCTAAGGACAAACCTGTAAAGAAGAGGATGAATACTTACCTCTCCTGCTGCCTGCACTGCCGAATTATCTTCTTGGACCCTTACAGTTTGTACTAGTTCTCTCATCTTTACGCCAATGCAGGAGAGAGGGGGACCATAGAGTTCGACATTTCCAGTGGACTGTGTTGGACTATTGAGCAGAGAGAAATAAGTACATATGCCCTTTATTGAAAACATTTTAGTACTTGATAAGGTCTCTTTAAACCAAGCTGGAGACACTTGGAATCTCATTCTACATGTTAATAATTTTGGAGTCAACAATGAATCCATTATAATAGAGATCTTGTTTTGGTGTTAAAGATTTAGCGTGAATGAACATCAAGTTTAAATTGAAATTGACTCTAGTAGTATATGAATCCTATTGCCAAATGACCTTTTCATATGAATGAGTCGGTTTTTAAGTGATTTGCTATTGGCATTTTAATATTGAACGATTTCCTTAACAGGCTATAAATTCGGGTGCAATGATGATAAATCTTATCAGTCAGAATATGTCATGACTGGTATAATTATCCCTCTGTATTTTACTCTGGTATATGATAGATGTACACCTCTCTTGTAATTAACAGATGAAGTGCGCACGCTATACCAGCCACTGGAAAGGGCATTTGCACATTTTGTTTTCGACTTTCAGCCCTCAGCCAGGAGGAACTCCTGTCTATAAATTCCTGGCTGATTTTTAATCTTGAGAGGTCGCAGCTCCAAGAGCACATTATAGAAAAGGTTCGGTGGTTCTATTTCATTTCTATGATCTGTTCATCAAAGCAATGTTTTCCAATCCTCCTGCAGTCTTTTCTTATTTCTTCAACATTTTCTGAAGCTAGAGGGATTTTTAATCCTAAGTGTGTTCAAACGGATGGAAAACTCTGCATTGTCCTAACAAAGTACGAGGGAATTCATACAAATTTATGGTTTAGAACCTTTTATGTAAATTTGATAAAAATCAAAGTAAAACTTTAAGCTGGAGCATTGAGCATGCATTCCGGAGTGGTTTTCTCAATCCTTTTATCTAAGTTTGTATTAAGAATTGTCTATACTGGTCAGGCAAGTTATTCTATCTGATGTCGGTGCAGAAGCCCTTAGTGCAAAAAAATAGGGCTTGGCTACTGTCAAGGTTTAGTTTAAAGAAGAAGTAAACCCCGATGGGTTTCACTTCCTCTTTTGCTCCCCAAAAGGCCTGCAAGGTAAAAGCATATAGGCTAGTATGCATCGCATATATGACACTTACCTGCAAACGAAGCCCGCACTGTCCCCTGTGCAGGCCTCGTTCATCTTCGCCCCTCCTCCAGGGCCCATGGACATTGGCTCTTTAACTAGCCGGAGTCGCGTGACGCCACTTCTGCATATGCGCATGGGTGTCGCCAGTCACAGCACGCGCTGGGGAAGAAGTGCCACGGTGGTCCTTTTTTTCACACCGCATGCACCGATGATGACAAGACTAAATGACGTTTAGGAGATATTTCCACTACCTATAGGTAAGCCTTATTCGTGTGTGGCATAATCCAATTGTTTCTCTTTAAAAAATTCTGATGGACCTAGAAATAGAACATGCTTTAATTCTCTCCATCGGTAAGAGTTTTCTGACGGAGAGTCCGGTCGTGTGTACGTGGCATAAGTTTTGGCGTAACGAAATGGACCATCATCTCAGTCCAGTAAAATAGACACTGATAACGCATAGGTCAAATCCAATATAAAGATAAAAATATCTAACAGTTGATAACTAGTTTCTCAGGAATGATTGCTTGGGGTGTCTGCTGTTGCTTATCTGTGCTGAGAGATAGGAGGATCGTCTTAGCCAAATACTTCAACTTTATCCCACATAATGGTCAGACACACCACCACCTGATAAGTTTGAATGTACTACACAAAATGTCTGCATATGACAGGAAACAATTTAAATTGGGAGTAAACTCCCATGCATGATTTGTACCTATAGGTAAGCCTATAATAAGGCTTACGCATACTTATAGCATAGCTCCCAACTGCCCCTGATTTGGAGCAATGTCCCTCTGTCCCACATTCCTCCTCATGTGTCAATCATTTTGGTCTGATCCATATAGTTGTATATAAAAATGCACTTTTTTTTTTTCAAAAAGTGTTTTCCAGCACTAAACCTTTCATCTGATTTCTATATTGCTGCATTTGTAAATTCCAAAAGCCAATATAAAGGAATAGTAATGGTAAAAAAATGCACTTGTGGGTTTAACCAATTTTGTTTTTTGTACAATTCTCCTTTAACCACGTCAGCCCCGGAAGATTTTACCCCCTTCCTGACTAGAGCAATTTTTGCGATTCGGCACTGCGTCGCTTTAACTGACAATTGCGCAGTCGTGCGACGTGGCTCCCTTACAAAATGTATGTCCTTTTTTCCCCACAAATAGAGCTTTCTCTTGGTGGTATTTGATCACCTCTGCGGTTTTTATTTTTTGTGCTATAAACAAAAAAAAGAGCGAAAAGTTTGAAAAAAAAAACATTATTTTTTACTTTTTGCTATAATAAATATCCCCCAAAAATAAATAAAAAAACTTTTTTTTCCTCAATTTAGGCCGATACGTATTCTTCTACATATTTTTGGTAAAAAGAATCGCAATAAGCGTTTATTGATTGGTTTGCGCAAAACGTATAGCATCTACAAAATAGGGATAGTTTTATGGCATTTTTATTAATATATATTTTTTTACTAGTAATAGTGGTGATCGGCGATTTTTTTTATTGTGACTGTGACATTATTGTAGACACATCGGACAATTCTGACACATTTTTGGGACCATTGGCATCAATACAGTGAGCAATGCTATACAATTGCATTGATTACTGTAATAATGTCACTGGCAGTGAAGGGGTTAACCGCTAGGGGGCGGGGAGGGGTTAAGTGTGTCCTGGGAAGTGATTCTAACTGTCTGGGCGATGGGCTAGCAGTGACACGACACTGATCTCTGCACCCGATGACATGGAGCAGACGATTGGTGTCCTGTCACAAGGCAGAACGGGGAGATGCTGTTTACATCGGCATCTCCCCGTTCTTCAGCTCCGTGACACAATCGCGGGTATCCCAGCGGCAATCAAGTCGTTACTTTGCAAAGCTGTGCCGAAATATATGTGCTGACAGCAGTCGGCAAGTGGTTAAAGGGGTGTGGCAAGGGGTGTGTCCTATACCTGCATACTTTTGCTGATTGGTGTCCCTCATTCCCATCTCAAAAAGTTGGGAGGTATGCTGAAGGTACAGTAAATATCTCCTAAACGTGCGCCATTTAGGAGATATTTACTTTAGATGCAGTTGGTGACATCACTGCATGGCTGTACGGCAATCATCAGCAGTGACGTGTGATGATGGTTCATACTGTTTTACACTATTGCAGCACCTTTATTATTTTACATGTGGAATGATCTGAATATACACATTGGATTATTGGGTTATCGATTCACCATTAGTTGTGTGGTTTCAAAGCGCTTATAGCCTGATACGAAAGTACAGGCATTGGGAGTCGGTGAGTGCATTTCTTAAGGGAGAGGAGTCGCTTATCACTTTTTGGTATGGTGGATGGAATAAGAAGACACTACAATTGAAAGGACATTTTGGACACTTTATGAATTATTTTTTGTTTTTTTATTTATGTTTATTAATTTTGCTTTAGCACATTTTGTGTTCACTTGTCACGGGGTGTTAATACTGTTTACTTAGTAGTTATATATATATTATATATACATATTTTTTGGAGTCACATTAAAGAGATATTTATATTTATAATATAAGCACCACTATTTTTTCCTTTTATTTTGATTTATTTAAAGGTAAGAATATCACCTACAAACACATTTACAGTGGTGTGAAAAAGTGTTTGCCCCCTTCCTCATTTCCTGTTCCTTTGCATGTTTGTCACACTTAAGTGTTTCGGAACATCAAACCAATTTAAACAATAGTCAAGGACAACACAAGTTAACACAAAATGCAATTTGTAAATGAAGGTGTTTATTATTAAAGGTGAAAAAAAATCCAAACCATCATGGCCCTGTGTGAAAAAGTGATTGCCCCCCTTGTTAAAACATACTATAACTGTGGTTGTCCACACCTGAGTTCAATTTCTCTAGCCACACCCAGGCCTGATTATTGCCACACCTGTTCACAATCAAGGCATCACTTAAATAGGAGCTGCTTGACACAGTAAGGTCCACATTAAGCAGGAAAACAGCATGGTCAGTTCTTTAGCTCTTCTCAGAACTGAGCCTGCTTTCCTCCAATGATCAGACTTGTCCTGACACGCCCCCGCTGCATAGCCATTCATTGGGAAGCTCCGTGTTCTGTTGTTTCTCCTCCCCCAGCTCTTATGCCGCTGAGAATAGAGGGAATGTTATCACTTATAAAAAAGGGGAAAAAAAGGGTCTCTGCTAAAAAAAAAAGAAGAAAAATATATATGTGTGTGTGTGTGTGTGTGTGTGTGTGTGTGTGTGTGTGTGTGTGTGTGTGTATATATATATATATATATATATATAAAAAAGAGAGAGAAAAGAAATAAAAATATATGTAAAAAAAGAAAAGAAATACAGATATATATATATGTATATATATATATATATATATATATATGTGTGTGTGTGTGTGTGTGTGTGTGTGTGTGTATATATATATATATATATATATATATATGTGTGTGTGTGTGTATATATATATATATATATATATATATATATATATATATATATATATTTTTTTTTTTTATTTTTTTTTTTTTTTTGCAAAAAATACTAATTTAAACTTTTAAACAAAAAGCTTTAGAAAAGGCCTGGTCAAAATGGTTAAAATACAAATGCACATAGATGCCTGCACGCTTTTTGTTTGCTCCTAGTTTATCAATTTTCTGCTGATGTCCTTGTTCACAGATTTCACATATACTGCTTTGTAACAGTAGTAGCAGCTTTGGTGTCACAGGTTGAAGAAGTATTGATTCGGAAGAATGGCATAAAAGGTGCTGATAACTCGGAGTAAGGTGTTTTCAATGATAGTAAATGTGTATTTATTGCTGTCAAAACTATGGCCACTTAACTTAGTAGTTGTTACATTTCATTATGCGTACCCTAAATATGCCATGACCCACATTACACCTCTGTAACAAATCTACTTCTCTGCTGATATAACTGACACTCATTGGAGCTGTCACGTAACAACCTCTACATGATGTGTAGGAGGTGTTGGTGTAACGTGGTGATTCAATGAGTATCATACTGTAATCCAACCCTTTACAACCTGTCTATTCAAATTAAGAGTTATTTTAGATAAAGGTGTAAGAGATTTTTGTGATCTTATCAATACCTGTTAATATTTTTTGAAACTTCTATAAATAGTTTGTAGTTATATATATACAGTATCTTACAAAAGTGAGTACACTCCTCACATTTCTGTAAATATTTTATTCTATCTTTTCATGTGACAACACTGAAGATATGACAATTTGCTATAATGTAAAGTATAGTGTAAAAAAATACTGCGCTATCTCTAAAGAATAACAAGCTGCGGCTCAAAATGTTATACAAAGCTGCGCTAAAACTTATAAAGTGCAAAAATGATATTGTGACATTGAATTCTAATATCAAAATGCTAAACAGTGTATACTACCAAAAATTGTGCAAAAAAATTACTCAAAATTAAAACACATAAAAAGTCCAAGGGGGAGAGAAACGTCAGCACGCCGCTCACCCTACGTTGTTTCGTCAAAAATGACTTCTTCCTGGGAGAAAAATGACTTCTTCCTGGGAGAAGTCATTTTTGACGAAACGACGTAGGGTGAGCGGCGTGCTGACGTCACCGCCATTCCCCGTTGACCAGGAAGGGCGGGCAGTGTAAATAGGAGAGAGCCGGCCGGCTCGTGATTATACACACGCTTGTACTCAGCTGGAAATTTGTGAGTTTGTTATTCTTTTATTACGTTCGGATTAAAATTTTATACGGAATTATGCTATGGGAGCCTTTCTCTTTTTTCTTACCAAATAACTATGGTGGAATGTGAGACGCTCTAAGAAGGAGTTATAGGAGTTGGAGACGCCAGCAGAACCTATTGGAGAGACCAGGAGTGATCGTTTTGTTTTCAAGATTGTATAATCTCCCTAAAAAGAGATCTTGTCAGCTGGTAAGCCTTACTGAATTTGGTGGTGGATAAAACTCTCTCTCTGGGCGCACCTGCTATACATCTGAAGGGTGTTTTAAAGAGTCACTTCAATGGACTGAATTTATTTCTTTGCGTTTCTCTTCCCCTTGGACTTTTTATGTGTTTTAATTTTGAGTAATTTTTTTGCACAATTTTTGGTAGTATACACTGTTTAGCATTTTGATATTAGAATTCAATATGTCACAATATCATTTTTGCACTTTATAAGTTTTAGCGCAGCTTTATATTTTTTGGTTTGTGTATATTGTGGGTATCTCACATTGTGTTGCAGCAAGAATTTATATTTATATTTAGTTTATTGGTAGTATTCATACTATTATTTTTAGAGGTTGCCTCACTGGCTTAGGCCTTCTTTTGAATAATTGAGTAATTTTGTGGACAGCGCTGTTTTCCAAAGATTTTTTCAAAATGTTATACAACACTAACAAAATTAGACAGAAAAGGAGCTGCGCTAAATAGTGACAGCTCTCTAATAAAACCCAAAAACTTGGTAAAGTGCAAATAGTGATGTTAAAGTGATAAATGAATTAATGAATAATTTACATAAACAAAAGCAAATAAATAAATAAATATATATAATAATGAAATTGATTGAAATGAATGTGAACACCTGATTGAAAATCAGCACCCGATAGTGAAACTATAAAGTGTATGACTAGAAGTGCATACCATAAACTCAATAAATGTCAATATAAACAAATAACAAAAACAAAATTAATAATATCTATTATAAAATTATTTATTAATTTATTTATCATTTTAACATCACTATTTGTACTTTACTAAGTTTTTGTTAGAGTGCTGTCACTGTTTAGCGCAGCTCCTTTTTCTGTCTACAATGTAAAGTAGCGAGTGTACAGCTTGTATAACAGTGTAAATTTGCTGTCCCCTCAAAATAACTCAACACACAGCCAAAAATGTCTAAACCACTGGCAACAAAAGTGAGTACACCCCTAAGTGAAAATGTCCAAATAGGGCCCAATTAGCCATTTTTCCTCCCCGGTGTCATATGACTCGTTAGTATTACAAGGTCTCAGGTATGAATGGGGAGCAGGTGTGTTAAATTTGGTGTTATAGCTCTCTCATACTGGTCAGTGGAAGTTCAACATGGCACCTCATGGCAAAGAACTCTGAGGATCTGAAAAAAAGCATTGTTGTTCTACATAAAGATGGCCTAGGCTATAAGAAGATTGCCAAGACCCTGAAACAGAGCTGCAGCATGGTGGCCAAGACCATACAGCAGTTTAACAGGATAGGTTCCATGCAGAACAGGCCTCGCCATGGTCGACCAAAGAAGTTGAGTGCACATGCTCAGCGTCATACCCAGAGGTTGTCTTTGGGAAATAGATGTATGAGTGCTGTCAGCATTGCTGCACTGGTTGAAGGAGTGGGGGGGGTGAGCCTGTCAGTGCTCAGACCATACGCTGCACACTGCATCAAATTGGTATGCATGGCTGTCATCCCAGAAGGAAGAGGATACCCAAGAAAGCCCGAAAACAGTTAGTTGAAGAGAAGCAGACTAATGACATGGATTACTGGAACCATGTCCTGTAGCCCGATGAGACTAAGATAAACCTATTTGGTTCAGATAGTGTCAAGTGTGTGTGCCGGCAAGCAGATGAGGAGTACAAAGACAAGAGTGTCTTGCGTACAGTCAAGCATGGTGGTGGGAGTGTCATGGTCTATGACTGCATGAGTGCTGCCGGCACTGGGGAGCTACAGTTCATTGAGGGAACCTTGAATGCCAACATGTACTGTGACATACTGAAGCATAGCATGATCCCCTCCCTTTGGGGACTGGGCTGCAGGACAGTATTCCAACATGACAATGATGGCAAACATACCTCCAAGACGACCACTGCCTTGCTAAAGAAGCTGAGGGTAAAGGTGATGGACTGGCCAAGCCTGTCTCCAGACCTAAACCCTATTGAGCATCTGTGGGGCATCCTCAAACAGAAGGTGGAGAAGTGCAAGGTCTCTAACATACACCAGCTCTGTGATGGCATCATGGAGGAGTGAAAGAGGACTCCAGTGGCAACCTGTGAAGCTCTGGTGAACTGCATGCCCTAGAGGGTTAAGTCAGTGCTATAAAATAATGGTGGCCACACAAAATATTGACACTTTGGGCCCAATTTGGAAATTTTCACTTCAGGGGCATACTCACTCTTGTTGCTAGCGGTTTAGACATTAATGGCTGTGTGTTGAGTTATTTTTAGGAGACAGCAAATTTACACTGCTATACAAGCTGTACACTCCCTACTTTACATTGTAACAAAGTGTCATTTCTTCAGTGTTGTCACATGGAAAGATATAATAAAATATTTTCAAAAATGTGAGGGGTGAACTCACTTTTGTAAAATACTGTAGTTAGTAGATGAGGGCAGCTATGTTGGCCTATTATATATGCAGGCTCTGTGTCTTGCCATCCAGTGCTACATGGTGGGGGAGATTTACTAAAACTGGTGCACACAGAAACCCTAAAAAGAACACCGTAGGGTCCCCCCAATCCATACCTGGCCCTTTGAGTCTGATATGGGTCTTGAGGGGGAACCCTATGCCAAAATGTAAAAAAGAAACAACGTGGGGTTCCCCCCCCCCCCCGAGACTATACCAGACTCTTTGGTCTCGTGTGGATTTTGAGGGTAATCCCCACCCCATGTCGTATCTCCAACGTCAATCACAATCTCTTCTTTCTTAACTTTCTCCACCGATGTCTTCATTCTCCGCTTCCTTCTTCAATGTCTTCTTTCTCCGCTTCCTCCTCCGATGTCTTCTTTCTCCGTTTCCTCCACCAATATCTTCTTCACCGCTTCCGGCACCAATGTCTACTTCCTCTGCTTCCTCCACTGATGTCTTCTTCCTCTGCTGCCGCTGACCCGCTGAGAATAAAAAAAGACACTCCACCTCTGCCGCTCTCGCTGAACCCCCCCTTTCCTGGCCTGCCAGGTTGTATGCTTAGATATTGTTCTGGTATAGATTTTGGACCCCATGTTGTTTTTGTTGATGTTTACCCTCAAAATTCACACTGATGGGTCTGGTATGATCTGGGGGGGGGGGGGGGGGGTGCTTTAGCTCTAACATCTTGCTTTTATTCAGGAGACCACAGTGTTTAGTGCGCAAATGCAGTCAGTTGACACGTTTCAGCCTACATGGCTTTAATTATAACTAATCAAACTACTAATCAAATAAATCATAAAGTATGTATACATTCTTACATTGAGAGATCCATCTAGTGGTCAATAGTCATATTTCTTTGTTTTAATGCAATAATAAAAATATGGAAGAGCATACAGGTATATACAGGGAATATTGGGCTTGGACAACATGGTAGTCATTAGCTAGAGGATGTTTGATCAACACTAAATTTTATATTTTATTTGCTTTCTGTATTCTTAAAAAGTTTTAAGTTAAGTGTTCTCCACACATGTACAATATAATAGGCTCTATAGGGAGCTCCAATGCTGACATTTACTCCTACATCAGCATAGCAAGAAAGGCTTTTTGATATGTTGTTTAGCTTGGTGCGTGCACATTTCATTGCTTAGCTAGCTGGTCGCTATTTAAAAACGTGAATCATTTTAAAGCAGAGTTTTGATGTGCGCATTCTGTGGTGAACTTTACAAAACAGAAGATACAAAAGAAACAACATTTTGATGTTCACAGCAAACTAGGACCACGCTGTGCACATTGGGCATTAATAGATGATCAGCTAGATAGGTTCATACAGACCTGCAATCCAAGTGTACCATAATGATTTATCCCTGCTCTTGTTCATTTGCATTAGAAAATCAACCTCCAAGAGAGAGTCTCTCCAGTCTAATCACCAACAGCAATAAAAACCTGACAGGGGTTATACACATTCCCTAATGTGGTTGGAGTTGAGCTTTCATCCTAAATCTACTAAATACATTCCAGGTGCATCAAATCAAAAAGTAGAAAATCGTGTTTCCTGCCAACATGCTGAAAAATGAGACCCTCTCTTTTGTGGAAGCAGTGGTCTATCTGCAGAGGTCTCCTATACCCCCGCTGAGTCGGACCTATAGCTCTGCAAAGCACATCCTCCCTGCTGACTGGAGAGCTCAGCTGACTCCACAGGCGGCATGTTATCTCTATAGAGAGACCACTATGTTGATATAGAGAACAAAGATCCTTCTTTTCAGAATGCTGGCAGGGGGCAGGCTTTTGTTTTTAGACTGTGGCTTTTTCTAAAAACTATGATCTGTGAAGACTTTGCACAGCTTTTGTTTAAATACACTTGAAATATATTTAGCTAAGTTTAACTGATAAATCATTTGGTCTTTAGGGCCTATTCATATTGCCCTGCAGCCCAAACTGCTGCTGCTCATGTAGTGTTTTGGGCTGCAGAGTCGTGCAACAGGAGGTGGTGTGATGTGCTTTTTTTAAACAGAAGTTTATATAAAGTGTACAAAGTAACACTTCATTCAAGTCACTGCACAGTAGCGTGGTGTGCTGCTCTTGCTGTGAAGTGACATTCAGGACCATGTGGAGTTATGCAATATTATGCAAACATGTTGCATAATAGCGCACATGTACTGCTCTGGAATGTAGGGTAATACTGCATTCTGGTCTGAGAATGAAACACTGAAAACTATTGTTTTCTGTATGTCATAGCAGTTACCCTTTATTTGTTCTCAAGAAGGGAACTGCGTGAATGGGGCTTTAAAATATGTTTTTTTTTTTAAGTCTGTCCATACATTTTCGGACTATTGGAAGCCCTGTTACCATCATGTGCACATCCCCCCCCCCCCCCATTGTCCCTTTGACAACGTCTATTACGACAAAACATACGTTGGGTGGAGGAAGTAGCGATGACGTTAGCATGCCTGCTGGGTCACTGGGTGAATATTTGTATTAAATTCCTGATTGTTATTCAGACTTGTAAGTACTGTAGATGTATTTTAATATTTTTTTTAAATAGAGGATGTTGCACAGTGAGCTTTTCTTCTTCTTTTTTATCTGCTCCATACTGTGTGAGATCATTTCCATACCAATACTCTATGGGCCATTTTAAAGGGAGACTCCATACCCAGTGAGAAGTGGGCACACGAAGGCAAGATTAGACCCTTAAAAGGTCTTATCCTCTGGTAAGAGGCTCTGTTTTTCATCTTGGAGCGGAGCACTGATAGGGGATCACTTGAAGCACTAAGAAATAAGAATGTGCACGTGTTCAGCACTACTTTCAAATAATCACATTTGGATTCTTTTACTTTACTATTTCTTAGTGGATTTTGTATTTTTTCCATTTATGCTTGACAACACGGACCTATGTGAGCTTTATGCTCACTAGTATTGGATGAATTTACTTTTTGTATGATTATCACTTGTATTTAGCATTTGTTTCAGTACTTATGCACTGAATTGTACTGAAGTACGTTTTTTAAATAAAATTAACATGAGGTTACGAACATAATTTAACATTTTCTTTTTTTTTATATGGTTGATATTATGTGCAATATTGTGATTGCAGCGGTCGTGATTTTTGATTAACATTATTGTTCGTTTATTCTTGCACTGAGCGCAGATAGCACTTTTCTTAAACTGTTACCATGGCAGCACAATAGCTCAATGTCATTTTTGTGTAGATCTTGCAGTATCATAACCCACATCTTTCTTAGCCTTCTCTGTTACAACTGTTTTATTTTTTTTATTTTTTTACAACATTCTCTTCAATCCCTAAAGCAAGGAGTAAGCAATTTTTTTTTTTTAGTCTTTAATATCTGTAGATGTGGAACATATCCAAAGGGATTTTGTACAGCTAGTTAGGGTGATCTGTCAGAATCCTTAAAAGGGATTTTATGGAACAATTTCTTGATTTTAGTTAAATATCAGAGCCATAAGCTACTTTTCCTAAAGCGGTTTTAGATCCTAAATTCCCTAGGAAGTAATGAAGTATTTTGCCAGTGGGATAAAAAAAAAATGTGTTTCGATTTTAGGTTATTCACTGAACACCGGTACATTTTTTTTTATTACCATTTTATTTTTTTTCTTAAACATGTATGACCAGAATAACAAATGATGTGTTGTGTATGGCCTAGCAGAAGACCTGTGTTATAATATGTGTAATGCTTTTCTGTGGTTCAAGTGATGGGGCAAGAAAATAAAATAGAAAATAAAATCTATCAGCATCTTGTGTTGAGCTGGGAACAGTACATTGCTTTGAAATTATGCTAATATGGAAACCCCCTGTGTTCTCTCCTCCACCACCCCCCACTCTACTCATTTCCATACACTTTTATTCTTTTCACACTTAAATACCCAACGCAGTGAATTATAGTGTTTAAGAAGTACAGCATTTGAAATGTTCAGATGCATTTCTGCTTTTCCGTTTAATATTTTTAGCAACATTTAAATTTCCTTTAAAGGAGGCCCCTCGCCCAATTATTAAAGAACACCAGTGGTTTTACTTAAAGTGATTCTCTCTTCTGCTACGGCTCAATTTGGACTTTTATGAACAGACAAACTGACACTTTCAGGTACAATTGGAACTTCCCCGCACTCTCTCCCCCTGTCATCTTATATCTCCATAACTATAATGCCCTACTGGCTTTGTGGAGTAACCTTAGTCCCTCAAAGTAAGTGGCAGACTTTTGCTCAATTGGGGTAACTTTGCAGATGAACTCCAATTAAATTTTTTTTTTAGTTTTGAACAGAGATGGGATTTTTTGCTATCTTTGTGCGCATTCGGTAAATTTTCCATAATTACCTGTCCCAGTGAGAGAGAAGAAAAAACACCACTCCAAAGTAGCCCTCCAGGGCAAAAGAGAGTTAGCTATGAGTAAGCACTGATTACAATGCGAAACACATGAATATTTCTATACCCTGTTTTCTTTTTGCTGTGGATTACTTGATTTGATTTGATGGGACCTATGTTTCAATAAAATACGTCATTTCAAGTCTTTATACAGTGTGCGGCTATCCAGAGTTTTGTTCTGTCTACCTGCCTACCTGACCCAGTAACAAGGTGTCACCTAACTTGGAAAGACTGATACAAAATCTAGATTGCTGGAGCTAACTTTTTCATGCACCACATCTGATGGATAATATGCAACCTTTACCATGGTATGCAATGAACGTAGCTAATTGCATAGTTACATTTGAAAGGTGTTTATTTAGTTTTCAGCAGTACAATATAAGTACAAACAGTATAACAGTATGTCTACTTACATAGAAAGTATATTGTATACCCTTTATGATTACATACACATCAATTTTGTAAACTGGCATGAGTAGCTGGAATTTTAAAACAGAGGCAATACCACCTGATACCTCCACAACCAAAACAGTGGCAGCTGGGGCAAGGGTGTGTCTCAATTATGCCAAGAGGGTACCTCTTAAATGGAGCAACTTAAACAAAACAAAATCTTAACATACATACCAAACATGCACACACCATTCATACACATCACTGTCCCACTAATATATCGGGGTGCCCTGTTCCCCATCTCCATCACAGCTGTTTACTACATCATTTATCTTATCACCTTTTCTTACTCCAATGCCATACGTCCTACTTCAAATTCTTCCAGTCCTAGCTTAATCTTGTTCAATCTTACTTAGGTTAGTTGAAAAAAGACACAAGTCCCGCCCAGTTCAACGAAAAAAAAGAAAAGAAAACTCACACATTCAAATAAAAAAAAAAACCTCCACATACACTATATAAATACACTATCCACTATCCATAGTCGATTCAGAGGAAGGCAAGAAAAAAAACAATAGAGCATGATCCAATTCACATCTAGCAGGGGGAAAAAAATCTGTCTTAATCCGCCAAAAGGCAATCGGATATTCCCTGGATCAACTTTAGAAAATAATTCACATGCAATCCCTATATGGACAAAAAAGCAGTTTATTTTTAAGAATGCATGTTAATGGTCATTTATAGTTAACATGCATTTTAAGAATGCATGTTAATTGTCAGAAACCATGAATCAGACCGAGACAGAAGTACAGCTAAATCACACTTGTTTAATAATAAAAGTAAATAGAACAAACGTAGCCGGTAACTGGAACGGATAGTCAGACAAGCCATAAAGTCAGGAATCAGCGTAGCAAGCAGGATCTGGAGCCAGAAGGAATGTCAGCCAAGCAAGTCTTTAACAAGAGCGCAGGAGAAAGTCTTTGTGATGTTGACCAAGGTGAAGGCAGAGATCATCTGGGCTAGACGGCTTAAGAAGGCAGGACTGATGAGCAGGATATCATCAACAGGTGAGTCATTGTGAAGATATAGGATCTGGCAATTAACCGACAGCTGAGGGGCCAGCTCAAAGAAGGAAGGGCTGAGCCCAACCCTGAGAGTACCCCTTCCTCAAGGATCCCTTCTCCTTGGAGGACCATCAGGCTTGAGGGAAAAACATCTATGAAAATCACAGAGTAGGACAGGGGCATGTACATCTGAGGATGAGACCCAAGAGCGTTCCTTCAGACCGCGCCCTTTCCAATGCACCAATGTACCAGGTACTGTATGCGCCCACGGAACCTACAGGAGTCAACAATGGACTGTACTTTATACTCCTCATGGTTTTCAACCTGTACAGGGTGAGGATGTGGCACCAAGGTGGTAAAGCGGTTGCAGACCAAAGGTTTTAATAAGGAGACATGAATCACATTTGAGATACACATATTATAAGGAAGGTCTAATGCTTAAGCCACTGGGTTAATCCTGTGGAGAATACAGAAAGGCCCAATAAACCAAGGTGCAAACTTCAGAGAGGAAACACGAAGTAGGAGGTTGCGAGATGACAGCCAGACCTTGTCGCCAGCCTGGTAGGAAGGCACAGGTAAGTGTCTCCGGTCAACATGGAGTCTGTACCTATCATTAGCATGTCGCAAAGCCTTCTGGACTGGTGCCCAAGTGGAACGAAGACCATAGAGATGCTTCTCTAACGCAGGAATACTCTACGGAACAAATGAGTCAGGCAAATCAATACAGTTAGATACTTATCCATCATACCATACCACCAGGAAGGTGTGTGATTGGCCCCACATTTATTCTGCAGCAGGACAATGACCCCAAACATACGTCCAATGTCATTAAGAACTATTTTTAGTGTAAAGAACGAGGAGTCCTGGTAGTGAAGGTTTGGCTCCCACAGAGTCCTGATCTCAACATCAATGAGTCTGTCTGGGAATACATCAAGAGACAAAAGGATTTGAGACTGCCTACATCCACAGAAGATCTGTGGTTACTTCTCCAAGATATTTGGAAATGTATTGTTTGGAAATATATACCTGTTGAGTTCCTTCAAAAACTGTGTGCAAGTGTACCTAGGAGAATTGATGCAATTTTGAAGGCAAAGGGTGATCCCACCAAATATTGATTTAATTTGGATTTCATTTCTGTTCATTTACTTTCCATTTTTTTAGTTGATAAAAATAGACTATTAACACTTCAATTTCTGAAATCATTTGAATTCACATAATTTTTTTCACACCTGCCTAAAACTTTTGCACAGTACTGTATGTGTATATACTGTAAATTCTCAGTAGATAATCTTTCTGGACCAGTCTACTCTATTCAAGACCACGGATAAAAGGATTTGGCTATTGATACACTTTTGCAGTTGACTCTAGGTTGTTATGGTTTGAGCATAGGATGATTTTGAGATATACATGTTATAATGGTACCTTGTGCAGAGGTTGTATTTGCAGCAGGTATAGAAGAGTAGGCTGTGTTATAGGTGAAAGGCTCCAATACTCTAACTTCAGACTAGGGACAAATAGTCTTTCTATACCATGACTTTAAAAAAGGCATTATTTTCTTGTCTGTGACAGATTGGCCACTAACATTATGCAAATTAGCAACCGTTTTAAAAAATATGAATTGTGGCGGTATATTATACCTAGCCAATCAGGCCTGGTGGGATCTAGTCGTCTTGTTCCTCAAAAGGAGTGAGGATTGCATGTGTCTGAAAAACTGCTCTTGTTGCCTAGTGTCAGACAATTTGCTTCTCCCTTTCAATCCTCAGCTTTGATGATAGCCATGGATAAAGCCCTCTAGTACAATAATGGCTGCAGCAGGTAACTGCGGATCACGCACAGTCTATCTGAAGACAATCTCAGGAGAGATGCACTGATGAGGTTATTGGGGAAAATGCGCTCTAATATTTCACATTGCACATAATGCTCTATAGCCAAGTTGTCCATTTCAATTAAAAATGAAGGCCAGGGAAAGTTCTGATTTTTTTTTTTTTTTAAGCTATATGCCCTGAAGCTTCAATATTAAAGCAACATCATCACTGAGAGCATCAAATGGAGAGGGTGGTAATGAAACAGAATGGAAAAAGCCTAGACACAGCTGAACCCAAATTTGAACTGAACAGAAAAGTATACTTGGCTGAACTTTTTCAAATATGCCTTTTGTCTTGTCAAAGAGACAGCGATGGGTAAAATTAGAAAAACCTGACATTTTGCCACGTGAATATAATCGAAGTTTGATGGACAGTCCACAGAGATTCATCCCTTTGAAGAAGTACATATCTGGGGAATACCTTTGCTTTAGATTCCAGTAAGCATTCAGGAAGTCACATGTCCCTGATTCTGAGTATGTTAGCCTTATGACCATTTACTTTGCATTTGTTAAAATAAGATGCCACATTGAAAGTTGTTTATGACATCTTAAGCAGGTATAAACCTGTATAAAAGTCACATTGGCTGGGGCTTAAAGAGGGATTCCACCAAAAAAATAAAAAATATTAAAAGCCAGCAGCTATAAATACTACAGCTGCTGACTTTTAATAAATGGACACTCACCTGTCCCGGGGTCCAGCGATGCCGGCAGCCGAGGCCGATCGATCGCTCGGCTCTCGGCTGCTGCCGCCACCATTCTAGGTGAGGGAATCAGGAAGTGAAGCGAATCGGCTTCACTTCCCGGTTCCCTACTGCGCATGCGCGAGTCGCGCCGCGCAATAGGAAATCTCCGCGCTGTCACTGGGACCCGTGTGTGTCCCAGCAGACAGCGCAGCAGGGCAGGAAATGGCGTAGACTCCCACGGGAGTCTATGCCTGGAAGTGGGTGTAAATACCTGTCTTTGACAGGTATCTCTACCCCCCTCCCCTCTGAAAGGTGTCAATTGTGACACCGGAGGGGGGAGGGATCCGATCAGCGGAGGTTCCACTTTAGGGTGGAATCCCGCTTTAAGGAGAAAAAAATGTTACAGGGGCCGCAAACTGCTGCATTTTGAGATCTTAAATTTTTTTTATACACAATAATAAAAACTGAATTCAAGGCAAACGTCTAAAACACAAAGTTGAAAAAACATGCATGGGACATGTCTTTATATCATCCAGTCCTGAGGTTTACACAGCTCTGCTAGACAACAGAGCCAAGTGATTATCTGACTTTTCTCTACTGTAGTTTATACATACCTCCTAACATTTTTAACTTCAGGATGAGGGACACTTGAAGGATGGAGTGACCTGCAGCGCACCTCGACAATGTGGGTGTGGCCAAAGTCTTACCAGTGGGAGGGGCTTACGGGGGTGGTTAAACAAAAAACTTGTACTTATAAAATATGCTTTAATTGCTTTGTCTGAGCTTACCTTAAAGCGGTAGTAAACCCGCTAATGTTGTTTTTTTTTTACCACCTGCAAAACAAAAGGCATAATGAGCTAGTATGCACCGCATACTAGCTCATTATTAAATACTTACCTTAGAACGAGGCCCCGACATCTGGCCCGATCCACGCGGAGGGAGCTGACATGCTCCCTCTGCGTTTCTTCCGGGTATTGCGGCTCCGGCGCTGTGAGTGGCCGGAGCCGCGATATCGTCACTTTTTTTCATCCCGGCCGCAGTCAGCAGCGCATGCCGAGGGGAATATCTCCTAAACCGTACAGGTTTAGGAGATATTTTTTTTACCTACAGGTAAGCCTTATTATAAGCTTTCCTGTAGGTAAAAGTAAAAAAAAGAGTATACAACCGCTTTAAAGAACTTCATTAACCACTTGCTTACTGGGCACTTAAACCCCCTCCTATCCAGACCAATTTTCAGCTTTCAGCGCTGTCGCACTGTGAATGACAATTGTGCGGTCATACAACACTGTACCCATTTTGTTTCCCCCAAATAGAGCTTTCTTTTGGTGGTATTTGATCACCTGAGCGATTTTTTTATTTTTTTTTAAATGTAAAAAGACCGAATTTAATTTTTTAATTTTGTTTTAAAAATTTATAACTGGTAATTTTTGTCTGTCATTAATGTATGCTGATTAGTCAGCACTGATGGGCACCGATAGGTGGCAGTAATGGGCACTGATGGGTGGCAGTGATGAGCACTGATCGGTTACACTGATAGGCAGCACTTCTAAGTGGCACTGATTGGCACCACTGGTGGACATTGATAGGTGGCACTGGTGGGCATTGATAGGTGGCACTTGTGGGCACTGTTAGCCCTTGTACACACACGGTCAGACATTCCGACGGAAAATGTCCAATCGGACCGTGTTGTTGGATAATCCAACCGTGTGTGGGCTCCATCGGACTGTTTCCGTCGGAATATCCGACCGACAAAGTTTTAGAGTTGGGCTATAACATTTTCTGACAACATGATCCGATCTGACTTTGTCCAATCGTTTGTAGAGAATTCCAATTGGACAAAGTGCCACGCATGCTCAGATCAAATTTCTAGACCAAAGCTATTGGCTACTAGCCTGAACATAATCCCTTTGTAATGAAATAACATCATCACGTTACGAACGATCGTATTTTCCGACAACTTTGTCCGACCGTGTGTATGCAACACAAGTTTCGGACAAAATCCGTCAGACAAAATCCAATGGATTTTGTTGTCGGAATGTCCAACTGTGTGTACAAGGGCTTCGACGGTATAAATGAGGCATAATTACCTCTTCCTTTTCTGGACCGATGTCCCTTTCAGATAAGCCAGTGATCAGCTTTTTTTTCCTCCTCCACTGTCAGGGAGCGTGCACGTGCAAGGCCAACATAGGACGGCCTCCCGGGAGTTCACATCCACACTGTGGCCATCATTCGGCCATAGCGTGGATTTCAGGTGGTTAAAAAAGTCAGAGACTGCACAGCAACCAGCAACTGTTGAGAAAATATAAAAGAAGTATATCATGTACAGTATTGTGTATATAGAGCAGGAGTGTGTAAGGCAGAGCACAGGGGTTGGGGAGTGCTACAGTCTGCGTTATGTATCCTGAACCCGACGCTGACTGCAGCACTCTGGGATGTGTTCAAGGATCAGGAGTATGTAACACACAGAGGGCTGTAGTCAGTGTTGGGTTTAGGAGTACATAACACCCAGAGAGCAGGGTCCAGGAGTACATAATGCAGGGAAAATAGATAAAGACATATTTTCTCTGGATGGGACTTTACAAAGGGGACAGAAAGCAGCTAGCCGGAGTATCACACAGGTATTTAGAAAAATATATCAATCATTTAAAGTTAAAAAGAATAATCATATACAATACATGAAGATTGGGTAGGATACTGATACAGATAAAACAAAGTTAATATCACAGATGACCACAGTTGAATCTGTTGAAATACAAGTGAGGACAACAGAAGTGCCCAACTCGTTTCAAGACTATAAATATAATTTCTCTTCTTCAGGGGTATGCGGTAATGGCAGGATGTAAAAAATGTCACACAGACTGTGTAACTGTTCAAAATATCCTGCATCAAATACAAGGGAAGGTATTAAAAATGTGCTGGGATTGTAAGCTCAATAAATTCCGGTTCAGTGAGGTTAGATGAAAACAACTGCTCAGGGCACATCTGGGCCATTATCCACATAATGCAGGGCACAGGAGTGTTATCCACAGAATACAGGGGACAGGAGTGTGCAATGCATAGCAGGAGTCATGAGTACAAACACAAAGAATGCAGGAGCCAGGGATGCGTAATGCCAAGTTTAGGGGTAAGGCGAGTGCAAACCCTCAAACACAAGCAATACTCTCCTCCACTTACCCTTTTAACATAAAATCTCACTCCTTCCACTCCATAAAAACACACTAATTTTCACACTCGCCCTCAAGTAAATCCCCCCTCCCAACTGCCCCCCCCCCCACAGCAAAAATCTTCCTTCCCCCCAGTCCCCCTCTCAGAATAAATCCTCTTTCAACCTCCATATTCTCTGTCCCAGCACAATCCCTTATTTTATTACAAATCCTCTCCCACCCAATCCCCCCTCTCCAAATCCCCCATCACAAATCTTATTTCCCTCACCAATCCCCCTTCCCAGCCCAACAAATCCCCCCCAAATTTATTTTCCCAGCAAACATTCTCTCCCCCCTTCAAGCAAACCCCCCAATCCCTATTTTAGCACAGATACTCCTCCTTCCAGTATAAATCCTTTCCCCACTTCTAGCACAAATCATCTCCCTCTAATCCAGCACAGCACAACTCCTCTCTCTCACCCAGCTCCCACGGTCACTGTGCCCCCCATGAGTGTACCCCCTGTCATTGTTCTGAGGTGGGCTGGGGATGGAGGGAGTTATAGGTGAATGGTAGGGGTGAAGCTAAGGTGTGGGTTTGGGGGTAGGGCTGGGGAAAGGGTAAGTGGGGGGTGGGGTGGAGTGGGAGGGAAGGGGTGTTTGAAATGAATGGTATTGAAGTCTCTGTGGAGCGGCCTCGAAGGGGATGGGAGGGTTGTAGGAAGATCTCTTGGGGGCTGTAGAGGGTCTCTTAAAACAATGTCTTGTGCTAGTGGGGGTAAGGGCTGGGCTAGAGGATGGATTTCAATGTTGGCTGGTGAGTAGGAACGGAAGAGGATGCTGGAAGAGCCAGAGGGGTGGCAACAACGGGGGTCGGCTCATGGTTGGGTTGGAGAGAGAGTCATGCTGGCAGGGATGGGGGAGGGGGGTGGAAAGGGGAGATGGAATAGGAAGGGTGGTGGATGGCGTAAGGGATTAATGATACTGACTAGATTGCTGGCTGTGCTTGCAGAGGCTCCGGCATCTGTGATTCTCTCATGGTGCTTCCTTGTCCCTGCCTTTCACTGTTTGTGATGCTACTTCATGGTTCCTCTCACTGTGAGGGAGCCGCTGCGAGGCATGAAGCCGGAGCCAGAGACGGTGGGCAGAGCTGGGAGGTGGCCTGCAAAATGTGTTATCAGTTGCTAGGATGCTGGTGGTCCTAGCAACAAATGACTGGATTAAAGATGGGGGAGAAGAGAGATTGCCGGCCCTGCTCTCTTGGTGCAGTGTGTGAGAACACCCATTAAGAATACCACCACTTAAGCCCCATACACACTGATTTTTGTCTTCAGATTTACCAAAACCATGTAGTGCAAGGGCCTGGCTGATTGCATACAAATTTAAGCTCCTAAGGTTTGACCTCATATTATATGGTTTTGGTAAATCTGAAGGAAAATAATCAGCAGAAAAACTGATAGTGTGTATGGGGCTTAAATGAAGCCCAGTGCTGGGCTCTGGATTCCAGGACTCCAGCCCAGATCCGCAGGACTTGGGGCTAACTTGAAATCTCATGACAGTCCCATGACAGTTGGGAGGTATGGTTTATATATTCAGCTTGATTTCCTCCCCACCCCTAGCTAGTCATTGGATGATAAAGGAGAAGTAGAAGACCGATTAGCTACCGTATTTGCCGGCGTATAAGACGACTGGGCGTATAAGACGACCCCCTATTTTTCAAGTGAAAACATAGGTTTTGGGCAATACTCGAGGTATAAGACTACCCCCCTTCTGAGGCAACACCATTTAAAAAAAACATTAGAACGATTAAAAAATACAAAGCAAGAATGCCAACTACTCATCCGCCTTGCTGTGTTATGTCATAAAGTAAATCAAACAATAATAGCACAAACAGATCTATTGAATGCCACAACACTGGAAAGTAGAATTTTTCACTAACCAAACCTATACCACTTTTGGGTTACATTCTATGGGAATTGTCTACCAAAATGCATTTAATAACCCCCCTGTCATATGTCCCAGATTTACCTGTCCCTCTTGGGTGCCTGGGATCTCAAAGGCAAACAGCAGGATGTATAGTAGTAGGAGATCAGTGAATGGATTTACCCAGGGAAGTATGGTGAGCGGTGTATTATTTTAATGAATACAACTCCTGCTTGGATTGGCAGAGGCTGTAGCATCGTCAGCCCTTGTCTCTCTCTCTCTTAATAGAATACATCGCTCGCTGGGATTGGCTCAACGGCGTATACTGTTTGTAGCTGCAGCCACATACAGTATTAGCAGACATTTGGGGGCTGACATCCATCGGGCAGCATTGTATACCTGTATACCCGGCGTATAAGACGACCCCCGATTTTTGGGCATTTTTTTTAAGTGTAAAAGGTAGTCTTATACGCCAGCAAATACAGTAATTTCTCTGCTCTCTACTCCTGGCAGCACATATGTATGCAGCACCCTGGTTAGCCCTTAGTGCTGTCTCTCCCTCTCCCAGTCTGCAAACAATTACAAAAGACTAGTACTTATATTAGATGCATTTAAAATACGTATAATGATTTTATCAAATACATACCTGTATGATTTGCTGTGTGCATGGTGCAAAGCAGCCCCATAATCATACCTTTTTTTTTTGCATTAGTTACAATGTAAAATTTAAAGGGTCATAATGTGGGAGAAAAGTGGTCAAAACTTTAGCCCATGTGCTTGTAGATGGCCCTATAGTCAGTTGAGATTTCAGCTGCATAGGAATTTTTTAGGAACACAATAGTCTTTTAAAGTGTCATTACACCTGAATCATTAAAAACTATCAAAAAAAGGTGGATTACATGCTGTTCATACTCACTCATTCATTATAGGATTTGTCTTCTGTATTCTGTAAAAAAGCTGGTTGATCCTGCTGTTCTCTGTTTCCCCCTTCTGTCCAGGTCCCCAATGCAGTTGGGGATTTCGAAGCGCAGTGTTGGCAGCTAGTGCACGCATTCAGTTTTCAGTGTTTTTCTGAGTATTTCCTCCCTATCACATCTGAATGGCTCAAGTGACTATAGAGTCCCATATGTGGGTGTATACACAGAGGTAAATGACAGCCCACTTCCTCCCTCCTCCTCCATGCACACTAACTAGCTAAACACAATGGGGTGGGATATTACATCTTGATGGATGGATGTTTCACCTCCCTGTTTAAGACACAGGCTGGAGGGGCGTGCCACAACATTGGCTGACTGGCAGAAATCCACCCACACCATGTTATTGCCAAAAATATAATAAATATTTAATTACAAATATATATATATGACAAGATTTAACAGCTTATTGATATTAATTATTGATTTTTATGCTGTGACCAGTAGCAGAGGACTAGACGCTTCTCCTGCCACTGTTTCCCTGCAGACAGGCTGGGAAAGATCTGGGTCATGTGTCAGCTGTATAATGATTAGGAAAAAGGTACAAAGATTTATTTTTTATTTTTTATTAAAATAATTACAGTGCCATCGATCAGATACAGAAAGGATAATGTAAATCAAACAGTGTGTGTTTAGTATCACTTTAAATGGGAAATTTTAGTTGGGGGAGACCCATTGTTTGGTGGAGTCATGTCTGCATCAGTCCACCGGTCTCTCACCAAGTAACAAACCACATGGATTTAGGGAGTCCAATGATCTGGTGTTTGAGCTGTGCTAGATTATGGCTCCAGAAAATTTAAAGAAATAAGAAAGGTGAAGAAAGAATCCACATCTTAACCACTTCAGCCCCGGAAGGATTTGCCCCCTTCTTGACCAGGCCATTTTTTGCGATATGGCACTGCCTAGGTTTAACTGACAATTGCGCGGTCGTGCGATGTTGTACCCAAACAAAACATATGTCATTTTTTTTCCCCCAGAAATAGAGCTTTCTTTTGTGGCATTTGATTACCTCAGCACTTTTTATTGTTTGAGCTATAAACAAAGAAAAAGTGTCAATTTAGAAAAAAAAAACACAATATTTTGTACTTTTTGCTATAATAAATATCCCCAGTTTAGGCTGATATGTACTCTTCTACATATTTTGGGTAAAAATCGCAGTAAGCGTATATTTATTGGTTTGCGCAAAAGTAATAGCTTCTAAAAAATGGGGATAGATTTATGGCATTTTTATTAATATATATATATTTTTTTTACTAGTAATGGTGCAATCTACGATTTTTATCGGGACTGAGACATTGCGGCAGACAAATCGGACACTTTTGATACTTTTTTAGGGCCGTTGACATTTATACAGCAATCAGTGTTATAAATAGCTCCCGATTACTAAATAAAAGTCACTGGCACGGAAGGGGTTAAAACTAGGGGACAATCGAGGGGTTAAATGTTAAATGTGTTCCCTATGTGTGTTCTAACTGTGGGGGGAATGTGATTGACTAGAGGAGGAGAGAGATCGTTGTTCCTACTTGGTAGCAACACACGATCTGTCTCCTCTCATCTGACAGAACCAGGATTTGTGTGTTTACACACAGATCCCGGGGTTCTCGCATTGTCATGAGCGATCGTGAGTGCTGAATGCCAAAAATATATGTTGTATAAAAAAAAAATATATATAGGTTTATGTATATTTATTATCACATATAATATATGCACTGTAAAGACAGAGAGGGTTTGGTTATCATTAGTGCCCCCTAAGCCAGCATGTCTATCACCTCCCCTTTGTGGTAGAGGTGTGGAGTGTGTTTTACCTCAATGGGGAGCTCTAGGGAAGTCTGCAAAAAGCTAGTGTTATGGGTGGGGCTTCTTCTAGAGTCCTTCAATGTGTTCTGTCCCTCAGGCACCATATTAGGACTGGGCATGGTTTGTTAATTGGTGTGTTGGTAACAAACAAAAACAGTCTTGGAGGGGGTTTGGACCCCTTGGGTTTTCTTCTTCTTAGTCATAAGGCTGCAGGCGAGGGTTTGCTATCAATATGGGGTAAAATAAGTGAGACTTATCTGTGAGCTAAGTTGGTCTACTACTCTTCACCCTTCCATAACCAGACCACGTCTCCCAATAGTTTCAATTTTAGGTACCCCTAAAGTGAATCTATACTGTAAATGTCCTCCAAAACTAATACATTAAATCATTTGGGTACTCAGCATTAATGGTTTTTAAGTAATATAAGCTTAAAGGCTAAAAATATACAATTGCTCAACTGACCCATGATCCTTCCTTACAAAATACTTTTTTTAAATAAGGAATGCCCAAGACAATATACATTAAATAAAGAGTACTGAAAGTTTCTTTAAACATTTTGCTAACATATACATACAGTATCCAATTCCATATTACAGATAAGTCTGATTAAGGTGTTTCCTTCTTGGTGATCATTATTAGTAGTTTGTGAATCTCAGCAAATCCACCCTCCTTGCAACTTGGCTAAACTTGGTTTTAAAGTTCACTAGTGAACTAGTGGAGGGTACTAGTTTAAAAAAGCAACATTTTTTTCATCCCCTGGGAGTATTCCGGCCAAATTAGGATGAATGACTATGTCCATACAGCCGCTGTAACACTATAATGTTACATAGACTGTCTACATGCAAGTCCGGTCTGCTCCAGTCGCATAAATAAATGCCTGGTTCACACTTTACAGGCCTCAGCACCGATGTGAATGGGGATTTAGCCAGACATCCCAAGTCTACCGCGAGTCGCGGTAGTCTCCCACATTTGGCTGGGGGCTCCCAGACACCTGCGAGCGCCAGATGATCTCCCGGCTGGGCTTGTCACTCAGACACAGACAGAAGACAGAGCAGCCCGAGCGGCCGAATGGAGTACGGCTGCTCTGTCTTCTGTCTGTGGCTGAGTGACAGGCGGATGCAAGGCCAATCCTGAACCCAGGATGGCTGCACACTTCGGGGGGGGGGGGGGGGGGTTGGGGGCAGCCCATACTGCTGTCCCCAGCCTGCTATCCCCAGCCTGCTTTGGCTGCTGTATGGGTACTTTTTTTTTAGGTCAGGTCTGGCCGATTCAGCAGGGATGGCAGGGGGGTGGGTGGAGGCAGAGAGAAGACTGACATGATCTTCAGGCTGTAGCAATTAAAAGAAAAGAAAAGACTTTCCCCAAACAAGCAGACTCTTTCTCCACTTTTGGGTGTCACCGCACAGTAATCACCAGTGAGACAAATACATGAAAGTCCTAGTCTCTTCTATATCAATCCGCTGCGCAGACCGGAACTGTCATGTACTTGTCACACAGGTGATTACTGTGCAGCGGCACCTGAAAGAATCCACTTGACTGTTTTTTTTTTCTTTTCATTTAATTGCTACAGCCTGCAGATCACAGCGCTCAATCTTCTCTCTGCCTCCACCCACCCCCTTCCTTCTGGGGAATTCTTTGCCGGGTTGGCTCACCGGCCCCAGCAGCCAGACCCCAGGACCAGCAGCCCAGCTCCAGCAGCCAGACCCTTGGTCCCATTGGAGAGAAACCCTTGGTCCCATTGGAGCCAGACCCTAGGCCCAATTGGAGCCAGACCCTAGGCCCAATTGGAACCAGACCCTAGGCCCAATTGGAGCCAGACCCTAGGCCCAATTGGAGCCAGACCCTTGGCCCAATTGGAGCCAGACCTTTGGCCCAATTGGAGCCAGACCTTTGGCCCCATTGGAGCCAGTCCCCTGGCTCCAGCAGCCAGATTCTTGGCCCCAGTAGCCAGAACCCAGGCCCCAGCAGCCAGGCCCCAGCCCTAGCAACAAGGGCCCAGCAGCCAGGCCCCAGTAGCCAGACCTCTAGGCTCCAGCAGCCAGACCCTTGTCCTCAGCAGCCAGACCCTTGTCCCCAGCAGCCAGACCCTTGTCCCCAGCAGCCAGATCCCATTCCCCAGCAGCCAGGCCCCAGCAGCAATGGCCCAGCAGACAGACCCCAGGACCAGCAGCCCAGGCTCAGCAGCCAGACCACTGGCCCCAGCAGCCAGGCACCAGGCTCCAGCAGCCAGACTCTTGGTCCCAGTAGCCAGACCCCAGGCCTCAGCAGCCAAAACCCAGGACCAGCAGCCCGGACCCCAGCAGCCCACCTCCAGCAGCCAAACCCTTGCCCCCAGCAGCCAGGCCCTAGCAGACAGGACCAGCAGCTCAGCCCCAGCAGCTGTGTGACCAGGCTGTATTCCATGGGCATTGGCAGGGCTGCGTTTCATGGACAATGGTATAGCTGCATTTAAATGGCACTGATCAGGCTGCATTTCATTGGCACTGGTAAGGCTGCATTTTATTAGGGGGGGTCAGCACTGGCACGAAGAATCACCTCCCTGAAATTAGTTTGCCACCTCCCTGAAATTAGTTTTTGCAGGTTGGGATGTCTGGATTTAGCTTAATGTGTGCAGGAGATTATAGAGGGGAATTTCACAGGGTGCCAGGTTGTTATCATTATCTTATCACATTTCTATATTGTTTGAAGACTCAAATAGCATATAATTAAGATTCCATTACATGACGATTATAGTTCTTGTAAACAAGGTGCTCAGAGCTATGCAGTAGCAGAGATGTATTTTTATTGAAAACAGTAAGGTCAGTAAAATCAGCTATAATTAGAAAAAGCACAATCAGATAGGCTTGCGCAACACCTGAATCTTTTCTCTTTTTCAGTGCTTGGAAATCAATTGAAATGGGATTTTCAATCACGAGTCCTTCTGTATCTTATGGTGTCATATGCTTTAAGCAGAGATATTGGAAAACTTACCTTTACCACAAAACTGCCTATGCAGATAAAAGGGCATCTGTAGATAAAAACAAACTGTGCAGCTCTGACTAAAGTTGAATAAAGCCCTTGCTATAATTAGCATATGTAAGGGGGTTTGAAACAGTAAACAAACTCACTCTTGTGATGGAGGAGGTGAGCAGTGATGACTAGGCCTCACTTAGTAACATCCTGGGAGTACTTAGCAACATCCTGAGAGTATTCCAATTAGTCTTCATAAGGTGTGTAAATGGCCTACACCTATAGCAAGAGTATTATTCATCTTTAGTCAGAGCTGCACAGTGTGTTTTAATCTACAAACATCCCTTACCTGCATAGGTAGTTTTTTTTTGTAAAGGTGAACTATCCTTTTAAGGAGGACTTAAACTGTGGAGGCTGTAGTAGAGGGAAACAGACACAGAATGAATTAAGCTGAAGCAGGAAGATCCTTGCATTGCAGCTTTCTCTCCAGCAAGAAGAACAGTGATCGATACATTGTTAATATCGCCCAATCTCACAACAAACTTCAGAGTAGCAGTTTGGGACAGTAGTGCCTCTCACACATATGCAACTATGAGGCTTTGGGTCCAAGTGTGTCTAGGCACACTCACATATCAGGATGTGCACTGCTATTTTCAGGAGGAATTGAAATATTTTGTTCAGGGTACTGCTTAGGCACAACTCACATTTGTAGATGTTGCTTGTAAGAAAGGAAATATTTTTTTACATTAGGTTCGGGTACTTATTACCTCTCTTTGAGGCTTGCAATATAATATTTTTATTGTCTGGGACATATGTGGGTGTTATGTGTGCAAAGGGGATTTTAACGACAATTTGCCAAATCTCATATAATAAGAATATAATAGCAAATACCTTATTTTTCCCCTGCTGGAGCAAATTGCGACATGCTTTTTACATGACATTGACTTCCTTCGCTAGTCCCGTCTTCCTGGAGCCACGTTCAAAATTAACGGACTTTGCTCCGTGTGTAGGCAAGTCCGTTCATTTCAAAAGTCTGGTGGATCCCCGCCATAGTCCGGTGGACTGTCCGCCGTAAAAGTCCAGCGGACTGTCCGCCAGAAAAGTCCGGGTGTGTGCTGGCAAGTCTGCTCGTTCATAAAGTCCGGCAGACCTCCGCTGCAAAGTCCGGCAGATTGTCCGCTGGACTAAGTCCGTCGGATAGTCTGATCATGTGTACGTGGCATTAGTGTCCAATTTGACCGCCACAATGTCACAGTCCTGCTAAAAATTGCAGATCGTCTTACTGTTAAAAAAAATGCCATAAATATATCCCATAGTTTGTAAATGTGATAACTTTTGCGCAAACCAATCAGTATACGCTTATTGGGATTTTGTTACCAAAAATATGTAGCAGAATAGATATTGGCCTAAACTGCCTTCTGAGAGACCAGCCTTCATCCTGGCTCTCTCCAGCAAGGGTCCTCCCCTGGATCTCCTCAGCTTGGCTCGGCTTCTTCCATTCAGGCAAGACAGCCTAAGGACCACCTCAGAAGTAGTAGGCCCCAGACATTCTTCTGGGCCTACTGCAGAAGATGCAGCGATACAGCCTCAGGCCAGAAGGGCCCGGAGGTACGTATGAACAAAAGCACATAACATCTGTCCAATAAATACCCCTTCCCAGAATACACAGTGACCAGGAACCTCCCACTGGGCTGTTTCTGGATTCTCGCACTGTCCTGTGGTACCAGTGACACCTACTGGCAACAGTAGAAAATGCACAACCCAGTCAAGTTTAGAACAGAACCAAATAAACTATGTACAATCAATCTGAGCTGTTTACAGCTCAGCCAAAAACTAAATTTACACTATAGCCCCATTTTTGGGACCAGGGGGCTACACTATTAAGAAAACCAGCCCTGGATATGGTCTCTAGTGAGTCTCAGAAAAGTATACGTTGGCTGATGGTGTCCATGAACCACTGACATTGAAGAGATTGTGGTTTACACTAACCTGCTTAAAGGGTGAACCCCAATAAATAAAATCTATAAATCTATATAGCCAACAAGTATTGATCAGTTTTTCTTCTGCTACATGGACATGTTTTATGAAACTTACAGCGTAGTCTCTATTTTAGTTTTATCTTTAATGACTTTGATCTCCAGCTATGACCTGGAACTATCCAGAATACAGATGTACTATTTGAAATGAGTCTTCTTTTTTTAAAGGTCACATTTATTTACAGGCACATGATCGGCCATTAGTGTTCAGCAGGCTGTTATTTCTGAAGGTTAGATGAGTTATAATTTTAATCAGTTTCCTCTGAATAGGTACCTTATTTATTTTGCTTAATTCTTGCTGAATTTTCATTGCTGAATATGGACAGAGGCGACATGTAGCCATGAGTAATACCTATATTACTCAGATCTCAAGTGCTCCTTTAGGAGCCTTTGTTATTTGCCTGTTATTATGTGCAAAAGAGTACTAACGTCCTGATTTTCAGCATGATTAACTTGACTTTCATCAAAATTCGCAGAAAACACAATGTATCTTGAATCAAGATTACAATGATTTATGTATTCAATTTGTTCCTTTGTCACCTGACAGCTTGGAAAAAAGTCAATTTGGACCCCTGGCAATGCCATATTGTGGGATGTCAGGTTGGGTTACATATCTGGTCACATATTCTACGTAGAGCCCAAACCAGTTGTTGATAGTGTAACATAATCAGGTTTTTAAGTTTTGGTTTTCTAGCAACACCATGCGGTCTGATGTCACTGTGTGTTTTATAACTTAGAGGGTAACTCCACTTTCTCAGAGAAAAAGATTGCAGACAAAAAAAAAAATAGCAAAACAACATATAATTCAATTGCAACACAAGTTATTTTTTTAATTAATGGTATTAAACTATCTTTTTCTTTTCAATCTACAGCACTGTAATTTTCTGTAAAATGCAATGCAATATGGCTACCTGGAGGCATTCAGTGTACAGAACTGACCCCCAGAAATGTCCGGCTTGTGTGATTGGCTTACTGATTTTCCCTGGTGACCGCACTAAGATACAAGTTAGATTGCATCCCCTGCAACAAAAATGCAATTTTTGGTGAGATACTCCCCAATAGGCAATCATGCCTAAAGAGATGAATTTTTCCCCATTAGAACCATGCAGGTGCAGCAGCTGATTGATTATGTAATCACTCCCATGCACATTCATTTTACACACGGACACAGACAAACAGCTATTTCTTCAGAATAACAAATGATTGGAATCTGCAAAAAAAGTTTGTCAAAATCCTTGCAATGTACGTAGATCACGCAGAGTGGGAATGTTATTTTTCCTCAAGAAAATTCAAGTTATGCTTTAACCATTTTAATCTTTGTATAGTCCTGTAACCTGCAAGATTTGATTTGTGACTGGTATATGCTTATAAATACACTATATCACCAAAAGTATTGGGACACCTGCCTTTACATGCACATGAACTTTATTGGTATCCCAGTCTTAGTCCGCAGGGTTCAATCTTCAATACTGAGTTGGCCCACCCTTTGCAGCTACAACAGCTTCAACTTTTTTCGAAAGGCTGTTCACAAGGCTTAGGAGTGTGTCTATGGGAATGTTCACAGTCTCAGCTTTAATTCATCCCAAAGGTGTTCTATCAGGTTGAGGTCAGGCCAGTTAAGTTCCTCCACCCCAAACTCGCTCATGTCTATGGACCTTGCTTTGTGCACTGGTGCGCAGTCATGTTGGAACAGGAACATCCCCAAACTGTTCCCACAAAGTTGGGAGCATGAAATTGTCCAAAATGTTTTTGTATGCTGACGCCTTAAGAGTTCCCTTCACTGGAACTAAGGGGCCAAGCCCAACCCCTGAAAAATAACCCCACACCATTTAACTGTGCAGGCCAGTCAAATTTCTCCACCTCAAACTCACTCATCCATGTCTTTATGGACCATGCGTTGTGCACTTGTCTAAATCATTTGGTGGAGGGGGGGTTATGGGTATGGGGTTGTTTTTCAGGGCTTGGACTTGGCCCCTTAGTTCCAGTGAGGGGAACTCTTAGGGCGTTGCATAGAAAGACATTTTGGACTATTTTATACAATAGCACAGCATCGTCGCCTGTGTGGATAGGGAAATGTGCTTTTTCTTTCATTCAGCCTGAAGGTGTATTCCGTGCTTAAGACCAAGAAAATGAAGCTTGCCAGTACAAAATCTATTCCATTAAATATATATCTCCGTGACCTAAATTTGGCTATAAATCTGAATGCAAGGCAAATGTTAAAAACACCAATTAACACAGCCATTAATTAATCATGAGATGCATTATTACAAATTAGAAGGATTGTCAGAAATCAATAAAGAACAATTGTAGTGCACATGTGCCAACATCAGGACACAGCATAATTTGCTATAATATGGATCTAATGGGGTACTGCTATTTTAAAGTGTTTGTTATCCTGGTTCTACCCTTCCCTCTGTAAACTGAGCTTTTTGTGCCTCTGTCATCCGCAGCCCTGCTCTGTCCTCTCTTCACCATCCCCCCTTTCCTCCCTGCCTGTCAGCTCTGCCCACTCCATGATCCTCCCCTTCTGCTATCATAATACAATAACCTTGCAACAATCCCCTCTGCTCTGTTAAATAATATCCCCAGTGCATTTGCTTTTTTAAACAAAAATTACGCTGTGTACCTGATTTCAGAGCACTGGTCGTAACTCCCGTGACCGGCCACCTCTCTCCTCCTCTCCTGTCCTCCTCCTGGGTCTCTCAGCTCCGCCCACTTTGCTGTCATCTCGAGAGAGGAGAGAGGCGGCCGATCACGTGAGCGCTGATCGGCGCTCTGATATCGGGTACAAATCGGCATTCTTTAAAAAAAAACAAATGCACTGGGGACATGATTTAACATAGCAGAGGGGATTGTTGCGAGGTTATTGAGTGGCTTAACAAACACTTTAAGGGTCCATGGCCATGCAGTTTGTCAGCGCTGGGTCCCAATACCAGCCTAACTGAACTTCATACCTTTTGGCAATAAAAAAACATTTCCTATTTAGGTACAAGGTACCTTTTTATGTGACAACACTGAAGAAATTACAATTTGCTCCAATGTAAAGTAGTGAGTGTACAGCTTGTAAAACAGTGTAAATTTGCTGTACCCTAGAAATAACTCAACACTAATATCTAAACTGCTGTAAACAAAAGTGAGCACACCCCTAAGTGAAAATGTCCAAATTGGGCCCAAAGTGTCAATATTTTGTGTGGCCACCATTATTTTCCAGCACTGCCCTAACCCTCTTGGGCATGGAGTTCACCAGAGCTTCACAGGTTGCCCCTGGAGTCCACCTTTTGCTCCTCCACCTTCCATTTGAGGATGCCCCACAGATGCGCTTTCCTGGTTCTCTGCCTATCTATCACAGCGCTCCTTCAGTGTCACCTACAACTCTGTATCCTCCTCTCCATTGCCCCTTTCTGTGGGGGTCCCCCAAGGCTCTCTTCTTGGACCCCTTCTCTTCTCTATTTATACCTCCTCCCTTGGTCACCTGATAACCGCCCACGGCTTCCAATACCACTTATACGCCGATGACACCCAAATCTATCTGTCTACTCCTCACCTCACTCCTTCAGTCTCCTCTCGCATTACTAACCTGCTAACTGACATATCAGCGTGGATGTCACACCATTTCCTTAAACTAAACCTCTCTAAAACTGAGCTATTATTAATCCCCCCTGCACATGCCCCCCTCCATGACTTTTCCATCAAAATCAACAATGCAACCATCAGGCCCTCCCCTCACGCCAGGGTACTAGGTGTAACCCTAGACTCTGACTTGTCATTTCAGCCCCAAGTCCAATCGTTGTCAAAAGTTTGTAGATTTCACCTCCGTAACATCTCTAAAATTCGCCCCTTTTTAACAATTAAAACTACTAAGATCCTCATTCACTCCCTTGTTATCTCTCGCCTTGACTATTGCAACTCCCTTCTCATTGGCCTGCCTCTCCATAGGCTATCTCCTCTTCAGTCTATCATGAATGCTGCTGCCAGACTTATCCACCTTACCAACCGCTCAGTGTCTGCCAACCCTCTCCTCCAATCCCTACACTGGCTCCCAATCACCCAGCGAATTAAATTGAAAATACTAACCACCACATACAAAGCCATTCACAACTCTGCCCCGAGCTACATCACCAATCTTGTCTCCAAATATCACCCAAACCGTCCCCTCCGTTCTTCTCAAGACCTCCTACTCTCAAGCTCTCTTGTCTCCTCCTCCCACACTCGTCTCCAGGATTTCTCCAGAGCCTCTCCAATCCTCTGGAACTCGCTACCTCCACCGGTCCGGCTATCCCCTACTCTTGCTACCTTCAGACGATCCCTGAAAACTCATCTATTCAGGGAAGCCTATCACGTCTCAAACTAATCTCCTACCACTTCCATAAACTCATTCCCAACAATTATAACCTTCTGTACCACCTGCCCCACCCTTTTAGATTGTAAGCTCTTCTGAGCAGGGTCCTCTTAATCCTCTTGTATTTAATTGTATTGTAACTGTATTGTCTCCCTTTTATATTGTAAAGCGCTGCGTAAATTGCTGGCGCTATATAAATCCTGAATAATAATAATAATAATAAAAAAAAGATGCTCAATAGGGTTTAGGTCTGGAAACATGCTTGGCCAGTCCATCACCTTTACCCTCAGCTTCTTTAGCAAGGCAGTGGTCATCTTGGAGGTGTATTTGGGGTCATTATCATGTGGAAATACTGCCTCCCGACCCAGTCTCCAAAAGTGAGGGGGGTTATGCTCTGCTTCAGTATGTTACAGTACATGTTGGCTTTCATGGTTCCCTCAAGTAACTTTAGCTCCCTAGTGCTGGCAGCACTCATGCAGCCTCAGTCTATGACACTCCTACCACCATGCTTGACTGTAGGCAAAACACACTTGTCTCTGTACTCCACACCTGGTTGCCTCCACACACGTTGGACACCATATAAACCAAATAAGTTTATCTTGGTCTCATTAGACCACAGGACATGGTTTCAGTAATCCATGTCCTTAGTCTGCTTGTCTTCAGCAAACAGTTTACGGGCTTTTTTGTGCATCATCTTTAGAAGAGGCTTCCTTCTGGGATGACAGCCACGCTAATTTGATTCAGTGTGCGGCGTATGGTCTAAGCACTGACAGGCTGACCCCCCCCCCCCCCCACCCCTATGAGTGCTGCAGCACTCATAGGTCTATTTCCAAGGACAACCTCTGGATATGACGCTGAGCACGTGTACTCAAATTCGACCATGGCGTGGCCTGTTCTGAGTGGAACCTGTCCTGTTAAACCACTGTATGGTCTTGGCCACCATGCTGCAGCTCAGTTTTCTTTTTATAGCCTAAGCCATCTTTATGTAGAGCAACAATTCTTTTTTCAGATCCTCAGAGAGTTCTTTGCCATGAGGGGCCATGTTGAGCTTCCAGTGACCAGTATGAGAGAGTGAGAGCAAAAACACCAAATTTAACACACCTGCTCCACATTCACCCCTGAGACCTTGTAACACTAACGAGTCACATGACACCGGGGAGAGAAAATGACTAATTGGGCCCAATTTGGACATTTTCACTTAGGGGCATGCTTACTTTTGTTGCCAGTGGTTTAGACATCAATGACTGAGTTATTTTGAGGGGAAAGCTAATTTATACTGTTATACAAGCCATATTCTCACTACTTTACATGGTAGCAAAGTGTTATTTCTTCAGTGTTGTCACATGAAAAGATATAATAAAATATTTACAAAAATGTGAGGGGTGTACTCACTTTTGTGAGATACTGTATGTGAGAAAACACTCCCGTGTATAGTGCAAGGTCTGCTTTAAAATATAATATTACATTTATTTATTTACATGATGTAGCCAGTTCATTTTTTTTTTTAGATTTAATTCATACGTTAATATGCTTATGTAGTTTATGCGTATTGTGAGAAGTAGACTATGAAAGGTAATGTATTTAGTCGCTTGCCTGCTCAGATTAAGGCCTCATGCACACAGGGTGTTAAAAAAATGAGCTGCAAATCCAATACTGACGCTAGGAAAAAGCATCAAGAAAAATGTGCTTTTATAAGCGTTTTGCATTGGCGTTAATGCGCATTTAGCTGCGTTAGCATTTAGCAGCATTGTTTCTAAAGAACACTGTCCACTCCGAAATCACATAACTGCAGCTTAAAAGCGCTTGATGCGGCTTAATGTTGTATACAGTGTAAACACGTGTTTAGCCACGTCAATCGTTTTTACAGCTGTAACGCTGGTCTTCGCTGTTTTGCTGTTTGACAAAAAGCCTTTGCCACTAAAAGCTCCTTAAAGCCTATGTGTGTATGGACACAAAGAATAATATGAAGAGGTGTTTCTAAGCTGTAAAAAAAACGCCTGACTCTCCGAAAAGTGGCAGGAAAAACGCCCTGTGTGCATGAGGCCTTAAAGAGGAGTTCCGCCTGGGAAAAAAAACATTTAAAGTCAGCAGCTACAAATACTGTAGCTGCTGACTTTTAATATATGGACACTTTTCTGTCCAGGGAGCATGCAATGTTGGCAACCCAGCCTATTTTTGGATCTACTGCTGGGTGCTGGCGCCGCCAGCACCACTAAGGGAAACCGGCAGTGAAGCCTTTTGTCTTCACAGCCGGTTTCCTACTACACATGCACGAAGCGCACTGCGCTTTCCAATTGGCCCAGCAGTGGAGGAAGGAGGAGGGGTCCCTCGAAGCAAATAAGTGGAGGTTCCACTTTTGGGTGGAACTTCGCTTTAATGACCAACTTAGTTTTAGTCTCAGAATGATTAACTTTTCTAACAATCTGTTTTTTTTCCACATTATTTTACCTCTATTCTTGCTGTATTGTGCACAATGGAAACTTTTGAAATGTTTATTTGTCATCGAGCCTAAGAATTTGGAAGCTTGTTGGTTGTCACCCCAAAAGGAGTCCCAAGCTTATTAAATAACTAGCTTCTATTTGGAGCCATGTGTTTATATTTGTTGCAAGAAAGTGATAAACTGTCAGTTAAGGTTCTAGCAAATGTTACATTGACAATTGGGGCTCAGAAAATAAATGACTGAATACCGCTGTAGACAGTTTTTTCAGCAGTGTCAATGTGGCAATGAACAGAATCTCAAGTGCTTGAATCTATTTTACATTGAACACTGATGATATAGCTCTTTTTGCCAAGTGTATCTCCACATGTCCTTAGAATTAGGCTCAATTCACAAAGATAACACACCAAGATAAGGGAACTTATTTTCAAAAAAGTGACAGTTATTTTTAGGTAACTTCAATGACATTTGGAAATAACAGTCACTTTGCTAGAGATGTTATCCTGGTGTTAAAGCTTTGTGAATTGAGCCAAATGTTTGCTTCTAAAGGCTGTGCTTTACATTGAGCTTGGTGTTGGATATAATTTAAAACAATCTTGTCACTGGCATAACAAAAATAGCAGACAGCTCAAAAAAGTGTAGGGTTTTAAAAAAGAGATTCCGACATTGCCTTAATCTTATTATGCCCCCATCATACTGCCTACAACCCAACCGTCAGCCTGCCTGGTAGCCGAGAACTTCTGCAGCAGCAAGACATATAGATATTGAGGACATAGAAAATGTTGAGATCTGTGGTAAGGCAAAATCATTGATTGTCTGGAATGTAACTTTTTTCAATATCCATAGGGCCAGTCAACCTGAAGCTGCTTGATAAATGAGCAGAAAAAATATATTTTATACCAAAGATTGGTTGTCTCCTCGTGTTTTTCCATAATCATGGCTTCTTCTGGAGCTTTTTTTGGGCCTTTATGCAATGTCACCTAAATGTGGTCAAGGTTTCAAAGAACCATCAGGGCCCTCCAGGATGTCCAACGAGGTATCAGTGTGCCATAAAGATGGGGACAATAACCCTAAATTCACACCCTATTGTGATAATAAGTCAAGCAGTTCATAGGCTGATAATTATATCACTCCTATGCAGGAGCGGACTGACCATTGGACCACTCGAGCACTGCCCGAGGGCCCCGGGCCACTAGGGGGCCCCATCAGGGTTGCCAGCCTAAGTAAAACCAGGGACAGTATGTAAAAATCTGTGTTTTTTTTTACATATGTTTCTGAAATGTCCCTTACCGACATCCTTTGGTCTAAAAATCCAGAGATTATAGCTGCTCCACCTCTCTAGTACCGTCTCAGCCAATAGAAACATGTCTGCATATACTGTGTGTACATGTATGTGTATACTGTGTGTGTGTATACTGTGTGGCCCCATAATCTCTTATTGCCTGGGGCCCCATGATTTGTCAGTCCGCCCCTGCTCCTATGAGGTATAATTCATATTCTTGTAAGCTTCAAAGAGACTGTGCAATCTAAGCACTTCCTTCAGTGAAGATTACCAATTCCTTTCCTTAGTATCAATGTGATACCATTGAGCCTGTGAAGACCAATATTGATTAGTCTATCCTAAGGGAGTATCACCTATGGGGGAATAATAAGTTAAAGTCAGAACCATCAGCAATGAGCTGAAATCAACTTGCCATGCCTTGATAAATGAGCATTACATACTTTCTTAGCAGGTCAGACTGTATACAGCCATATCTTTGTATTGTATGTCTACTATGAATAGAATGCTTATCACTGAACATTACAGGGGATCTGAAAACTAGAAACATGCACAGGTATAATCCTCTGCAAAATTATATTTTTATGGCATTGGCCATTGTGTGCAAAGACCTAAAAAGGTGTATTGCAGTTACTCAAATTTAACACAAAAGGGTCGCGCTACTAAATGATTACACACTCATAAGCAATAAATACCAATAAATTAACCATTTGGGATGACCATTATTGTTAAAAAATCTGCCTCTGAGGGGATCCTTAAGGCTGGGTTCACACTGCCATACAGAGCAGCTCATAGCAGGGGTCTGGTGCAACCCTGTTCACCATTTGAACTCCGATTCCAGTCCAGATTTCTGGCTGAATTTGGACCTGAAACAGACCAGAAGACGCACAGGACTCCTGTACAATTCGCTCCGGAGCCTCTCCATTGAGAGCCAGTTACAATCGCCTGACAAGCAAATTGGAAGCTGGAAACCCGCATCCAATTCGCAATAGTGTGAACCCAGCCTTAGAACTGCTCCTGGATGACCCTGACTGGGCTGTGCGGTCACATGCTCTGCTGACCTTTCTTTTATTAGAGGGCCTTATATAGCTGGTAAGTCTGCATTCCTTCCATAAGAGGTGATCTCCTTGCATTGCAACTCTGCATTAGTCAGTGGTAAATGTGGTATACACTATATACAATCACCCGACACTAGTTGGTTTCCACAATCCATGACTTAACTTCACAGTTCACACAAATACATTTTAAATTCAAACTGTAGCACTGATGTAAGTAATTTATTTTTCCACAGTAGTGTGACAATCCCTCCACCTCTGGTCTAACTAATCATGGCATGGACCCCTGTGCAAACAGGTGGTCATGCAAGCTGGTATCAAAAGGGTTAAACATGGACCATAAACTTCTCTCACGTCTCCTTAGATCTCAGAAAGGACTTCAGGTCATGGGTAGAAAGAAAAGATCTAAGTGCTCACCCGTTAACTATAAGATTAAATTTTTGTGTTCAAACACAAACTACTCACATAAAGATGATAAAAACACAGCATGTAAAGCCTACAATCATGATAGTTCCATAGGGCAGCAGTGGTTGACGTAATGCGTAGCTCCTCTCTGTACGCGTTACGTTCAATCAGAACTTCAACGTCACCAGACTCCTCCCCCTTCCCTTCCTTAGCGGGTAGAGGCACTTGGGGAAGGGGGAGGGGTCTGCTGATGTTGATGTCTGACGAAACTCCCTGAAGACCCGGAAGCCAGCAAAGAGGTGAGTATTTTGATTGATCAAAAAAATGTACGATTAATCGAGGAATTAATCTTTAATTTCCACAGCCCTAAATTGTATACATTCACATTACATGAAATATAAATATTAGTAAAATAAAAAGAGGAGGTGTGTATAAATGCCAGCATGTGCTACATTGAATTAATGTTCTTAAAAAATGCTGAGATAAAAATAAAGAATATAAAAATATTAAAACTCTGTAGTCCAAAAAGTGCTTCACCCAATGTGAACAACCAGTTGAACTTCTCGGAAAAAGAAAAAAGATTTTTCTGTTCATCAAACAAATTAAGTAAAACAGCGCAGCTTACTAGATGTGATGGATTTCAAATTATAGAGATCGGATAGGCACACACAGGAAGGATCATTTGGCCAAAAGACTGACTTTTCCAATAACAGGATCCCTCCTCCTGTAGTGGATTTTCTCTGCTAAAATACTCCTCTTGGAGCCTTCTAGCAAGATAGGTTCCTCCAAGGTATGTATTTATGAAATGTAAAGAAGAAGCTTCATGGTGCAGTACTCGAATTTAAAAGGTATTTATTCTTAAAGCATCATAGGCACTGACATCCAAACAAAATGGCATTCAGTGTATTCAAACCAGCTGCAGCTCATGCCAGCCAGCAGGTGCGTGGTGACCTCAAGACCTGTAGCTCCGCCCGACGTGTTTCCCCATACAAGGCTTTCACTGGGAAAGGAGGATAAAGTAGTTAGGTTTTTTTTAGATGCAGCACCGCCTTTTTTATACATATAGTTGATATATATATATATATATATATATATATATATATATATATATATATATATATATATATATATATATATATATATATATATATATATATATATATATATATATATATGTGTATGTATGTATATTTATATGCACTGTTTTATATGTCCATTAGGTTTACCACAGATATCCTGCTATACATATCTTTACAGCTGCTATACCTTCCCCCAGAAAGCAATCCATGAGGAATGTTTTAACAAAGGCAGTAAGCTTACAGCCTTTTAGAAAGAGCTCTAAGTGCAGATCATACCAGTGCCGCTCCTCCATAAAGTACAGTGAGTGTTGTCACCTACGACAGGAAGTGTGGACAGGAAGTCCTAGAGCAGAATTTGCATCAAATGTGTGCAGACTAAAGCCCTGCTTTAAACGCATACTGTTAGACAGGTTGATTTGGTTGTCTGCGAGCTGATTGGTAAGTAAGCTTGCTTTTTTCCCATGGATTTATCCTTGGCCCATATTACATTTTTTGTTTTTGAGTTTAGATGCACTTTAACTTACTCTTTATTGGTCATGATGATTTCATTCTGAAAAAAAAAAAATAATGACACTGAAAAAAAAGTCTTCACATGCATTAGACATCGCGTCTTCTCATCCGACACTTCACCTTTCAAAAGCTGCAACATAAATATATTAAGGGCAATCAGAGCTGATTGTTCTTTTGCACATGCGCACAAGTTAATTGCACAAAATTACAAACCTCCTCAGACCACAAGAATCATAATTGGAGGGTATTCTCTTTACAGATTCATGCATTCTGCCCTCAGCGTTAAACAGACATTTGTGAATTTCTCTAAAAAGAACAGGCTTGTGCGGGGGGAAGGTGTTAGAAATATTTGATTTATCTAACATTGCTGTTGTTCTTGTATGTATTTTTCACTTCAGGTGCAAGAAGATTGCCCTGCCACTTTCAATACGCCAGTCTCTTCATCATGTGTCCGTGTGTCTCCATATGCGTGTCAGAGACGGACGCCGCTTCAGGACATCAACCGAATATTCACGGTAATAATTACTGGCTACATAGGCATCAAAACCACTTGCTAAAATAATGATACACCAGGCAGTAGCGTGGAAGAAAGCAAACTCTAGGGTCAGTTTTATGGCGGTGAAAAGGGAATTTCTTTGCGATTTTTGAATCTCGTCTCAGCGGCAAGCAAGGCTTGCAGTGACAAAAATAGTCAAGTTAATTGCAGAGGGCTTAGGCTAGATTTTTCCAAACACTCAGGAATCAATAGCGAAAATCATTTCTGCATTCTTTCACTACAGGCTATTTTTCATGTTGAATGCAACATATATTTTTAAAAGGATTATTTCACAATCGCGAAAATTTGAAAGTTGACTTGATCATCACTTTGCTTTAATCTGGGTATACTTGCTTTCAACACATCCACTTTCCAAACGACATTTAAATTCAAACCATAGAGCGATAATATCCTCCTATTTTTGTTCCCCCCGATGTCTCCACCACATTCAGATGCGCTTTAGATCCATAGGTGATGTTCCACTCTAGAAACATCAAATGCATTTTCTTGTCAAACATATACTTACTGCAGCTCTCCGACTCATTTTACTGTTATTGAGTTCTCGGAGAAGGCAATGGTTCAGCTGTGGATAATCTCGGAGATTACTTCTTTAAGGTGCCCCAGTGTTCGACGCTTGGCAAGGCTTGTAGCTAAGTCGTTTATGCTTGCTATGCAAAGCTGGGACACGCTCTGCATAGTGGGATATTGAGGTCACAGCATGCATGACTTGCTCCGCAAATAAAAACAGATTTATGGGGACAAGTGCAATTTTCTTATTTTCTAGTACTTTGTGTACATATACCTAAAGCGGTTTAGTTTATTAGCCGATTGCACATTAAATGCTTTGTGCTGGCGTATGACAGACAATTTCTGAAAGGTGCAGCGCTGTCTTGTTGAAGACAGAATGTACTATCGAATGTACTCAGCCAACCTTTGAAAAACTGTTCTACAAAAGTAGAGGTAAGAAAAATTGGAGGAACTGCATAGCTGACGCGTAAGGCTACTTTCACACTGAAAGCGCGTAGCATTAGCGGTAAACGCCTCTAGTTTTAGCGGCTTTACGGTCATTTTAGCCGCACTTTTCAGCCGTTAGTGGGGCACTTTTAACTCCCACTAGGGGTGAAGAAAGGGCTAAAAGCAACAGTTTTGCAGTGCTGCCCATTCATTTCAATGGGCAGGAGTGGTTTAGGAGCGATGTATACAGCTCTCCCAAAATGCCCCAATGATGCTGCTTGCAAGACTTTTTCTAATGTCCCGCAAGCGCTCGGGTTTTCACACTGGGGAGGCATGGGAGGCTTTTTTCAGACGCTTTACAGGCGCTATTTCTAGAGCTAAAACGCCTGAAAAACACCTTAGTGGGAAAATATCCTAATGGTTATATAATGCCACTACTACTTTTACTAATAACAATAATAATAGTATTTAAATAAAAATAATAATACTAATACCAATAATAATAATAATGAAAATTAACAATAGGAACAATATTAAAGTGGTTGTATAGACTTTTTTTAGAAGTTTAACCTACAGGTAAGCCTATAATAACGTTTACCTGTAGGTAAAAAAAAATCTCCTAAACCTGTATGGCTTAGGAGATATTCCCTTTGCAATGCACTGCTGACTGCAGCGGCACATGCACACAGGGGCTTCTCGGCTGAAAATCTCCCACGCGCATGCTTGACGATATCGCATGAGTGACGATATCGTGGCTCCGGCCACTCACAGCACTGGAGCCGCGATACCCAGAAGACACGCTGAGGGAACATGTGAGCTCCCTTGGCGTGGTTCGGGCAAGATGTCGGGGTCTCGTTCTAAGGTAAGTATTTCATAATGAGCTAGTATGCGGTGCATACTAGCTCATTATGACTTTTCCCTTGCAGGTCAGAAAAAAAAAACGTCAGCGGGTTTACTACCGCTCTAAAAATACCCAATAAAAGTAATAGCAGCCAAGTAGCCAGGCCTGGAGGATATTGAATGCCAAAACTACTGCTATCTTGTGGTAAAAAAAAAAAAAAAAACTGCCATGAGGCTTGCTGGCATTTCCTCATGAAAATACTGGTTGCCTGGCTGTTGGCTGTATTTATTTTTTATTTATTGCAGAGTTTTGCCTTTTCTAAGTCATTAAATTTACTAAACCTAAAAAACGTTTTTTTACCTTAAAGTGGTTTTAAACCTGTTACAACCACTTTTACCTACAGGTAAGCCTAGATTAAGGCTTACTTGTAGGTGCTCGAAATATCTCCCAAACCTCCACGGTTTAGGAAATATTCACAAAAAACAAGACCACCGGTGTCTATGGTGCATGCGCACTTTAGACTCCTTTAGAAACAGTGAGCGTGCCGTTTCTAAAGGAGATTGTGCCATGACTGGCGGCTCCCGCGCACATGCCGTGATACCTGGAAGGAAGATGGACGCTTCTTGAAAGAGGGGACAGTGGTGACATCGCAGGCTATGGTTTCAGGTAAGTGACACATAATGGGCTACTATGTGATGCAGAGTAGCCCATTATGCTTTACCTTTGCAGGGAAACAAAGAAGAAGTAAAACCCATCGGGGTTTACTTTTTCTTTAATGCATTGTTTGCATTAAGGTAAAAAAATGTTTTTAGTTTCTCTCTGTGAAGGGGAAGAGAGGAAAGAAGAGATCAGTGCTGTGCAGGGCTGCATCTTTTCTCCCCTTACTTCCTCTTTACACAGCATTCGAGTAGAAGCCATTGGCTCTTGCTGCTGTCAGTCAGATGCAATGAGGAGGAAGTGGAGCACGTGCCTAAGGCCTGATACGCACCTATGCATTTTTAGTGCTTTTTTGCATTTTGCAGATTTTCCCTACAGTCCATTCAACATGGTTTCCTATGGAACACGTTCTGTAGTGCAAATCTTCAAAATGCAAAAAGCACTAAAAATGCATAGGTGTGAATCCAGCCTAAGTCCTGCTGTGTAAGTCTGTGGAGCACGGCTCTGTAGACAGTCACACAGTTCGGGAGCGAGGAGAATATGCTCTCCCCATAGCCAGCGGCTGGCTATGGTAGTCCCTCAAAAGAAGAAGAGGAGCCAAAATTGCCATCAGGGACCCCAGTAGAGGAGGATCGGGGCCACTCTAGGCAGCACAGAGCAGGTAAGTATAACATGTTTGTTATTTTTTATTTTTTTAAATGAGTTTAGTAACACTTTAACCTAGCAAAATAATTCTTATGAGACCAAACTTCAGATGTCAGTAGATAGTCAGTGCAACTAGTATTCCTCAAAAGAGATTAGCAATAGTAGCACCCATATACACTCACTGGCCACTTTATTAGGTACCCTTGTTCAGTTGCTTGGTAACACAAATTGATAATCAGCCAATCACATGGCAACAACCCAAGGCATCTAGACGTGGTGAAGACGACTTGCTAAAGTTCAAGCCGAGCATCAGAAAGGGGATTTAAATGACTTTGAATGTGGAATGGTTGTTGGTGCTAGACAGGCTGATCTGCTGTGATTTTCATGCACAACCATCTCTCGGATTTACAGGGAATGGTCTGAGAAAGAGAGAATATCCAGTGAGTGGCAGTTGTGTGGATGAAAATGCCTTGTTGATGTCAGAGGTCAGAGGAGAATGGGCAGACTGATTTGACATCATAGAAAGGCAACAGTAACTCGAATAATCACTCGTTGCAACCAAGGTATGCAGAATACCATCTCTGAATGCACAACACATCAAACCTTGAAGCAGATGGGCTACAACAGCAGAAGACCACACCTGGGGGCCAGTCCTGTCAGCTAAGAAGGCAACAGTTTGCGCAGGTTTACCAAAATTACACAATAGAAGATTGGAAAAACGTTGCCTGGTCTGATAAGTCTCGATTTCAGCTGCGACATTCAGATGGTAGGGTCAGAATTTGGCATAAACAACATGAAAGCATGGATCCATCCTGCCTTCTATCAATGGTTCAGGGTGGTGGTTGAATCTATGCCATGAAGAATTAAGGCAGTTATGAAGGCAAAAGGGGGTCCAACCCGGTACTGGCAAGGTGTACCTAATAAAGTAACTGGTGAGTGCATTTCTAATGACAGGTTTACTTTTGAGTGGTCACTTCCTTTGACCATTCGTTTAACTTTCCCTCTCTCTAGCAGTACATACCTTTCCTTGCCCAAGAAAGACCCATGTAAGCTCCACACCAATTTGTCAGAGCTTAAACAGGGCTATGAACTGGCTATAATTGCCCCATGGGAGAAGAGGAATGAGCCACATGTTCTCGATAGTGTGGGAGAAAAAAATTGGGAATATATTTGCTTAAAAGATACAAGTGCCTTGAAAAAGTATTCATACCCCTTGACATTTTCCACATTTTGTCATGTTACAACCAAAAACGTAAATGTATTTTATTGGAATTTTATGTGATAGACCAACACAAAGTGGCACATCATTGTGAAGTTGAAGGAAAATTATAAATGATTTTCAAAATTTTTTACAAATAAATATCCTGAAACTGTATTTAGAGTCCACCTGTGTGTGATTTAATCTCAGAATATATATAGCTGTTCTGTGAAGACCTCAGAGGTTTATTAGAGGGCCTTAGTGAACAAACAGCCTCACGAAGGCCAAGGAACACACCTGACAGGTCAGGGGTAAAGTTGTGGAGAAGTTTAAAGCCGGGTTAGGTTATAAAAAAATATCCCAAGCTTTGAACATCTTATGGAGAACTGTTCAATCCATCCTCTGTAAATGGAAAGAGTATGGCACAACTGCAAACCTACCAAGACATGGCCGTCCACCTAAACTGGCAGGCTGGGCCAGGAGAGCATTAATCAGAGAACAGAGGCGGCCCATCCATTAGAGGCGCCTGGCCGCCACCCCCCCTCTCCTCGTCTCCCCCTATATGCAATGTATAGATTCATACATAGCATGAATCTATCCATGGCCCCCCCTATTCATGTGTCCGTTCCCTTTCAGGTGCATGAATTACAATGGCCAGGTTTTTTTAAGCACTTGATTAGAGCCAGAGGCTCTAATAGGCTTCAAAATAGGGTGGGCTCGGGTCACAGAGGATGCGTCCGGAGCCCACCCAGGTGTGTTGTAACAGCGAATGAATATTCGCTGTTGCAACACTGACCCTCCTCTCAGCCAATAGGGAAGCAGGTCTGCTACCCGTGACCCAATTGGCTGAAAGGACAGGCGATCCTATCAGATGAGGGGGGGGAGACGCACAGCGAAATCGAGGAGGAGAAGAGCCGCCGGACCCCGCTGATGCTTGGATGCTCAATCCCTGCTGCCGCTCCTCGGATGCACGATCCCCGCCGCTGCTCAACGGATCCCCTTCAATGCCCGCTCCATAAAAAGTTATACACCAACAATATTGCGCAAACGAAATTTTAAAGAAAAATCAAAAAATGTAGGAATATATAAGTGATGAGCTGCTAACACGCTAAAATTAGGGATTTTTTAGCTGGAAAACATGTCAAAAGTATAGTGTAAGCGCTCAACTTGTATATATTTCTTATAGTGCTACAAAATGATATGTGCTCAAATGTGTCAAAATATATATAAAATTGCCCCGAAGAAAGCGGGATATTCCTCTGTTATAGAAAATGAGAAAAATATATAAAGATATACAAGGTGACTTATACATATATATATAAACCAAAAATAGGTGATTGTATGAATATTTTATCCCAAAGGAGAAAAAAGTGACTGTAAATTTATATGAAAATAATCACAGTGATGAAGTCCATAAAATGGATGTATAGTCCAAAAAACGTGCAGGGTGTCAATCTGAACGTGTTGTAATAACAGCCAGGATTCTGTGATGTTGTGACCGAAGAAGACAATATTTCACCCTGTGACGATCCCACCACCATATAGGGTACAGGCTTACCGGATCTATATGACCCTAGCAGACATACGCCTCAGGGGTCAATCAAAGCTTGTGATCCCAGCCAAAATGGTCTCAAGGATTAGATGTATCAGTCATGGCATATACGGTCCCAACAAACGACTAGATGTGATCACTATTCCTCATGTGCATATACAAATCCGACAACGACTCAGGCATGGAAGATGAAGAAACAAAGCCGACATGGCATAATAACGTTTTTTTAAAAAAAAACTTTAATAAAAATTTTTTGCTAAAACTCACATTTCCAAGATGGACAATAAAGCATGTCAGAGAGAAAGAAGTGGCAGTAGCGGAGTCCTCCCGACGCGTTTCGACCAACCGGTCATCATCTGGGGATCACATCTAGTCGTTTGTTGGGACCGTATATGCCATGACTGATACATCTAATCCTTGAGACCATTTTGGCTGGGATCACAAGCTTTGATTGACCCCTGAGGCGTATGTCTGCTAGGGTCATATAGATCCGGTAAGCCTGTACCCTATATGGTGGTGGGATCGTCACAGGGTGAAATATTGTCTTCTTCGGTCACAACATCACAGAATCCTGGCTGTTATTACAACACGTTCAGATTGACACCCTGCACGTTTTTTGGACTATACATCCATTTTATGGACTTCATCACTGTGATTATTTTCATATAAATTTACAGTCACTTTTTTCTCCTTTGGGATAAAATATTCATACAGTCACCTATTTTTGGTTTATATATATATGTATAAGTCACCTTGTATATCTTTATATATTTTTCTCATTTTCTATAACAGAGGAATATCCCCCTTTCTTCGGGGCAATTTTATATATATTTTGACACATTTGAGCACATATCATTTTGTAGCACTATAAGAAATATATATAAGTTGAGCGCTTACACTATACTTTTGACAATGCCCGCTCCATAGATGGGGTAAGTTCCGGTGGACCGACCGGCGGACAGTGTGGGGGGGGGAACTATTAGTTATGCACACCACAAATCTGGCCTTTATGGAAGAGTGGCAAGAAGAAAGCCATTGTTGAAAGAAAGCCATAAGAAGTCCTGTTTGAGAGAAGCCATGTGGGGAACATAGCAAACATGTGGAAGAAGATGCTTTGGTCAGATGAGAGCAAAATGTAACTTTTTGGCCTAAACACTATGTGTGGTGGAAAACTAACACTGCACAAAACCCTTGAACACACCATTCCCAAAGTGAAACATGGTGGTGGCAGCATAATTTTGTGGGAATGCTTTTCTTCAGCAGGTACAGGGAGGCTGGTCAGAGTTAATGGGAAGATGGATGGAGCCAAATACAGGGCAATCTTAGAAGAAAACCTGTTATGCCGTGTACGCACGACCGGACTTTCCGGCAGAAAAGGTCAATCATTCCGTCGGATATTACGATCGTGTGTAGGCTTCATCTGATTTTTTTCTTCAAAAATTCTGACAGACCTAGAAATAGAACATGCTTCAAATCTGTCCGATGGAATCAAATTCTATCGGGAAAACCGTTCGTCTGTATGCTGGTCCGATGGACCAAATACGTTGCTAGGACTGGCTATTGAACTTCCTTTTCTAGTCCCGTTGTACATCAATATGTTCAAAATGACTTTGGTCCGTTGGTGTGTGGGCAAGTCCATTCGTTTGGAAGTCCGCCGTAACTCCGTTGAAAGTTCGTCTGAACTCCGTCAGGAAGACCGTCTGACCTTTTCTGCTGGAAAGTACTGTCGTGTGTACACGCCATTAGAGTCTAAAAAAGACTTGAGACTGGGGAAGTGGTTCACCTTCCAGCAGGACAATGACCCAAAACATACAGCCAGAGCTACAATGGAATGGTTTAGATCAATGCATATTCATGTTTTAGAATGGCCCAGTCAAAGTCCAGACCTAAATCCAATCGAGAATCTGTGGCAAGACCTGAAAATTCCTATTCATCCAATCTGACAGAGCTTGAGATATTTTGCAAAGAAGAATGGACAAAAATGTCACTCTAGATGTGCAAAGCTGGTGGAAACATCCCGAAAAAGACGTACAACTGTAATTGTAGCGAAAGGTGGTTCTACAAAGTATTGAGGGGCTGAATACAAATGCATGCCACACTTTTCAGATATTTATTTGTAAAACAGTTTGAAAACCATTTATAATTTCCCTTCTACTTCTCAACTATGTGCCACTCCACTTTGTGTTGGCCTATCACATAAAATCCAAATAAAATACATTTATGTTTTTGGTTGTAACATGACAAAATGTGGAAAATTTAAATGGGTATGAATACTTTTTAAAGGCACTCTAGGTTTGCTTTTACCTTGTTACATGTTACACCAGTAGTTAGGGTGTAACAGATATCATGTTGGTAATCATACCCACCCCCCCCCCACCCACAGAGCACCTTCCCCTGTGACAGCAGGTGGGAGTTTTTCTGCCCACACCTGCTGTCACATTTAAAAATGGCACGTCTATTTGGATTAAAACAGACGGTTAGTGTAGGCACTGAAGGGCTGGTGGTATGTTTGGCTCACCCCCCTACACCCCCCTCCTTGTTTTTTTCTTCCACTTTCCGTCTTTTTCTTCTATGATTTTCTTTCCCAATACCGATGTCTACTGTGGAAAATGTCACATGGGGTGCAGAGACCTCCCCTAATACCTATTATTCCGGTTAACATGTTTGCACATATATCTGCTTCTCGTGTACAGTTGTGCCCATAAGTTTGCATACCCTGGCAGAATTTGATTTCTTGGCCATTTTTCACAGGATATGAATGATAACACAAAAACATTTCCGATTAGTGTTTGGCTGAAGCCATTTATTATCAATCAACTGTGTTTACTATTTTTAAATCATAATCACAACAGAAACTACCCAAATGACCCTGATCAAAAGTTTACATACCCTGGTGATTTGGGCCTGATAACATGCACACAAGTTGACACAAAGGGGTTTGAATGACTATTAAAGGTAACTATCCTCACCTGTGATCTGTTTGCTTGTAATTAGTGTGTGTGTATAAAAGATCAGTGAGTTTCTGGACTCCTGACAGACCCTTGCATCTTTCATCCAGTGCTGCAATGACATTTCTGGAGTCATGGGGAAAGCAAAAGAATTGTCAAAGGTAGTTGAACTGTGTAAAACAGGAACGAGATATAAAAAGCTATCCAAGGAATTGAGAATGCCAATCAGCAGTGTTCAAACTCTAATCAATAAGTGAAAAATGAGGGGTTCTGTTGAAACCAAACCACGGTCAGGTAGACCAACTAAAATTTTAGCCACAACTGCTAGGAAAATTGTTTGGGATGCAAAAAACAAAACAAAAATAACTTCAGGTGAAATAGAGGACTCTCTGAAAACATGTGGTGTGTTTGTTTCAAGATGCACAATAAGGAGGCACTTGAAGAAAGATGGGCTGTATGTTTGAGTCGCCAAAAGAAAGCCATTACTACGCAAATGCCACAAAGTATCCCACTTACAATATGCCAAACAGCACAGAGACAAGCCTCAAACCTTCTGGCACAAAGTCATTTGGAGTGATGAGACCAAAATGTAGCTTTTTGTCCACAACCATAAACGCTACATTTGGAGAGGAGTCAACAAGGCCTATGATGAAAAGTACGGAGGTGGATCTCTGATGTTTTGGGGATGTGTGAGCTACAAAGACACAGGAAATTTGGTCAAAATTGTCGACAAGATGAATTCAGTATGTTATCAAAAAATACTGGAGGAACATTTGCATTCGTCAGGCAGGAAGCTGCACATTGGACGTACTTGGACATTCCAACTTGACAATGATCCAAAACACAAGGCCAAGTCGACCTTTCATTGGCTACTGCAGAATAAAGTGAAGGTTCTGGAGTGGCCATCGCAGTCTCCTGACTTCAATATCATTGAGCCACTCTGGGGAGATCTCAAACATGCAGTTCATACAAGACTGCCCAAGACTTTACAGGAACTGGAGGCTTTTGCCAAGAGGAATGGGCAGCTTTACCATCTGAGATGATAAAGAGCCTCATCCACAAATACCACAAAAGACTTCAAGTTGTCATTTGATGTTAAAAGAGCCAATACTCGATATTAAGAACTGGGTTATATAAACTTTTGATCAGGGTCATTTGGGTAGTTTCTGTTTGCCATTATGATTTAAAAAGAGTAAACACAGTTCATAATAAATGGCTTCAGCCAAACACTAACCACAAATGAAAGAAAAGTTTTTGTGTTATCATTCATATTCTCTGAAAAATGGCCAAGAATTCCTAAATTCTGTCAGGGTATATAAACGTATGAGCGCAACTGTATGCAATGATTTTAGATGTGTTGAATTTTCAATGTCAAGTATTACTGGACCTATGGTTTCTGTACTATATAGTGGGTTACCTTGAAATAAAGTATTGAAAGTATTGAAAAAAAAACAAAAAAACATTTGGTTAGGAGGCTCTCTTTTGATTTCTGAAGCGCAATGCAAATGTGGATTGCACATCACACAGCAAAGCAGGTCTTAATGTACTAGAAATGTTCTTGATTTTGGTGATATATTGCTTGATAACACTCCCTCACTAAATCACTTTAATTAATACACAACTGTCATCTATTACTTTAGTATAGTGGAATCCCTTATTTATGTTTTTCGAGGGGCCAACCATAAGTGATGCAAATGGCAAGAAAATGTGAATTGAATAAGATGGAAAAAAAATTGCATTTCAGCAAAACACTTCCGTGTAATATTTGGAAAGCTTAGCAAATAATCATTTCCATTACTGTACTGTATAAACTCAACAAAACAAAGATGTGGTGAAACATCATCTTTAGATTATTTTATAATGGAATACTTACCTGTAGAGTTGACAGAACCCTTTCATAACATCAGTAGTTAATGATGCACTATTCTCTCTCTGGGATCTGAATGTGTTACAGTGGTGTCATAGGATATAGCAGTTTTCTATCGAATTCAAAGGCCTCGTGCATGTCGCTATTACAATGACAGGCCAGCAGGAAGTGTAGGAGAAAGCTGTAGGTGATAGACCCAAATGCACTTTATAAATTGTCAGAGCAACATTTACAGAATAAGTAGGAAATAATACCAATGTGGTGCCATAAAGTTAATGTAAATTATAGGAATGAGGTGAAAATGAAAGGCTTATAGTCAGCTTTCTCATTAAAAGGTTTCCTGAAGTATGGTCAGAGCCTTGCTTACCTCGGTTCAACAAAGCTGGTAATGTTATAATTTTTACTGGACATACATTAAGCCCAGATTCACACAGTTACATTGCAGTAACACATTATGCGGGTTTGTGTATCATTTTTTGTAAATTTTGGTGCATTATATATAGACCATTCAAATGAATTAACTTCCTTAACCACTTTCAGACCGGACCATTTTGCTGGTAAATGACCAGAGGTCTTTTTACACTTTGGCACTGCGCTGCTTTAACTGGTAATTGCGCGGTCATGCAATGTTGTACCTAAACGAAATTTGCGTCCTTTTCTTCCCACAAATAGAGCTTTCTTTTAAAGGTATTTGACTGACTCTGTGATTTTTATTTTTTGCGATATAAACGTAAAAAGACCAAAGTTGTCATTAAATGATATATTGCTCACACATGCTATGGGCATATGTGAAATGACACCCCAAAATAAATTCTGCTGCTTCTCCTGAGTATGGGGATACCACATATGTGGGACTTTTTGGGAGCCTAGCCGCGTACGGGGCCCCGAAAACCAAGCACCGCCTTCAGGCTTTCTAAGGGCGTTACAGTTTTGAAGGCCATAAAATGCCAAGATGGCACAAACCCCCCCCCAAATGACCCCATTTTGGAAAGTAGACACCCCTAAATTTACGGGTACACTAGTGAGACTAGGTAATAAATGGCGGGTGCCCTGAAACTATAAAAAAATAACTAACCAACCAGCGTCACCTGGAACAGTTATATGGTGATCACTGGTGAAAGGGTTAACTAGGGGGCAATCAGGGGGCTTTATGCGGTAGTATATGGGGGTCCCTGGCGCTATAAAAAGCTGCGGCGAACCTAAATACCTACCTGCCTAACTAGCGTCACCTGTGACACTAATACAGCGATCAGAAAAACGATCGCTTATTAGGCTGGGTTCACACTGGAGCGATGCGGGAACGCCACGAATCCGCGGCGGGTTCCCGCATCGCATGCCTCCCGGCGGCAGTTCACACTGCCCTATGCGAACTGCTGGGAGTGTCAGGGAAATGTTAATGACACCCCCAGATCAGTTCGCATATCGCAGTGCGATCTGCAAACTCGGATCGCATGGTGTGAACACCCATGCGATCCGATTCTGCTGCGGACCAAAAAAAGGGTCCCGTGCGAGTTTGCGGCGGGTGCGGCGGGTGCAACGCGAATTCAGCCATACTATCTGTATGGCTGAACTCGAATCGCACAGAGATCGGATGTGATTTGCACTGCAGTGCGGTGCGAATCACATCCGTTCTCATAAACCACTGCAATGTGAACCCAGCCTTAGTGACACTGGCGACGGGGGGTGATCACGGGGTTAAACTTTTATTGGGGGGGGTTAGGGGGGTACCTTAGAACTAAAGGGGGCTAACCCTAACTGCCCTAACAGTTATTACAGTCACAAATGACACCCGCCGGGTGATCAGGGGGTTAAACCTTTATTAGGTAATAAATGGCGGGTGCCCTGAAACTATAAAAAAATAACTAACCAACCAGCGTCACCTGTAACAGTTATATGGTGATCACTGGTGAAAGGGTTAACTAGGGGGCAATCAGGGGGCTTTATGCGGTAGTATATGGGGGTCCCTGGCGCTATAAAAAGCTGCGGCGAACCTAAATACCTACCTGCCTAACTAGCGTCACCTGTGACACTAATACAGCGATCAGAAAAACGATCGCTTATTAGGCTGGGTTCACACTGGAGCGATGCGGGAACGCCACGAATCCGCGGCGGGTTCCCGCATCGCATGCCTCCCGGCGGCAGTTCACACTGCCCTATGCGAACTGCTGGGAGTGTCAGTGAAATGTTAATGACACCCCCAGATCAGTTCGCATATCGCAGTGCGATCTGCAAACTCGGATCGCATGGTGTGAACACCCATGCGATCCGATTCTGCTGCGGACCAGAAAAAGGGTCCCGTGCGAATTTGCGGCGGGTGCGGCGAATGGCTGAACTCGAATCGCAGAGATCGGATGTGATTTGCACTGCAGTGCGGTGCGAATCACATCCGTTCTCATAAACCGCTGCAATGTGAACCCAGCCTTAGTGACACTGGCGACGGGGGGTGATCACGGGGTTAAACCTTTATTGGGGGGGTTAGGGGGGTACATTAGAACTAAAGGGGGCTAACCCTAACTGCCCTAACAGTTATTACAGTCACAAATGACACCAATGCAAAAAAATAAAAATAAAAATGCATTGGTGTCACTGTGACTGGGGGGGCAGGGGTAATTGGGGGGGGATCGGGGGGTAAAGGGGGGGTGTGAGTGTGCCTGGCATGTTCTACTGTGAAGTGTCGTGTTGGTGCAACTCACCGATCCTCTCTCCTCGGTGCCGGAACGAAAAATACCGACACGAGGAGAGATTACATCACTTCCTCTGCGTGTGTTTACATTACAGGAGAGGAAGTGATGTCACGAAGGATTTCCATTCGTTGGGAGCGATCGCGAGGGGGTGGCCATGAATGAATGGCCGCCCCCTCATCCCGGATCGCTCCCGAACGAATACCGACCGCCGCAGGCACCGGGGGGGGGGGCCCGATCGGGCCCCCCACCCGCGGGAAGGCAGGGACTTAAATATACGCCCATATGCCTGCCCGTGCCATTCTGTCGACGTATATCGTCGTGCGGCGGTCGGCAAGTGGTTAAAGTGACACTAAAATGACTAAATCATGTCCTTATTCTCCAAAAATAATCTATACACATCCACTACTTAATGGTCCAGTAATCTGTTTTTAATGAAATCGTTTCTAAAATGTTATACAATTTTCTTGTATAACCTTCCTTTAGATGTGCCAAAACCATATAATATGAGGTCAAACCTAAAGACTTTCAATTTGTAAGCAATCAGGCAGGCCCTTGCACTACATAGTTGAAATTAAATCTAAAGGAAATTGAACAACACAAATTTTATAATGTGTATCCGGCTTTACTGTGTTTTTCTATCTCCTTGTAACGTTCTCTGTGAGCTTCTGAACCTCTCCTTTTTTCTGGCATGTGCATTGCTCTATGCACGCTACAAATCCCATAGTGCATGGTCCATCAAAGCGAGCAAGAGAGGATGGCTATATTCCGACACACAGTGAGATTATGGAGAAAGAACATAGCCACCCTCTAACAGGAAGGCTCAAATCAGCAAAAAAAAAAATATATATATATATATATATATATATATATATATAATATTTATTTGTATTATTATTAATACTATTATTATTTTTGTTATTATTATTATCTCACACGTACTTTCATTTGTAACTTTAGAATGCAATTGTGATTTTGTAAAGCCCAGAATATTTTATACTGCGGGGCAATTGGGATTTATGTTTTAATACTCTATCAAGCTCTGAGATTTCACACCAAAAATAATTAATTACAAATTAGTTAGGTTAGTTAGTTAGGTTAGTTAGTTAGTTAGGTAACTGGTAAACTGCCTTATTGCACATCAAGGCCTGTTTCCAGACTCTTCCAAGGATAAAACCTGCCAATAAATGATTATTTTTGGAGCTTCACTGAAATCACAGAGGAAGGTTCATTGAAGGTTAAAATCAGTTGTCAATAGCTGTACAGACATTTGTAATAAGCATTATGTCGGAATTATGTCGGAATGTAGGAGGTTCTTTAGACCAAATTACATTGTGTGCAGTGTCTACCTGTGGCTTCATTGCACACAGTAAAACTGTCTACACTGTACATGGCAGATTCAGTATGAACTGGCTGAAATTTGATCAATGAACACCCCTGGTTGTACAGAAGATGATCTACCAGTCAACTTCTGTACAATCAGTTGGGTTTTTCCCAATCGGTCAGTGCTGTCGGCTGTAGCCAGCAACACTGATCAGTGTGTTCTGATGGTGGGGAAGGTTTGCCACCATCAAAACTCAAGGATGAGGATGAGGGAATTGGATTGTTTTTCTTTGTTATTTGGGTTGAAAAGCTAAAGTGCAGCTAAACTTCCTAATTAAAGTTTAGAAAATGTAATTTTATTTGTCCTTAGATGAGGTGGCATTCGTTTTCTTTTTTTTTTCCAGGCACGCTTCCCTTATTTTTACTAGGTAATCTTGAGAATAGCACACTTCTTTTCCTAGGGTAGCCACGCTCACTCTTTTTTGGGATTCTGAAGCCAAAAGAGCCCTTTTCTTCATAATGGAAAAGCAGTAACGTAAAAAGGTGGAATGGGAGCTTAGTTTTGCAAAAAATGGATAACAGTTTATGCTCTTGAACCCCTTTTTGTCCTGCAAAGCCTCCACTAACCTTAACATGGAGTTCCACCGCTCCAGTGTCACATTTGGCACCTTTCGGGGGGCATTGGGTACCTGTTTTTTACAGCGGCGAGGTAGCGGCGAGGTTTGCCAGAAGTCCAGCCCTCCTCCTCCATCATCCTTCCCACACTGCCGGGCCAGTAAGAGAGCGCAGCGTGCTTCATGCATGCGCAGTAGGGAACCGGCTATGAAGGCTTCACTGCTGGTTTCCATTACCAGCTATGTCGGCAGTAGCACCCGAGAGCCGAGGGAAACACTGACTGGGGTCCCGACATGGCTGGATTCCAGGACAGGTAAGTGTCATACATACTTCATTTTTTCGCATGCTAGCTGGAACTGCGCTTTAAAATCCAGGAGACTATAAGGAAAAAGCAATAGTTTATTAACCACTTTCAGACCGGACCAATTTGCTGGTCAAAGACCAGACCACTTTTTGCGATTCGGCACTGCGTCGCTTTAACTGACAATTGCGCGGTCGTGCGACGTGGCTCCCTAACAAAATTGACGTCCTTTTTTCCCCACAAATAGAGCTTTCTTTTGGTGGTATTTGATCACCCCTGCGGTTTTTATTTTTTGCGCTATAAACAAAAATAGAGCGACAATTTTGGAAAAAAACGCATTCTTTTTTACTTTTTGTTATAATAAATATCCCCCAAAAATATATAAAAAAAAATTTTTCCCTCAGTTTAGGCCGATACGTATTCTTCTACATATTTTTGGTAAAAAAAATCGCAATAAGTGATTATTGATTGGTTTGCGCAAAAGTTATAGCGTTTACAAAATAGGGATAGTTTTATAGCATTTTTATTAATCATTTTTTATTATTTTTTTTTATTAGTAATGGCGGCGATCAGCGATTTTTATTGTGACTGCGACATTGTGGGGGACCCATCGGACATTTTTGACACATTTTTGGGACCATTGTCATTTATACATTAATCACCGCTATATAAATGCAGTGATTCCTGTGTAAATGACACTGGCAGTGAAGGGGTTAACCAGTGGGTGGCAGTGTAGGGTTTAAGTGTTCCTAGGGGTGTGTTACTAACTGTGGGGGGGTTGGGCTTTCATTTAGTGAACACTGATCTCTGCTCCAATCACATGGAGCAGAGATCAGCATCACTAGTTGCTACGCAGAATGGAGAAATGTTGTTTACAACGGCATTTCTTCATTCGGCCGCTCCGTGAGACGATCGCGGGGATGCCCACGGCGATCGAGTCCGCGGGTCCCGCGACCAGACTCACGGAGGTCCCGACCAGCGCGGGAGCGCGCCGCATGGCAGGGCGGCAAATTTAAAGGGACGTACATGTACGCCCATTTGCCTGCCCGTGCCATTCTGTCTACGTACATCGTCGTGCGCTGGTCGGCAAGTGGTTAAAGTGTTGTCATGTAGTTTGTCCTTTTTCGCTATCCTCAGTTTGCTATTGTTTACAAAATGTAATGAAGGTATCAGACTCCCTTGATGATTTCTCAATAATGTAGAATAATAAATAATTAGGGATATCGGTTGTGAGGGTTTGACACCTTAAAGCAGTATTAAAGCCAAAAGCAAACATCTTTCATATTGCAGCTTGCCAATTCTTATGCCCTGTACACACGGTCGGATTTTCCGATGGAAAATGTGCGATCGGATCGTGTGTGGGCTCCATCTGACTTTTTCCATCGGATTTTCTGACGCATAAAATTTGAGAGCAGGATCTAAAATTTTTCAACAACAAAATCCGATTGCATAAATTCCAATCATGTGTAGACAATTCCGACGGACAAAGTGCCACGCATGCTCAGAATAAACTAAGAGGTGAAAGCTATTGGCTACTGCCCCGTTTATAGTGTTACGTGTTTGACGTCACCTCGTTCAGAAGGATCGGATTTTCCGACAACTTTGTGCAACACAAGTTTCAGCCAAAATCAGATGGATTTTGTGGTCGGAATGTCCGACTGTGTGTACAGGGTATTAGATGTGATGGCTGCATTTGTTTTCTTTTTTAGACTTTCTTTCTTTTATTTTGATCTGGTGATACAGCCAGTAAGTCAGTTTTTTCCAACAGAACAAGCTGTCCTGCAGATGTAGCAGATAAAGGTATAAAATAAACATTTACCATTAACAGGGGTGCTTACAATGATCAGTTTTTATTTACATATGTAAAACCTTTATCGCAAAATGAACTGAAGCACTCTCTAGTATGCTAGATGTAAATAGTTGTAGTGTAGGAAAATTTGGCCTGACTGAGACCCAGGCCTGGGTTGAATCTGGGTCAAGGCTGAGTGACTCAGGGAGGCATGATGACTCTGCAAGCAGCTTTTCTGGTGCCTCCCCCTGCCTTCTGGAATCTTGAAAAAGATTCCAGATGTAGTGGGCGGAAGCTAGGGGAGCTGCTTGGCATATTTATGGGACCCCAGCCAATGGGCTGACAGGGGGCAGGCCCCTTCATAAAAAGGTATGATTCATGCCAGCAGGGGCAGTCGGGTAGAAGATGGAGACAGAGTGCTGAGGAGGCTGTTGTTGGCCTTTAAGGGTGCCCCCTAGTCTGGGGGGGGGTTTACCTCGGGCCTGGGGTTTGGGTGCTGGAAGGACCTTCTACAACAGATGAAGGGATCCTTCCTGGAGACAAAGGAGCAAGGAGAAGACAGCAGAAGCAGATCAGCACATTTGGGAGGTCTGCTAAAAAGTCAGGTGAGCTGGTGAGTATAAGTCTGGGAGGACTGTGGAGAAGTTAGTCAGGAGGGCTAGTGAAGTGGCAGATTCAGCCAGAGGGGCTGGCAGTGCCTGAAGAAGTGGTGCTGGAATTAGTAGCCACAAGAGGAATGTAAGCTGGATGCTGGACTTTGCTATACACCAAGGGGTCAGGGTTCCCTGCCTGTAAAGGGCTTTTTGCTTTTATCTGGCTGAATCCCTTGGCAGATCCACTAAAAGTGAACCAGCTAGAATTCTGCATGCAAGTGAATGCTGGAAGGAGTGCAGAGTGTATATAGACTGTACAGAGTAGAAGTTGTCTCTGAAATTGTTTAAAGTAAAGTGGGCATCCCATAATACCCCTAATATCCAAGTTCTATTCCCTCAATAAAAAACACAAAACAAAGTGTTAGACCGTTTTCTGACTCCAGGAGACTGAAAATTTGGTGTGCCTGGCTATGCAGGGTGGGGGTTCCCATTTCACCTGCAGCTCCTTAGGGGGTGCGCTACAGAACACAGCTGTTGCTGTAACTGCAATGTAAGCCTGAGTTTGGCTTCAATTTGTTAGTGTATTCGTTATCTAAATCTGCTAATGCATATAACACTCCCCTCCCCCCAGACGGATAATGCTGCTGTCCAAAGGTGTCCCCTGTACTCCTTCATCTGGAATGGGGGTAGCCTAATACAGGAGGTGCGTTACTGGCCAGATCACCAGGTGAAAACAGAAGGGAAAAAAGCATTAAAAAAAAGAAGACTAATGCAGACTTCCCGCCAGACTGTCCGTCGGACTTTCCAAACGGGCTACTTGCCCACACACTGCACTTTTTCAGCGGACTAATACGGCGTACTAAGTTCGCCGTACTATCCACCCTACTTTTGAAATGAACGGACTCGCCCACACACGCGGAGGAAAGTCCGCTCATTTCGAGCGCGTCTCCAGGTAGGCGGGGCCCATGAAGGAGACGCCGCTGGCCCCGCCGCCTGGTATGGACTTAAAGGGGAACCCCAAGGCGACAGAAGACCGGGCGAACCCCCGGTAAAAGATCTATAAGAAGGCGCGGTGGCCCGGCAGAAGAACCGAAGAGGGGGACAAGACCCCCGAAGACGGAAGAAGAGGCCGCGGCGACAAAGAAGAATGCCGGGCTCCTCCGCTAGTAAAAGAGCTACAAGAAGATAGCGGAGGAGTCCGGCGAGAAGACCCCCGAAGACGGAAGACCCCCGGAGCTGTGCAATAAATTATTTTATCTTGTGTGTTGTGTTTTTTTTGTACTTTATTTTACAGGTGAATGGGTAGGGGTAAATTGTACCCCATACTCATTCACATAGGGTGGGGGGCCGGTATCCGGGGGCCCCCTTATTAAAGGGGGCTCCCGGATTCCGATAAGCCCCCCGCCCGCAGACCCCGACAACCAACGGCCAGGGTTGTCGGGAAGAGGCCCTTGTCCTCATCAACATGGGGACAAGGTGCTTTGGGGTCGGGGGGCCACGCGGCCCCCCCTTCCCCAAGGCACCCCCATGTTGAGGGCACGCGGCCTGGTACGGCTCAGGAGGGGGGGGGGGCGCTCACTCGTCCCTCCTTTCCTGGCCGGCCGGGTAGCGTGCTCGGACAAGGGTCTGTTGTGGACTTTGGGGGGACCCCCACGCCGATTTTTTTCGGCGTTGGGGTTCCCCTTTAAGTCCATACCAGGCGGTGGGGCCAGCGACGTCTTCTTCGCGGGCCCCACCTGGAGACCCGCTCGAAATGAGCGGACTTTTCTCCGGGCGGGAAAAGTCCGTTCATTTCAAAAGTACGGCGGACTGGCATACACACAGCCGGATTGTCCGCCGACAAGTCCGGCGGGAAGATTGGAATGTAAAACTACATTCTAAGTCCGCCGTACTTTCGGGTCAAAAAAGTATGCCGGAGGCTACACACGGGGGGATTGTTTGGCGGACTTGAGTTTGCCGGACTTTTCCACCCGCTTGTTTGATCGTGTGTACGCGGCATAAGGAATGGTAACCTTCAGTGTATGCTAATATATTTGTTTTGAGTTTAATATTACCGTATTTATCGGCATATAACACGCACTTTTTTCCCCTTAAAATCAGGGGAAAATCACGGGTGCGTGTTATACGCTGATCCACCACGATTTTTGAGCCTCTGGGCGGCTTTCAGCCACCTTCGGCCGTTCTCAGCAGCTTTCGCCCGCCTTCGGCCCTTCTCGGCGGCCGAAAACCGCAGAGAAAGGCAGAGAGCGGCCGAAAACTGACGAGAACGTCTGAAGGCGCCAAAAGCCGCCGAGAACGGCCGAAGGCGGCCGAGAACTACCCGGCGACGCCGAGATACACAGGACATCTCAGCAGCACCGTTTTTAAAAATAAAATTTGAAATGAACACTGACAAGGGGACAACCATACACAAGGCTGCATTACAAGGCTGCAATGATAGACAGGCTGCAATGATGGACAAGGCTGCATGACAAGGCTGCAATGATGGACAGGCTGCATGACAAGGCTGCAAATGACACTGATAAGGCTGCATTGATGGGCATTTAAATGTAAGGTTTTTTTTCCTTAAATTTCCCTCCTAAAAGTTTTTTTCCTTAAAATTCCCTCCTAAACTTGGGGTGCGTGTTATACGCCGATAAATACGGTACTTTAATTTTGACATTCATTATGTCAGACATAAAATATGGAGGGAGAAGTATAACCAATTGGGGTTAAAAGGGACTATATGAAGACAAAGAATGATTCAACCCAATGGTGCCATCGTAAAGTAAATTTAGGCAAAAAAAAACAAAAATATTCAGGATGAAAGCACGGTTCTCTGGTCTATAGTAGTTCAATTCTCCTTCCTTCCCAAGTGCAACATTTTATAATATCTATAAAGTTTATATACATTTTTTTTTATTCTTTTATAACAGTTTTGAGAGGAACAGTATGCTCCACAGCAGCTGTTCTGATCACTGTCCATAATTTTTGCTACATCTGCACTGCCTGCTTTCTGGCCCTTGGCGAAAAGATTACAGAAGAATAACCCTTATCATGGCCACTGCTTCTGTTCTACTTCACATATCACATCTCAGTGTCCAGATGGTATTGAGTTATATCAGTTTTATATTTCTCATGATGTTGTAAATTACAGTGTTTTGTCTTGCCTTGCCTACATATATGTACATGTATCGAACATGTGTGTGTATATATCTCAGAACATATTGTAATTGTACATGTACAGACATGTAAGGTATTGAGAAAATTGGGTTGTATTTCATTGGTTTGTGACTACAATTTTGACATTAAAATGACCGTAATTGCGTTATCAAAAGCTGATCCTTCACATCCTTCTGAGTTTGAATATGTCATTGATCCGGAACCAGAACCATTAGCCTCCGGATCAGCCTTTTTCAATCAGGGCTCCATGGAACCATAGGGTTCCTCCAAAGGTTGACAGGGGTTTCCTGAGCAATGGGCAATTCCTGCTTCTCAGATGAGTAACCAGTCTGACACCAATTATCGTTTTAGCTACCTGTAAGGGGGCTTTATTCCTAATAATCACAAATGTAAAGAGCATTCTTATCAGTTACCATCATGCTAATGCACTGTGAACTGTAGATATAGTAATTATTAGTAGGGGTTCGCTGAGGCTTGAAAGGTATTTCAAGGGTTCTTCCATGTTGAAAAGGTTGAAATAAGACTGGACTACTTCTACCATTGCCATGGCAATTACAAAAGGAACTTGTGCTTTGTAGAAGCATGTGTGTGAGTACTAGAGTGTTTTCCCTTTGTTATCCGTACATTCAAAGGTGTCAATCACTTCAACCCACAGTAGCTGGCCTATTTAACTAAAGTTATATTTGTAAAGAGCAGTGGAAGTAATAGCACTAAAGCCAAACCAAAACGTTGCGTGCCTAAAGCGATAGTAAACAGCAGTTAAAGAAAAACTGTGTATACTAGCACATTATGAGACACTTACAGTACCTTAAAACAAAGCCCTCTAGTGGCACGCTGTCACCACTGAGAGGGCTTCCATCTTCACCCAGTCCTCCTACAGGGTTGGTGGCCTCTGGCTACATGAGCGGCCGGGGGGGGAGGGGGGCTGCCATTTATGGTATGGCCTCTGGAGGTCCGGCGCGGTTTGCCAGACCTTTAGAGCACATGCGCCGGCATGCAATCTTAATATCTCCTGCAAATTTAGGAGATATTCACAGTATCTACACGCCTTATTATAGGCTTACCTGTAGGTATAAGTGGTAAAACTGAGTTTACTACCATTTTAATACAGTAATGAGGTTTATGGAGCAATAATTGATGTTAAGAAGAAATTATTGGTAACGAATTTAGGAATGAACCACAAGAGGTTAAAGATAAGGGACGAAGGAGGTAACTATGTGAGTTACTAGTATGTGAGATACTAGTATGACACTAGGGATGAGCCGAACACCCCCCAGTTCGGTTCGCACCAGAACTTTCGAACGGACCCCAAATTCGTACGAACTTTAGAACCCCATTGAAGTCTATGGGACTCGAACGTTCGAAATTAAAAGTGCTAATTTTAACGGCTAATATGCAGGATACTGTCCTAAAAAGGGTTTGAGGATCTGGCTCCTGCCCCAGGGGACATGGGTCAATGCCTAAAATGTTTTTAAAAATGGCCGTTTTGGCGGGAGCACTGATTTTAATGACGATTAAAGTGAAGAAAAAAAAGTGAAATATTCCTTTAAATATGGTGCCTGGGGGGTGTCTGTAGTATGCCTGTGAAGTGCCACGTGTTTCCCGTGTTTAGAACAGTCCATGCACAAAATGACATTAAATGGAAATAACATCATTTAAAACTGCTTGCGGTTTTAATGTTATATCTGGTTCCTGCAATATGGTTGAAAATCATTGAGAAAAATGGCATGGGTAGCCCTCCCTGCCCATTACCAGCCCCTTTGGGTCTTGTACGCATATTAAGGGGAACCCAGTACCCATATTAAAAAAAATAAATGCGTGTGGCCCCCAGGCCCTATATACTCAGAACAGCAGTATACAGGCGGTGCAAACAAGACAGGGAGACACTGTGTAGGTTTGTTGTGTTAAGTTGAATGTGTTTGTAAATTTCAACTGGTACATTTTTAAAGTGTAGCTCCAGTCAAAAAAACTATTTTTAAGCTTTTTGGAAAACATAGGGAAGGGTTATCACCCCTGTATAATTTGTTTTGTCGTACATCTTTTTTCATGTCACTTGCTGTTGTCTCCTTCCGTTTGCAAGTAGGAGATGTTTGTAAGTTGGATGTTTGAAAGTAGGGGCCTGCCCTATATGCTCTGCAGAAATGGCGGAACAAGGTGTTGGTTTTGCCACAACATTGTAAGCCCTGAAAGTGACTCTTGGTGGGCGCTGGAGCGCCCTGCTGTGAACGATTATATCAAGAATTGTAATTACATGCCATTGTTGAACAGTGGTAGAAAAATTGACCTTTGGTGGTTGTGGTGCTGGTGCCACAACACTATAAGTCCTCACAGTTACTCTGGGTGGGCACAGGAACGGGCCCTCCTGTGAAATATTATATCAAGAATTGTAATTACATGTCCCTGTTAAACAGGGGCAGAAAAATTGGGCCTTAGGCACTGGTGCTGGTGCCACCACACTGCAACCTCTCCCATATACTCTTGTTTTATTGCAGGAATTAGCCCTGCTGCAAAACATTGCATCAAAAATTGTAATTAAACGCCCCTGTTAAACAGGGGCAAAAAAATTGGGCCTTAGGCACTGGTGCTGGTGCCACGACACTGCAACCTCTCCCATATACTCTTGTTTTATTGCAGGAATTAGCCCTGCTGCAAATTATTGCATAAAAAATTGTAATTAAACGCCCCTGTTAAACAGGGGCAGAAAAATTGGGCTGATGGCATCACCCAGAACCAGAAATTTTCTTCCAACATATCAGCGGAGGAGGAAGAGGATAGACAATCAACATAGCAGGACAGTCACTCAGCATCAGCATAGGCAGTCTTGAAGGGATGTAATATTTCAAAAAAAATTATTCGGTTACATCAGCTATAGGTGCTTGGTAGCTGTGGGTGATCCAAGACTGATTCATCTTGATGAAGGTCAGTCGATCAACTGATTCGATGGACAGACGCACCCTGTGATCGGTAACAAAGCCACCAGCAGCACTGAAGGTGCGTTCCGAAAGAACGCTGGATGCAGGACAGGCCAGTAGCTCAATTGCATACTGTGCAAGCTCTGGCCAGTGATCCATCCTCAAGACCCAGTAAGCCAGAGGATTTTCGGTGGGAAAGGTGTCCAAGTCTGACCTTGCCCCTAGGTATTCCTGCACCATGTAAATCAGACGCTGGCGATGGTTGCTGGAACCGATCATACCTTGGGGCTGCGGACTAAAAAATTGTCTGAAAGCATCAGTCAGACGGCCACCTTCTCCACCGCTCCTTCTGACCGATGCCTCAGCAACACGTTGTCCAGGACCAGGAGTTTGTAACCTCCCAGTCTCTGGGAACGCATTGCACAGACCTTTCTGCAAGGCCTCCCGGAGATGTCTCATCCTCTGCTCCCTCTGCGATGGCAAGATAAGGTCGGCAACCTTACCCTTGTACCGTGGATCAAGGAGAGTGGCCAGCCAGTAATGGTCCCTCTCCTTGATCCGAAGAATATGAGGATCCTTCCGCAGGCTTTGCAGGATCAGGGAGGCCATGCAGCGTAGGTTAGCTGAGGCATTCGGTCCGGAGTCCTCTGGGTCACTAAGGACAACATGATCCGCAGCTACCTCCTCCCAGCCACGTACAAGTCCACGTGTTTCTTGGGACTGTAAATCATCCCTACAAGACTGCTGCTGCTGATGCTGAGTGCCAGCCTCCACCTCCATGCTGACACAATCATCCTCCTCCTCCTCTTCCTCCTCCTCATCCTCTTCCTGTGTGATGGGTGGCACAGCAGGAACACTGTCTGGATAAAGGGGGCCTTGAGAGGCAAGGAAGTCCTCCTCTTCCTGCCTCTGTTCTGCCTCAAGCGCCCTGTCCATTATTCCACGCAGCGTATGCTCCAAGAGGTGGACAAGAGGTACAGTGTCACTGATGCATGCACTGTCACTGCTCACCATCCTTGTGGCCTCCTCAAACGGTGACAGGACAGTGCATGCATCCCTGATCATGCCCCACTGGCGTGGTGAGAAAAAACCGAGCTCCCCTGACCCTGTCCTGGTGCCGTAGTCGCACAGGTACTCATTGATGGCCCTCTGCTGCATGTGCAGCCGCTGCAGCATGGCCAACGTTGAGTTCCACCTGGTGGGCATGTCACATATAAGGCGGTTCTTGGGCAGGTTCAACTCCTTTTGGAGCTCAGCCAGCCGAGCACAGGCATTAAATGATCGGCGGAAATGCACACAGACTTTCCTGGCCTGCTTCAGGACATCCTGTAAGAACCGCTGCACCACCAGGTTAAGGACGTGAGCTACACAGGGCACATGGGTCAGTTGTCCCTGTCGGAGGGCGGAGAAGAGGTTGGTGCCATTGTCGCAAACCACCATTCCTGGCTTAAGCTGGCGTGGCGTCAACCACCTCTCGGCCTGCCCCTGCAGAGCTGACAAAACATCCGCCCCAGTGTGGCTCCTGTCCCCCAAACAAACCAGCACAAGCACGGCATGGCATCGTTTTGCCTGCGTACTTGCGTAGGGCTTGGTCATCCACTCTACCAAGTCATTGGCATGTTGCGGTTCAACATGTCCAGCTGCCGAAAAGAAGGACAAGCGTGTCCCATGGCCACGTGCTGATGACAATGCACCGCGTCCACGACCAGCACTGTTGTCTCTCGACACAGAGCCTGCTTGCCCTCTTTTATCAGCTCGCGCCTGTCTGCCTCTCCTTGCTGGCCTTCCAGACATGGTAATGGCCTGAAGGGAGTTGGGTAAAACAGCAGTTGGGTAGTGTATATTGTGCTGGAGGCACACAACACCCACTAACTCCTGCAGATGCCTTTATTATAGAACACCAGAGATAAAGGGGTATACTGTAATGGAGTCACACAACACCCACTAAGCCCTGCAGATGGCTCTATTAGAGAACAGCAATAAAGGGTAGATACAGGTGTATATTGTGCTGGAGGCACAAAACACCCACTAACTCCTGCAGATGCCTTTTTTATAGAACACCAGAGATAAAGGGGTATATACAGATGTATACTGTGCTGTGCTGGAGGCACACACAACTTCCAATAACTCCTGCAGATGGCAAGTGGGCTCAAATAGAGAAGAGCTATGTAGGTGGATATAGCGGTGTGTACTGGGTACAGAGCACGCAGACAGCACGCACAAGCTCCTAACACTACTGACTGCAAGCTCTATTATAAAATATAGATCACTAGCTATATAGGTGAGGTGAATATAGCGGTGTATACTGCGGTCAGGGCAAGCAGACAACAACCACTACAGAAGAGCAAGATCGAAAATCGGCCGATAACGATCGGTGTGTACTGTGTTGAAGGTACACAGAACACCCACTAACTGCTTCAGACGCCAACACACTACACAAGGCCGGCGTGCTGGCGGCCTTATATAGTGTGGGGCGTGTACTACACAGCCTGAGCTATGATTGGCCACAGGCATCCTGCCTGTGGCCAATCATGGCTCTCCTCACTGCTGGCGCTGTGATTGGCCAAGCATGCGGGGTCACAGTGCATGCTTGGCCAATCATGAGCCAGCAATGCACTGCGATGACGCAGTGCATTGTGGGCCTTGAGCACCACACGAATTTGGCGCGAACGGCCCATAACGTTCGGAATTCGCCGAACGGGCGAACAGCCGATATTCGAGTCGAACGTATGTTCGACTCGAACACGAAGCTCATCCCTATATGACACAGTTCCTTTACCACTCCTGACAACCTCTATACTGACAAAATGTGCTAGTTTTGGGTGCTCAAAGTGGAGTATTAACTTGTTACTAACCACCTGTCCTTGAAGTTGTGTTTTGTTCACTGTATCATCTGAAACAAAAGAAAACACTGTGCACCTATACCATCCCGCATTATATCAGCCACATTTACTGCACCCCCTTCCATTCCATTAGATAAAATAAAAGTTAGGCATGCACCAGTTTGACATATTTTCCCCAATTAAAACTGTCTTACTGCTTTCAATTTTACATAGATCACTACTTTCAATTATACTGTATCCTCTGCAGTATCTTAAAGGGGCTGTAAAGGCAGAAGGCTTTTTATCTTAATGCATTCTCTGTGTATTGGTACCCTCGTAGGAGCTGCTAGATATTGTGATTCTCCCATCACCTTGCCCAGCCCAGCATTCACTTCTCAGTCACTCAGAGACATGGAACAGTCAGAGATCTTTGCTTTTTTTTGTTTTATTAAGGCGATTGAACTTGGATGAGGTAAGGGAAATATGGGATGCCCATCAGAATTGACAAAACTTGCTTGGGATGACTATATACACTCCAGTTTATACACTCCATCTCTCCTCCCTCCTGCACATCGATTCCTTTCCACTCTATGCTCTTTTCTCCTCAGGCACATCACTTCCTCTCTAATCGCCAGTTTCTCTCCTCCAGCACAGCGGTTCCTCTCTAATCTTCAGGCACAGCTAGCACAAAGTGGTTAGGCCTGACAGTGGCTCAGCCAGGCCTTTAGCAATTGCCCTTTGTAGGCAGGGACCACGAGCCCTTATAGTGTAGCAAAGTAAAAAGTCTCTGGTGCTAGCTGTTCTACACATGGCTACTGGGCCCAGTAAGCCATATTCAGGCCCTGCCAGCCCTCTTGGCTGCAGCAACTTCTTTTCCACTGCCCATTCCACAGTTCACTCCACTGGTTCTGCACCCAATATTTACTGCCAACTCCCAGGACTCCCACCTACATACCTTCAGGGTGCTACATATGCATTAGGATAAAAAGCCTTCTGTGTGAAGCAGTCCCCTAATACTTACCTGTGCCCCATCTTGAACCACCGATGTTGTCGGAGTGTCTCAGCTGCCCGGAACTCCCCTCCTCATTGGCTGAGATAGCAGTGCTGCTCCATTGCCTCCTGTTGCTGTCAAAGTCAGTCAGACTGAATGGACACAGGGAGCTGCGGCTCGGCTCGGGTATCCCTATAGCAAGCTGCTTACTATGGGGGAACTCAACAGGAGGGAGGGGCAAGGAGTACAGAAGAGGGACCCAAGAAGAGGAGGATCTGGGCTTCTCTGGGCAAAACCACTGCACAGAGCAGGTAAGTATAACATGTTTGTTATTTTTAATTTAAAAAAATGGATTTTGGTATCACTTTAAGTCTCATAGTAAAACCCAGCTTGGGATCTTTGGGCCTATCCTTGCTCATTAAAATTGTCCTGCTGCTGACCAGTTTTACACTATTGAATCATTTGCAGTAATTGTTGTAGTAAAGCCCCAGTCTGTGCTATTTTCCTTTAATAAATTAGGATCTAGCCTTGATATTTAATGTGATTGTAAAGCTTAAACTTTTTTTTTCTTTTAAATAACAAGCATGTTATACTTACCTGCTCTGTACAAAAGAATTGCACTGAGCAGCCAAAATCCTCCTCTGCTGAGGTCTAAGATTCCCCAAGAAAACATCCAACCTCAGCCAGCAAATACATAAAGAGGATGTCTGCACCAACATACCGCAACCGCCGAAATTTTCACTATCCCCAATTACCGTAGACACTGCAAAAAACATCATTAATAAACTGCGTGACAGTACCTCACCTATTGACATCATCCCCACAAAAATACTGAAAGAATGCTCCGACATCGTGGCTCCAACCATAACCCACCTCATAAACCGATCATTCCACGAAGGGATTGTTCCCAGCATCCTCAAACAAGGCATCGTCAAACCTCTACTCAAGAAACCAAACCTGGACCCTCAGGATCCAAACAACCGTAGGCCAATTACAAGCCTCAACACCATTTCTAAGATCATGGAGAAAGCTGTAGTACATCAGCTACAACTTCACCTGGATACTCACAAACTCCTGGACCCGCTGCAATCAGGCTTCCGCCCGGGTCATGGAACAGTAACAGCTCTCCTCAAGATTTGGGATGACGCCCTCGAAGCAGCAGATGACGGAGAGCCGTGTCTCCTCGTACTGCTAGACCTAAGTGCAGCGTTTGATACAGTAGATCACAATACTCTACTCGTCCGACTCACAGAAGTAGCCGGAGTCCAAGACATAGATCTCCAAAGGTTTGCGTCCTTCCTAGGAAATCGGTCACAGACAGTGAAACTAGGAAAATTCCTCTCCGAAACTCGGGCAGTCACCTGCGGAGTCCCTCAAGGCTCTCCTTTATCACCCGTTCTCTTCAACATTTACATTCTCCCACTCCTCCAAATCATCAGATGCTCAGATCTCTGCTTCCACTCTTACGCTGACGACACGCAACTTTATTTCCGGATCAATGGAAAAAAAGATCACCAACAACAACTTGAAAACTGCCTCAAATCAATAGAGGACTGGATGACCACTAACTCCCTTCAGCTGAATGAATCAAAGACAGAGCTTCTTATCTTACACCCAAATCATAAGCCCGCAACCAAAACCTCCTGGTCTCCACCAACCGTCTTTGGGCAGACTATCTCCCCAAAGACCAAAGCGAAGAGTCACGGGGTTATTTTAGACGCACAAATGTCAATGGATGCGCAAATAGGATCTGTAGTCAGTGGATCTCACCATCTGCTACGCATGCTTCGCAGACTCATCCCTTTTATCCCAAAGAATGACAAAGCAGTGGTAGTTGGAACAATCATTAATTCACGACTGGACTACGCAAACTCGCTTTACATAGGATTACCACAATATCAACTTGCGCGATTACAACTGATCCAAAACATGGTGGCAAGGCTGATAACAGGAAAAAAACCCTGGGAATCCATCTCTCCTTCGCTGAGGAGCTTACATTGGCTAACCGTAAAAAATCGGATCACGTTCAAGACCCTTTGCCTCACCCACAAATGCGTGCATAGAGAAGCTCCGCAATACCTAATGGAGAAAATAAATCATTACACACCAAACCGCAGTCTTCGACCAGCCAACAAAAACCTCCTCCTCATGCCCAAAGCCCGGTATAAATCCAAGGGGGATCGGAGATTTGCTGTCCAAGGGCCTCGGCTATGGAATGCTCTACCAATCAACATCTGCCTGGAAGAAAATCACCTGGCTTTTAGGAAAAAACTCAAGACCTTCCTCTTTTAGCAGATGATCAAAGCTCGCCACAGCGCCTAGAGGCGATTCAGTTTGCATTGTGCGCTATACAAGTATTTCATTCATTCATTCATCTGTGCTCCTGTCTCCTACTTTTCTTGGTGTGCCACCATTGTAAGCTGATATTGTAACATGCCAAAATATGAATACAATCTACATTTTGTGCCACTATATCATATACACTGAGAAAAATTATAAATGCAACACTTTTGTGACTTTTTCTATGTACACAAAAGGACTATTTCTCTCAAATATTGTTCACAAATCTGTCTAAATCTGTGCTAGTGAGCACTTCTCCTTTTCCGAGATAATCCATCCACCTCACAGGTGGGGCATATCAAGATGCTGATTAGACAGCATGATTTTTTCACCTGTGTGCTTTATGCTGGCCACAATAAAAGGCCACTCTAAAATTTGCAGTTTTCTCACACAGCACAATGCCACAGATGTAGCAAGTTTGAAGGAGTGTGCAATTGGCAGGCTGACTTCAGGGACTTCCACCAGAGCTGTTGCCTTTGAATTGAATGTTCATTTCATTTCAAACTGTCAGAAACCATTTCAGTGCCCCACGATGTAACTCTATCTTTGATGACAGCGCAGATGACCCGAGAAAAATAAACCCTCCCATTGAGGCAGAGTTTTTCTCTTTTTTTTTTTTCTCAGGATATTGGTGCTGTTATCGAAGATGGCGGTACATCGCGGAACACTTTTTTTTTTTTTTTTTAGTAAAGGACTTGTCCCAAACTGTCTACTGTCATTACCATTTTGACACTTTTTTTTGTGAATGTGTAGGGGTACAATGTACATGATACCCTATGAGAGTGGGGAGAGCCGCTACAAATGGGTACAGAGCTGAATTGATTGAGCACTTAGTTAAGTATACAGAAGGGTGAGGTGGGATACTACTACCCAGGGCTTTTTTGTCAGCAGGAACTAGGGGGAACTCAGTTTCACCACCTCTGGCTCAGGTCTTCTGTTCCCTGCTCATCACTATAATTTGGTAAAACTGAAGTTCAGCTTCTGCGTTTACAAGTGATAACTTATCTCAGGTGCCCAGGGTTCAGTGCAGTCATGGGCAGGAGAGGGTGCATGGTAGGCTGCACCCTCTGTGGTCTCCATTTTCTCCCTGGTGACCAGTTTTTGATGCTCCTACTGCATGATCTCCTTTGCAAGTGACTGTAGTATAGTATAGTATGCTGGGAGGTACTACAGTCAGATAGGTGTTTCAGCTTAATATTGCAACAAAGGTAAGACATATGACAGATGGTGGAGATTTTAAGGAGGGGTGAGAAAATGAGGGCAGTGGAGGGAGGGGGTTGTATGCAGAGGGAGGAGCTACTATTTGATGCCATTTGGCAGGTATGTGTGTGTGGCGGGCATGGTTGAGTTCCTGCACCTATTCTCTGAGAAAAGCCCTGCTACAACCTATACATTTTTTACCTTAATGCAGGAAAAGCATTAAAGTAAAATATATTTAGGCTTTGGAGCCATTTTAAAAATGCTCTGTACCATCTGACTTTCTTAATGCACTGTACACACGGTCGGACTTTCCAACGGAAAATGTGCGATCGGATCTTGTTGTTGGAAAATCTGATCGTGTGTGGGCTCCATCTGATTTTTTTCCATCTGAATTTCCAACATACAAAGTTTGAGAGCAGGATCTAAAATTTTCTGACAACAAAATCCGATCGTTTAAATTCTGATTGTGTGTAGACAATTCCGACGGACAAAGTGCCATACATGCTCAGAATAAATTACGTGACAAAAGCTATTGGCTACTGCCATCTTTATAGTCCTATCATACGTGTTGTACGTCACCGTGTTCTGAACGATTGGATTTTCTGACAACTTTGTGCGACCGTGTGTATGCGAGACAAGTTTGGGCCAAAATCCGACGGATCCGTGTGTACAGGGCATTAGGCTTCATAGAATTTGGCAAGGGCAGTTTTCTATCAGTGAGAACAGGGACAGCTGCAGCAAACTACAAGCTGATTTCAATCCACCAGGCAAGTCTAATACTATTTGATGAAAAAATATGTGGCACTTCTAAAGCAAAATGAAAAAAGCCTTTTGTTCAAAAGTGAATAACATTGGATTTGGGAGGTGCTCCTAAATATGAGCCAAGCTAATGGTAATAGAGAAAAAAGAACTTTCATAGCACTGCCAATATACACTGTCACTGAGGATGTTGGTAAAAATTGTACAGTTCTGTACATCCCCCAAGCATGTTATTTAATGGATTTTTATATTCCAAATGTTGCCCTTAAAATTGCAAGAAAATACCCTTTATTTTTTAAATTATTTTGTATCTGTTCATGTCCTCCATGGCAGGGCCCAGTTTCTCATGCCTCTATTTGACAATCATTTGCTTATTAGCCCTAACGAGCGCCATAATTTAATTACAAGATCTGTCACCATAGACTTCAATGGGAGTCACCTCTAAGTACAGTAGAACCTCGAAATTGCGAGTAACATGGTTTATGAGCGTTTTGCAATACAAACTATTTAAAAAAAAAATCCTGACTCGCTTTGCAAGAGTTATCTCGTAAGACGAGCAGGATTCAAACCTCTGGGGTGTGCAGTACCGCATTTGGCCAGAGGTGAGGGGGCGCTGGTGATGCTCGGAGAAACTTGTGTCTCCAAGTGTCTCCTAGTGATCTCTGAGTGTCTCCAAGTGTTTCAGAGTGTCTCTGACGCCCCGCACCTTTACATAGACAAGCAGTGGCTGTGGAACGGATTATCTGAATTTCCATTATTTTCTATGGGGAAACTCGCTTTGATATATGAGTGCTTTGGATTACAAGCATTGTTCTGGAAAGAATTATGCTTGTAATCCAAGGTATTACTGTATAGGTTTCTGAATTTTGAATAAGATGGTCCTTGGTGAATGAATTCACCCAGCACTACCCTTGTACAATCGAAGCGCTATCACTGACTTTCAATAGCATGATATGTGGGAGGCTCGGTCACTCTATGCTATGCATACCTCCCAAGTTTCTAAATTCAGAGAGAGGGACACTTTTTAGCACAAAGTATGTGGGAAAAGAACACACCGCTAGTTATGCAGACCATGATAAATCAATTGGCCAAGAATGATTGGTTGCACATTTTAAAATTGCAAAAAAATGATTGGTTAAACATTGTAAAATTACAGATCCAATCATTTAAAGTCTAAATTAATAGTTTAATGCATCAAAACATTTTGTTAATTAAATATTACATTTAACATAGAGATCTGTACATCAAGCCAAATAGAAGTAAAACAAATTAAAATAGCAGAATAGAGAAGTTCTAAAATTGAACAATCCCTCAAAATGAGGTTGAGCTGGGAGCTATGGGCCTTTGTGGATATATGCATAAATTCATAAATTCACCCCTGTCTCTGTCCTACAGGTCCAGAAGTAGTTAATCCCCAAACTTGTACTCTAGCCTGATGGCTATTACAAACCTAGCTAGGTATATGCAGGTGTTTTAGCTGGTTAAAACTGATTTAAAGCTGTGAAATAAAACCTGGAAGTAGCAATGTAGAAGCGGGTAGACGATCTCTTATTTTGATAGCCCTCTGGAAAAAAAATTTTAGCTGCCTGAAGCAGTGTGAAGTGTCCCATTTGTCTGGAGACGTATTATACATATAAAAAGAAGTAAAAGCAGCACATTAAAGTTGAGCTCATTTTAGAATCACAAGGTGCAATGTGTTTATCATATATAACTGCCCGTTCAACACACCGGATACATAGAAATGGCATTGATTTGGCAATGCTATTTTAGTGAGGCTATATTTTTTAGAAATTTGTTTCCAAAGCAATGTGCCCTCTGGACTTGAAGGAGTGAAGGATTCACGAGAAAGGGCCAGCTTAGCATTACCCAAATGTCAAATGACACAATACAGCCATATAAGAGGTTACCTTAAGCTTCACTCGCTCAGGCTGTGATTTGCAAGCTGTTCTTAAACTTGACCCCCTACTATTGTACATACTATACATAGTAGTGCCTACTAACATGGTAATCTTATAAACAGTGGTCATCTGTCTTTACAGGTACAAAAGTTGTGTTTATTAGCTGTCAATGGGTCATATGAGAGAGAAAAAATTGCATTTCATAATAAATATCTAATGAATATTTAATATCTATTACTTCTAACCAAGACTTTTTTTTAACTTTGCATAGAGTAGGTAATGGTTAAAAGCCCTGTAAGTTTTTTTTTTAATTCCTGCCTGTATCTTATTGAAGAGGTTTCCCTCACTTCCAGTTCCAAAGACACAGCAAGGAGTGAGGAGAAACCGTTTCAAAATGAGGGGAAATCCCCTCCTTTTACATAAGCAGGCATAGACTTAGACATAGTGGGCATAGACAACACTGAGCAACTGATCGGGTCCAGATGAAAGAGCATCAGGTGGACCTAACTGACTGCTCCATGTTAGTCTAAGGGCAGATAAATAGTAAGTAGTTTAAGGTTAAACCTCTTTTCTTCTAATTTTAATGCATGGCCATGAGTTTTGTTAAACTCCCTTCTGTGAAAAAGTTGTATCCTGTATTATTGTGGGGTCACCAGTACGGTATTTGTATATTGAAATCATATCCCCACTCAAGCCTCTCTTCTCCAGAGAGAATAAGTTCAGTGCTCGCAACCTTTCCTCATAACTAATTTCCTCCAGACCCTTTATTAGCTTTGTTTCCCTTCTTTGTACTCGCTCCATTTCCAATACATCCTTCCTGAGGACTGGTGCCCAGAACTGGACAGCATACTCTAGGTGCGGACCAGAGTCTTGTAGAGCGGGAGAATTATCGTTTTATCTCTGGAATTAATCCCCTTTTTAATGCATGTCAGTATTCTGTTCAGATCTTTTTGCAAGGTGTCCACATCCTGCGGAGAAGTTATTGTCCTGATTAGCTTAGTATCGTCCACAAATACAGAGATTGAACTGTTTACCCCATCCTCCAGGTCGTATATTAAACAGGATTGGTTCTAGCACAGAACCCTGGGAGTCCCCACTACCCAGCCCTGACCATTCCGAGTACTTCCCATTTATCACCACCCTCTGAACTCGCCCTTGTAGCCAGTTTTCAATCCATGTACTCACCCTATGGTCCATGCCAATGGACCTTATTTTGTACAGTAAATGTTTATGGGTAACTGTATCAAATGCTTTTGCAAAATCCAGATACACCACGTCTACAGGCCTTCCTTTATCTAGACTGCAATTCACCTCCTAATAGAATTTTAAAAGATTAGTTTGGCAAGAACGATTCTTCATGAATTCATGCTGATGATACGGTTCTCATTACTAAAATCTTTATATAGTCCCTTATCATCCCCTCCAAGAGTTTACATGCTATTGATGTTAGGCTAACTGCTCTGTAATTCCCAGGGATATATTTTGGGCCCTTTTCAAATTTTGGTGCTACATTGGCTTTTCCCCAATCAGCTGGCACCATTCCAGTCAGTAGACTGTCAGTAAAAATTAGGAAAAAATTATCTGGCAATTACTTGACTGAGTTCCCTAAGTACCCTCGGGTGCAAGCCATCTGGCACCAGTGATTTAATAATGTTAAGTTTCTCAAGTCTAATTTTAATTCTATCCTCTGTTAACCATGGAGGTGCTTCCTGTGATGTGTCATGAGGATAAACACTGCAGTTTTGGTTACTAAAACCCCCCGATACCCTGGTGAAGACTGAGGAGAATAATAAATTCAATACCTTTGCCATCCTTTATAACCAGATGTCTTTCCTCATTCTTTATGGTGTGGATGTGGCCTGTCCTACCTTTTTTACTGTTTACATACTTAAAGAATTTCTTGGGACTTTTTTTTTGCTCTCCTCCGCTATGTGTTTTTCATATTCTATCTTAGCTGTCCTTATTGCACCCTTACATTTCTTGTTGCAGTCTTTATAATGTCTGAATGCTGATGATCCCTTAACCTTGTATTTTTTGAAGGCCTTCTCCTTTGCTTTTATATGCATTTTTACATTTGATTTAAGCCATCCAGGACTTTTGTTCGCTCTTTTAAATGTATTACCCAATGGAATGGATTGGCTAATGCCCTTATTTAAAGTGCTCTTAAAGCAAACCCATCTCTCCTCAATGTTCTTTGCTCCTAATATTTTATCCCAATTTATACCTAATAGCAAGGTTTGTAGTTTAGGGAAGTTGGCTCTTTTGAAATTCAGTGTCTTTGTATTCCCCTTATGTTTCCTATTTGTGTGATTTATACTGAAGTCAATTGACCTGTGATCGCTGTTACCTAAATTGCCCCTTATTTCCAAAGCTGTGATCGGGTCTGTATTGTTGGTAATCAGTAGATACAGTTAAGCTTTATTTCTAGTTGGTACGTCTACCATCTGACTCATAAAATTGTCCTGCAAGACATTTAGGAATTGGCGAGCCTTATATGAATGTGTGGTTCCCTTCTCCCAGTCTGTGTCTGGATAGTTAAAATCCCCCATTATAATAACACTTCCCATCCTTGCTCCTAATCCAAATTGTGATAGGAGATCCGTCTCCCCTTCCTTCCTCTGGTTAGTGGGTCTATAGCATACTCCCAGTATTATTTTCCCCTTAGCTTCATTCCTTTGGAGCTCTACCCATAAGGGTTCCACCTCCTCCCTAGCTCCCTTAGTGATGTCATCTCTCACATTCACGTGTACATTATTCTTGATATATAGGCATACCCCTCCCCCTTTTTTACCCTCTCTATCCTTGCGATAAAGGATAAAGGAAAAATGGTCCAATTAGTTCTAACAAGGACAAAAACAATTGCTTATTCATCCCCTAGGCCATTGGTCTTCTTTTCTCCTGGAGAAAGTTCAGCTTTGGTAATTCATTTGCTACAGTTCTTTTCCTCCTAGTGACACTACGGTTGCAAGGACATTTGATGCTGGGCCGATGCTGGAACATTTTTTCTTCCAGTGACACCACATACGTAAGGATATTTTTTTTTTCCAGTGATATCAATGATGCAGGGATATTTTTTATTTTGCCAATGTTAGCCCCACATGTGTGCGCCAATTTTAAGCTCCTTAGTTTGCTGCAGTGTATTACAACCATTGGCACTATTCAGCATACAGTATGTCACAAACATTTTGGAGGCGGGGGGTCCTGTGGCACTGGTCACAACTGAAAATCTAACAACCATGTATAATCCTCAGCACAATCATTTGTAAAAAAATAGTTAGGCCTTTTCCATTCTTTAGCTCAAATGGGATTTTCTCTAATGCTTTTCCATGTAAAAGTTTTTGGAAATAGCAGACAGTCATAATTACTTTTGCCCAATATATTGTTGGTATATCCACATAAAAAAGTATGTTTCTTCCACTTTCACATAAAGTGTGACTCATCCTTTCTGCAACACCATTTTTTCTAGATTGTATGGTCCAGTATTCTGGAACTCAATTCCATGCTTCCTCAGAATAATTTGTTTTTTGACACTTGTATACTGTGTAATTATCTGTTCGGAGTATTTTAGGCATTTTGCCAAATTTGTTGCTTGGTTGGGCTAGATTTTGTTGAAGCTTATATGGAACTTCATCTTTACCATGTAACAGGTAGACTACTACTGTTGCTACTTTTGGGAAAATATTTCTTCATTGTTTTTCCCCTTATGCAGCTAGTACACTTCATTATTTGACTGTGTGGGTCAGTTTTTTTTGCCACTGGTTTAATTGTTTTTCTGCTTTCACTGGTAACCAGTTCACTTCACTTCAGCTGATACAGTTCATATGTGTTCTTTACTTTTGCTAATGTGGCCTCTTTTTGTGATAATGCAGCTGTTACCTCTGAATGTAAATGCATGTCTTTGCTTGGTGAACTTTTATGCTAACAGGATGTTGCTTTCAAGGATAAGAACATAAAGGACATTTTTGATAGGTCATTTTCTGGAGACTGTTTGATATAGAAATGAGTGTAGATAACTTTCCCTTATTCCTTCTCAAATGATATACTGTCCATTAGCTGTTGTAAATATTTCTGTATTGCTTTAAATAAGCAGGGAAGGGATTAACACTAGGGGGCGATCAAGAGGTTAACTGGGTTCCCTTGTGTGTGTTTCTAACTAAAGGGGGAGGGGACTGACTAGAGGAAATGACAGATCGTGGTTTCTAGCTATTAGGAACTCACGCTCTGTCACTCCTCACAGAACAGGGATTTCTGTGTTTACACACACACATCCCTGTTCTGCCTCTCGTGCTCGCGATCGATCGTGGCCAGCGGTCATCATGGCACCCTCGCCTGCTATCCTGATCCCACGAGCCAACGTATAGCTACTCAGTTCGTGGGATCGTGTCGACCTGCCGCAGTAAAATGACGGTGGCTGGTCGGCAAGCGGTTAAATTAAAATCTGATGTGTTCTCGTACGTTAAAAATGACCTAGCCTTCACCTTTGGAATCGACTGTGGAAAGCACTATACAAATGATAAGATAGTTGGCCGCCTGTTCGCCATTCGGACATTTTCCTACGATTTTCTTAGTGTGTACAGGCCTTTAGAAGCTGATTGGCTACCATGCACAGCTGCACCCCATTGAATGGTAACCTCATCATCTGAGCAAACATCAGGTACTGTAACAAGTGTTCCATAGCTGTCATGGAGACCACTGAGGAGCAGCTCTTCTATATGAAACTCTTTAATTTATTTTCCTATAGCTCAAAGGCATTCCACATTACCTAAAGCAGATCCTTTTTAGTTCTGCATGTGCTGGCCTTTCGTTAGCTTAGTCTGGTATGACTTTCTAATTAAAGCTGAATCCTAAGAATTTAGCAACTTTGCAAAAAATTGAGACATACTTTGAGTTAATTGGGCACATGTCACCTCAGGGACCTATCTCTTACTTATATGTAAGAGGCTTATTGCACTCCGGTAGGTTACATTCCAGCTGTCAGCTGTGAGAGGAGAGAAGCACACAGAGCAGTTATGCCTGCCCCTCTCCTCTGCTTCCTATTCTCAGAAGCCTTTGTATTTCAATGACTTCACATAATAGAAAGGCTTCTGTGAATGGGCAGAAGAAGGGAAGGGGTAGGCATAGCAATGCAGCTCTGCTCTTGAAGGAACAGAGACTATGGTGAGCAGTGTTGGAGCTCTGCATGTTATCTTCCTGGAGCACAAAAAACCTGTCAGATGTAAGTAAAAGAGGTAAGCCTATGAGGCGACAGGCACCTCATTGGACTTAAATCATGGTATGCCTGCAGTTTTTACAAAGTAGCTGCATTCCTGGAAATCAGCTTTAATTACAGCTTATTGCTACAGTATGATTTGTTTTCTTGGGTACTTCATGTAGCTCCTAAGGCAAATGACTGCATGGTCTACAATGTGCAGGACTGCATTTCAACTATAGAGACCACCAAACAAGAAAAAGGAGAGATAGTTCATGTTTTCTGAACCATAAATACTCATCTCAACATTGTTTGAATCCCACTCATAGTTTTTTTTTTTTATGGGATTTCTATAAATATACAGAAAAAGGACTAAAATTAAAACAAATTATCCCAATTTGCAGATTTTAATGCTTGGTGCTGTCTGCCTAGCAAAACACAGGTGTCTGCAACGGGGAATAGAAAACAATTGTTTTCTATGTGTCTTGTTCACACTGCAGCAGCGCCCCTGAGTGCTGAGCCGTGCAGTGTAAAATGCATACTGTTTCCATGCACCGCAACTGAGCTGCGGTGCATAAAATTTAATGAAATGTATTTTGACATTTCAATAAAGTTGAAAGAAAAAAAAGCACAAAGTGTAATGTGTGTGGGCACTAAAGGTGTGTGTGTGTGTGTGGGGGGGGGGGGGGGGGGGGGCTGCGATTTACATGGGAGGCTGTGATGTGGAAGATATCATGTGGAGTCATAGCACCAATATGACACTCGGACCTCCGCTGTAAGAAAATTTTTCCGACCAGACCCCTGTGAATTTTAATTTAGTACCTCTGGCATATACTGTTCTTCGAACAGAGCTTATAGCAATCATCTGAATACAGCTTGCTTTAGATCTTATGGACCTACAGTAAGAAGGGCTACTGCAATATACCTGGTAGATCTTTGTAGCCACTGTTAGTTTTGATGTGAGCCTAAATTGGTAGATAATGATGATAGCTAGTGACGTTTAAAGCGGGAGTAAACCCGCTGACTTTTTTTTTTTTTTTTTACACCTGCAAGGGAAAAGGCATAATGAGCTAGTATGCACCGCATACTAGCTCATTATGAAATACTTACCTTAGAACGAGGTGCCGGCATCTCACTCGGTCCACGCAGAGGGAGCTGACATGTTCCCTTGGCGCGTCTTCCGGGTATCGCATCTTCGGCGCTGTGAATGGCCGGAGTCGTGGGAGTTTTCTTCCTGGCATCTGTCGGGCTTTCAGCCAAGAATCCCTTGTGTGTATGCGTCGCTGAAGTGAGCGGCTCATTGCGAGGGGAATATCTCCTAAACCGTACAGGTTTAGGAGATATTCTTTTTATCTACAGGTAAGCCTTATTATAGGCTTACCTGTAGGTTAAAGTAAAAATTGTGACTATACAACCGCTTTAATACCTCTTCAAAATATATCTATGGACACAGGAGGCCATACATTTGCTGTTGCCCCAGCAGCATAATCAGGAACAATAAGCAAAATAATAGAACTCAATAGACTAATTTGATACGTCCATTGGTGTTCTGTTACAATGTGGGGGAAATCTACAATGGAGATGAAGACAGCAATAAAATGCTAACAGGGGTTTTAGGCTTCCCAAAGAGCCCCAGGAAAACAATTAAAAAAAATGACAGGGTTTGAATCCTTCCCTGCTCTCCCCAAAACCCCCCTAAAAAAATTGATAGACATAACTTTACACCTGAACCCTAGGAATGTGACAAAATAACTCTTGTAGTGGGGGAACCTGCACTGCAAGGGTTAAAAGCGTGTTTGTCTAGGGGGTAGATGCACAGACAATATAACTTACCTGACTTATTACTTGGCTGGCTCTGGCACTCTCCTCCTCTCTCTGAAGCCCTGGTCTGTGTAATAATAACCATGGATTGCAGGCATGTGACTGCAGTTCAAAGTTAAGAGGAGCCTACAGGGGACTGTTTGCATGGAGTCTACCAAAGCCAGTGATAAAGTAAGTATCTCTCCTTGAGTAAAGTAGGTGTTTCTCCTTGTATGCGCACCCCTGGACTAAACAAACATTTAAACCTTGTTCAATTAAAATAAGTTCATTGAAACTTGATGCCTCCTAAAAGCTTAAAGAAGTGAGCTAAAGCTTCTTCTGTACATTCGGCCCAATTTCTTTAAAGCAGTTGTCCACCCCAAGTGGACCTGACAACGTAGAAACACAATTGGGAGAAATTGTCCCCACATAATAGAAAATCTCTGAACAACAACCTACATGGCAGCATCTTTTGAAGTTGCAAATGCAACAAAGACCGAAAACAACTTTTAAAATCATATTAACATGGTAAAACTTTTATGCGATTTTAGTGATCGGGTTTAGGTATTCTTTAGAGAGTTGCCTGCAAAGCTAATAACATTTTACTTAAAACAGTATATAACAGAGAGCATACTTATATAATGCATGATGTGTGATTATAGAAGATATTTATTTTCCCCATTTTCTTTTTTAGATTGCTTTTGATATCTTGGCAGAAAATAGTGAATTTTTGGAAAATAAAGGACCTCGCAAGGCCTATCAGAGAGCTTCAGCTGTACTTAAATCACTTTCATTTCCTATAGTAGCAATGAAAGATGTGGAAGGTTTGCCTCACCTGGGACAGCAGATGAAATACATCATTGAAGTAAGGACACAGTGTTTATTTGGGAAAGAAGGTTTTGTCATGAAAAAATTATTACCATCTATCTTGTTCCGTAATATTTTGCAATATTACTACTATATACTAAGGGCTTCATTTTATAAAACAATGCAGATTGTAATGGTCTGCAGAATCAACCAATCGCAAGACAGCTATAATTTGTCTACCCTCACTTAATAATTGTGAATGGTTGCTGAACTTGGCAGCAGTGAGTGTCAACTTTTTTAGGCAAAGCAACTTTGTTGTAGTAAAGCTCTGGCTTTATAAAAGGATCATTACATCTACATTAAAGTGGTTCTAAAAGATTTTTTTCTTTAACCACTTAAGGACGAAGCCTCTTTTTGACAATTGTTGTTTACAAGTTAAATTACCTTTTTTTTTGCTAGAAAATTACTTAAAACCCCCAAACATTATATATTTTTTTCTAACACAATAGAGAATAAAATGGCGGTTGTTACAATACTTTCTGTCACGTATTTGCACAGCGATCTTACAAGCACACTTTTTTTGGACAAAACACATTTTTTTGAATAAACAAATAAGACAACAGTAAAGTTAGCCCAATTTTTTTTTAATTGTGAAAGATAATATTACACAGAGTAAATTGATAGCCAACATGTCACACTTCAAAATTGTGCCAAATAGTTTGGCGACAAACTATTACCCTTAAGAATCTTCATACCCGACGTTTAAAAATGTCTACAGGTTACCAGTTTTGAGTTACAGAGGAGGTCTAGGGCTAAAATTTGTGCTAAAATTAGTGCTCTCGCTCTAACAATCGGAGCAATACCTCACATATGTGGTTTGAACGATGTTTTCATATGTGGGGGCTACTCGTGTATGCATTCACTTCTGCGTGCGAGCTCGTTGGGACAATTTTCCTTTAAGCGCATTGGGCGGAAGTGATGTTTGACATTGTTTCCACTCTCCAATGCTATGGAGATGAGCGGGGGCCATCTTCCCCTTACTCGGCATCCAGGCAGTGAGGTGACACAATGGTCTCCGCCACTACTGGCGGCTCCAGCAAGCTGCGGAGATGACCGGAGCATGGCGGAAGGGGGGTGGGCACCTCTCCCACCACCAATGATCTTGTGGTGAATCCACCGTGGAGAACATTTTTATCTTAAAGAGAAACACACGCCGTTCCCGAAAATATCAGGGTTATGGCAGCTAGCTGCTGCCATAACAACGGTATTTAGCATCAAAGTACCAACATACTTATACTTACCTGCTCTGTGCAATGGTTTTTCACAGAGCAGTCCTGATCGTCCTCTTCTTGGGTCCCTCACCGATGCTCCTGGCTCCTCTTCCCTTCCCAGGCAAGCTCCCAAGCCCCACATTAAGGTAAAAAAACCTTGAGGCTTTAGAACCACTTTAAAGAGCTGTTTATTATTGAAGAGGTAATAATAAAAGAAGTTTAAATAATAAAAGCTTGTTTAGCTGTCGCCCTCTGAGGAAGACGTGATTACGAAGCGCGTTATAGAATGTCCATGAGCTGTCCTGTCTACCAGCCTCAGTGTGTGTCTTCCTGGGTCTCACCAAATCCAAACAACACCTTAGGAAGTGGTGAGAACTGACCAAATGCTGTGCGGTATTGACGCAAATATCTTTAATGCTGTTTGACTTGTTTAATCATGTAAGCATATTAGTATTGTGTGTGGGGATGGCCCAAATAAAAACTGTGTTATGCTATGAGAATCCCTTTTTTCTTTGCGTGGCTGGTGTGGTGAGCAATTCTAAGCAATCACTGTGGTGTATGCAAGAACAGGATTTCAGATTGCAATATAAAGCAGAGTCTAGGTTTACCCACAATAGGATTGCTGTTCTTGGAAGGATTTCAGTCCAGATTAGCGGCATATGTAGTGCTCTCTGGGGATTTTAAGGCTCATTTTTAACCCATTACGTGCATTACTAAAGGGGACCACTTCGAGCACAAGGTTTCTTCTTTTGGTGATGGTGTATAGCCATTGAAGCAGTCCAACGTTTCTGAGGGATCACGGAGCACTGCATTTATCCTATGAACTTTTCATTGGGACATTATTATATATGAATGTTGGGTTCATGTATGGTATAGTTTGCACTTTTGCACTTTAACATCTTTGGTTATATGTTTTTCAAGCGCTGTTAATGCCAGGATCTTTTTTTATATTTTATCTTTGCATCCTTTTTTACTTGTTTAGCTGTACTTCTGTGGATCACAGGAATGCAGTTCGTTCTGCACTCCTGTGACCCGTGAAGCTCGCTGTCAGCTGACATCACAGATCCAGTCCAGGCTCAGGTAAGAACATGACAATGAAGTCGGGATCTGTCCACATGCCTGGACCGGCACCCCTGCTCAGACTCTCAGTAAGCCACTGAAAGCCTGAGCCAACCACTCTCACCTCCTCCACAGCTCAGCGCTCCAGTAAGCATTGGGGGGCAGATCAGAGAGCCGGTGACTGACAGTCACCGACTCTCTGCTCACGGAGCTGTGAGAACCAAGCAATTGGTGGTGTTCTGTCCCCCGGTTCTCAGTGTTAAAGGTGCCAGGGGACAGATGCAGCATCCACCTAGGCAAGTATGAATAATAAAAAAAAAACAACAACCCATGTAACTCTTTTAAAATGTAACTTCAGCCAAATATTTTTTCTAATTTGTGAATCAGCAAGGAAGGGTTACCTCTGGCAGGTCAAAAATACTTACCAAAGGAGGGATATCCCATCGCTTTGCAGAAATGTCCTTTTTTACTTGCTGTTGTGTCTCTGGGATCAAAGGTGCAGTGATACTTTGAAGGACCCTGTCACCAGACCATTCATTTCAACGTCGATCTTACCATAAGATGATGTAACCCTGGCTGGTGGCCGCTTTAAGCCAAACAGGCCAAGCATGACATCCTGATCAGAATGAATCGCTCTCACCCACAGGAACTGAAAAGAGGGTGCAGGCTGGAGAGTAAAGAGTACATGTTTAACTAATTGGAAAGGTAATAAGTTATTAGGAAAATAATGTGTACCTTATGAAATTGGTCATGTTAGAGGGCCCTATTTAGTAATACCCATATGAGCCAAAACAGTACAGTACATATACAGTATATATTAGGTATGGTCTTGTGCAGCTCACAGACAGGAGTAAAATAAAGTATTGTGGCACAAACTTACATTGTTTTTGCTGTTTTTATGAAAGTTTTTGCTCCATGAGAAAGAACATACACAGATGATTTTAATATCAAGCCCAGGAATGCACCACATTCTGGTACAATTCACATGCGGTTCAGTGCGGTGCAATTTGAACCCATTCATTTTGAATGGGCTCAGATTGCACTACATCCGCACCAAAGTCCTGCATGCAGCAATTTTGGGAACGCACTGAAACTAGATCACATGGTCCTTATGTACTATGCGATCTGGTACAAGCAAGTGTACAGCATTTGTGACCTGCATTTGGGATGTCGTTAAAATTGCACTGACACCTACTGCAGATCGCAAGGGCAGTGCAACTTGAATGCTGTGTGGGAAATGCACATGGATCGCGGGTTTCCCACACCCCATTCTAGTGTGAACTGAGGCTAAGGACCTTTCACACCTGAATCGTACAACAATTCCTCTGCAATTCAGTGTAGTGCGATTTTCAGCCCATTCATTTCACTGGATCTCACCAAAGTAGTGTATGTACTAGTTTAAATATACACTGCAACTAGATTGCATGGTACTATGGTAATATGCAACCTGAATGCAGGCAAACATACTGCATTCACCATATGTGTTTGGAGTGTAATGAGGAATACCCTGATAACTGTAGCAGATCACACACTCTGCATTTTGAATGTGGTACGGGAAACACTCATGGAGTGTTGGGTTTCCCACACCGTGTTCTGGTGTGAACTAGCTCTTGGTTCACAAGAAAAACAGTAATGGAAGGGGCACACACCTAGTACATTACCAGAGATAATTTAATAATAAGAAACTTTTGTATAAAAGTGGGTACTCACAAAATGCAACTGTCAAAACGCCATAAACACAGTGCATGGACATGCACAGAACACGGGGTACAGCTAACGTGTTTCGGGACGCACCCCCTTCCTCAGAGCTAGGCCTAGCTCTGAGGAAGGGGGTGCGCCCCTGAAACGCATTAGCTGAAACATGTTAGCTGTACCCCGTGTTCTGTGCACTGTGTTTATGGACTTTAGTCAGTTACTTTTTGTGAGTGCTCACTATTATACAAAAGTTTTTTATTATTAAATTATCTCTGGTAATGTACTAGGTGTGCGCGCCTTCCATGTCTGTTTTTCTTGTAGTTCCTTTTGGATTACCCCATCTGAGGAAGGCAGCATCTACCTAGTTCTGGAATACTATATATACCTTTCACACCATCATTTTATCTGACATATGTTACTCCACACCTTGGATGACCTATTAGTGCTGGAAGTGACTGTGTTTTTTGTAGCCCTTGGTTCACTTTTTTATCTCTAGTAATTCAATTTTATTTTTTATTTGTAATGCTATATAGGTAATGGGGTAGAAATTAACAGTGGAGAGAGTGAATTTGCTACAATAAAAATTTGACTAAAGCACTACTTTATTAATGAACTTATTTAACGTACTATGATTTTATTTCTAGGACATTCTTGAAGATGGAAAATGCTCCATAGTCGAGGAAATTATAAGTGCAGAGAGATATAAATCATTTAAGGTAATCAAATGCAATTTAGTTGTATCTTTTGAGTAGGGAGAAGAGTTATGATCTCTTAGAACTTTGTCCCCCCCCAAAATGTTATTAAAGTTCACTATTTGGACTGCTTAGGGGAAATTGCTTGAAAAAATGTTTACTAACAAAGCCACCATGATTACCATGCAAGGCAGCATGGATATTGTACTCAAGGCTTTAATGATAAACAAAAAAAGTGAAACGTAATAATACTAATGAAAAGAAAAACATTTTAGAAAATATTTAAATATTTTATCACATTTTACTGTCTATTTCTATAAAAACTTAGGGTTCCTTTGTTTCTCAATATCTAACATCATATACCAAGTTAACAAGGTGACATATTTGACACAAGAACAAATCTAGAATAATAGATAGATAAACCTTAGAAGCTATTTAAAGTCCATTACAAACCACCAAAAAACACCTTTGTTTAATTTACCATCCCCATTTTATGATACAGTAGACGGGTGTCAAACTAAATTTCATTGAGGGCCACATAAGCACTATGGTTGCCCTCCAAGGGCTGGTTGTATCTGTAAGACTAGAGTCCTTACTCTCTCTCACATCACAGTGCACCCCCTTACCTTGTGCTGCTGTCGGGAAAAAGCTGGGGGCAGAACTGGGAAGCAGAAAGTGCAGAGTCTAGAGGAGAGCCAGAGGAGAGCTGGATGCTGAGACCAGGAGAGGTGGAGAGGAGGGAGTGCTGCAGCCAGTGTTTCCAACCGTCAGTATTGTTACTGGCAGCCAGTAAAAAATGGGCACTTTTCTCCTGCCAGTAAATGCCATTAAGAGCAAAAAGGTTGCCAGTAAAAAAATGTGGCTGTGGCGCTTGGCTCGGAACTGCGCATGTGCAGCTTGGAACCGACCGAAACTATCCAAGTGCCTGCTACAGTGTGTTCAGGCGGTGCTGGCGAGGGGGCTGGTCGGTGGAGGCAGTGTCTGAGTGTGTCATGTGATTTCATGGTGCAAGGGAGCCTAGCAGAGAGGCTGGAGCCTTGTGTGTGGGTCTGCGGGACTATCAGTACGACTTGGACTGAAGGGACCACCTGGCATGGAGAGAGACTGCCACTGTGACTCAGGTGGGGACGTGTCATGTCGGTGATGTGTTCTTCTGCACACTGCTGTCAGTGTCACTGTGAGAGTCATTTTCATGTGTGCACCACCGATTCTAATGTATTGCCCTCCTGAGTCCTGTCCCTGAGCTACTTACTATATTAAAAATAAAGTAAGAAATATGCTTTTTGCCTTAATATCTACCCTAAATCACATTTCTATTTGCATATTGTAGTTATTTGTAGCCTAAATACTGGAATTTGCACTTAAACATGTAATTTTGTAACTTTTGGAACTGCCAGTAAAAACTTGGCGGTGCCAGTAAAATTTGGGTGTCGCGTCAGTTAATTTCAATCTGGTAGGTTGGCAACACTGGCTGCGGCTTCACAGAGAGGCACAGGATCTGTATGAGGAGTTATGTCCTTCTCTCTGCTGCTGCCTGCTGAGAAAAGCTGAGAGCAACAATGAGAGGGTTGGCGCAGCTGTAAGAGAGGTGCAAGGGCCACATAAAATATCCTGGAGGCCTGGATTTCGGCCAGGCCTTGTGTTTAACACAGTAGAGCATAAATAAGGTAACTAAGTTACCACTTCCTCCTAACCACCTGTAAGTGCTTTGGAAATGGAGAAAGTAGTGGTGACTAGCTACCATAACAGCAAGTAGGATTGGCTGAAGGTACTGCCGACAAGACAGCAACTTGCTGAGTCAGTTGTTAGATGAAAATGCGTTGTGTGATTTTCCTCATTCAGGAACAAAGTCCCTCCTCATTTGCCCCTTCTCATTTATGTTGTATATAAATGCACTATTTAGCTATCAAAAAAGTGTTTCCCAGTGCTAAACCTTTCATCTAAATTCCTCTAAATTCTAAATTGCTGCATTCGAAAATTACAAAAGCCAATATAAAGGAATAGTAATGGTAAAAAAGCACTTGTGGGTTTAACCAATTATTCTTTTTTTGAACAATTCTTTAAGGGGGCATGGCAAGGGGTGTGTCCTATGCCTATATACTTTTGCTAATAGGTATTCCTCTTTCCCATCTGAGAAAGTTGGGAGTTATGGGTAAGTCCAAAATGTAGCATTCACCTGTGAGTCCAGGGTGGCTTTATGACATGTCCCCAGGAGACTGGTCCATGTTGCACTGAGTTCATATAAATTGGTTTAAATGGCTCTGAGCATCATTCAGTCCTGAAGAGGACTGGAGCTTTATTATAGAGCACTGAGTCTTCAGGGGGCATTGCTGGAGCTAGGACATTGAGTTTTTGTCTTCAGATGTAAACCAAAGAATACCTAAAGTGATCAGTTCGGTCAATATTTACACCAAATCTACAATATGTAAATCAATACAACATAACTTGCTACTAAAACATTTAAGTAATTTCCCCACATGTGCATTTCACCATAGGTAAGTGCATTTTATTTTCTTGGTTGTATTAAAAAAATAAAATAAAAAATAATTTTATATATATATATATATATATATATATATATATATATATATATATACAGAGAGCACTATGATGATGTACACACGACCAGACTTTTAAATAGACTTATATATACAGAGAACACTATGATGATGTACACACGACCAGACTTTTCGATGGACTTGGTCCGGCAGACTGGAATCCGTCGGACAATTCGATTGTGTGTGGGCTCCAGCTGGCTTTTTCTTCCCAAAAGTCTGGCGGACCTAGAAATAAAACTTGCTTCAAATCTTTCCGACGGACTCGAGTCCGGTCGAAAAATCCGGTCGTCTGTGTGCTAGTCCGACGGACTAAGACCGACGCTAGGGCAGCTATTGGCTACTGGCTATGAACTTCCTTATTCTATGTCATCACGTTGGAATCCGTCAGACTTGTGGAGTGATCGTGTGTGGCCAAGTCCGTTAGTTTTAAAGTCTGGCAGACCTCAGCTGCAAAGTCCGTTGGAATGTATCCGCCGGACCAAGTCCGTCGAAAAGTCAGATCGTGTGTACACAGCATTAGTTCCATTCTGATTTGCATGTTACATGCCCATGAGTGTGATACCAGCAAAGGAAAAGAGTCTGTCTGGGGAGCTGTGGATATTATAGCCCAAGAAGGGGCAAAAGCGCACCTTGACCATGATTTATTATTAGGGCCAATATTATAAGGTGAACATTTATGATCTACACAAGGTGGAACCATGCAAAGCACAAGTGGCATTTGATATATCTATCACGACATATTGGTGGTTGGACGCACAATTTTGAATGGACTTTCCATTATGTTGGGACTTTATTGCATAAGTGTTCATATATAGTTGTGCTACATCACTGTTTATGACTATATGTGTTCAGATATGCTTAGCAAATAATATTTTAAACATTTGTGAGCTGGAGTTGGGCTTTAAGTTGATAACACACATATACTGTATATCTAAAAAACACTTTCTTTTTTAAATATTTTATACTCTGATAACTTATAACATTTTTCTGTTGTTTTTACACAAACCAGTTTTTGAAAATGTTTTAATATGCATATAGCTGCCCTTTGAACAGCTATAACCTGTACTGAGTGTGGTCATTGTTCCTTCTCCCACCATTGACAGTTTAGCTTGTCATTGTTTCATACTATGATATTTATTCAGAAGAGAAAAAGGTAGAGCGTGTTCTATTTCAAAGAACACTTATAAATGCCAAAAATAATTTTCTTTTAGTATTTCTATACTTCTGTGTAAAAAAAGTAAAATTATATTAATTTACAAGAAATCTCCTAAATGAAGAATAATATTGTATTAATTTCACATTACATCATGGTTTTGTCCTTTTTATATGGCCATTTTCATGTCCTGTATGATAGAATTAGATTTAATATAATTTCATCTCTGCGTTAGGCTGCTGTTAATGAAACTTTGCAGTGTCTTCTGATGAAGCCTAAAAAAATTATAAATGGAAAATAATTAAAAATAGCAGATATAAATCTCCTTTAATGAGAAATACAATAATGTGTCTGGAGGAAATGTACCAAGCTTTTTTCAATAAGAATGGGCAGTATTCAAGTTAAATTACTTTGGAACATTGTCATATTTTTATTACTCTTTACTACTAAGAAAATATTAGTTTCTAGACATGATGGAAAATATTGCATTCATAAAGAAGAGATTTATTCACTCTGACTTTAGAAACAATCAGAAACATATTGCGCACTAAATTTGCATCTGGTCGCTGCGGGACAAGGAAGAAACAGTTTCAAATAAAATCTGATAGTACTAAATGAATGATCAAATCATCATTGTTGTGCTGCTTCTGTATTGTATTGGTATAGCTGGGTAAATAAAGCTTTATAGGGGAAGTACAGATAGAGTATTTTTATTGCCTTGAAATGGATACTTCCTGTTGAATCTCCAAATCTTTTCAGCAGGACAGAACAAAAAAAAAAAAATAACCTGATTAAACTTTAATGCCAGCTAATTTTTCTGTGAAAAAAAATGTTAGTCTTAGATGCTGATCTCATCAGCATTATTTAAAGCATAGCTAAGTTCCTGGGGAAATCCAATTAAATCTTCTTCCCAGAATAGTCACAAGGATTTGCATGAAAGGGGGCCGACTTTTATAGTAAGCCCTCCAATCATGATCAAGTTAAGGCAGCCTATGGGGCATCAGCATGAAGGCATATACTCAGAGCAAAGGGGAGGTAACAGGTCTCTTTTTGGGAAACCAGTCCTCAAAAGTGGAACGTTTGTAAGGATGGGTAATTATGGTTAAGGTGTTGCTTGTAACTAAATATGCTTGTAGATCACTGTCTTAGAAAATATACTTTGTATTCCTGCATGTAAATATTATATTTCAACCTAGTATTTTCTTCCTTGATGTAAGACCATAGATAGAGATTTGTGTGTTAGTCAGACTTTCAACTACTTTTAATAAATGTTATTATATTTAAAGCTTTTCCTCCTTGTCTTTAGAATTCTCATTTAACCCATATCATATCTTGTGATTAATAAATCAGAAGTATAGATTTTAAAGGTTAACAACTTTTTTTCATGTTTATTTCATTTAATAATTTGTGGATTATTATATAAACACTTTATTGATGTTGTAAATTAGTGCACATAAATTTGATTTGCACAATTTTTCATTTGCACTTTTACTGTACTGTATATAGGTACTAGATGTTATGAGTACAAGGGACAATATTAAATATTTAGGTTCATACTAGTTTGTTATATGTGCACGTATTGTTTGGCTATGGGACAGGAAGTGAAGGGAAATCTCCGAAACGGGACACAGATGGCGAAAAAAAAATCTGACAGGGATTAACCCTCCCTTGAATCTAAAATGTAAAAAAAAATTGTCTCTAGTTCCAGTTTCAAATTTTCAAGTCTTTATTGGGCACGGTTATACCCCTCTCTTTCCTATTTAAAACTGGGAGAAAGAATGTATTTATTACAGTTGCCTTCTTCTTGTAACTTGTAACCAACCTCCCCTGATTATCGTTTATATGGGTCAATATGCTCTGACCTTTTGTGTAAATATTTAGAACTTTGATTCTTCCTACAGATATTTACATCTATCTTTGGAGTGGGATTGAAGACTGCCGAGAAGTGGTACAGAATGGGTTACCGGACATTAGACGATATAAGAAGTAATAAGGGTTTGACGTTTACAAGCATGCAGAAACATGGTAATTCTTTTAGATTGTTGAGTTTTTATGTACTGTATAATAGTGTCCTACCTGTGATACCAAAGAATCCTCACTAGGTCATATTTAGAGTAACCAATTTGAGGTTGTTAGTTGAATAGTTACTACATTAAAGCTGAATTCCAAACAAACATCTAAATAAATAACTGAATGAAATACATATAAATGTATGGTTTTACCTGACAAAATATTTTCGCTTCTAACCATTTACTCCAGGGATTACAACAGACCCATCACAAAGTAGAACCAGGGGAATGACACTGCTTCCTGTTAAGAAATATAATGTGTTATCTCCAAGATTGTTTTTTTTTTTTTCTTTTGATCTCAGGCTTTCCATAAAGAGGACCTGTCATGCACTATTCCTATTACAAGGGATATTTACATTCCTTGTAATAAGAATAAAAGTGAAAAAAAAAATCAAAGGGAAAGTGTAAAAAATTTATAAAAAAATGTTTTAAATAAAATAAACAATATAAAATAAAAATTAAATTTGGCCCCGCCCCCTCACATAAAAGCGAACACATATTTACGTCAGGCCCACATATGTAAATGCTGTTCAAACCACACATGTGAGGTATCGCCGTGAATGCTAGAGCAAAAGCAACAATTCTATCCTAAGACCTCCTCTGTAAATCTAAACAGGTAACCTGTAAAAGAAATTGAAGGCGTTGCCTATGGAGATTTTTAAGTACCCAAGTTTGGCGCCATTCGAAGAGCGTGCTCAATTTTAAAGCGTGACATGTTAGGTATCTATTTACTTGGCGTAACATCATCTTTCACATTATACAAAAAAATTGGGCTAACTTCAGTGTTTTTTTATTTTATTTATTTTTTCATTAAACTCTTTTTTTCCCCCAAAATTTTTTTTGAAAAATTGCTGTGCAAATACCATGTGACATAAAATGTATGCAATGGCCACCATTTTATTCCCTGGGGTCTCTGCTAAAAAATATATATAATGTTTGGGGGTTCTTAATAATTTTCTATCAAAATAAACTATGATTTTTACATGTAGGAGTGGATTGCCAGAATTGGCCCTGATAGCAAGTGGTTACCGTAATTACTTTATGGGGAAAAAAAGGTTTTACAGTGTGCTCCTTGGGACTTATCTTTACGTACCACCCCTTACCCTATTCCATCCTTGTAACAGGCACACTTTAATAAAAGTGTCTTGTACCCCCTGCTTGCACCTCCTCTGCAATAGGGTATAATGGCAAGTTCAGGTGCTATGAAGTATGCTTGAACATTAAATGTCAAGGGAATATGTCAGATGTCATAAGAACCTGATAGACATCAGCATTGGTTCACATCAAGTAAAGCTTGACTTCTTCCATACACGTAACATGCTGGCAACTTGTCATGTAGCAGTTGACATTATGTCATGCAATTTATATGCCAATTGAGTGGCTTGTCACTGTTCCTGTTTCCACCAATTCAAACATTGCCCTCTAGAAAACATAGCAAGTCACAACTTACTAAGTAGGGAAAAGAGAAACGTGAAAATATCTTTAAAATATTGTTACATCTAAAATACAAGTTATTTATTGCACAAGCTCCAGAAATAGGGGCATGGCAATTGCACCATATTAATGAGCAACATTTGCTGAATGTTGCTCGCATTTCTGGATGATGTAAGTCATGTTCTGTTTTTTTGGGGTTTTTTTTGTTACTTAATAATCCAGAAATGTTACCAAGCATGATACACAGTTGTGAAAATGTTTGTTAACCTGAAACCATGACTTTTAAGTTTCCCGAAACGTGACCTGAAGTTAATTTATCTTTTAACAAACATCAAACGTCACTTTACAATGCCCTATCTGTACTGAATCAATGATTTAAACAACCAAAATAATTTATGGAAAAGGTATGTCCAAGATAATAACAGCTATACTACATCTCAATGGTCCTAATAACAGCATATTGCAACTTTAGTAGGGTCAGAGAGGTCAGGGCTCCACCACAAACTCGCTCATCTATGCCTTTAATGACATTGTTTGTGCACTGGTGTGCAGTCATGTTGGAACCAGAAGGGGACATCAGCAAACTGTTCCCACAAAGTTGGGAGCATAAAATTGTCCAAAATGTCTTGGTATGCTGACGCCTTAAGAATTACCTTCACTAGAACAAAGGGGCCAAGCCCAATCCCTGAAAAACAACCCCACACCATAATCCCCCCTCCACTAAATTATTGGGACCAGTGCACAAAGCAAGGTCTATAAAGACATGGATGAACAAGTTTAGGGTGGAGGAGCTTGACTGGCCTGCACAGAATCATGACCTCACCCAATAGAACACCTTTGGGATGAATTAGAGCAGAGACTGCAAGCCAGGCCTTCTCGAAAACATCAGTGCCTGACCTCACAAATGCGCTTTTGGAAGAATGGTAAAACATTCCAATAGACACACTTCTAAACCTTGTGGACAGCCTTCCCAGATAAGTTGAAGCTGCTATAGCTGCAAAGGGTGGGCCAACTCAATATTGAACCCTACAGACTTAGTTCATGTGCGTGTAAAGGCAGCTATCCCAATACTTTTGGTAATATAGTGTATGTGTGAAAAAGAAAATTATATATATATATATATATATATATATATATATACTGTATATATATATATATATATATATATATTACACTAACACACCAATTCAGCAGTCTATCTTCCTCCCTCCAGTGTAAAATGGATTTTAAATGAAAAGACATGGATTTACACAGCAAAGGTTAACAGCTTGTAAACGATTTGATTCAACTATTGTTTTCACATTGTAATCTAGTATCCATGTGTACCTCAATGTTGATTGCTGTTCTGTAACAACTAAACCCATAGGGAATCAAAGAACATAAAAAATCATTTGATCTCTCATTAGCTGTCAAAGCTCCAAAAAGAGCGGAACCCAGTTCTAAATATTAGATATTTATTAGATTTTGCTTATTTCAATTTTCTAATGCTACCATTACGTTACCATTGTTTATTCTGTTTCATTTAAATTTGCTCCATCTGCATGCTGGATTGTACAGTTGTTATTTTTGTGTAATTTGTGTTTGATAATTTATTTATTGCATTCTATCTTTTTCTGTTCTTCAGATTTTTCTGATAATGATGCCATCTGGGATTGTTCAGTTGCAATTTATTTCCCATATACATTATTAGCACTTAATTATGCAGTCTCCATTGGCATAATTAAGTCTCCAAAGCAGCAGATGGAGATTGTTTCATCTGGTCACAACATTTGATATATCACAAGTTCTTTAAAGTTCTTGCAACACTTTTCTTTGAAAATGTTGACCGCTTTCCTTAGAGAAGAACTACATTTAACCCTAAAGGTCATTATTCCCAAGTGACCCAGTTGTAGGCTGAATCTGGTAGGTTAAGAATACTAGAACTAGAACTTCCAATTCTCTTTCTTATAATTTAATATAATATATCACATAACATTTAGTATAGTAGTATTCATTGTGAATCCTCAGTAACTATGTGTTTATAAATGATGGAATCCATTGACTTAATTCTCTTTTTTCCTGATGAAGTGGAAACTTTTAACCCCTGAAACAAGTTAGCTGTGTAGCACCCCCCGTGTGACTAAGCGAGTAGTACTATTCACTTTTTATTATCATCATTTTACAAACATTTGTAATAAAATGTATAATGTTTTATATCATTTGTATTATTTTGTGCCTTTAAAGTACAACCCAGATAATGAGTCTTGGTTCAACTCCCAAAGCATGTGAAGTATGTCAGAGGCAGAGTGGGTTAGCAATTTACCTTGGGGTCTAGTCCTGAGCAATAGTGGAGCAATGTGGACAGATTGGTGCCTGTCACTTTTCAATGCAAGAAAAAAAGTTCATTGACCTCAATAAAAATCTCCTGAAAGGGAGAGTTCGGGTGCAGGGCACCCAGGGACTTGTCAGACTTCAGATGAGGGAGAAAAAATACTAAAAATAGAGGACCTTAAAGCCAACTCAGCATTCTGTAAAATCAGCTCCTGACCACAAAATACTTTTGCCCACTGCGTGCCATGGCAACGCGCCCACGGGTATGACTTGATGTCTGCCGGCCGCCTGTGATCCTTGAACACAGAGGCAGAATGGGCATCTGCCTGTGTAAACAAGGCAGATTCCCGTTCTGACAGCGGACACATCAGAGATCTTCTGTTCCCAGTGATCGTGAACAGCGATCTCTGCCATGTCCCTGGCAACCCATTCCCCCAACAGTTAGAGCACACCCAAGGAACACAGATAACCCCTTGTTTGCCCTCCTAGTGTTAAACCCTTCCCTTCCTGTGTCATTTATACATTGATCAGTGCATTTTTATAGCACTGGTCAATGTAAAAATGTCACTAGTCCCCAAATTAATTTGGGGTCAGATTTTTCCACCACAATGTCGCAGTCTCGCTAAAAGTTGCAGATCGCCGCCATTACCAGTGAAAAATAAATAAATAAAAGTCCATAAATCTATCCCATAGTTTGTAGGTGCGACAACTTTTGCACAAACCAATCAATATACACTTATTCTGATTTTTTTTTTCCCCAAAAAACATGTAGAAGAATACATATTGGCCTAAATTTATAAAGAATTTATTTTTTACATTTTTTATATGTATTATAGCAAAAAGTTAAAAATATTGTTTTTTTTTCAAAATTGTCGCTCTTTTTTGTTTATGGCGCAAACATAAAACACCTCAGAGATGATCAAATGCCACCAAAAGATAGCTCCATTTGTGGGAAAAAAGGACATCAATTTTTTTGGGGTACAGCGTTGCACAATTGCACAATTGTCAGTTAAAGCGACACAATGCTGCATCGCAAATAATGGCCTGGTCATTAAGGGTATAATCCTTCCGGGGCTGAAGTGGTTAAGGTACACAGAACCCCTCCAACGAAATTGCATAGGCTGGAAAGGGGCATACAAAATGGGAATTACAATTAGGGGGAAAACACTGCGCTATAGTTAAATATATGTAAAGTAAAGGCCTCAACAGCCAAAACAGCAGCCAACACCAAAAACAAACAAAGTTCAGCAAATAAAATAATAAAAATAGTGTAGCGCTTCAATAATAATAAATGTAGTCAACATAAATTATAAGGATAATCATATAACAGAGATCATATAAATGATATAGATGCCTAGAGAAAAAAAGTCCAAAATTGAGCACACATTCCACAATGTAGCTGGCACGGGGGTGACCGAACCGTCACAAAAGAGGAAGGAATCACACTAGGCGAATGTATTTATGTGAATCTGCTTGACTGTAAACATCAGGGAAAGTAGATAAATACTTCTTACCAACTCTGTTGGACTCACACAGTCGTATGACAGTTGAGTCTGAAAGGCTTGAGGTCACAATCTGGGACCAAGGAGTATAAGGAGGGAGGTCTTTTGAGCTGATGTAGGAACTCCAAACGGCTGTATGCCCGATAATGTATTTCTCAGATGGAACGTCAAGGTTGTTTGTAGTCCAGCTCAGACGCGGCCCGTTGCACTGATACTCCAATCTCCCCCGAATGGGGAGGAGGATATTTGGGGGTTTAGACCAAAGAAACGGAAAAAAAGAAAAAGAAAAAAGGGCTCCACATGGTGCGGGTCAAACGGTATAAAAAATGATATTTATTAAAGTCAAAAGGTTATTAATGACTTTGTGATCACAAAATAGAGTAAAATGAAATTAAAAGCAATGTAGGGTGCCAACAGCTATCCCAACGCGTTTCGACACATATGTCTTCGACAGCCCCCTGTCGAAGACATATGTGTCGAAACGCGTTGGGCTAGCTGTTGGCACCTTACATTGCTTTTAATTTCATTTTACTCTATTTTGTGATCACAAAGTCATTAATAACCTTTTGACTTTAATAAATATCATTTTTTATACCGTTTGACCCGCACCATGTGGAGCCCTTTTTTCTTTTTCTTTTTTTCCGTTTCTTTGGTCTAAACCCCCAAATATCCTCCTCCCCATTCGGGGGAGATTGGAGTATCAGTGCAACGGGCCGCGTCTGAGCTGGACTACAAACAACCTTGACGTTCCATCTGAGAAATACATTATCGGGCATACAGCCGTTTGGAGTTCCTACATCAGCTCAAAAGACCTCCCTCCTTATACTCCTTGGTCCCAGATTGTGACCTCAAGCCTTTCAGACTCAACTGTCATACGACTGTGTGAGTCCAACAGAGTTGGTAAGAAGTATTTATCTACTTTCCCTGATGTTTACAGTCAAGCAGATTCACATGAATACATTCGCCTAGTGTGATTCCTTCCTCTTTTGTGACGGTTCGGTCACTCCCGTGCCAGCTACATTGTGGAATGTGTGCTCAATTTTGGACTTTTTTTCTCTAGGCATCTATATCATTTATATGATCTCTGTTATATGATTATCCTTATAATTTATGTTGACTGCATACAAAATGGGGACATGACCAAATGGCGTTAATGGGCAGGATGGCAGTTTGTTTCATTTTATTGTACATGATGTGTCACTATCAAAAACATGATTTGTGAATTCTGGGTGCCATCCCTGGTGGGCCCTCCAACCTAGAACACAGCCTGGCCTGTGCAGATAACTGCCAGATGGTTCAGTAAGCCATCCAGTGTCTTTCTTATCGGGGAAGCTTGGCAAGGACATCGAGTGCCCATAAGCATTGGACTCCACACTCCATTTTCTCATTTCATCCAAGCTAGATCCACGGGACACAGAGCAGTTAGTGCACCAATTGTTATGCAAATAGAGAGACATGAAAGGGAGTACCTGAACACTTTTGAAGCAAACAAAAATATTAAACATAAGAAAAGCAGGGAGCAAATAGAAAAAGCAGCAAGGAGAGAATCGTGCAGTGATTAAATTTGAAAACAAAGAAGAAAAATTATCAGAATGTGGAAGCCAACATGAGACCTAAGATGCCTGAATATAGATATCAGATTTGCACAACAACAAAACACCTCATTCCTTGCATTATCCTATTAAATTATAAATACATTCACAAAATATACTGATTTGCATGTAAAAATATCAGTAGTTTACATAAAATGTATCTTACATTTTTTTAGTACACATAATAGTACATAAGAAGTGAATGCATGGTAGCCGTGTGCAGTAGTGCCTAGGTTTACAGCAAACAACTTAATTGAATGACCTCCTTCCTCCTGCTGCTTTTCTTATTTTAACTCCTACGCTTTCCCATTTGTCTACTGGGGCAAAGCAAAGAATGTCAGTGAAATCTACAAGTCGATCCCATCAGATCTTCTTTAGGGCTAAGACACCTTCCTTTTTGCAACTTGACAATGCATGACCTTGATTTTTGACTGCTTGCGTTTCAGTATCTCTTACATCATCCAGCAGAATCTTCACCATCCAAAACTTCTGGGTTTGTTGGATATGAAGATTCTGCTAGATGCTGTAACTCTTGAAGAGAGTAGAAGAAGTAACATACTTGTGCTCAAATCCCAATAGTTTCTACATGTATATAATCCATCTGGTACTAAAAGGATGTTAATACAAAAATTCTGGATAAACCCTCTGCACATTGCTATACACCCTTTCTAGCAGACTTTGTAAAAAAAAAAAAAAAACAGGGATTTTTAGTTCACGTACATTGCAATACCATTGAAGGACCTCCAAGGTGATATTCTCTGAAATATTGCCTATGCCATGTGTAACATAGGAAAGGAAGCAGGTGATTAGAGAGCTGAATGCGTGGCTAAAGAGCTGGTGTAAGGAGGAGGGATTTGGGTTTTTACAGCACTGGGCTGACTTTTCATTGGGGTGCAACACCTATATGCTAAAGATGGTTTGCACCTAAATGGAAGGGGATCTACTGTGCTGGGGAGAAGGCTAGACAAGTATTTAAACTAGGATTGTGGTGGGAGGGTGAATTACATCATAATGGGTCAGACCTATTGGTGGGTGGAATGGGGAAAGATGGGGCTACGGCAGATGATATGAAGATTCCTATGTTACAACCATTGGAAATTGTACTATTTGTACTAAAATAAAAAATAAAAAATATGCAACATAGACTTTAAGGGCTGGGATAGTGATAATAATGGGGGATTTTACCCATAAATTGACTGGAGTAATGACACTGCTGGGACAGTTAAAGGTCAAAAGTTTCTAAACCTAATTCAAGACAATTTTATGGTCCAGTTTATTGAGGCCCTGACAAGAAATGAAGATCAAACCATGCAGAGTTTATTACCAATATTCATATAAAAGCATCTAGGTAGCAGTGACCATAACATGATTTAATTTAATGTTAGCTGTAAGCAACAAACTCATATGGGTAAGATAAAAACACTTAACTTTAAGAGCAAATTTTCCAAGGATGAGGGCTGCTCTCCAGGATTTAGGTGTCCTTTTATGAAGCAGTGAAATCTATTCACTGCTTCATTCTCCGGCATTCACATAGGAGATCTTTCTCCTCTGTGTGCCACTATATGAAGCGGAGTAGATCGCTTCACCCTTGGAGGAGTGAATCGATCTACAAACGCTTCTAACACTGGAGAACGGCCCCTAATACTGGAATCTCGTGAGACTTTACGAGATTACAGTACTAGAAATTCACTGATACACAGAGATGTCAATATATTAAGCAGTGATAAATTATCACAGCTCAATACACTGACACGCGGTGTGATTAATGTTAGTGAAATAAAGCGTCCCCCTACATAATATATACATGTATACACACACAGACATTATATATACATGTATATACACACACATTATATATATATACATATACACATTATATATATATATGTATATATATGTATACACATACATATGACAGGGGGACATGGTTACAGTGTTGGGGGGTCTGAACGAGTCATAAGGAAGTTAATTATCTTCCTCTTTCCTCCTCAGATCCCCCCGATTCCCTCTTCACTACCCCGGTTCTCCACCTCTGAGTTGGTGAATCGGGGAGTGTGAATTCTGACACAGATCACAAGTGAAGCGCTGAGATCACAGCTTCATATAGTGACCGTTACTGTGTCAGTCTATGTGGATTCTCCATGTGCAGAGATAATCGGCGGGAGAACAAGTTCAAACACATCTCCCCCCGATTATCTCTGGTTTATATACTGTTTATGGGCTGTGATCAGCGGCGATCCTCTGGATCTCCACTGATCATTGCTTCATAAACGGACACCTTAGACTGATAGGGAATATTAGCATCAATGAACACAGAACAGAGGTGAGAATTCTTCAAAAAGACTGTATGTGAACTCACTGAAAAGTATATTCTCATGGGTAATAAGTTTAAAAGGCTAAAAATAAAACCTATGTGTCTCACAGTTAAAATGGCTATAAATAATAAGAAAAGAGCTTTTAAAAAATATAAAAATGAAGGAATGCTATCATCATTTAAATGTTACAAAGAATATAACAGAATATGTAAAAAGGAAATCAAGGACGCAAAAATTCCAAACTAACGACAAATTGCAAAAGATAGGACAGACCCCCAAAAAAATTCAAATATATTAATAGTAAAAAGGTCAGGTCTAAGCATGTAGGCCCTTTACAAAATAATCTAGAGTGGGTGACTGGGGACAAATAGAAGGCAAATTTATTAAATAATTTCTTCAGCTCTGTGTATACAAAGGAGCATAGGAGAGCCCATGTCCATAATGGGGGTGGTAGTGACACAGCCCCAAATGATCCACAATGGCCCAAAAGTGATATGGTCCAGAAATATTTGGACAGAATAAAGGTGGATAAAGCACCTGGACCAGGTGGCATCCATCCACGGATCCTAAAATAATTGAGCTCTGTAATTTCAAGGCCATTGTTTCTAATATTTAGGGACCCGTTAATGACTGGAATAGTACCACTGGATTGGCGCAGGGCCACTGTGGTGCCCATATTTAAAAATGAATCAAAGTCTTTGCCAAGTAACTATAAACCTGTTAGTTTAACTTCTATAGTCGGGAAGATACTGGAGAGTTTAATAAAAGGCCACATAAGCAAGTTCTTGCTGGAAAAAAACTTTTTAAGCAACAGACAGAATGTATTCATGAAAGACAGAAGTTGTCAGACAAACCTGATTTTGTTTTATGAGGTGGTAAGTAAAATCTTGGACAGAGGGATGTCTGTGGATGTAGTATACTTGGATTTTGCAAAAGCGTTTGACACAGTTCCCCACACACAGCTCATGTGTAAAGTAAAGTCTACAAGCTTGGAAATATCAATTTGTAAATGGATAGAAAACTGGCTAAAAGACAGGATTCAGAGAGTAGTGGTTAATGATTCTTACTCTGAATGGTCTAAGGTTATCACTGGTGTACCCCAAGGTTCAGTGTTGGAACCCTTACTTTTTAATATCTTTATAAATGATCTGGGATTAAAAGTATAATTTCTATCTTTGCAGATGACACTAAGCTATGCAGTGGAATAATGTCCTTACAGAATGACTTCAAATTACAAGCCGACCTCAATGCACTAATTGGGCAACTAGGTGGCAAATAAGGTTTAATACTGATAAATGTAAAGTTATGCACTTGGGGGCTAAGAATATGCATGTATCATACATACTAGGGGGAGTACAATTGGAGGAATCAATGGTGGAGAAGGATCTGTGGTTTATAGTAGATCATAAGCTCAATAATAGCATGCAATGCCAAGCTGTGGTTTCCAAAGCGAACAAAGTCCTTTCTTGTATTAAGAGAGGTATGGACTCCAGGGAGCAAGATATAATTTTGCCCCTGTACAAATCATTAGTAAGACCTCATCTGGAATATGCGGTTCAGTTTTGGGCACCAGTTCTCAACAAGGATATCGGGGAACTGGAGAAAGTGCAGAGAAGGGCAACCAAACTGATACTGAGGCATGGAGGAGCTCAGCTATGAGAAAAGATTAGAGGAATTGAATTGATTCTCTCTTGAGAAGAGGAGATTAAGGGGGATATGATCAACATTTACAAGTACATAAGGGGTCCATATAGTGAACTTGCTGTTGAGTTATTCACTTTAAGGTCATCACAGAGGACACTCTTTACGTTTAGAGGAAAAAATATTTAATCTCCAAGGTTTATTCACAGTAAGAGCTGTGAAAATGTGAAATAGACTCCCTCCAGAGGTGGTTCTAGCAAGCTCAGTACATTTCCTTAAAAAAAGGCCTGTATTCTTTCCTAAATGCACATAATATAACTGGATACTGACATTTATAGGTAAAGTTGATCCAGGGAAAATCTGCTTGTCTCTTGGGGGATCAGGAAGGAATTTTTTCCCCTGCTATAGCAAATTGAATCGTGCTTTGCTGGGGTCTGCACCTTCCTCTGGATCAACTGTGGGTATAGGATTCTGTATATGGGGTTGCATTTATTTATTTTTTTGGTTGATCTGGATGGACGTGTGTCTTTTTTTTTTTAACCTGACTAACTATGTAACACATCTTTAAGCTGGCCAACTGCGTCAAAGTAAATCCCTCTCTGGCCAGTCCCCCCAAAATGCCAGTGCCCCCAAAATGCAAGTGCTCCAGTGGATAAAGTACCAATATGGGGGCAGAGAGACACAAGTTGTAGGAGAGCTACACTACAATAGCTGTTGGGATTTGAGCACAGTTATATCTTCTATTGCACTGCAGGTTGGTGACCAGACCTGAACTTTGTAGCTCTCCTACAACTTGTTTCCCTTTAGTACCATCTTACAAACATGGCTGGCATTTGATGGTTGGATATTACAGAGTAAATTGATTTTGAGGGTTGTTTTTCTCCTCTATTCCAGGAACAATTTGTCTTATAATTTAAAATGAAACTGGTTAACACGGATATCTGTTTTTGTATTTTTAAAAATGGCATTTATGTTGGAATACATTGATATTATAATACAAGAAAAACTGTGCAACTATGCCTATCCTCAATAACAAAAATAATTAAAGCTAGCCAGCACTGACAAGTATTTCACACCCAAGTTCAAAAGTTAAAACTAAAAAATAGTGCAGTGTTAAAAACCTATACCCTAAAAAGCCTAGTACGCATCAGTTGTTTTCATTCAACCCAAAAAAAACTTCACACCTCAGGTTGGAGCTGCCGCACGAACAATCTGATGTTAGCACAGTGATCTTCCCTGCTGTTTTGATAGGGGGACGGCGCCCCCACCAGAACACTCGGGCCAGTGCTCACAGCCATAGGTTGAGAGCGCTGATCAGGAGCCAGTCGGCTGCTGGTTTTCCAGCATGCTCGTCCAACGGAAGCTGGCTGAATGGCCGAATGTCAGAGGTTTTTATTGAACCAGGCGATGTCGCCCGATATTTGGCCCTTGTGTACTAGGCTTAAACCTGCCAAAACATAAAAATACATAAAAACCGAGTGATACATTTAAAGAATAGCCCCAAGTCCACACTGTTCAAAAAATGTCTTCATATTCTATCTTCAGTAAGATTCCTAACACAAATGAGGTAATATTCACAAGGTGTACTCCTAAATCCGTGTCTATATTGCTCACCTTCATAAATTGACGTTTCTATTGTAAGAGGTCTATTTATGAAGGTGAGCGATACAGGCAAATTAATCCGTTATTCGTGCTGCATTGTTATTTTGTTTTGACTTTTAACACATCTATATCAGTGAAGGCTGGTGGTAATTATTTTTTGGGGGGGCAGCAAGCAGTGCAGACGCCACCCCCCACCCCATGGTTGGATCGAGTTGGTTGGTCCGTAGGTGCAATTACCTCATCCATGGCGGGCAATCACGGGCAGCTTTCCCTGGCTCTCCTCCATGGTCATCACAAGCAGCTTCCCCTGCTCTGTGCCTTCCATCTCCTCTCTCCTCCTCCAATCAGTAGGCCTTTCCTTTCAGCCAATCAGGAAACGTGTCTCAGACCTGCGCTTCACGATTGGCGGAGAGGCGATTCAGCGTGAGAATAGTGTATATTCATTTACTATTCTAGCAGACCTGGGTGGGCTCCAAGCGCAATCCTCTGTGCCTGGAGTCCACCCTATTTGGAAGCCTATTAGAGCCCCTGGCTCTAATCGGTGGTTCAACAAAAACACCCCGCCACTGTAAATAAAGGGGCTTGGATGCATGGATAGGGGGTGACGGCGGCATGGATAGGGGCCGCCCCTGATCTATATTTTCATATTTGTTGCTGTATGGTAAAAACCTCTAAGCTTGATGGGGTATAGTGGGGAGGGGGTTAGCATTTTAGGATCCAGTGATAACATTGTCATTTTGCACTGACAATGGGTTTGGATGTGGCTTTTGTGACACAATAAATTTATTCATTTTAATAGAGATGTTAGCATTGTCATAGTCCTATTTTTTTATTTTCTTACATATTGTATGTATTTCACTAGATTTGCAAAAGTATTATGCTAGGAAAATAGATCCTAACTGTTTTCTTAGTGTAGGTTTTTTTTCTACCATAACAAAAAAATTTGTAAAAATGAAGGCTGTATTTAATGATTCTAGATTTTTATTTTATTTTAATATTATATTACATTCCTTTTTAAAGGGATGTGTTACTAGGAGAAAACACCAGTCTTTCAGAGTCTGGATTAATGTTCCCATGTAATATAAAATTCATTGTGGGCTCAGTCATTGTGAGTATGTATCTGCAGGCTCCAGGCACAGAGCAGTGTCAAGCTCCGAATCTATGTAGCATGGTGTGAAAGAGAGATTTAGATAGGATATGCCAGCAACCCTGATTTTCTCCTGCTGGTTACTTGCCCATGACAGCTTGTATAGAACAAAGTAAAAAAGCGATTTCTGCATTGTTTTTATCTATTCTTCATCATTGTGATATTGCTTGATATGTAACAGAGTCACTTTAGGTAGACTGGAGCTATTTCATTTAATGCTAATACATTATACTTACTTACAGGACTACTTTACTATGAAGACATCGCTGGTTATGTAACAAAAACGGAAGCAGATGCGGCTGAGCGCCTTATCAGGACCATTATTTGGGGATTTGTATCAGATGCTATTGTGACAGTCACCGGTGGCTTCAGAAGGTACTGTGACACTGATGGGATTTTCTTGCCCATCCATGTCAAACATCATTGTAGATTTTGGCAGAGATATTTTAACATGTTCCTCATACAAATGGACAGATGTTCCATAACAATAGTATTACCATTTGCACAGTATAATTCCAGAATACATAAAACGTGTCTGGGTTATTTGCTAGTCCTAAATAAAATATTATTTTTTCTTTCAAAGGACATTCTCGGTTAACACAAGATCAAGAGTCTACACCACTGTATTAAACTGACCTAGAGACTTGCTAGGTGATTATTAATAATATTGTACCTTAAAAAAAAATACTGTATATATATATATATACAGTATCGCACAAAAGTCAGTATACCCCTTACATTTTTGCAAATATTTTATTATACCTTTTCATGTGACAACACTGAAGAAATTACACTTTGCTACAATGTAAAGAGTGTACAGTTTGTATAACAGTGTACATTTGCTGTCCCCTCAAAATAACTCAACACACAGCCATTAATGTCTAAACCGCTGGCAACAAAAGTGAGTACACCCCTAAGTGAAAATGTCCCATATGACATTTTCCTTTCCTCTACACAATGCAATCCTGGGTGCCTAAATGCCAGGTTTTAGGTGCAAGGTTTTATCCCAGATAGCAAGGATAACTTGGCACAAATTTGTGGCAGTGTTGAATTGTAAGTCTGTTAACTTGCTGCATATATTCACTGGCAAGTTGTAAAACTTGCAGAGCACTTGAAGAACAGGTTCTAGTTGACACTTTTCCAATTTGTATCAAATCTACGTGGCAAGTCTCTAGCAAGAGCAAAGTTGCAGTGGTGAGTCTACAGCAAGAGCTCTGCCAGTTTACAGCATGAAAACTCAGCCACAGTGACCCCTGTGGTGGTAAGACTATAGCACAAGGTAACTGAACCAGAACTTTCTGCAGGCTTGCAGAATTTTTGCAAAGAAAGTTGATTTGGAGTCATGAAATGCAGACTTGCTGCAACTGTGCAACAAATTTGTGAAGCCTGGCAAGTCTAGCAATAGCTTAGCAAGTCATTTTCAAACTTGCAGCACAATTGCTTGCTCTCTGGGATGTTATGTGGGATTTTGGTGGGTGTGTTTAACAGTTAAAGTTTTGGCTTTCTCAGCAATATACAAGAACAGGGCTTTTTTTTCTGCCGGAACGAGGTGGAACGCAGTTCCGGCACCTATAGCCCTCGCTGCTCCAACATGTCATGTAACACAATAGCCAGTAGAGGAAGTTTTCTGCACAACTTACTTCCTCTACCGGCTTCTCTGTGCTAGCCAATGTGAGTCTGGTGTTCCATCAGATATGGTGACCCCTTGATCGTGTTGGGTCACAGCACTGCAGCTCCTTGTGGCCATCCAAGAGGCAGCTTCCATCCCTGTCTCCACAGCTACTCTGACAGTTCCGATGGGCGGAGCTCTCAGATCGTCACTTGACTGTGACGAGTTTGAAAGAAAAGAGCCCGCACATACCATACAGCAGTGGCTGCTTTCCAGAGGAGGAGGTAAGGGGGCTGTGAAAGGGGGAGGGGAAGAACTTTTGGGAGAGTGAACATGGACAGAGAGAATGTGAAAGTGAGGTTTTGAGGAATTTGTACAGAGGAGAGCTGAGAAAGGGGGAGATTTTTGCAGAGAGGAGAGCTGGGAAAGTAGGAGATTTGTGCAGAGAGGAAAGCTGGGAAAGGGGGAGATTTGTGCAGAGAGGAGAGCTGGGAAAGGGGGAGATTTGTGGAGGGAAGGGAGCTGGGAAAGGGGAAGATTTGTGCAGAGAGGAGAGCTGGGAAAGGGAGAGATTTGTGCAGAGAGGAGAGCTGGGAAAGGGGAGATATGTGCAGAGAGGAGAGCTGGGAAAGGGGGGCGATTTGTGCAGAGAGGAGAGCTGGGAAAGGGGAAGATTTGTGCAGAGAGGAGAGCTGGGAAAGGGGAAGATTTGTGCAGAGAGGAGAGCTGGGAAAGGGGAAGATTTGTGCAGAGAGGGGAGCTGGGAAAGGGGGAGATTTGTACAGAGAGGAGAGCTGGGAAAGGGGGTATATGTGCAGAGAGGAGAGCTGGGAAAGGGGGGAGATTTGTGCAGAGAGGAGAGCTGGGAAAGGGGAAGATTTGTGCAGAGAGGAGAGCTGGGAAAGGGGGAGATTTGTGCAGAGAGGAGAACTGGGAAAGGGGGAGATTTGTGCAGAGAGGAGAGCTGGGAAAGGGGAAGATTTGTGCAGAGAGGAGAGCTGGGAAAGAGGAAGATTTGTGCAGAGAGGAGAGCTGGGAAAGGGGGAGATTTTTGCAGAAAGGGGGATTTCTACTTATTACCATTATTTGGTGCTGCTGTACTTCTCTACCCTAAGGAAGGCGTGGTTGGGGTGGAATTTGGGCGTGGTCATGGGCAGGTTTGGGTTTGGTTGGGGGCGGGAAGTTGGCCGGGGAGAGAGGGCTCCTGCACCTTTTCTCTGAGAAAAAAAGCCCTGTACAAGACTGTGGTCTGAAGTCTGAGTGCAGTGCTGGGAGGAGCAGATATGGGCAAAGAACAAATCTCACTTTAAGAATGCAAAGTTTCAAAAGTTTTCTGTTTTTGGCAGTGAAAGTGTTGAAGAGCTGTACGGTATATTGTAAATGGTTGCGCACATTGGGTCAATCATAAAATGTATTAAACTTTTTGATGTGTGTAAGCATAATGCATTGTTTCGAAATGGTAAATATTTATAAAACATGTAAAAATAATGATCCACGATTACCATTCTTCAATAACAATAACACTTATTTATTTATTAGAAGAGAGACTGTGCCTCTCCTTGCCAACAGATGTGCCTACATTATTTAACAGCTCATCAGCCCTGTTATCTTGTTCAGAAGGATCTCAAGAAGGTATTGTTTGCTGTGGATATTTATTTATCACCGGCAGCTGACAAATACTTTAATACACTTAGACCTCGGTTTAGTTTTTGCGTGAACATAATAAGTCATTTGTTCTATGTTGTTATTAAAATTATAGTTGTATAATGATTGTGTAATATATCAAATGATATAATTTATAGGGAGCCACTGTGTATTTTAAGAGAGCATTATATTCATGTAAAAAGTACTCAAAGGCAATTTTTGATAAGCACCTTCTACCCAGAGGCTCTCTCGTTGGAGGCTCTTTACCAAGATCGGTGTAGCAGTGTGTCAAACTGGCACACCACACCACCGATCGCTGTGAGGCGTGCTCCCACGGGTGCGCTCCCACGGGCGTGCGGCAGCTGTTATCCCGAAGGACATCATATGACGCCCAGTCAGGATAACTGAACCACCGCCCGGCCGTCATTTTGCTATAGGCCCGACGGGGAGTGGTTAAACAATTTCAATGCTTCATATTTCACATTCATATTTCATGTAAACAGTTTAATGTGCATAGTCTGGGCACAAGTTCACTTTACCTGTAATCTGGATTTAGGAATAAAAGGACACCTAGATTAGAAAATATAAAATTGGAGACCTTCTTGGTTTGTAGAAAACTGTAAGTGCACATGCATTTATAGTTAAGTAATGCAGCACAAAGTTTTTTTATTGAAAGGCCATAGGTCTACTAAAGCATAACTAAGCCCAAAAAACATAATGTAACATCTTACTGGTTCTTAGATGTTGTAGCTCCGACCAGTTTTTGTTGCAGGCTTTTTTTCTTTATTTTCACATAGTGATTCTGCCAATAATAGACTTTGTGTCCTAGGATGTCAACACTCACTCATTGTACTGTATCTATCTAGAAGGAGAATTGTCACCCCATTGGCTGAGAGCACTGATCAGATGCATATCAGTTGCTGGTTTTTTATGCTGTTTCGACAGAACCCAGTTGTGAAATCGGTTTCTGTCAAACGGACCGGTACACACGGCCCAAATGTTGGACGGTATGTACTGGCTGATATTCGGCCCCGGGCTTAACACAGGTTATAACCCCTGTCAGTTTCTTTTGCCATCTGTATCCCATTGGAGAGATTTACCTTCACTTCCTGCCTCTTAGCAAAAACAGGAATTGAGAAGAAATCTCTGCAAATTAAGGGAATCTCTTGGGACCGCAAGGTCACCAGAACTAGTGTCCCCATTGTAAGATTTCCCATCTATCATTTTTCCAGGGGCAACCCAATTTTTTTATTTTTACTTTCAATGATGGTAAACAGGGCAAATAGAGAGAGCAACTCTCCCTAATGGGGCCACCGACCTCAATAAAAATCGAAAATGGTGTTCTTTTTTTTTTTTTTTTTTTTAATTCTTTATTTAGTTTTTATTTTTTTTTTCCCCTTACACATAGAATAAGACAGAGGGTACAATGAAAATACATTCAATCCATATCTCATTCTTTTCTTAAAATCTTTTACATACATACAAAATAGACATTTCCTTTCCCTCTTCTACCCCCCCCCCCCTCCCTGCCTTGCAGTGGGTTTGGAGAAATATCCTCCCTAGCCAACCCTATGTTTATCTTACCCAGACTTATTTTACTATTTCTTCAACATACCTCCATGATTTTTTGAACTTTATCCATGCTACCCATTTATCCTTACGCCCCTCATCAGCTACCCATTCTTCCTCCTCTCCCTCTGAACGTTCTATATTCTGTATTTCATTTACCCTGAGTATCCAGTCCCGTATCTTAGGACTGTCCGTCTCCCCCCATTTTTTAGGGATTAGACTTTTTGCGGAACTGAGCAGTATAGGGATTAAAGAGGACGTATATTGTCTCACAGAGCTTTCGGTCCCGTGAAACAATACAGTCCAGGGGTCTTCTGCTATGTCTTTATTTGTAACAACTTTTATTAGCTCTAGCACCTCCTTCCAATACTTTTTAATATTCGGGCAGTCCCACCAGATGTGAGCCATGGTTCCTATTGTCTTACACCCCCGCCAACACTCTGGGGATTGCGCGGTTACAAATTTACCTAGTTTGTCTGGGGTCGCATACCACCTTGCGAGGCACTTATAATTTAATTCCGTCAACTTGTGGTTAACCGTCGCACTATGTGTTAGTTTCATTATTTTCTCCATTGTCTGTGTACAACATCGAGTCCCCAGCTCTCTTTCCCATTTTTTAATGTAAGGTGGGCCCTCCCGACCTTCCACCGCAGATAGAATTTTGTATATTCGACCTATGTTATTTTTTGATTTTTCTCTACGGCAAAGCCGCTCGAGAGGCCTATAGTCTTCCTCGCCTCTAATTGGATGGGGCAATTTTAATATAAAGTGTCTTAACTGAAGGTACCTCCAAGTGTCTATACTCATAAGTTCCGTGCTCGTTCTTAGTGCTTGAAACGTGTTTATTTTACCTCTGTAAATAATATCTTTTACTTGTGCATTATTATTTATTATCCAGTTTCCCCCCACCTCCTGTTTCCCCGGCATAAAAAAATCATTGTCTTTTAAAAAAATCAAAGGTGAATTATAACTCCATTTATTTTGTGCATGTGTTCTGTCCCATAATCTAAGAGCAATCCGTGTTATTTCGTGTGTGTTTGGCCCTATTGTCCTGTATTGAGGGGGGTTCCAGATAATTCGTCCTAACTGTGCTTGACTCATTGCCTTTTCTACTTTTACCCACCTTTTATTATTTACCTCTTTTCCCCATTCCACCACTCGAGTAAGTACTACCGCGTTATAGTATTTTTTGAAATCCGGAACGGCAAGGCCCCCCTTTTTTTTTTCTCTGCTCAGTACCGCGAAGGCTATCCTTGGTTTTTTATGTTGCCAAATATACCTTGAAATCAACCCCTTTAATATCCTGAAGAAAACTGGGGGGAGCGATATGGGCAGCATTTGGAACTTATATAGAATCTTTGGGGTCAAAACCATTTTGACTGCATTGATCCGCCCTAACCAGGAGAGGTGGCTAATTGTAATTTTTTTTAATTCTCTTTTTATTTCCTCTAGTAGGGGGATGTAATTGTTAACATATATTTTCTTGATAGTATTGGAGAGGTAGACTCCTAGGTATTTGATCTCCTTTCGCCATGGGAACCTAAATTCCTCCTGGAGTCTAATCTTTTCCTGTCCTTCAATGTTGATATTTAAGACTTCGGACTTGTTGAGGTTTATTTTTAAATTCGAGACTTCCCCATATTTTTCCAGTAGCCTCAACAAGTTCGGAATCGTGATCCTTGGGTTGGAGATATAGAACAGCACATCATCCGCGTAAGCTGCGAGTTTGTGCTCTTCCTCTCCGACCGTGATCCCTTTTATGTCTGGGTTCTCTCGGATAGAGGCCAATAAAGGTTCCATAGACAGGACAAATAAAAGAGGGGACAACGGACACCCCTGTCTGGTGCCGTTCTCCATTTGAAAGAGGGAGGAAGACAGCCCATTCACTTTTACTGACGCCTGAGGGTGATTGTACAACACCTTGATCCATTGGATCAGTCTTGGTCCCAGACCCATCACTTTCAGAGTTTCAAACATGAGTCCCCAGTCTACCCTGTCGAATGCTTTTTCGGCATCTATCGACAGGAGTAGTCCTGGGGACCCATTCGTTTTTAAGGCCTGTAGCAGGAGCAGCGAGCGTACTCCGTTGTCCCGACCTTCCCTCTCAGGGATAAATCCGACCTGGTCCGGGTGCACCAGGTCGGACATCCTGTCCTTCAGCCTCGATGCTAAGACCTTGGCGAATAATTTGGTGTCAGCGTTTAATAAGGCTATTGGCCTGTAACTAGAGCACAGCGTACTATCCTTACCCTCCTTTAACAATACCGTGATAGAAGCCCGCAGGGCCTCACCTCCCATCGCAAAATCTTTAGCTAAGCCATTCATATGCTTACAAAGCTTGGGGACCAGCGTCTCTTTGTATTTTTTCAAATACGAAATCGTGAAACCGTCTGGTCCCGGGCTTTTCCCAGAGGCGGTATCTTTCAACGCCTTGTAAATCTCTTCTTCTGTAATGGGTCTGTCTAAGTTGCTTCTATCGTTCTCGTCTAGAGTCGGTAATTTCACTTTGTTCAGAAATTCCTTAATTTTTTCTTTTTTCCCTACATCTTTTGCCCCTTTCTGACTTATGTTATACAGAGCTTCGTAGTATTGCTTAAACACTTCCGATATCTCCCTGGATGTGTGGGTCATCTTCCCATCCTTATCTTGAATTTTATCTATAAAGTTATTCCCACTCTTCCTTTTCAGCTGCCTAGCTAGATGTCTACTTATTTTATTTCCCTGATAGTACCTCTCTCTGGTTCTCCTGTCCAATGTCCTTTTTGAATCCTGTTCCATCATATCTTTAAGTTCATCTCGTTTAGCCACCAGTGGATGGAAATATTTCTGCTGTTGCCCCCCTGTTTTTTTATGGGCCTGTTCTAGTTTATAAACCTCTTCTTTTAGACTTTCAATTTTTTATAGTCTTTCTTTTTTTTTCCTTGTGCCCATGGAGATGAGGATACCTCTGATATATACTTTATGTGCCTCCCATAGAGTGGCACCCGAAATTTCTTCTGTATCGTTAACAGAGAAATAAAATTCTATTTCCCTTAGTACTGCCTCCGCAATTTTCTCGTCCTGCAATAGGCTCTCGTTCAGGCGCCACGTGAACGGCAGCCTCTGCGTTTCGAGTATCCTCATCCTCACCGACACCGGAGCATGATCTGACAGTGTAACTATTCCAATCTTGGATTCTGTTACGAGATCCAACAACCTGTGGTCGACTAGTATGTGGTCCAACCGGGAGTACGTCCCATGTACGTGGGAAAAAAAGGTGTAATCTTTTTTTTTATCGTGCTGTAACCTCCATACATCCATCATTTGGTGTTGTTTCAGCCATAGTTTAATCATCTTCCGAGCCTTCGTATTTAACCCCCTAGCACAAGACGTACTATCCCAAGATGGATCCATACAAAAGTTGAAATCTCCTGCAAGGACCACATCCCCCATCTTAAATTCCTCTAACTTCCCCAGCACTATCTTCAAATATCTTATAGGGTTTTTGTTGGGGCAATATACATTTGCTAGGGTGAGGATCTTGTCCCCTAATTTTCCCTTTACAAACATATAACGGCCGTCGGGGTCTGTCTTCCTGTCAGTCACTGTAAACTTTATGCCTTTCTCAAACCCGATTGCCACTCCCTTAGCCCTTTTTATCGGTGAGTCCCCATATAGCCAGTTTGGATAGTTAGCCGAATATAGTTTAATATTTGAGTCTTGCGACAAGTGAGTCTCCTGTAAAAATACCACCTCTGCTCTGTACAGCTGTAGTTCCTTTAACAATTTGTGCCTCTTACCCACAGAATTCAGACCCTTTACGTTATAAGACAAGAAATTTACATCTAACATTTAAATTTTTCCAGATAAGATGAAAAAAGAAAAAGGCGTGATCTATGACACCTTGGTTGACTCTGCAAGACACCTCCCCCCCCCCCTAGCCTCCCCCCATCCCTACCTTCCCTCATCCCTCCCTCCCGACCTCCCCCCCTCCCATCCCCTGGCCAATTCCTGGCCTCTTTTCTGCAGCTGAGGATCTCCTCCATTCTGCAGACTTCTCCCGCTAGGGTGTGACTCCGACTAAGGCCCCCCGTGTCTGGGTCCCCCCTGCCTCCTTCCCCTAAGAAGGCAGGGGGTCCCCTCGCAGATGGGGTATGATATCCCGGGGTCCCACATGATCCTTCCGCCACCCTCACCTCCCACCCCTCTCACCCCCTCCCCCCTTCCACCATGCAAGAAAATAACCATCCAAAAGTCATACTCCCCCGTCAGAGGCCCCCGTGTCCATCCACTAGGGAACTTTGATATTCGTTGGTACTGGGATCCCTAGGTTATTACAGAAAACCTCCAACTCATCGAGGAATTTTAATCTGAATGTTCGTCCATCTCTTTGAACCAATAGGGCCGCAGGAAATCCCCAACTGTATCTGATATTTGCCGCTCTCAATAGTTCTAATAAAGGTTTTAAAAGTCTCCTCCGGGCCAGTGTACCTGCCGACAGGTCAGAGAAGATCTGTATAGAGACCCCTTCGTATATTAACGGGGGCGACCCCTTAAGCCTGCTCCATATCTTAACTTTGTCGTCATAGTGGCTGAATTTGATGATTACGTCTCTCGGGACCTCTTCCCTCAGACCTAGGGGTTTCCTCACCCTATGTACCCGATCGATCTTTAAGACCTCTCCTATTGCTTTTCCCAAAATGGGGTTAAAAATTTTTCCCATCTTAGCCTCTAGATTTTCTCCCTGTTGTTCCGGCAATGCTCTGACCCTCAGATTTTGCCGTCTATTCTGGTTTTCTTGTTCATCCAATTTATACAAAGTGTCCCGCTGATCTGTTTGCAATTTCTTTACTTGCGTTTGCAGTTCTAATATTTCGTGGGCCTGTTTTCCTGTTAGTTCCTCTGCCTCTTCCACTCTCCTCAGTAAATGGCCCATATCCATCCTGACATTTGAGATTTCAACTTTGATGGTGTTTTCAAGTTTGGCGAACATTTCCAACATTTCACTTTTAGTGGGGATTTGGGCGATGTCCCTCTGCCCCCGCGAATTACCATCTATTTCTGGGTCCGTATCCTCCCCTGAATTAGCTCCCGGGGCCCCTGCTGTCTTGGATCCTTCTCTCTTTTTCTCCTTTACTCCCTGCTGTTTTTTTTCTATACCGGGGCTTTTTAAACTGGTTTCCTTCAGATATTTCTGAATCGTGCTTGTATTCAGGTTCTCTTTTGGATCGTTCGCCTTTTGATTTCTTCCCCTCATGTTTACCCCTTTTGTCCTTTGCCTCCCCAGGTTTATTAGGGCAGAAAAAACAACACACAAAAAAGAAAAGCGACAATTCTTTGTACAGTCTCTCCTTAGTTGTGGCACCTGTCCTGCGCTGAAGGCTCCAGCCTCAGATCCGTTTTCACCTGCTCTATGATTTTAAGCGGGGTGAACTCTCCCATATAGCTTTTGCTGCGATTTCACACGCTCTCAAGATGAAAATTGCAGTGCGATTCCACGGCAAGGGCGACACGTTTAACCCGCTTAGCCTTCCGGCACTTGACCACTGTACTTTATGCTCAGAGCCGCTGCATCAATTTTTAGGTATATTACCTCTTACACATCCTTTATAGTTACATTCCGTTTGATCCTGTTTTACATCTTGATCTTTAATATGTAATCCTCTGGCATCAGTTCGCTGAGCCCCTGCTGTTCCTCTCTTCACTCCCCAGGATCTCACCAGCCCAGGTTCCGTGGGCATTCAACAGGTTTAGACAATCAGGGAGAGGATCAGGTAAAGTTCAACAAATATTCAGCAACTAAAAATCAGAGTGAATAGTAATCAGAAAAATAAATACCTGGGGAGGAAGGGGAATCTTGTCCGGAAGGCGGTAAGCAGCAAGTATCTACTTAGGGCTCCGCTGTCTTCCAGTGCTTCAGGGTAAACTTGAGGCTTTGGTTTGATTTATCTTTCCTTCTGTTCCTGGAGCATGGCTGATCTCGTTTCCTCTTTGTGTAGGTACATCACGCACTTTGCGGGGAGGTGGAGGGGGAAATCGGCGATTTCTTGCCGGTCCGTTAAGGCTCCGCCACACTATGGTTGTACTCTTCTGCTCATGCCCGCCGTGTGCGTCGAGATGCGGGAGGGATGAGGTGGTACGGGCCGGGCGGCTTCATGCATGGAGCTCGGCGTCCTTTCCCCTCGCGCTGCTCCAGCTGATCGTTAGGACCGCCCCCATCTGCTCACGCTGGCGCCGTCATCGGGTCCCTCCCCTCTCTCACGGACAGCACTCCATCCCGCGAAAATGGTGTTCTAATCTCCACACTGTCCAAAAAAACTAAAACAAAAATTGCCTTCAGTTATACTTTAATGTCAGACTTTGATGACCCCTTTTCATTTTTGATAAGTTTTTATTTCCCTTTAATTATAAACATCAGTAAAGCTACAGAGATGTGCCTATTTACACAAATGGCAATCCTCTGTCGCACCATATGTCTCTATTGGAGTTGAGCCTTGGGTAGTATTAAAAATCATTGAAGTAGAGGGAAAGATTGCCCTATTTAACTTATCAGGATTTTGTCTACCAAACTATCTAATGAGTTTTCTTATGATATAGAGATGTGAATGGAGATGTTAGAGCAGCCTCTCTCAACCATTTCAACACAGAGGAACCCTTGAAATAGTTCCCTGGTCTCGGGGAACCCCTGCTAAAAATGAGAAAATCTACAACTTATGATACATTAGTGTGATGGTTAGTGGGAAGAATGGTCCTTACACTTGGGCTCATTGGGAAGAATTACCCCCTTACAGATAGCTAAAAAGATCAATGGTGTCAGTGGGAACTTATCTGAGAGGCAGAAATTGCCCAATGCTGAAGCAACCCCTAGCAACCTTTGGAGGAACCCTAGGGTTCCACGGAATCCTGGTTGAGAATCACTGTGTTAGAGTATAATGGGAGTCATAAGTAAAACACTTGACTTGACTTGACTGGAGCACTTTTATTTGTTTGTTGCCACTTTCTTCCTATAAATTAGCAGACAGTACTATTAAATACTAAACTATTAGGGTAGATTTAGACATATGTATACATCTACTGGTTCTCTGAAGAGTAATCGACATTCAAAGCACTTTTCGGAGGCAATTGACAAGCATTGACAGGCAATGAGGACTCTGAGGAGGTCATATGTAACGTGGATAATCCACACTACCCCCAATCAGTGCTGATGACTAAAATACAAATAAAAATTAAGTGATATATATATATATGATGGTGCTGCAATCTACCAATATATTCAGTTTTGAAATGTGTGTATGTATATATATATATATATGTATATATATATATATATATATATATAGGAAAATAGATGCGCAACCAAAAATGAAAAGTGTACCAATGTGTGCAAAAACAAATGAACATATGTCAAACACCAGTGTTACATGTAAATCCTGTGCTAAAAGAAACATACAGATTCAAACAATTGTGTTCAAAAAACAACCAACACAAAATAGAAATAGAAAAAATATATAAACTGCGCTCAGGAAAGAATTACATGTGAAAAATACAAATAAATGAAAATAAACACAAACTATAGGCAGCAGCTCTGAGTGAGATACAAGCACTAAAATAAATAGAAAATATGGAAAGCTGCGCCAGTACCAATATATAATAAAACTAACTGTATAAATGAAAATATATAGAGGGTATATGGCTCTCATACAAAATAAATGCCTAAAGAGCAATCACCCATTGTGCATATAGCAAATACAAAGAAATATTTAAGTAGAGAACATGTAGTCTATGTGAAATGTAAAACTGCATATAAAAATAAAAGTGAAGGTAGAAAGATTTTTTATAGTCCAATAAGGTGTTCCAATGTAAAGGCGATTAACATGTCACCACCGTGAATCCACACAAAGCTGAAGATCTGTGCCCGTCACCGAATAGGTGATGCGCTTACCAGAAATATGGACAATAAAAGCCTTATTGACACTGGTCCGCGGCAGGGTAATGGAACATCAAATCACAGTACTTGCATCCAAAATGGCCCTTAATGTAGGTATATGGCGATACCCCAGCCTTTAGAGCTCTAATGGTTAATGGTCACATATATCTCCGGTAACACCATTAAAGAAAAAGAGATGCCTCCATAGCGTAAAAACGTCCGGGTAATTTATTAAATAAAAGAATCACACTTACATGGAATAACTTTAAATTAGCATCGAAAGCGGAACTGAACAACGCCGGCCGGCATTCAAACAAAGCGACCCGTCCTCCCCTCGTAGAGCGTGGTGGCGTCACTGCGTACCTTTCCAGACGCGTTTCGTCATAGATGACGTTATCAATGGGGAACGGGCAATGCAGCGACGCACCACCTATTTATGCCCGGACCTCGTTCTGAGATGCAAGATCCGGCCTCCAGCGCCATCTTAGCTGATGGCAAAAATGGCTAATCTTCCCATAGTGAAAGGGAATACAGAAAATAAACAAAGAAGAAAAAGAAAAGGATATTGCAGATCCCTGCCTGATGGCAAAGGTAAGTACTAATAGTGATACTAGGTAATGGTCCCAAAAGCTTCCACATTAAATGCGGTGTTGGGAAAACAAAATAACAAGTAGATATGTGAGTTCCAATATGAGACTAGAAACTCTGCACCAGTGTATATAAACGAAACCATAAAACATATATATGTGAGTGAATACATAGTGATAAAAATTGAAAGTTAATAAGAAAATGTGTATATAATAGGAATACACATGAGATGGAAACTAAAAATTACTACGGAGATGTGCATATAGTGAAGATATACATCACCAAAACATATAAAAATAATAGTGAATAAAACATATAATTATCAAACATATACAAATGTACAATGTTTGATTAAAGGAAAAATAAAAAATAAAAATAAAAATAAAAAATAAAATAAAATAAATGTTGGTACAACATTAAGTGAATATGTATACCTAAAAAAATGTGTATGTTAATTAAATAAAAATTAATCTAACTGAAAGAGGAAGTTGTCAGTACAACAAACCATAACAAACGTGTACCTATAATCAAATAATTGTAGACAACAAAAGGAGAATAAAACAAAAGGGGAATAAAAAGTAGATAAATAATAAAATGTAAATGAATAATATACCCATCTTATAAGAATGAGCCCATAATTAGTATATAATCCCTAATTTAAAAAAATATATGAATTATCACCCCCAATTTGATTATATAATTAATTATTAATTTTTGGCCTGTTCGGCATCTCAGAGCAGGTTTACACTAAAGAACACTGAAAGATATAAAAAATACATATATAAAAAATGTATGAATATACCCATACCTTATACAGTAATACTCTAAATACAATAATAATAAAGGAAAAAATAAAAAAATAAGAATAATACACTATATATTAGAGTAGAACAAGCAAATTCATGAATTATCAATGAAAGCGTTAATGTCGGTATCGATGTTCAATCCATATGGAGTATATGATTTTAAACAATGGATCCAAGACATTTCAAGTCTTGAGATTCCTCTCACCAGCGGGCTACCACGCCAATGGGGCTGAAATTTATCTATTCCCAAAAATAGCGTATTTGATGGATCTTTATTGTGGGCAACCAGGTAGTGCTTGGACACAGAATGCTTAGGGAACCCTATCAAAATGTTGGTTATGTGTTCGTTCAAGCGCACCTGTAGTGGGCGCTTGGTCCGACCCACATACTGTAACCCACATGGGCACTGGAGCAAATAAACCACCCCCGTAGTGGAGCATGTGATACAAGGTTTAATAACATGGTTCCGCCCCGTAGTTGTACCCACAAAAGAGGTAGTACGTCTACGTGGGCAGGAATTTAGGGAACAGACCCTACATCTTCCACATTTATAGAAGCCAGTCAACTGATCGAAAAAAACATTACTTTTCTGTGGTGGATCGATGACATTAGGGGCCAATCGGTTCCGCAATGATGAGGCACCTCTAAAGACTATTCTAGGTCTCTCTGGAACTATCTCTTTTAGAGCAGCATCGCTGCTAACAATGTGCCAGTGTTTATTAACAAGTTGTTTAATCTTCTTTTGTTGAATAGAATAAGTGGTCACAAAGGGAACAAACCCTTGGACATTGTCACCTCGTGGGCCTTTCTCAGAAAGTAGTTCCTGTCTATTCATACTGGTCACCATCTTAATAGTGTCCGACAAGAAGTCTGGCTGGTAACCCTTCTCGAGGAACCTAGCAGTAAGAATCTCTGCCTGGGACAGAAATTCTCCAACTTCTGAGCAATTCCGTCTTAGTCGTATATACTGACTCTTCGGGATTGAATTAAGCCACGGTATATGGTGGCAGCTATCAGTGGGGATGAAGGAGTTTCTATCTGTATCTTTGAAAAACATAGAAGTGACAAAACGGTCATCCTTCACAGTGATAACAAGGTCCAAAAAATGAATCATAGATTGGCTAGTCACATAGTTAAGTCGTATGCCCCTCTCGTTCATATTAAGAGATTCCAGGAACATATTCAAATCATGGCTGTTACCATCCCATAGGAGGAGGACGTCATCAATGTACCTAGCCCATAGGACTATTTGGGGTACATTTTTGGCATAGATGACATCCTCCTCCCAACGGGCCATAAAAAGATTCGCCAAACTAGGGGCATACTTAGCCCCCATGGCGACACCCTTAACCTGCCTGTAAAATTGTTTACCAAACCAAAAATAATTATGCGAAGCCGCAAATTCTAATAAACACATAATAAAAGTAATTTGTTCATCAGACAGGCCCGAATATCTATTTAAATAGGATTGAACTGCTTCAAAACCCAAATGATGTGGGATGATGGTATACAGTGATGTGACATCAGCTGTAACCAACCAGATGCCTGACTTAGCTGAAATGGCTCCCAACATGTTAATAATGTGCCTAGAGTCCTTAACATAAGAAGGCGTAACCCTAACCAACGGTTGCAGGTAAAAATCTATATATCTGCCCACCCGGGACGTAATAGAATCTATCCCACTAACTATGGGTCGTCCCGGGGGGCAGATAGGGTTCTTGTGTAATTTGGGCAAATAATACAAGATAGGGGTACGCGGAGTTTGTGGAATCAAAAATAAACTCTCCTTAACATTCAAAATCCCGGTCTCACGACCTACAGCAACTATTCTTTCCAATTCCTATTTATATTGTGTCTTGGGAACGGAGGGCGAGACAACATAGGTATCAGTGTCGCCCAAAATCCTATTCATTTCTGATAGGTAATCTGAGCGGTCTAAAACTACTATTGCGCCACCCTTGTCGGCTGGTCTAATGACCAAATCTTTCCTATTGCACAATGAATCCAAGCCTTGTAGATTTTTATTCATCCTGGTTTTCTTGACTTCCAATGAATCTAAGTCCTTTAATACTAAGTCTCTAAATACACGTAAGGCAGGTGGGAGTATACCTGGAGGATTGAAAAGTGACGCATTTGCTAGACCCGAATGGGCTACCTGTGAGGTTGAAGTATTGGGATTGTCCCCTAAGTTATTAGTGGAACAGCCAACCATATATCTTTTTATATTAATTTTCCTTACAAACTTGTGAACATCCATATAAGTCTAAAAATTTATTCAGACTAGTTGGAGGCACAAACTTTAACCCTTTATCCAAAATTAATTGTTCAGATGTTGATAGGGGTTTAGAGCTCAGATTGAAAATCCCTTTACCTACTACATCCTGGGCCTTTTTTGCTGCTCTAATTCTCCTCCCCCCTCTGGTTCCTCTCCTCTTTCCCCCTGCCTTTTGGTGCCCTGTATGGGTTTGGGAAAACCCCAACTGTTGGGTCCCAATAGCCCTAGACCTCTCTCCAAAGGGACCTCACCAGGGACATGCTGGGGTCCAACAGGTGGAGCACCACCTACAGAGGGAGGTTGCAAATTATGTTCCCTCTCTGGGCCATTGAGGTCCCTTAGTGGAAAGAAAGCATTCTTAGTAGGGACATTGTACTCCCATTCAGAATAACCTCCTATATTGTCTTGTGTGAAAGGTCCATAACCATATTGATTATCGGTGTAATAATTCCATCTATCCTGATAGTATACCGGTGGACCCCGTCCTCTTTGATTAGAGTATTGACCCTGGTCCCTCCCTCGTGGGGGGTGATTCACAATGTGGGGAGGGGGATAAGTTGTATTCCCATTGGCGTAGCCGTTAAAAAATCTTGGAGGACCAGGAGGTCTCCAAGAACCCCGTTGGGGAACTGTCCCTCTATTGTTACCACGCCCTCTGTGAGGTGATTGGTAAGAATGATGAGTTATATTCTGTTGGACTTGATTAACAGAATGTATACGTTTATGGCTGGGAGGTTGAGTAGGTGGTGGGTACATATCGCCCACCGGCCTTTCTAGTTGTCTTACTGTGACCTCCATATTGTTTGTTTTAGGAAGATCCTCAAGGAGCTTCTTCTGCCATTCAAACACAATGTTGCCATTGTAGTCTGCCAAGTCCCTATTGTATTTTTTCTTTTTCTTGACTCTTTGATCCCTATCCTCTTTCTCAAGGATTTTCAAAAAAATTTGAGACTTATCCTGATATTCAACACTACCTTTAGCGGAAGTAAGGTTAACCTGGAGACATTTAATTTCCTCATCAAGTTTGGATAATTTGGCAGTTTTTTTACCAACCAGAAATCTGAGGAAGTAAAAATAAAAATAACAGCTGCTCATCAGCATATATACATTTACATTTTAAATGTGCTGAAAAAAGTCTTTGTGCTAAAACCAAAAAAACATATACAGTGGTGTGAAAAAGTGTTTGCCCCCTTCCTCATTTCCTGTTCCTTTGCATGTTTGTCACACTTAAGTGTTTCGGAACATCAAACCAATTTAAACAATAGTCAAGGACAACACAAGTAAACACAAAATGCAATTTGTAAATGAAGGTGTTTATTATTAAAGGTGAAAAAAAATCCAAACCATCATGGCCCTGTGTGAAAAAGTGATTGCCCCCTAAACCTAATAACTGGTTGGGCCACCCTTAGCAGCAACAACTGCAACCAAGCGTTTGCGATAACGTGCAATGAGGCTTTTACAGCGTCCTGGAGGAATTTTGGCCCACTCATCTTTGCAGAATTGTCCTAATTCAGTTACATTAGACTGTTTTCGAGCATGAACGGCCTTTTTAAGGTCATACCACAACATCTTAATAGGATTCAGGTCAGGACTTTGGCTAGGCCACTCCAAAGTCTTCATTTTGTTTTTCTTCAGCCATTCGGTGGTGGACTTGCTGGTGTGTTTAGGATCATTGTCCTGCTGCAGAACCCAAGTTCGTTTTAGCTTGAGTACACGAACAGATGGTCGGACATTCTCCTTCAGGATCTCTTGGTAGACAGCAGAATTCATAGTTCCTTTTATCACGGCAAGTCTTCCAGGTCCTGAAGCAGCAAAACAGCCCCAGACCATCACACTACCGCCACCATATTTTACTGTTGGTATAATGTTCTTTTTATGAAATGCAGTGTTCCTTCTACGCCAGATATACTTGGACACACACCTTCCAAAGAGTTCCACTTTTGTCTCATCGGTCCACAGAATGTTGTCCCAAAAGTCTTGGGGATCATCAAGATGTGTTGTGGAGAAATTGAGACGAGCTTTGATGTTCTTTTTGCTCAGCAGTGATTTTCTCCTTGGAACTCTGCCATGCAGGCCATTTTTGCCCAGTCTTTTCCTAATGGTGGAGGCATGAACGCTGACCTTAACTGAGGCAAGTGAGGCCTGCAGTTCCTTGGACGTTGTTGTGGGGTCTTTTGTGACCTCTTGGATGAGTCGTCGCTGCGCTCTTGGGGTAATTTTGGGCGGCCGGCCACTCCTGGGAAGGTTCACCACTGTTCCATGTCTTCGCCATTTGTGGATAATGGCTCTCACTGTGGTTCGCTGGATTCCCAAAGCTTTGGAAATGGCTTTATAACCCTTTCCAGGCTGATAGATCTCAATTACTTTCTTTCTCAATTGTTCCTGAATTTCTTTGGGTCTCGGCATGATGTGTAGCTTTTAAGGATCTTCTGGTGGACCTTACTGTGTCAAGCAGCTCCTATTTAAGTGATGCCTTGATTGTGAACAGGTGTGGCAATAATCAGGCCTGGGTGTGGCTATAGAAATTGAACTCAGGTGTGGACAGCCACAGTTATAGTATGTTTTAACAAGGGGGGCAATCACTTTTTCACACAGGGCCATGATGGTTTGGATTTTTTTTCACCTTTAATAATAAACACCTTCATTTACAAATTGCATTTTGTGTTTACTTGTGTTGTCCTTGACTATTGTTTAAATTGGTTTGATGTTCCGAAACACTTAAGTGTGACAAACATGCAAAGGAACAGGAAATGAGGAAGGGGGCAAACACTTTTTCACACCACTGTAAAGTGTTCGATAAAGTCCAAAAGTTAAATCCTCAGGTTTAAGACCCCAGAAAAGCTTTTCTTTTTTTTCACAACATGGTCCCACACGATAGCCACGGAATAAAAAAATGCCAGATGGCCGCTTGCCAGAAATGTAGGATCTCTATTACGGAGATCTAGTAGGCATAGACCAGGGAAATCACTCGGGCTGGAGGCGGCAATTTCAACCATCCATCCGGATCCTCTCCTATGCTAGTGAGTTCAGACTCCACTCTGCTCCATGAGACCTGTGTTTGCAAATAAGGGCTTTCAAATGGGTGGATCAAGAAAGGAAAAAAAGGAGGCTTCATAGTGCAGTGGGTTTTTAAAAAACAAAGTTCCTTTATTCCAAAAAGCAACAACATTACAACTATCATCTGTAACCAGCAAAGCAAAGAAACTTGCACTTCAAAGCCAAAAGACACAGCCGCGGCTCGCGTCAGCTGGCTGGTGCATGGTGTATGGTGACGTCCAATCTTCTAGCTCCACCCTGGGGGAAATAAATAAGACCCCCTACCTTCTCCTGGCCTCCACTGGAGTTGGTAAGCAGGATCCAAGAGGGTTCCGTTATTCGCTTTCTCAGGATGCAAGGTATTCTGTTGTGAAATGCCCAGCTCTGAATTTTAGTTGGTGGGGGGAGGGGATATTTAGCAGTGACATGCTGTGGGGCACCCTAAAACTCAGAAATGCCCTTGTCATCTTGAGACTTCAGGCCCTGTTCTTTGTACACCACCCCAAACCAATGTTCTAGTTTTGGTGTTTGGAGTAGAGCAGGTATACAACAAATTAACAAGAAACATTGCTGGCAAAACATCATTAAACATTACTTACCTTTATTTTTCTTGATACTTTTGCTGTAACCTATTTAACATTCCTTCAAGAACTTTCTTTCCAATGAACATTAATGCAGAAAAGGATCTTTTTTGCTATAAGACAAATTTGAGTGAATTAAAATATAAATAGCAACACTTAAATGTCTTGTGACAGCCTTGCAGAGTTATTGCCATGGTACAGGATTATATTCTTTCAAAGTGAGAAAGAAATTAATTAATAAACAGCCCTAGAAGATCTCAAACACTGCTAACACTAGAAAAACTATACTAATGTAGCGCCCTGCTCCTAATGAGTAGACTCTATTGTTTTTGTAAATTTAAGTTTGTCTGAAGCTGCAGTTTGGCTCAGGCTAATTATGTCACAGTTCTGATCTGTACCAGTTCAACTGGGTTGTGCTAGTTTCCACTTGGCCGTGAGTGTCGCTGTCACCACCCGTAAGTATTGGAAATGTAACGGGCTGAATGCATTGGGTACCCCTTTTACTCAGAAATAGCCCAGTGAGAGTGGTTCACCTGCTGTGTAAGGGTACTTAAGGTACAGGCGCCATATTTTTGGGGTTCGTTATCCTGACCTGGTGGCCCTCCTGGCCTGAGGTGTGTGCTGCCTGTCTCTATGTCTCGGAGGCCGGATGGCCCGAGACTTTGTAACTGAAAAGGGTGGGCCCAAAAGTCTTGGGGCCTACAGATCCAGGGGTGGTCCTGTACTGTCTTGCCTGCAGGGAGAAGCCAAGCGACTGGAGGATCCTGGGGAGGACTTTTTCAAGAGAGGACCGAGCAACACGGCTGGTATCTCTGGAAGAGCCTGGAGACTCAATTGGAGGACACATCCCGGGTCACCTATCACACAGTATCACGGATAGGCTGAAGGAAACTGGTACTGTGTGACAACCCTATAATTTCTCAACAAATTGCTGGTTGTGCTCTCCTGTGGCAGAGGATTGCACAACGATTTAGTTGAATTGACAAGTCTGTGGCAGAGACTTTGTTGGAGCATGTCACCGGCTGCTAATGAGAGAGGCCTATCCGGTGGTTGCTAGAGCCAGCCTGTGGAAGCTGTTTGTCCTCTAGATCAAGGAAATACCTCTAACCCGCAGTTACAAGGTACCTGAACTCCCCTTAACCCTCCCCTTAACCCTGCAATATATTACATTTTGGTTGTGGGTTTACCGCTTTACGATAGGTTTAGAAAAAGTGGTATCTCCTCTGTCTGTTTTCAGTGTACACAAAGCTATATGTAACGGAAAAGTTTTTTTTTTTTTTTTTTTAATGATTGTACTGAGGTGTATTCATGTCTATGAGACTCTTACCTGTGGCAGAACAATCAAAGCATATTTTATGGGTACAAGAAGGCTTTTGTTTTAATTAGCCTCAACATTTAAGCCCCTCTCACCTATGACATAATTTGGCCACACCCACTGTTTGCCGCCGCACACTACGCATTCCACATTACTCTTCTATTAGGTATGCCAAGGGTGCTTCAGGTCTTTTACAATCCTAAAAACACCCTTGGCATAAGGAAAACCATTTTTTTGTATATCAAGCAGAGTGTGGCCCAACTTATGATCTAACACACAGGTTCACTGGTTTCTTAAAGCTCCCCTGATTGTGAAGTAGCAGGCTGATAAGTACATCTCTCTGTCACTCCTTCCTCCTATCAATATGTTCTTTGCGCTACAGCACAACTGATTGCATCCTTATGCTGCTTCTCCCTCCCTTACCTAAGCTCTGCTGTAAAGAAACTACAAACTCTGATACCAAGTCAAATTCAGGTACTTACACTTCTTGCATTAAAAAAATACATTTAAGTATGTAATAATAAATGAATAAAAGCTGAATTAGACTGTGTCCTATACATCTGCCTGAAGTTCAGCTTTAAGCTCATATAGTGTTTTTGACTTTTTGCTGTTTTCATTGTAATAGGAAAATCAATGCCACGTTTATCATGATTTGAAAAGACAATATACTTTGTCTCAGTTCTTCCAACATATAAAAAAATGTCCTGCTCCCAAAGATAAATGATGAGCTTTAACAGACGATACTGGTAAGGAGAGGAAAGTTCCGACTCCGCGAAACAAAACTGCAAACTTGTTTTATGGCTTTCCTGTGCCATGCGAATATTGTAATTATACCTCTACCTTCCCGGGGGCTCCTGCTGAGATGGATCCCTACTGTTTGTTTCATGTGCACAGCATGGGCTTCAGCAAAGCTTGAATAGAATTTCCTGTGGATGGAAAATATTTCATGCAGAAAATACATTCAGCGCAGGCTTGGTCACCTTGATGTGCTGCAGAGAAGACTGGATTCTTATATTGTAGAGATTGTACAGAGGTGGACCTTAGGACTTCACACTTTAACCTAGGACAAGTGATCTTGTTGAGTTCTTCTTTTCATTTTTTGGGTAAAGCCATGAACACTGATGGGAACATCCTTTTCAAACAATTCAATGCAATATTGAAAAATATAAAATTTTTGGCTTGGATTTTGCAGGATTCGGATCGTTAATATATATATATATATATATATATATATATATAATTAGGGATAATTTGTGTATAATTTTTTTCCTTTTTTCGTTCTTTTCTTTGTAGAAAACAACTGGAACAAAACTGCAAAAACATGTATGCAAATTAAACACTTCATGATAAGTATTTACCATCCTCTTCAATAAAGGGCAACTCTAGCTGCAAGATTCACGCTGTGATAGTTAATGCATGGAAGATAGATTGTAATATGGTTTATTAAACAGTAATAATAGTAGAAGTGCAACTGAAGGCAAACATATTTTTCATTTTAGATAGGATAGAGGTATTTAAAACACCTGTCAGGTTTTTTATTGCTGTCTGTGTTCCCGCTAAGGAGATTCACCCTCTCTTTCGTCCTGGTGACCATAATCACCAAAATAAAAAGTGAATGAAAATCCCAAATTGTGAGTGTTCACCAGAACAGGATAGGAGGGGAATTCTTCATTTGTTTTTATGGCCATGGGACAGGAAGTGAAGGGAAATCTTCATAGTCTGATACCGGATGGCCAAAAAAACCCAAAAAACTGGCAGGGGTTATAGCTAAGGATGTACCAATACCATTATGAGTACCGACACTTTTTTTTAGTACTCGCTGATACCAATTATTGATGCCTACCACAACTGTTTTGTTTACACTTTAGCTGTCAGTAATGGCATTGAAGAGTTATTTACAAATTAGATACATTTTTATAATTTTTTTTTGCACTTTTTTCAATGTGGAACGGGTACATTTATGTTAAAGGTGTACAAATATTAACAAACAAATCAAACAAAAAAAGTTTTAAACATTAATAGTTTATATAATAAAAGTGAACAAAAAAAAAATGACCAGGCCATTTTTTGCGATACGGCACTGCGTTATTTTTAACTGACAATTGTTTGGGTGTGTGACGCTGTACCCAAATAAAATTGATGTCCTTTTGTTACCACAAATTGAGCTTTTGATCACCTTTGCGTTTTATTTTTTTTGCGCTTTAAACAAAAAAAGACAGACAATTTTGAAAAAAAAAAAATATTTTTTACATTCTGCTATAATACATATTCAAGTAAAAAAAACAAATGTCTTCATCAATTTAGGCTAATATGTATTCTTCTACATAGTTTTGGTAAAAAAAATCCCAATAAGCATATATTGATTGGTTTTTGCAAAATGTATAGCATCTACAAACTATGGGATTGATTTAGGGATTCTAATTTTCTTTTATTGTTTTTACTGGTAATGACGGGGATCAGTGATTTTTAGTGGGACTGCGTCATTGCGGCGGACAAATCTGACCCTAAGTGACACTTTTTGGGGACCAGTGACACCGAAACAGTGATCAGTGTTAAAAAAAAATGCACCAATCACTGTGTAAATGGAACTGGCAGGAAAGGCCACATTACCTAGTGCATAAAACAAAGTACGGGTACGTTGTTTCACGCAATAGAGCTGCCCTGCCGCAGTATATATGCGATGGGTGGACTTCAAGTGGGTAACCTGACTTCATCTGCAGATCGAAGTTTATCTCTCCGATCTGTAGATGAATAAACAGAAATATACAAAAACAAACAATGCTTCTTTTTATCTTTCTGTTTCAGCGGCTGAGCAATGTTGTTAATAAGCATTACCCGGCTGCTTTTTTTTCCCCCAATGTGGGATTTTGTTTACACTTCAGCTGTCAGCAGGGGAACCTCACTGACAGCTGAATGAGTCATCGGTTGGTGGCCCAGCTCCTTAACAACCAATAATTGCCTGCTTTTTTCTTTTACATTTCAGCTGTCAGTGGAGGAATCCTGAAAGTACCGAACCTAAAGTTATTGGTTTCAGGTATCAGAGCATTTGCATGAGTACCGATATTTATGTGAATTTTAGTCTCAGCACTTGCCTTCAGTTCTACTTTAAAATTTCCAAAAAATGTGATTTAAAAAATCATGTCAGTGGGCAATTTGTACTGGGCATTTGAAGAAAAGAAATGCATAGATTGTTTTTTATGAAAATTTCATATCAGAACAAGAGGCAGCTGCTGATGCTATGTTCACATGCTGAATTTTCAGGTAAAAAGTAAGAAAAAAGAATGGCCTTTCATAGGCCATTAAAATTCCACCTAGACCCTAGGCCTGCCAAGTGTGCCCCCTGCCCCCCCCCCCCCCACTTGTACCAGATTAGACCACATGCCTTTTAACATGGGAGGGGTATTTTGCAAGACACCCTGTCCCAATATTGTAGGGAGAAAGACCTCTACCTCTCCTCTAGTGCCCCAAGATAGATATGGGAATAACATGGAATATAGTGGAATCTGGAATATAAAAAAGGACCACGGATATCGCCCCTCCCATTGGTACCCCTTACCCATTTCTAAAGAGCTACATGTGAATAAAAACACACTCAAGGAAAAGTGCTTTAATGACATTACATAATATCATATATACATATTTAAAAAACATGAAAAAGGGTTAAATATGCCCCCAATGTACTCCATCACCAAATATGATGTCCAGCTATGTAATCAATGCTTACCAGCAGCACTCCCATCACAAACTGGCAGATCTTTAGTGCTGAGGTAATGTTAAGACAATGCCTGAGATCCTGGGTGATGTCAGTGAGCAAATATGGCAACCATATTTAGTCAACAACATTAACCGGGATCAATAGTCCTATGATATGACGAGTGCCCCCCCTTCCCCAATGGACTTGATTTTTTTCAGGAATTTGGATGGGTCAATGGCTACGTTAGTTCAGCATGTCCGTGAATGGCAGACAGGCTGGGTTTGCCTTGAACACATTCATGCCCGACCCAAGCCTAAATTATTCTCAATAAGCATCCCTAATGAACAGTCTGAGATGTAACTTTGGTTTAATTTATAGTGATTCTTTAATTTGCCTGCAGGGCAAAAAAAAAACACAACATAATTTCCTGTAGTTACCATGGTAGAATGAAACCAATATATAGAAGGTAACAGCAAATGGAGTTTCGAATCACTCTCTTCCAAAATACCCAAACACTTTTGTAATAGAAAAAGAAAGAATGGTCCCATCCTCTTCATGTTTTATTATTTGGTCCAAAAAATACAGGTGCATCCTAATGTAACAATGCTGTGGAATCTATTCATTCAATAAGCCTTAGGCAGTCATATGCTAAAGGAGTATAGAATGTTCCCTCTGCATCAGAGAATAAGGTCAAGCCATGTTCACTTTAAGTATTCAATTCTAAATCATGTGCAGGAGAAAAAACAGGATTTTTATATGAGCATTTTGGATGATTGAAGTGACTGCAGCTTCACATTACTGACATTGCAAATGAAAACTCTCAACTTCTTTAGCAAATCAAGTCCACAAAGTGTGCACTTAGTATGGCCGAAGCAAAGGTTTGCCTAAGTTTAGGTGCACTAACTCAATATACTACTGAAATTCTCCTAAAGTGAGGTTGACATTGATGGAGATATAGTGAGGGATTTCCTGTAAAACTGGCATACATAAGTAAACATACAAATATATTTCTTCTGTATATATTTTAAAGTGGGACATAATCACAAAAGTGATGGTAGAAAAAAAGACCAAGTGGCACTGGTCCATTGGGTCTGCCTTTTATTTTATTTTTTCTTTATACGGGTTTTGTTTTTGTTTTTTTGTAATTTTTTTTTTCGTTCACTGAAGTTACTCTTCACCTGCGTCCCAATACCTCCCCTTTTGCCTAGTATTTTATTTTTACTCCTATACCTACTTTTTCTTTCTAAGCTGTAGTCTTCTTACCAAGCAATGTCAATGTCACCTTTTCCCTGTTTGGCTGCTTTGGTGGGGTAGGCATTCTTCTGTGCAGTGCTCAGGTGCTAGTCCTGCTCAGTCCTCGAGTACAATAAGACCCCTTTCACACCGACGTAGGTTTCAGTTGTTTTAGCGCTAAATATAGCACCTAAAAACAGCCTCCCTTGCCTCCCCAGTGTGAAAGCCCGAGTGATTTCACACTAGAGCAGTGCAATTTCGGGACAGGAAAAAAAGTCCTACAAGCGACATCCTTGGGGTGGTGTAGGAGCGCTGTATACAGTGCTCCTACACTGCCCCTGCCCATTGGAATTAATGGGCAGTACTTTGGAAGCGCCCGAAAAGTATTTCGGAAGCGCCGCAACACGGACGCTTTTAACCCCTTCTTTTGGCTGCTAGCGGGCGTTAAAAGCGTCCCACTAGTATCCAAAAAGCACTGCTAAAACAGCAGTAAAGCGCTGCTAAAACTAGCAGCGCTTTACTGCTAATGGGCCAGCCGGCCCAGTGTGAAAGGGGTCTAACCCAGCCTGCATGATGACACACCCCCTAGGGCATATAAATGACAGGCTGGGTTTACAAGGAAATAGTCAGAAAGTCATAGGGGTTGATTTTTATAAAACTAGAAAAATCTGGAGCAGCTGTGCATGGTAGCCAATCAGCTTCTAACTTCAGCTTGTTCAAATAAGCGTCTAAAAAATCTGGTTTCTATGCACAGCTGCACAATATTTTTCCCTCTCCAGTTTTAGTAAATCAACCCCCTACTGTCTTTTTGCCCTGAAGAGGACTGTCAGTGCTGGACTGAGGAGGAAGTTGCAAACAGTGCTGAAACTTAGAGAGTGTAGGTCAGTGGCGGCTGGTGCTCAAAATTTTTGAGGGGACGCAAGCAAACTGAACATTTTTGAAAAATACTGGAAGAAAAACATCAATTGCAGCCTTACTGTGCCCATCAAATGCAGCCACTGTGCCCATCAATTGCAGACACTGTGCCATCTGTTATGACTGATTTCTGATTGGGACTCTAAAACAAAGTTAATACTGCAGCTGCAGGAACAGATTCACAGGACTCAATCACTGTGTTTAAAATGTCCGTTCAGTGTCAAAATTTATTATTACATGTTATTTTATACATAGATAAGAAAGGGGTGGTGTGAGATGTTATTAAAAACTAACAAATAGAAATATGTTATTAAGAGCTAAACAAATAGAAATATATTATTAAAAGCTAGCGAATAGAACAATTGCAAAAGTAAAACAGTGAGAAGGGAGGGGGGAGTAGAGAGTGTTTAGTAGGAGAGGTTTCTGTGTGTTAGGTGAAGGTTACAGAACACTAAAGCAAAGGAGGACAAAATGGAGTCTCTTGTGCTTAAATGAACAGTACAGTGAATGTCCATGTCATTTCCCTCCTTTTGTTTATTTGACACCATTCTTCTCCGCGTTACATTCAGCCGATTGCTGGTAACTCCTGTTACATTGGCGCAGAGAGACGGCGTCCTGTTCAGCTCTCTCCTAACTTTCTCACAATAATGGGTTCATCAGGGCTGGTGGACCATTTGTCGGTACAGCGGGTAGTCACACGGAGGCACAGCCTGATGAGGAAGTAAATGACAAATATGAGAAATAGGAACATCGCAATGTAAGCGCCTAGTTTCTGTAACCATGTTGCTATACCATATAAAAAGTCACCAAAACCTCCTAAAGCCTTAAAGGGGTTCCATCCATCTTTAGCAATATCTCTGGCCTTATTCTGTAGTTCTCTTATCTTAGCAAGATGTCCTTTTATAATGTCCTCATTATCAGAAATGTATATACAACAGTCGGTGCGAAATAACTTACACATCCCACCTTGAGCTGCAGTGAGAAAATTCAGCGTTAATCTGTGCTCTAATACTACTTTTTTAATCTGAGCCATTTCTTCACTTAATAAACCTATATCAGTGGTAGTAAGGTTAATAATCTCATCTACAATTCTAGTGTAATTATTTATTCTTTTCATTGCTTCAATTCCCCATCCTGTCCAGGAAGGGAACCATGACCATGCCATGTCGCCTTCAGTGAACAGCTCTCTTTTGAACACTAAAGGGTATTCTGGACTTTGATCTGCTCGCACTGTATCTTTGCGAACAGCCAAAGCAGGTGCTAACTTCCCAATATAACATGTACCTGTAACATTAGCAGGAAGCCAGGCGTAAGCTTTATTTCCACATATATAATATAACCCTCTACGTATGGACGGTATGCCTGCGCCTAAGAAACTGGAAGCAATAACATGGAATCTCAGGTAACCGATATTTTCACATATTGGGAACTGTGAACAATTTGTACTATAAAGGGTTCTATTTAGTTCTGGATCTGGGATATAATAATATTGACCATGGTTTCCTCCATAAACTGTAATCTTTGCCCTGGTGCAATCTGAATTGCCCAACCGTGTACATTTAGTGTTAAACGGGCATGTAATGTTTAAACAAATCTGTGGAGTGTCTATCTGTTTCGAAACCATCAAAGTTACTGATCTGTGCTCATTAGCTGTGGAGACGATGTATGAGCCATTTATTCTGGTCCTGTTTAGATCAGTGAATTTGAGAGGCATTGCTATCATGGGTATTGTTCCTGTTTGGGGATGTAAGTGAGAACACACCCAGCAGTCACTAGCGTTGCTATGGGTTGCATACAATTTTAACATTTGTATGAAAGGGTTATGTTTCCATGTCTCTGTTCTCACAAACAACAAAAAGAAAAAGAACAACATCATCATTTTTTCAAAGGATATCATCACTTCAGGATTTTCTTGCAGTGACTGGCGTGAATCCAGGAGGGCTTTCCTTCCAACTTGACTGCGGAACCGGTTGTCAAAAGCACCAAATGTGGTCCGTCAAATTTTGGTTCTAGCGGCTTTCTGACGTGTCGCTTGACCACCACCCAGTCACCTGGTTGGATTCTGTGAATACCTGAAACAGAATCTGGGTCGGGGATAGATTTATAAACACCTTCATGTATTTTATTCAAAGTTCTTTGCAAAATCTGAACATATTCTAACAGACTAGAGTGAGAAGCCTGCAACTGTTGGGGAAAATATAGCCCTGTTTTGGGTGGCCCTCCAAATAAAATCTCATAGGGGGACAGCCCATGTGGTTGTTTAGGGGTAGTTCGTACAGAATATAGGGCTAATGGCAAAGCTTCCACCCATCCTTTTCCTGTATCTGCTTTAATTTTTGCACATCTGTTTTTCAAAATTCCATTAAGTCTCTCAACTTTGCCACTACTTTGTGGATGATAAGGTGTATGGAAAGCTTGCTGTATGTGAAGGGCTTCCATTACCTCTTTCATTACTTCCTCAGTAAAATGGGTTCCTCTGTCACTCTCAATCGTTTCAGGAACTCCATATCTACAAACTACTTCATTCAAAATTTTCTTTGCTGTTGTTTTTGCATTTGCTTTGGCTACCGGCCAGCACTCTGGCCAGCTTGAAAACATGTCAATACAAACTAAAACGAACTCATAGGTGCCTATTCTGGGCATCTGAATGTAGTCTATTTGAATTCTTTGGAAAGGGAAATCTGGCCTAGGAGAATGCTTTTGGGGAACATGGACAGGCCTCCCTGCATTGTACAGAGCACAAGTGAGACATGAAGCACAAAACCTGGCTGCAAATGCACTAAATCCAGGTGCTATCCAATAGCAGTCAGTAAGTGCCACCATCGCGCCCTTAGCAAGATGACTGACGCCATGTGCCAGTTGTGCTAAAACTGGGTACAAACTCCTGGGTAGACACCACCTGTTGTCAGCGCTCCACAGGCCCTGCTGATTTTGGGTAGCATTACATTTGTTCCACTTATCCTTCTCTTCATCAGGGGCCTGGTTCTGCAACTGAATTAGAGTTTCTACATCCCACTGCTCTTGATGAGGGGAATCTGTCCCCGCTACCTGGGCGACCCCTACAGTGGGTGTGACTCCCAATGCCATAAGGGCAGCATCCTTTGCCGCTTGGTCCGCTAAAGCGTTTCCTCTGGCTGTCATGTCATTTCCCCTTGCATGCCCTTTTACCTTCAAGATGGCAACTTCTGCTGGTTTCTGAAAGGCCTCAAATAGCCGCTCTATGAGTTTTGCATGTCTCACTGGCTTCCCTGCACTAGTCAGGAAATTCCGTGCTTTCCAAATAGGCCCAAAATCGTGAGCGATTCCAAACGCATATCTGCTGTCAGTGTAAATGTTTCCCCTTTGATTCTCTAGGAGATGACATGCTTTGACTACAGCACACAACTCCGCTTCCTGTGCTGACATCTGGGGTGCCAATGCCTCCTGGTGTAAAATGGTGTCTGTAGTAGTTACAGCAAAACCTGTGTGTGGCTGACCATCATCGGTGTAAAATCTGGAACCATCTACAAATAAGTGTGTGTCACAATCTGATAAAGGCTCATCTTTTGCTGGTGTGACAGAGGCCCTTTCTACCTCCATCAAAGCCATACAATCATGAGAAAAACTCTCTGATTCTACATCAGTACCATTTGTTGCATCTTTCTCATCAATTATAGGAAGAAGAGTAGCCGGATTTAAAGTAACACACCGTTTGATTGTTAAATTCGATGGAGCAAAAAGAGCAGACTGGTACTTGTCAAATCTACTGGCAGACACATGTCTGGTATTTACTTGATTCATGATTTCCTGTACTGCATGTGGCACATACAGGATCAGAGCAGAATCTAGTACAAGCTCAGTTACTTTGTCTAGCAGCAAAATGCAGGCTGCTATGGCTCGCATACAACTGGGGGAGCCTTTAATGACAGGGTCTAATGAGGCTGATACATACATCACAGGCCTCTGTTTGTCTCCATGTAGCTGGGTGAGTACACCTGCAGCAAATCCATTGACTTCATGACAGAACAACGAGAAAGTCTTATTATAGTCAGGAAGTCCAATGGCGGGAGCTTCAGACAAAATTTTAATAAGCTCCTTCATCTGCAATTCATTTTCCCATGTGAGGTCGAAAGGGTTTCTAGTGGTAGCCTCATATAGAGGAGCCATAAGTTCTGATGCATTTGGAATCCAGTCCCTACAATATCCCACTAACCCCAGGAAGGCACGTAGTTGCCGTACATTTCTTGGCTTTTCAAATTTTTGTAGAGTTTTAACTCTATCTGGGGTTAGGTGACGGATTCCATGTGAAATGCAGTGACCCAGGAAGATCACTTTCTCTTGGCAGTATTGTAGCTTATCTTTGCTAACTTTGTTGTTACTGTTATAGAGAAACATGAGAAGGCTTACGGTTTCTCTGCTACAAATGTCTTTTGTATCAGAACAAATAAGCAAATCGTCTATGTACTGAAGCAAGACTGTGTTTGGGTGTGAGGGGGACCATTGGTCCAATACCTGCTTTAACGCAGTATTATATTCAGAGGGGCTACTCACACAGCCTTGGGGCAATCTTGTCCATGCTAATTTTTGGGCGTCATTGGTAAAAGAAAAGATATGCCAGCAATCTGGGTGCAGAGGCACCGAAAAGAAAGCATTTGCAAGATCAATCACTGTAAAGCAGGTGCTGGAGGCAGGTATTCCACTTAGTAAAGTGTGGGGATTGGGCACAATCGGGGTATCTGCCTCAATTATTTTGTTAATGGCTCTCAAATCATGCACCATGCGGTATGTCACCTGCCCACCCTTCTTGTCTGGCTTCTTTGCAATTGGGAACAGGGGTGTATTGACTTGGGACTTAATTGGTACAACAACCCCTGCGGCTTTCAGTTGAGTGATTTGATCCTTTATCCCCTCAATCTGAGCAATACTCAGTGGGTACTGTTTAATCTGTGGGAGATGGGCTCCTGGTTTAATTTTTATCATGACTGGGGTGCAATCCAGCAGACCTACATCATATTTGCTGGTGGCCCATAATTCAGCAGGAATCACTTTCAATTCTGGTGGAAATGGCGGAGTGGAGTCTTGAATTAAAAATACTCCACACGCAGTATTTAAAACTTCTCCTGACAGACTACTGACCACTTGGACTCCTGTAGGAGTGTAGTCTATGTTTGCTAAAATTTGATTCAAAATGTCAGCTCCCAAAAGATTGGTAGGAACTGTGTCTGAAACTAACACTTTAGTGACAATTTCTGTTTGCTGTCCTAGCCTGAGTTTAAGTGGCTTGGACTCAACCAAATCAGTAGAGGTCCCGGTTAGGCCAACACCAGAGATAACATTTGTAGATAATAATCCTGGAGGTAAGTCCTCTATATTAAAAACACTTCGGCTTGCACCAGTATCTATTAAACAGGTTAATTCTGTTTCTCCTCCAGGATAGGGGAGTTCTCGTAAAAATACTTTTACTCTGGCCTCGGGACCATTGTCTCCCCTATTTAACATGATTGATACTGGCATGCCATTTTCCTATGCCTGATCCACTGCTTTTGGCAGAGAACTGGGATCAGCATGAGGTGCCTCTGAGCTCTTTTCCAGTCTACGGTCAGGAAGATGGCAGTATTTGGCTATGTGTCCTTCCCCATCACAATTGTAGCATATGATTGGTCCCCGATTGCCACGATTTCTGACATTGCCTTTACCTCTTCCTCTACCTCTCTGCTTCCCCACATACATAACCTTGGGTTTGCTGTCTTTTTGGTTAATCCTGTTTTCTATGGATAACAGGATAGGCAGGACGTCTCGAATAGACATATTGCCTGCCTCAGGCCTTGCTGTGAACAACTTTTCTTTCAACTGGGGTATTAAACCATCAAGAAACCTTTGTTTCACCAGTTGTGTAGATGGACTTGCAGTTTCTCCCGCCTTCTCTTCCTCTATTTTAATGCCTGCTTCCTCAGCCATATCACTTAACCTCCTCCAATAAGCCCCTGATGCCTCCTCTTTCCCTTGCTTGGCATTCATAAATTCAGCATGTCTGGTTTGTCCATATATTTGGGGCAATTTTTCCTTCAATTTCTCACAAACCTCCCGTCCACTAACCATCTTACCTAGATTTTTGATGTCTACACCACATTCTTTAAGTATATAACCAGACATGTTGCTTCCCACTGCTTTAATAAGAAGCTGATGAATGTCAGTAGCAGAAGCCTCATATGCTTCCTGTGCAGCGCTAAGTTTGTTTGCAAACCCAATTGGATTCTTTCTAGGGTCTCCCAATCCCTCTAATATGGATCTCATATCTTGGGGACTAAAAGGTACATGCCATTTAATTTGAGACTTACTGTCAACAGCATTACCTTCAAAAACTAATTGGGTTCTGACAGGATAAACTGCAACAGATTGATCTATGACCGGGGCAGAAGGGGCGGCATCTCCCTTCTTTCTCTCTTCATCTTGCTGCCACAATTTGGAAATTATGGTTTGCTCCGGAAGTTCAGACTCTATCTCTCTTTGTCTGGCCAAAGCCTTAAGTTCAGAGAGATCTAGTTTTGCATATGTGCCTTTGGATTTATGCCAATCATCTGTTTCTAAGATTCGAGCCAAATCCCTCTTTGTAGGTTGATATGGGGCTGTTAAACCTCTGCTCTCTACTATATTGCCCAGCTCATCTTTTGTATGTTCCATGTAATCTAATTCTTTTGCTTTTGTGCGTGGACCCCTTAAAGCCAAACTGGCAGCCACATAAGGTGGGGGGTCCTCCTCTACAGAGTCTTCTGGCCAAACGTAGTAAATTTGGGCAGTACTTTTATTAAACATCTCCATCAAGCCAGTTTGATTTGCTACTTTAGCTTCTGTCTCCCATGTGCAAGCTATTCTCCACGTTCCTTCACTGCACAGTAGTGGGCCATAATCGTGCAGAAAAGTTTGCCATACTTGTAAATCAAAAGTCCCTTCAGATTTTAAAGGTTTAGCTGTTCCTTTTGTCCATTCTACCCATTTATCTAGGGGCTCAGTATAGGCGGAACCGTACCTTCGGTTCATATATTCTCTAGCGCTCATCTTGCGCTGGGCATTTTCTGAAGGCTTCTCTCCCTTCATTCTCTTAAATTAATGCCCATAATGACTGGCCAGTCTTCTCTATCTGTGCCTATACACTCTTGCCTCTAAAACAAATAGTACAGCAAATCTGCAGATTTACAAGAAAAGTCTCCACTTATCTACGTGGATAGAAGGGGTTTATGACAATAGACAAAACACTCATTAAGAGACCCTCCTCGTCTCTTCTCTTCTCTGAGTTTTATCTGACCCTACCATGCGCCTCTGACCCAGGTCGCCCACAAGGAGTCAACGCAGGGAACTGCAGAGGATTCTCCCTATCCACACACAGTCCAGCCCGTGAAGGGGGACACAAACACATTCACACACACACGTTACCCAACCAGAAAGGTCCGAGAGTGGTCTGGTTTCCTTGAGAACCGACAGATAGGATACATAGGAAAGGCAGAAATATAGCAAGCTTAAGGACAGCTTACCTAGCCGGCATTTAGATGTCTGCGTTCCCGATGATCCAGATCAAAGCGCGGTTCCTTCTGGAAACTCTGCCAAGCTCCTGATATTCTGACTCGCCAAAACTGTTATGACTGATTTCTGATTGGGACTCTAAAACAAAGTTAATACTGCAGCTGCAGGAACAGATTCACAGGACTCAATCACTGTGTTTAAAATGTCCGTTCAGTGTCAAAATGTATTATTACATGTTATTTTATACATAGATAAGAAAGGGGTGGTGTGAGATGTTATTAAAAACTAACAAATAGAAATATATTATTAAAAGCTAGCGAATAGAACAATTGCAAAAGTAAAACAGTGAGAAGGGAGGGGGGAGTAGAGAGTGTTTAGTAGGAGAGGTTTCTGTGTGTTAGGTGAAGGTTACAGAACACTAAAGCAAAGGAGGACAAAATGGAGTCTCTTGTGCTTAAATGAACAGTACAGTGAATGTCCATGTCACATCAAACGTAGCCACTGTGCCATCAATTTCAGCCACTATGCCCATCAAATGCAGCCACTGTGCCCATCAAATGCCACCACTGTGCCCATCAAATGCCACTATAGTGCCCCATCAAATTGCAGCCACTGTGACCCCAGCCCACCCGCTGTCTTGGTTGCTGGTCATGCAGTGGCGTACTGTATCCTCCATGTGTCTCGTCTTCCTGCTTCCTGCTAAACGTTCCAATAGCAGCAACTGTCCTTTCAGCCAGTCAGGTGACAGATATCAGACCCACGCTACCTGATTGCCAATGTTCTGTGCTCCGTGTCCACCTTTTTTGAAGCCTATTAGAGCCTATGGCTCTAATTGCTGGGTTCTCTGGATCCTAAGCATCACAGATTGGGGTAAAGGACCGATGACAGCAGCTCTTTACCACATGATCGCTATGTCCTGCGCATGTCCGGTTCAGCTCCTCCCCTCTCCTCACATGCAATCAGTATCGAAACAGCATGAGTGGGCTGTCTCTGAAGTGCCCACAGCATTGATCTGTCCTAGATCATACCTAATCCGTGCCTCAAACATGCCCATCCATGCCTCAAACTTGCCCATCCGTGCCTCAAAATACAAGTCTATGCCCATACATGCCCATTTGTGCTCATCCATGCCACATCAGTGCGCATCCTGACGGTGCTCTCTGCATGTTGGACCTCTATATCTGACCAGTCTGTGTAAAAGTCTCACACATGTGGTATCACCATACTCAGGAGGAGTAGCAGAATGTATTTTGGGGGTCATAAATATCTTATAAATTGACCACTTTGTGTAAAAAAGTTTTCTTCCAACATTTTCCAAAAACTTGTGAAAAAAAATTACATGTTCAAAAGACTTATTATGCCTCCTAGATTATGTGTTGGGATGTTTGCTTTCCAAAATGGGGTCATTTTGTGGGCATTTCCATTGTCCTAGTGCTCCAGGGTCTTCAAAAGTGTAATAGGTAGTCAGGAAATTAGATGTGCAATTTATGTCCCTAGAACACCTGACGGTGCTCCCTGCATGTTGGGCCTCTGTATGTGGCCTGGCTATGAAAAAGTCTCACGCATGTGGTATCGCCATTCTCAGGAGGAGTAGCAGAATATGTTTTGGGGTGTAGCTGCAAGTATGTGATGCCATGTGGGAGAAATAATCTGTTAATATGACAATGTTGTGAAAAAAAAAAAAAACTTTTTTTGCAAAGAATTGTGGGAAAAAAATTACAACTTCATAAAACTCACCATGCCTCTTACTAAATACCTTGGAATGTCTACTTTCCAAAAAGGGGTCATTTGGGGGGTATTTTTACTTTCCTGTCTTGTTAGTGTCTCAAATGAGAGGCTGTCAGTACATCAGGTGTGATCAGATATGATCAATTTTCAGTGATTGGCACCATAGCTTGTGGACCCTATAAGGGCTCATTTACACTTCTGCTTCAACACACATTAACGGTTAGTTTACACTTGCTCCAAAACATGGCTTCGGACATGCTTTGTTAAAGCTCTCTGAACGCTAGCCAAAGCTCCTGTCACTGAATAAAATGGTTAGCTTTCAGTTCTGTTTACACCTTTCTTTTGCTTTACTTCGACTTTGCTTCAAAAATTATACCCCATGCAGCTTTAGTGGTGCTTCAATACATCTTCAAAGCCTCCATAGAAGTCAATGGCAAAGCTCGTTTGAAGCTCCACTGAAGCTCCACTGAAGGCTCATCGATGGCTCATTGAAGCTCCATAGATGCTCCACCAAAGCCTCATTAAAGACCCACCAAAGCCTCATTGAAGCATCAAGCAAAAGCAAGGTGTAAACAGGATTGTAAGCTAACCATTTTATTTAGTGACAGGAGCTTTGACTGGCCATCAGAGAGCTTTAAGAAAGCGTGTCTGAAGCCATGTTTTGAAGCAACATTTTGGTTATATAATACAGTATATGTAGCAGTATAAATTTTGTCCAAAACGTATGAAGAAAAATTACTTTTATTTGCAAAATGTTATAACAGAAATGAAGAAAAAGGCATTTTTTTTCACAATTTCCTGTCTTATTTATTTAATAGAGCAAAAAATAGAAAACCCAGTGGTGATTAAATACCACCAAAAAAAATCTCTATTTGTGCGGAGAAAAGGACAAAAATCTCTGGGTACAGTTTTGCATGACTGAGTAATTGTCATTCAAAATGTGAGAGCACTGAAAGCTGAAAATTGGCCTAGTTAGGAAGGAGGTAAAAGTGCCCAGTGGGCAATTGGATAAGCAGGTCATATGAAATGTTTCCTGCCCCTCCTGGCACACTTTATTTTTCTTTTATTCATTCGATTGAATGGGCTTCATCATCGCAAAGCAAAGCACCCTTTTAAAGCAAGAAATGCACACTTGCTTTATATGGAGAACATGCTTATCACCCCTGCTTCACATTTATAAATCAATCAACATATACCTAAAAACAAACAAAGCACACTGTTAGCCCTTGTACACACGGTCGGACATTCCAACGGAAAATGTCCGATCGGACTGTGTTGTCGGATAATCCGACCGTGTGTGGGCTTCATCTGACTTTTTCCATCGGAATGTCTGACCAAAAAAGTTTGAGAGCTGGATATAAAAATTTTCGACAACATGATCCGATCAGACTTTGTCCGATCGTTTGTAGAGAATTCCAATTGGACAAAGTGCCACGCATGCTCAGATTAAATTCCTAGACCAAAGGTATTAGCTACTAGCCTAAACGTAGTCCCGTCATAACTAAATAACCTCATCACATTACGAACGATCGGATTTTTCGACAACTTTGTCCGACGGTGTGTATGCAACACCAGTTTCGGACAAAATCCGTCGGAAAAAAAACCTACGGATTTTGTTGTCGGAATGTCCGACCTTGTGTACATGGGCATTAAACAAGCAAAGCAAACTTTTATGAAGCAAGCAGCAGCACTTTATCAATGCGCTGATGCTTCAAGAAAAGCAGCAGTTTGGTTGTGGTCAGGCGATATCACTGCAATACACAGCACTACCCAAAAGATAAATATATAAAAAAAATTAATAAATCATACAATCTATACAAATAAAAAGAAGTGCATTAAACCAATACATCAGTGCATCAATAAATAAATTAAAAACAATAATTCATGACAAAAATGCTGTGCAAATCAATAAAGATGCATAAATCATTACATCAATAGTCCATCCAACTACTTTACAAATGAGTCACTTTTTAGACACTTTCTTTTAAATCTCTCTGGTGGCTTAGCTTAAAGTGTATGAAAACCTTAACAATTAACTTTTCCTATTTTCTGCTATTTGGGTGTCCGTTTATGAAGCAATGATCAGTGGAGATCCAGAGGATCGCCGCTGATCACAGCCCATAAACAGTATATAAACCAGAGATAATCGGGGGAGATGTGTTTGAACTTGTTCTCCCGCCGATTATCTCCGCACATGGAGAATCCACATAGACTGACACAGTAACGGTCACTATATGAAGCTGTGATCTCAGCGCTTCACTTGTGATCTGTGTCAGAATTCACACGCCCCGATTCACCAACTCAGAGGTGGAGAACCGGGGTAGTGAAGAGGGAATCGGGGGGATCTGAGGAGGAAAGAGGAAGATAATTAACTTCCTTATGCCTCGTTCAGACCCCCCAACACTGTAACCATGTCCCCCTGTCATATGTATGTGTATACATATATATACATATATATATATAATGTGCATATGTATATATATATAATGTGTGTGTATATACATGTATATATAATGTCTGTGTGTGTATACATGTATATATTATGTAGGGGGACGCTTTATTTCACTAACATTAATCACACCGCGTGTCAGTGTATTGAGCTGTGATAATTTATCACTGCTTAATATAATGACATCTGTGTGTATCAGTGAATTTCTAGTACTGTAATCTCGTAAAGTCTCACGAGATTCCAGTATTAGGGGCCGTTCTCCAGTGTTAGAAGCGTTTGTAGATCTCTTCACTCCTCCAAGTGTGAAGCGATCTACTCCGCTTCATATAGTGGCACACAGAGGAGAAAGATCTCCTATGTGAATGCCGGAGAATGAAGCAGTGAATAGATTTCACTGCTTCATAAAAGGACACCTTGGTCTGTTAAATATACAGTTGAAAGTGTTTAGTTATATCTGTTTGACAGTTACAGATACAAAAAACTTGTTCCTGCCAGAAATCCAATGAGTGGATGAGCGCTTTGAGCATTTTTTCACGTTATGTTTTTTTTTGCAAAGGATCGAAAACGTTAAAAAATGCTGGTGAGCCGCATTTTTGATTGTTTATCGGCGTTTATCAGCGTTTTTTGACGTTATAGCGTTTTTACAGCTGAAAAACTCATCTCAGAACCCACTAGTTTTAGGGGTTTTTTTACAGCCAAAAAATTCACCCGCCAAAAACAGTTTATAACAGCCTATTGCCCCGTACACACGATCAGATTTTCCAAAACAAATGTTTGATGTGAGCTTGTTGGTTGAAAGTCTGACCGTGTGTATGCTCCATCGAACATTTGTTGTCGGACTTCACACCAACAAATGTTGGCTAGCAGCTTCTCAAACTTTTCACCAACAAAACGTTGTCGGAATTTCCGATCGTGTGTACACAAATCCGATGCACAAAAGTTCACACATGCTCGGAATCAAGCAGAAGGAGCTGCACTGGGTATTGAACTTCCTTTTTCTCGGCTCGTTGTACGTCTTGTACGTCACCACGTTCCCACGTTTGTAATTGTTGGCCAACATTTGTATGACCGTGTGTATGCAAGACAAGTTGGAGCCAACAACCTTCAAACAAAAATCCACGGTTTTGTTTACGGAAAGTCCATTCGTGTGTACGGGGAATAAGTGTGCATGGATACATAGAATATCATGATGGAGAGTTTATTGACTGTAGAAAAAAAACATCTGAAGTCAAAAAAAGCAGCTGTAAAAACATTCAAAAAACATCCAGTGTGCATGAGGCCTAACTGGTAAGACCACCAGGTGAAAATAAAGAAACAAAGCTTGTAATAAAGAAGACAAATCCAGCAACAGCATCTAAGAGCTGCAAAATATATTACATTTTGTTATTGGATTTATATACACTTTATATGTAGTTTATATATAGTTAAACAAAATTGGTATTTTTCTTCATATAGTACACCATGGCAAATGTCTATTATAATGTATCCAGGTTTTGTATCATCTTTGGATTTTCCTTTCCACATTTGTCTACCAACAGAAGCTCATATTCTCTGAAAAGCCCATCATTTTTCTCCGTAAGAATGTTTTAAATCTAGTCTCTAGGAGCTTTTCCCAAGTGCTGTTGTATGGGCACAGGACATTTTAATGTCAACCACTTAAATGAGCAATGTCATCCGCATGTCACTAATTGTATAATCGAGCTGCTGAACTCCTGAGATTTAGCTCCATTAAAACAATATTATGCATCAATTTGTCCGTAATATCCGTTATAAATGGCCTCTTTGAATTTGCCTCATTTTGATCCCAGGGCAAATAGAATTGATCCCATCATATTCAAGCAGCACAAATTTCTTGAATAAATAGATTTTAACAAGCAATGATGTCGTACATCGAAAACTGCATATGTAAAATACAGAATATTTGTACAATTCCAAAAGCCTGTAAAAAAGAACAGATTTTGAAAGGATGTTGCCTAAGGCGGCTGTATTAAACAAAATATATTTGAAGTTTGGCTTGTAGGAAATTTAGGATGAACAGCTGTATTGCTTAATTAGGGAATAGGAGGGAAAGTCTCTTGTGCTAGAGAAACATTTTTTTCCTTTTAATCTTACTGCTTCAATAATCAAATAATTACATTCTGTTTTTACATTTCCAGAGTTCTATACTTTCATCTGTTGGTGTACTTAGAATACCATTGTGAATAGGCTTAGTGGAGGGGATCCGAGTTGCCAAGCAAAGAGTACAATATGTTCTGAGTGCTGTGCACTTCTGGAAACATAAGGTTACTATGGAAGTAGAGTACAAATATACATATCGAGACACTGTGTTCAGACTATAGGTTTCAAGATCAGTTTAAAATATATAAAACTACTCTTCAACAAGTGCACACAAAGGCTTTTGACTAGTTTTTAGTTTCCCTTCAACAATATATAGAAGTTAAATTTGAACTCCAGCCTTAGCTTTAGTCTTACCCAGATGAATACAGTAGGGTTCTTTATCATGTACCTGTAGAAGACTGAGTAGATAAGGAGGCTTCTCTTGCATTTCCTACCCAGTGGTGACAGAGAGTGTGAGGGCACAGAGTGGCATAGGTGTCAGAGTTGCAGGACCTACCAGATCTGTGAAGAGCTGGGAACCGAGAATCATGGAGCAGAAACCAGGCACGGGAACACCATGGTACTGGAGCAGGCAGCAGGAACTAGGTTGAGGCCTTTGTCGAGGGTGGACATGGTTAGCAAATGTGGTAACGGATCAGGAGACAGAGGCAAAGTCAGGGCACACACCGAGGTAAGGAGCAGTCTAGCAGTGTAGTACCAAATCAGAAGGCAAAGACAGGGTCCAGCTAACAAACCAAAGTAAGTAACAGCTGGGCAAACAAAGTACAAGGTAGAAGGCAGTAAGCAGAGTCCAGAAAGCAGGCCACACTCACAACAAAAATGCAGAAGTACAGAAGCAGATCAGGAGGCAAATCGGGTCATACAAGGCAGGGCAGAATCGGTAGTTCGGGTAAACAAGGATAAGCTGAATACCACTCAGTAATACCTTCTGCAGTGCTTCCGTTAGCATAGGCCACTGAGTGCCAATATAACTGCAGAGTGTACATGTGCATGCCTACTTGCCAATGCATATCCAACATTTACCCTATGTACAGACTTTGACAGTGAGAGTCCCTGTCACTATATAAATGGGTTTAAAAAGGGCACAGGACTACTCTCAAAGAGTCCGTTTGAGAAGTGTCGCACACACGTCACGTACAACGTGCCCGCGGGACCAGGAAACTCGATGTCCACCGGTCTCCTGACGATCGTGTCATGGAGCGGCAGAACAGAGAAGTGTAAACAAGGCACTTCCCCATTCTGCCTTGTGACATGACTCTGTCATCAGGAGCAGTGATCTCGGTCATGAGACTTGTAGCCCACCCCCCCCACAGTTAAAATCACTCCCTAGGACCCACTTAAACCCTTCACCCCCCCCCCCCCCAGTGTTAACCCCTTCACTGTCAGTGCCATTTACACAGTAATTAGTGCATTTTTATAGCACTGATCGCTGTATAAATGACAATGGCCCCAAAAATGTGTCAAAAGTGTCCGATGTGTCCGCCATAATGTCACAGTCACACTAAAAATCGGAGATCACCGCCATTACTAATAAAAAAAAATGAAGACTAAAAATGCCATAAAAATATCCCCTTTCGTAGACGCTATAACTTTTGCACAAACCAATCAATAAACGCTTATTGCAATTTTATTTTTTACCAAAAATATGTAGAATACATATCGGCCTAAACTGTGGAAAACATTTTTTTTATATATATTTTTGGGGGCTATTTATTATAGCAAAAAATATAAAATATTGCGTTTTTTTCAAAATTGTTGCTCTTTTTTATTTATAGCGCAAAAAATAAAAACCGCAGAGGTGATCAAATACCACCAAAAGAAAGCTCTATTTGTGGAGAAAAAAGACGTCATTTTTGTTTGAGTGCAACGTCGTACGACCGCGCAATTGTCAGTTAAAGTGACGCAGTACCGAAACGCAAAAATTGCTCTGGTCAGGAAGGGGGTAAAATCTTCCGGGGCTGAAGCAGTTAAACCAAAAAAGTTTTCTGGCCTCGAATCAAGGATCATATATAATACATCAACAGTAATCAACTGCTGACACCTATAGGATGACATGCAATTCCAAACGCATGCTGGTGACAGCAGCGTAGTACAATTTGCAGCGTTAGAACACATTTCAATGAACTCTCAAGGTGGTAATCATGATAAAAAGATTCTACACAGAGAAATGAGATGGATTCACACTCTGGCTGCTACCACTGCCCCTGGCCCCAATGATGCTTTTAGCTTCAAGCCTTCTCTTTAAAAATACACTTATCTCTTTGTTTCACGGGATGATATCTGTTCATTTTGCTGTCTGTATTGAGCTGTTACAGGGAGTAACGGAACCAATATCTGGGCCTGGCCACAGTGGTTCGATGAGTTTTTCTCTTATATATATATATATATATATATATATATATATATATATATATATATATATATATATATATATATAAAGAGAGTCCATACCTCTCTTTATACAAGAAAGAACTTTGCTCGCTTTGAAAACCGTAGCTTGGTATTGCATGCTATTATTGAGCTTATGATCTACCAAAACCCCCAGATCATTCTCCACTATGGATTCCCCCAGTTGTACTCCCCCTAAAATGTATGATGCATGCATATTCTTAGCCCCCAAGTGCATAACTTTACATTTCTAAACATTAAACTTCATCTGCCACATCAGCCAGAGCTTTGAGGTCAGCTTGTAAATTGGAGACATCCTGTAAGGACGTTATTCCACTGCATAGCTTGGCTTCATCTGCAAAGATGGAAATGTTACTTTTGATCCCAGACCCAATATCATTTATAAAGATATTAAAAAGTAAGGGTCCCAGCACTGAACCTTGGGGTACACCACTGATAACCTTAGACCATTCAAAGTAAGAATCATTAACCACTACTCTCTGAATTCTGTCTTTTAGCCAGTTTTCTATCCATTTACAAACTGATATTTCCAAACCTGTAGACTTTACCTTACACATGAGCCATGTGTGCGGAACTGTATCGAACGCTTTTGCAAAATCCAAGTATACCACGTCCATCACCACCCCTCTGTCCAAGGTTTTACTTACCACCTCATAAAAAGAAATCTGGTTTGTCTGACAACTTCTGTCTTTCATGAATCCATGCTGTCTGTTGCTTAAAATATTTTTTTCCTGCAAGAACTCCTCTATGTGGTCTTTTATTAATCTGTCCATCATCTTCCCAACTATAGAAGTTAAACGAACAGGTCTATTGTTACTTGGTAAAGACCTTTTCCCTTTTTAAATATAGGCACCACATTGGCCCTGCGCCAATCCAGTGGTACTATTCGTGTCATTAATGAGTCCCTAAAAATTAGATACAGTGGCTTTGAAATGACAGAGCTCAATTCTTTTAGGATCTGTGGGTGGATGCCACCTGGTCCAGGTGCTTTATCCACCTTTATTCTGTCCAAATATTTCTGGACCATATCACTTTTGAGACATTGCGGATTTAGGACTGTGTCACTACCACCCCTATTATGGACATGAGCTCCCCCATGCTCCTTTGTATACACAGAGCTGAAGAAAGTATTTAATAAATTAGCCTTTTCTTTGTCCCCAGTCACCCACTCCAGATTGTTTTGTAAAGGGCCTACATGCTCAGACTTGACCTTTTTACTATTAATATATTTGAAGAATTTTTGGGGGTTTGTCCTACTATCTTTTGCAATCTGTCTTTCATTTTGAATTTTTGCATCCTTGATTTCCTTTTTACATATTCTGTTATATTCTTTGTAACATTTAAACACACTAGTGTTCCTTCATTTTTATATTTTTTAAAAGATCTTTTCTTATAGTTTATAGCTTTTTTAACTTTGGCCGTGAGCCACATAGGTTTTATTTTTTGCCTTTTTAAACTTATTGCCCATAGGAATATACTTTGCATTGAGATCACAAACAGTCTTTTTGAAGAATTCCCATTTCTGTTCTGTGCCCATTGATGCCAATATTCTCTCCCAGTCTAAGTCCTGGAGAGCAGCCCTCATCCTTGGAAAATTTGCTCTCTTGAAATTAAGTGTTTTTATCTTTCCCGTATGTGATTTTTGCTTACAGCTAACATCAAATGAAATCATGTTATGGTCACTGCTACCCAAGTGTTCCTTTATCTGAACATTAGTAATACACTCTGCATGGTTTGAGATTACCAGGTCCAACAGAGCATTATTCCTAGTTGGGGCCTCAATAAACTGGACCATAAAATTGTCCTGTAATAATTTTTTATACATTTTTGCCCTTTAACTGTCCCAGCAGTGCCATTACTCCAGTCAATATCTGAGTAGTTAAAATCCCCCATTATTATCACTGTCCCAGCCCTTGCAGCCCGTTCTATCTGTGCAAGGAGCTGAGTCTCCACCTCCTCATTAACATTGGGTGGTCTATAACAAACAGTTCCACACATAATGCTTCAGACTCCTCACACTCTCCATCCACCAGGTTCTCAGTCGCTTTGAGATCACTTCTCACATACAGACAGACCCCTCCACCTTTCCTTTTTGCTCTGTCTTTCCGAAAGAGTGCATAGCCAGGAATATTAATAGCCCAATCATGTGAAGAATGAACCCAAGTTTCAGCAATACCGATTACATCATAGCTCTCCTGATGCACCAGAGCTTCCAACCCACCTATTTTGCTTGGCAGACTTCTGGCATTGGTGAACAAACATTTTAATGCATTAATACATTTTGACCGGTCACATGTTATCCTCTCGGGTGTTCCAAAATTGCAACTAGGACTTGCTACTATGCTTACCTTGTGTTTATGTGCTTTGGTTACCCTACCACTAATGCCCCTAATATTACCCTCTGGAATATGTTCCACGCTGACTATGTCTATCTCTGGACCCCCCCCCATCACCTAGTTTAAAAACCCCTCTAACTTTTTGGCCATCCTTATTCCCAGCTGATCTGCACCCTCCTCATTTATGTGCAGTCCGTCCCTTCTATAGTACCAGTTATCGACTGAGAAGTCATCCCAGTCCTCCAGGATCCCAAACCCCTCCTTACTACCCCAGCTCTTCAGCCACTTGTTTACTTCCTTAATCTCCCTCTGCCTTTCTTTTGTGGCTCGATGTACCAGTAGTATTCCTGAGAATACTACCTTTTCCTCAATTTAGCTCCCTAGTCCCTAAAATCATTCTTTAGGACACTCCATCTGCCTCTGACTCTGTCATTGGTGCCAACATGCACCATGACATCTGGGTCTTCCCCAACCCCTCCCAGTAATCTGTCCACCAGATCCGTGATGTGCCAAATCCCAGCGCCCGGTAGACAACATACAGTTCGGCGCTTCAGTTCTTTGTTACAGATTGCCCTCTCTGTCCTTCTAAGAATTGAGTTCCCTACCACCAGAATCTGTCTTTCCTTTCCCTTCGCTCCCCCCCCCACTCTCACTGGAGGAGTTCTTCCCCTGGCAGCTAGGAGAATCCCTCAGCTCCAGCAGTGCTGGTCCCTGACTGGGATCACCAATGTCACTCAATGGAGCGTACTTATTGGGATGCTCCAGCCCTGGATCGGCCTCAATGGGACTTGCCCCTCTACCCTTCCTGACTGTCACCCATCTACTCTTTGCTAGTGCCTGCACCTCTTTGTCTCCACCCACCTCTGTGCTGGCCCCTGCCGGCACCTGCCGTGTATGTTCCTGGCTCTCATTTAGTGTGGAGGGTCCTCTCAGTGCTGACAGTTGCTTCCCCAGATTCAGAACCTGGGCTTCCAGGGAAACAATTTGCTTACATTTTGCACAGCAGTATTCGCCCTCGATCAGATGATCAAGGAACGCATACATGCCGCAAGATGTACACAGAGTCACCTCTCCACAACCGCCAGGCATCGTATCTATTAATTTAATGAGGATTAGAGATTATAACCAGTCCAAATTACCTAACAACTAGCTTCCTGACACTAATACTCAACAAGACAATACACAGGTATTCACAGACCAGCATGCACCCACAATACACAAGTACTAACGATCCACACACACTACTCAGACAACACGCAGGTACTCACACTACACAGGTACTATGACCCCTGTTATAACCTCCTGTTTTAAACTCTGGTTTTTAACCACTTTGACCAGTTCCACTAACTCTTGTTTTTAACTCACTACTTTGACCAGTTCCACTTGGACAGAGTTCCCACAGACTCAAGATGAGCAGGCTCACAATGAGTTCTACACAAAGATATATAGGCCTCAAGCACCTGTGCCCAATTAACCATTCCCCTTAATTAGTAGGCTGAAGGAACCAAAGAAAAAAAAACTGTTTAAAAAGTGTCGGAAAAGGGTATTATAAAGCTACAAGGAAAAGCCAAAAAAGAACATAAAAATGCAACCCAGCAGTCACCAGCAGTCAAAAAGCAATACTTGTTCACACTCCACTCAAGGCTCCACTGTTTAGCTTCCAACCAGCAGTTTGGCAATTTCACATGTGCTCTACACCAAGTTAAATAGGCCTCAAGCACCTGTGCCCAATTAACCACTCTCTTAATTAGTAGGCTGAAGGAAGTAAAGAAAAGAGATGAGGAAGTGTTAATATTGCCATCTGTTTCAGCCTGTAAAAACTGATACCACCCGCATGTCTACACCCCTGTCTGCTGCCTTTGCAGTTGGGGTGGGGGGTGCAGTGGTTCACACTAATGTGCTGTGAAAAACCACATGTGATTCTGAAAGGAATCACACCACATTCCTGTTCAAATCACATGTGATTCATTGCAGTGCAAATTGAGCCCATTTGTTTTTTTGTTTTTTTATCAATAAAGAATTTTTATTGAAATTTCCAAACAAATAACAGAAATATTAAAGGCAGCTGATTCCGATAAATAACAATCAGGTATAGCAGGAAAACATTTACATATAAATCTCAATCGTAGTAATAACACTAGTCATACAAATGATCAAATGAATCATACATAAACAGTATAGTAAAATCCATGTTTACCCCTTTGGGTTCTAGCTGTAAACAGGTGCTAGCTAATATAATGACTACATTATAATAGACAGTTCAAGAAAATGGAAAAGAGAACTGTGAAACGTTACTGAGAAATGTTACTCCTGGAATAATACTGAATTATGGTTTAAGAACTGCAGATTGTGTTGCGTGAGATAGAAGCTCTAGGATGACTAATCCACATTTGCTATAGTGTCTCAAACTTGGTCATGTTGTACTTTTTATATGCTAACATCAACTCCTATAGAGCATGTGTATTTAACCGTATAACATATAACAACATCAGATAAAGTTGGTGCATCACTGGATTTCCATAGTTTTGTTATAGTCAATCTTGCTGCTATTAATATGTTTGTTACTACTGTTCTGTACTCTAAAGTGTAAAGATCTTGATTTTTTTATTTTTCCTGCCATTGCAGGAGTAAGGGGAAGTAAATTACCAGTGAGGTTAGCAATATATATTTTTTCTCAGAGAATAAATACAGGAACTCCCCCTTTGCAAGTCACCCCTTGTCCACGCCCCCTACCCATCTCCGAGCACCATTCCTTGGTTCCACCCCATACCCACCTCCCAGTACTGCCCCATTTAGAGAATACAGAAGCAGGTAACATTTGTGGTACTTAGTAATTTGTATGAAAAGCAGTCAAATAGATTCACTGCAGCATGCAACAATAGACCCCCATTTCCCCAGCAACAATGGATCATCCACAACTAAATACCTACCAAGCTACAATAGACTCCTGGCAGCAACAACCAATCTACCGGCAGCCAGCATCAATAGACCCCTCCCTCAACAGTAGATCCCTCCCAGCAACAACTGACCCCCCCCCCCCCCCGGTTCCCCACCAGCAACAATACACCTCCCCAGCAACAATATCCCCCTGCAAAAATAGATCCCTTCCAGTGACAATAGATCTCCCATCAGCATCAATAGACCCTGAAGCACACCCCAGCACCCCTTACCATTACATACATTCAGTGTTGGAGGTCCCAGAACTACGTTCCTCAATGTTCCTGCTGAAAAAAAAGCCCTGGCAATGTATGTTGAAACTGATTTCCAGAAACTACTAAGATTTTTGCAGCTCCAGAAACCATGATCAAGGGAGCCAGTTTGTTCACTGCATCGCCAGCAAGTTGGGTAGAGTGATGGGTAGATTTTGGAAAGTTTAAATGGTGTAAGGTACAATCTGTTTAATATCTTTTGGGCATTATCTCAATGTTCAATGCGGGATGATGCCTTAGTACTCAGAAATATAGCCTTGTTCCATTGTTCCCCATAAATTGATAGGGAAAGAGCCTTTTCCCATTTCAGCATATTATTGACAATATGTGTTTCTAAGCTATCAATGTGGATTTGATAGTGATGAGTTTTGGTATTATGAGTTTAGGAAGCAAAGCATACACTATAACCAATGCACACATGTCATTGCCCTTGGTGACTTTTTCAATATTTACCCAAAGTTTTGCGTCTGAATCAGAAAATCTAAATTTCATTTGATCAAGGAGTGACGCATTGTAATAATGTTGAATATCTGGGAGACCCATTCCACCATTCTTAGTAGCTGTAAGAATTGAGAAGGCTACTCCAGTGATCTGATCCTATAAGATAGGGATTAATTTTCAACAGTGTACTAGCGAATATTTTAGCATAAATTTTAATGTCGCAGTTTAATAGTGATATTGGCCTATAATTGGATCTTTCCCAGGTTTTTGGTATGGTAATTATAATAGCTTCCAACATTTCCTTTGGAAATTATAACTACTGAAGGCTGTAAAATTGTGCAATTTAGACAGGTGGGCTAGTAAAGTAGTGGCAAATGTTTTATAATATTCACCAGAGAGGCCGTCGATATCTGGTACCTTGTTAATTGGAATGTCTTTAATGGCCTTAAATATTTCCTGTTCTGTAATTGGCTTATTTGGATTATCATGGGTGGCAGGATCAATCTTTGGGAGATTAATATTATTTAGAAATTTTGTTATGTCCTTAATGTCCATAATATTCTGAGAAGGTGTCCACTATATTTAGTAAATAACCCTTCCAGTGTTATAATGGACCATTGTATGGATTTTACCTTTGGTTTGTCATTTTCGAAATTGGGAGGCTAGCAACTTCCCTGCTCTATTACCTTGTGAATAAAAGTTGTTTTAGTTTCTTAAGCTATCTATTGTGGTTAGTTAATAGAGTAGCTCTTAATTTGTTTCTACAGTTATTAAGTTGGTATGATAACTGTGGGGCACTTTTTATGATCATTTTCTTTGAGCTCCTTCATTTTGGCTTAAATTGCACTGCACCAGCACAAAAAGTGCATGCAGCATTTTTTTGACACTGGAATCTGATTGCATGGTATTCACACCCAAGCGATCCAATTCAGCCAACCGCACTGTGTTTTGTGACCTGCTTTTGGGGTGTTAACCTAGCATTGACACCTGCAGATGTTTGTATGAATTCTGATGCGGTGTGGGAAATGCACAGGAATCACTGCAAATTCTGCACTGCATCAGTGTGAAACAACAATGTTGATCTGGAGAGATGTCAAAGCTTGGTTAGGGAAACAGGAATCAACACTGACTGCAGATATAACAAATTGTCTTCACTTCAGCACTGTTATCCTAGGCACTTTTGATCTAGGTTCTCTTTTTTTTTCTTTACAAATGACTTGGTTTTTATTAGAAGAGTAAACAATTACAAGTTGGTAGCAATATCAACGCTCGTACAGTTGAGCATAACATTAGCAACAATCTCATATTAGGCATCACATACATCAAAGCGTATACCCTCGGGTTAGCGTTAGTTGGCAATGCTCAAAGGTAACACATACTTTTCGCTAAGTATCTCTGAGGGGGCCAGGAGTCAGGCAGTAGTTGTTCTTTCTGTTACAACTGGGGGGGGGGGGCTTCTATTATTAGGTAAGCGTGAATGCCCAATCTCAACAGGGTCAGTCAGGGATTTCATTGCATGTGGCTACATTTTCCAGCCATGGATCCCAGATCTTTCCGTATTTGGCCGGGCACCCTCTGTGGGCATAAGTCTCCTTTTTATATGGTAAAACGTTGATTGCCATCATCCATTCCCTGACAGTTGGAGGCGTGGTTTTCAACCATGTTCTTGCTATGAGTAATCTGGCCATGAATAAAGATTCCTGTAAAAATATTTTGTGGAATTTGTCAGAGTCCGGGTCCGGGAATATACCCAGTAGGCATTGTGTAGGGTGATCTAGGTTTTCTTTAATTGCTGCCATAGTATCATACAATTGTGTAGTGTCAGGCCGCGTACACACGAGAGGATTGTCCTTCCAACTTAGTCCGCTGAAACGTGTTTCAGCGGACAATCCACTCGTGTGTGGGCTTCAGCGGACTTTTTCAGCGGACAGTCTGGCGGACTAAGTCTTTCGGAATTTCCGTAATTTTGTCCGTCCAAACTTGGTTTCAGCGGACAGTCCGCTCGTGTGTAGGCAAGTTGGACGGACTAAGTATGGCGCATGCTCAGAAAGGATTTACACGCCGAAGGTTGCATTGCAGTGTATTGGACGTCGTATTTCTAGTCCCGTCGTACGTGCTGTACACGTCATCGCGCAAGCTTTCAGCGGACTGTCTGTTCATCATGTGTGGTCAAGTCCATTCATTCAAAAGTAGGACAGACTGTCTGTCGGATTGTCTGCCGAACTTAGTTGGGCAGACAATCCGCCCGTGTGTACGCGGCCTTAGGCTACATTCACTTAGTACACACTGGCTTACCTGTTGGTGGGCTGGGTTGAAGAACCATCTCTGAATATAATGGCAAGTTTTGCAGCATTGAATACGCTGAGTCTGCTGGTGGATCCCCTGAAGAACTTGGCATGGTGTCGTATACTGACGAGGATGTCTTCCTTTTCTTAATTTCAGGTTAAAATTCCCAATCTAAACAAAGAGGCAAAGGGTATTATAGTGTAAAATACAATACTCATGACCAGGGATGGCTACAAACAATTTTGTTTGGGGGGTTGCTAAATGGTGCTGAAAGTATAAGTGTGGTGCTCTTGTGGGCCTGGCCAAAGGTGGGTGTGGCCAAAAAGATGGGGTTTTTTTTTAATGGTCTATCCTATTGTAAAAATAGGGCATTGGGGCACACTAAAGAGATTGTTGGAGTAAAATAAGCTCAAATGGGACCAGCAATGCTACCCTCCAGCAAGTATCAGGGTCAGCAATAACCCCAACAAGTGTAAAGGCCAGAATAGCATAATAATTAACTCCACGGTATAGAACAAAAATAAACACCCAGCCTGGCACAATAATTAGCCCCGAACACAAAACAATAATCAACCCCCAACACGGCACAATATTGAACCATCAGCATGGCATTATAATATACACCCAGCACTGTACCACAATTAACCTCCAACAATAAACAATAATTAACCCCTTAGAATGGCACAACATTTAAATCCAAGCATGGCACCGAAATAAACCCCCAGGACTGTGCATTATTAACCTCCAGAACTACACAATAATTACCCCAAACATTAAATATTTAATTAACCTCCAGGAATATAACAGTCAGTGTGCCCCATTCAGTGTGTAGTGGGGCAGTGAGCATTGCGTTGAAGTATGGAAAATTTACTGATGGAGCACATTTTTTACTGGCATCCTGAAATATGACAGAAACTCCTATTATAAACCCCCTGTCAGTCGCACTTACCCCATCAAGTGGGCAGGGGCTTGTCGTGCGTCTCCTCGAGGTGCCTATGTGTCTCCTTCCTTCCTCCTCCTCCTAGGCAGCCAATAGGATCGCCTATCCTTTCAACCAATCGGGACACAGTTACTGATTGGCTCGGAGGAGAATCGGTGTGACAATAGCGAATAATTATTCGCTATTGTAACACAACTGGATGGGCTCAGGTCACAGTACTCTGCACCCCGAGCCCACCTGTTTTAAAGCCTATTAGAGCCTCTGGCTCTAATCATGTGCTTCACAAAAAAAAACCTGCATGTAGATTTGGGGGCCGGACAAACGGATGGGGGGGCAGCGCCCGTCCCTCCCTAATAGACGAGCCGCCCCTCGTAGAAATGACCACATTTTGGCTAACAGTGGGAGGGAATTAAAAGGGGATCAATACACTGCACACATATAATCCTCCTTGTACCCACAAAATATTCTTAATTACTGTACGACAACTCTCAGCCTCACAGACACAAATAAATCTCAGGACAAAATCATTTAAAAATGTAACATTTCCATTGCATATGCATTTGTGCACACAAAAATGACTGACCAAGCTGACCTTCATGAAGAACTTCATTCAAACCAGCAGCTGTTGGGACAAAGAACACCTTAGTCAGGGCTATGTAATATATAACATGTACAGTGCATTACCTGAGCACCCCCATCCCCCAGTTTACCTGCCTCCCAGGCACCAGCACTCCTCTAGAGCAACCATGCTCCCACCATGTGTATATACCGCTCAGTTTTCTGCATGCCCAGACACCAGGCTTTGTGTGGAAACACAAACATACATGCATACATACAGGACACAGAGTGCCAGACAGGGACACAGTGCCGCCTGAGAAAACACACATACACTATGTACAGTATATACACACATAAGGCAATGCAGTGTATGGCAGTAATCAGTGCCACGCTCACACTCACCCACTCTCTTGCTCCTGGACTCACTCTTTCTGTTCAAATACCAGCTCACTGCACACAGCCACTGCTCACCTCCCATTGGCTGCCTGGCTTCCATTGCACAGTCACCCTCTCGGCAATGGACAGGCAGAGGGCAGAGCACTCAATAAGTAATGAAATTGTGCACAGCCCGAGAGATGGTGGCTTACAGGTAGAGTAGAGGGCAGGAATAGCAGTCTGGAACACATAGGGGAGTGTGAGCATGGCTGAACCCACACCAGATCACAAGTCTAAGTTCCGAGTTTCAGCCCGGCCGGATTTGGAAACAGTTGCAAAGATGGGGATGCTAGCAATATTTTTGTGGGTGCTATAGCTCCCCCAAGCACCCACCTGGTGCCACCCCTGCTTATGACTATCAATTATCTTGGGTAATACCTAAATCTAAAGATGTGAAAATCTATAGATTTGACATTATTGTACAATGCACACTGGAAGGTACATGGAAGTGATCTGCAGATTAGTGCTAAAATGGATCAATCCACAGTTATATACAGCACATTTAAAGCAGAAATACTTATAAAACACCTTTTCTGTTTTGTATAAAATGAAGCATGTTTGGATCCCACATTGGGTCTTCACATCTCGGTGAAACTCAAGTGTAGGCATTTTCTTCCACCTTACACTTCACTGAATTCTGGGATTTGGATATGTAATGCAGGGGCCAATCCATCAGATAAATAAACTGACTTTTCTGTACTAATAACAATATTAGTTTTAATCCATAGGAATACGAATCCTGTAATGAGGGAATTAGGGCCCTGAGGACTAAGAACTGTGTCTGGACTACTTACTTGGATACTCTTCAGTGTGTTTTCTTTTAATCCACTCCGCCTCGGTCAGTTTGTTTCATTCCTCTCCAAGCAGTGCACTTATGTGTGTAAATGTGGTGTTAGGATTGGCTTTAGTCAGAAATGGACAGTAAATTTGGGACCAGATCATGTATGGCTTAATTGGGCGTTTCAGACGTCTTTTCTTGTTCTTGGAGAAAGCCACATCAGATAGCAGTCCTAGAATAAAGAAGAACTGAGTTATACCTGGCTTGGTCATAATTTAGAGACTGTGCAATAGAGATATTAATACATAAAGTGTATCTAATGCCATGTATACACGACCGGTTTTTACATCAGAATAAACTCTGACGGTTTTTCCGACAGAGTTCCGCTGAAATGGACTTGTCTACACATGATCACACCAAAGTCCGATCGTTTTAGAACACAGTGATGTACAACATGTACGACGGGACTAGAAAAGGGAAGTTAAATAGCCAGTAGCCAATAACTGCCCTTGTGTAGTTTTTGGTCTGTCGGAACAGCATACAGACCAACGGTTTTCCCAATAGGAAATGATTCTGTCAGAAAGATTTAAAATGTGTTCTATTTCTACGTCCATCAGAATTTTCGGGAAAAAAAGTCCTCTGAAGCCCACACACGAGCGGAATATCTGATTAAATGATTCCACCTGACTTTTTCTGCCGGAAAGTCCGACCATGTGTACAGGGCATAACTCTTTAAAACAAAAATATATATTTTGCAGTTTATAAGTTCTTGAGTCCATTCTCTGGCTTTGTTTCTTTTATTTTCACCTTTTTGATGCAGCCAGTAACACACTTCCTCTCCTAAGGGTGACAACACTCCTTCTACTGTATATATGGAGGGAGCTGCAGTGCTGTGGCACACATAATGCATTAGGATAAAAAACCTTCTGCCTTTAGAACCACTTTAAGAATTTGTATAGACCCATGACCCAAATGTATCCTAACCCTAGGTTCACATCTATGAGGTTCTGTTTGCTGCATTTACACAAGCAAAGCAGCCCATTCATTTGAATGGGCTGCTTTGCCTGTGTTTACTGCATGAAAAATGTCCCTGCACCTTTTTCAAAATGCAGCACCACGTGTTTCCATGTGCGGGAGAATGCACCACATTTTTCGGTTGGTGGGGGGCGCCATTAAGAGTTGGTAGCACCCCCACGCATTTTCTTATAGCAGCACGTATTGTGTGCTTCTGCCTGAGAGTACAGGAATATATGCATTTACGCACACTCCCGCACCCGCAAAAAATGGGAACCTAGCCCAAAAGTTGACCAACAGCATGTCAGCATTAATTTTGTCTTTTACCTTTCCTGTAGTGTGAAACATTTATTACTCCCTGTGACATTATTACTAGGCTTGAAAAATTGTGGGAAGGAGGCATCAGTAGGATGCACGATGCGAGATCCTATTGACACAGCCACAACCCCCAAAAACTACCTCCTAAGATACCTTTCCCTACTCACAATGTGTGGGTAGGCTCTTAGGAGTCAAGGCAGGAAAATTGTTTTGCAGGGAAAGAAATCAAAACATGCACGTGGACAGGGACAGGGATTCATGGGGATAGGTGGAGTTCTGTAGTCCAGTAGGCAGGGCTGGCAATGGTGATTGAGATTTCCATGCAGCAGAGGCAGTGTTGTCAACAGCAAAATGTTAGAAGCTCAATGGATTTCTTGTAGCATCACCACTCACCAGATATTTTGCTTTACTTGCAGGATTTTTAAAACACTGGGAAATGTACCATAATGCAGAAATGCATATTTTTTAAATTATTTTGCCAAGACATACATTCAGCTCATATGACAGAATTACCGTATTTATCGGCGTATAACACACACTTTTTTTCCTCCTTAAAATTGGGGGGGGGGGGGGGGGAATCGTGGGTGCATGTTATACGCCAATCCCCACTGACTGTGAGCGGAGGAGCGAGCCCTGCCGAGATACACATAGCCAAGTGTACTCAGCTAGGCTCAGCTACTCTCGGCTCTGCTCACAGTCACGCCCAGTCCCGCCCTATGATGGGCATAAACATGGACTGGGCATGACTGTGAGTGGAGTACACTCGGCTATGTGTATCTCCGTGGTGCTCGGCTCCTCTCAGCTCTGCTCACAGTCACTGTGAGATAAGTAGAGAGAAGCTGAGCACCGCTGAGATACACAGGACATCCGGCTCTGTATCTTGGTGGCTGCAAATGACACTGGGCAAGGCTGCAAATGACACTGGACAAGGCTGCAAATGACACTGGACAAGGCTGCAGATGGACACTGATAAGGCTGCATTGATGGGCATTTAAAGTTTTACGTTTTTTCCCTTAAACTTCCCTCCTAAACTTGGGGTGCGTGTTATACACCTATAAATACGGTACATATTGTATATCCATAGTTTGAAATATATAGCCATATATTTAGTAAATCCTACACACACACACACACACACACACACACATATATTTTTTGTATATATAAATATATTGGCATGCTTCACTTTAGCATTCGTAATATCTGCACTGTCCACTGATTTGTCAGTGCCAAGTTCTAAGAAGTAATTAAATCTCTCACCCTGCTGTAGATAAATATCTAGCAGTGACAGCCTGGAAAGCATGCATTATTAAACATGGCTAAAATCATTCTTTCTGTTTAAGCATTATTTTATTACATTTAGATACTTTCTTCATTATGCCAAGAAAGCTCAATGTGTGCATCAGCGTTTATGTAGAAGTAAAATCACATCTTTGTATTTATTTATATTATATAATTTCTGCAATCGATTCTGTGTAAATGTCACTGTTACTTTTGCAGTTGAACCCTTTTAACAGTTTAATCCAGTTTAAAAGTTAAACCCTTTTTTTCATAAACTTTTTTTTCATATTGTGATTGTTACAGATCAGCAGATCAGATTTGCTGCTGATCTGTGTTGCCTCAAGTCGTGGTTTGATTCTTACTCAAATGTCCAAGTTGCCTCCCAAAGTCTCGCTGGAAGTCATGTTGCCCCTGTGTGAATGGACTCTTAGCCCTTGTACACGCGGCCGGAAATTCCGACGGAATGTGTCCTATCAGACCGTTTTGTCGGATATTCCGACTGTGTGTGGTCTCCATTGGACTATTTCCATCGGAATATCCGACAGATCAACTTTTCCAACTTGCCGGTAAAATTTTCCGACAAAATGCTCCGATCATGTGTAGCCTACTCCAACGGACAAAGTGCCACGCATGCTCAGATCAAATTCCTAGACCAAAGCTATTGGCTACTAGCCTGAACGTAGTCCCGTCGTAACAAAATAACGCCATCACGTTATGTACAATCGGATTTTCCGACAACTGAGTCCGACCGTGTGTATGCAACATCACTTCCGGACCTCTTCTGGACTAAATCCGTCGGAATTAATCCGACGGATTTGGTTGCCGGAATGTCCGACCGCGTGTACAGGGGCTAATAATTATGTAGCTTGTTTTGTAACAAATATTGGTATGGCTACGGTAAGGGCAAGGCTCTAATGATGATTGGTGGCTGAGAAAAATTAGCTCAATTCCTTATGAATAACAAGCTTATATATATATATAGGGTCCAACTTAGGTAGGCCTGTCCATTAATTGAGAATATATTTGTCTCTTCTTCCTGGGAAAAGTATTTCCCAGGAAAAGTAACTCCACTTTTGTTGAGAAAAAAACCTGTGTAGACTTCTGGGAAAATCAGTGAGCCAATCACACAAGCAGGAAATTATGTTTCTGCGGGGGGCATTCTGTATACATTCTCTGTACAGGACACCTCCAGGTAGCCATATTGCATTGCATTTTACAGACCATTACAGGCAATTACAGAGCTGCAGCTTTGAAAGGGAAAGGTCCTTTTTAACCTCTTGCTGACCGCCACACAAACATTTATGTTGGCAGAATGGCACGGACAGGCAAATGGGCGTACAGGTAAATTTCCCGCCGTGTGGTCACGGACCCTGCCGCGAGCTCCGTGAGTGTGATCGCGGGTCCCGAGGACTCTATGTCCACGGGAATACCCACGATTGTCTCACCGAGAGCAAGAACGGGGAAATGCTAATGTAAACAAGCATCTCCCCGTTCTGCATAGTGACAATGATCACAGCTCTCTGTGATCAGGAGCAGTGATCAGTGTCATGACACATGTAGCACATCCCCCCCTACAGTTAGAACACATCCCTAGGACACACTTAACCCCTGCAGTGCCCCCTCCTGGTTAATCCCTTCACTGCCAGTCACATTTACACAGTAATCAATGCATTTTTAATTTCACTGATCGCTGTATAAATGTGAATAGTCCCAAAATAGAGCCAGAAGTGTCCGATCTGTCCGCCATAATGTCGCAGTCATGATAAAAACCACTGATCACCGCCATTACTAGTAAAAAATTGTTAATAAAAATGCCATAAAACGATCCCCTATTTTGTAGACACTATAACTTTTTTACATAAACCAATCAAACGCTTATTGCAATTTTTTTTTATTTTTTTTTACCAAAAATATGTAGAAGAATGCGTATTGGCCTAAATTAACCTCCCTGGCGGTACGATTATTTCGGATTTTAGGTGCTAAAAGCGGTACCATTATTTTGCATGAAAATTTGGCGTTTTATATTGTAGTCCTGCAATTCTTAGGAATAACTCTCTTAAATCTGTCCAAACCAGAGTCTAGCAGACATCCCGGGTATGATAAAGTTTGAAAAATTGAATCATAAATTATAATATAATAAATAATTATAAATAATTGTACCAAATAATAATATAACAATAATAAAAATTATTCAATAATGTAATCAAATCAAAAACACTGAAATTTGCTCAGTCGCAGAATTGTCACTGTCATTACTTTTCAGTATTTGATGACGGATCTCCCCACAAATCGATATCGCTCAATTCTGCGAGTGATTCTAATTTATTATCGCTGTTTTCTAGCTGGTCTAAAATCATTTTTGATGTACAGTGACAGTTTTGGTTGCTATGGGCAATCTCCAGTTTCCAGGCATAAAGAACAGTTTTTATTATATAAAACTGCATGCAGGACACTGGGCAGACCACTAGGGACAACGGGGATGTGAAATATTTACATACAGCAATGTAATCTGTAAGATTACATTATACTGTATGTTTACTGTTTGTTTCACTTTTTGAATTTGGCGCCGATCTCCGTGCCCGTGCGTCGCAACGCTCGCAGGGCACGGAGATCGGCGATGTAATGCATCGAGCGAGACACGGCTCGCTCGTACAGCGGGGATACAACGCTGGATCCGAGGGAGAAGGTAAGTAAACCTCCTCCTGGATCCAGCGATGCAGTCCCGAGTCTGGCTCGGGGATACCGCTTTTGGTATGAAAAATCCACCCCGAGTCAGACTCGGGAATACCGTCAGGGGGGTTAAGGGAGAAAACTTTTTTTATATGTTTATTGTAGCAAAAAAGTAAAAAAAATGTTTTTTTTTTCAAAATTGCTCACTCTTTTTTCGTTTATAGCGCAAAAAATAAAAACCGCACAGGTGATCAAATATCACCAAAAGAAAGTTCTATTTGTGGGGAAAAAGGGATGTCAATTTTGTTTGGGAGCCATGTTGCAGGACCGCACAATTGTCAGTTAAAGCGGCGCAATGCTGAATCGCAAAAAGTGCTCTGGTCTTTGACCAGCAAAATGGTCCGGGGCTGAAGTTATTAATAACATTCAATTACAATAGGACTTGTGTCGCAATTGTATATGCTATATTTTGCTATTTTTTTTTTCCCCCCATGAAAGTGGAGTTACCCTTTGAAGGAATTCTGTGATGGGAAAATTAGGAAGCTAACTTTACTGATCGCCTTCTCATAATGCTATTTGCCTGGCTGTCATACTAATCAGAATTCCAATTTACTGTCCCAGAACAAGCATGGCGGTCAGGAGTTTTTTGTTCTACTAATTTTCTTTCTGCATTCTTGTTCAGGGTGAAGCCATAGGTAGCCAAGTAACGATCATTTTTCAATATCATTCTCCATATTTCTCCCAGCACAGCTTTCCTTTACAAGTATAAAAACCCATATCCAGCTATGTTTCATGTTCAATTTGTTATTGAGAGTTTTCCAAAGATACAACGGTTACAAAGTGGTAGGCACAAAAGCCACATAACAGATAAGTATCTCAGAAATATTGTATGCGATGAGGGCGGTATTTCCAAATGTATTACTTAACTGATAGGGTTGGAGAAAAAAAGGAATAGGAAGAAGAAAGCTCAGACACAGTGTAGAAGAGTCAAGAAAAGAGAAAAGTGGAGGTGAGTGTTTCATTACGCTGGCCTGGGTTTGCTGCAGAGCTCGGTGTTCACAGCTTTTAGGACAACTTACCTCCAGAGAAGTGATGAAGAGGACTCTATGCTCATGAGACCAGACAGGGGACTGCTGAAAAAAAGAAAGGAACGCTAATTTGTAGCATGGGTGAGGGGTCTCCAAGGTGGTGGAGTAACGGGATTCTAGGGTACCTAACCTGGATTTGGACTGTAAGTTTTTAAGGGTATTTATTTCTATGGCTCTGTGCTTTAAAACTCTACACATGCTTTTTAAATAAGATGTTCCAGGATTGCACAAATGGGCCTTTCATGTTGAATAAGGTATAATTTAAGATGCCAGAAATCCACTTTTACTCAAAGAGGGGGGGGAAAATCCCTAAACTTCTTTTACTTAATTTCCATTGTGCAGTGTTTACTGGTGTGACTAGACCACTGAGCACTTATAAAATAGCACACCGTCTATTGCTTTCCTGCTTTTGTATCAGTGTCTCGCCTATCTCAGACTGAGCACTTGGTTCCCATTAGTTGAAATGCTTTATGTAAATACATGTGATTCTGTCTGCCAGAGAAAAGCTACAATCAAAAACAGCACTTTATTTCCTCGCTATTTATTTTACAAAAGGATGAAGCAATCATTGGCAAAACTTTCTATATTGCCTGAATTGGCTGAATGATGGAACTTTAATTGCATGTAGTTCTTTCAGCTGAACACAAAAAAAATAAAAAAATAAAATTTTCCTTAGTGTACAGCATCAGAATTCTGAGCAAATGGGGAAGGGGAGACAGGCAGGCCTCTGTTGGGGAACTAAAAGTCTCAGCTTGACTTCACAGCTGGCTGATATTTGAATTTCTCTGTTTATTGCAGAGATTTATTATACAATGCAATCAAAAGGCCATTCCACTCAGAACTGCCTGTTAAAATGCTTGCAGCTTGAATCATACTCATCTAAAACTTAGAGAACTGTGTATTTGTGGTGTGTTTCCTATCCACTTAATACATTGCTGTCTGACCCTAATTTTTGGACTTTTCAAGTTACTGTATATATACTGAAACTGCAGGTGTGAGGCTTATGCCCTGTACACACAATAGGATTTTTCCAACAACAAGATCCATGTTTTTTTTTCTGACGGATGTTGACTCAAACTTGTCTTGCATACGCTCGGTCACACAAAGTTGGTCGGAAATTCCAAACGTCAAGAACACGGTGACGTACAACACGTACGACGAGCCGAGAAAAATGAAGTTCAATAGCCAGTGTGGCTTTTCTGCTTGATTCTAAACATGCGTAGAACTTTGTGCGTCGGAATTGTGTACACACGATCGGAATTTCTGACAACGGATTTTGTTGTTGGAAAATATGAGATCCAGATCTCAAATTTTGTGTGACGGAAATATATGGAAATATGGAAAATGTGTGATGGAGCCTACACATAGTTGGAATTTCCGACAAAAAGCTCCCATCGAACATTTTCCGTAGGAAAATCCTATCGTCTGTACAGGGAATTAGAGGGTGCAGTGCTGGGAAGTCTAGTAGTGGACTTTCCACTAAAGTTTCAATGTATTATATTTGGCCAGGATACTAATCCAACCCACCAGCATTCACCCATCACCATAACATTCCTTATGGTTAGATGACTTTTATTTTATTGAGCAGTTGATTTACTAAAGGCAAAAAGACTGTGCACTTTGCAGTTGTGCCAGAGCTTAGTAAATGAGCACACACTCTGCTGACTTCCATCATCCAATCACGTGCAAGCAAAAATGCTGTTTTAATTTTCCTTGCACATGATTGAGAACAGTAGACACTGTCACTTTGCCCATTCACAATAGATACACAGTGTCTCTTGACCCCCCCCCCCAGCAATCTATGCTCACTAAGCAATAATCTCTTGTCAGCTTCCTGCTGCAGGAGTTTACATTGGGTAAGCTTTAAGGATGGTCTTGGATCTTAGCCAGTTCAATGGCATAGCTACACTTCCCCACATGATATAGGGGAAGGTTGCATGCTCCCCCATGCCTAAAAGTCCTACTCCATTAGACCAAGAGAACAATGCTGTAAGTAATGCTTGATAATCCAATCGATCAGAGAGGAGGGGAAGATTAGTGGACATAACTTGCTGCAGTTGAGGACTATCATCAGACACTGTTGCTATGCCCTGAATAGGCAAACTGACAGTGTTTCTTTAAATGTTCAGTCCAACACAAATTGTATACATGGTTTTTGGACAAGGCTTCAAAGTTAAAGAGGAAGTAAACCCTGATGGGTTTACTTCCTCTTTTTTTCCCTGCAAAGGTAAAGCATAATGGACTACTATGCATCGCATAGTAGCTCATTATGTGTCACTTACCTGACACAGGAGCCAGCGAAGTCGCCGCTGTCCCCTGTAGTCCGCCGCATCCATCTTGCTGGTGGCGTCTCGCAGCTCCGACGAATCACAGCGGCGAAGCCGCGATGACGTCACTCCCGCGCATGCGCACGGGAGTCGCGTCTCGCAGCTCCGCCGCTGCCATTCGGCGAAGCCGCGATGACGTCACTCCCGCGCATGCGCACGGGAGTCGACAAATTAGGCAAATCCATTCTTGGACTTGCATGCGCCGTAGACAGCGGTGCCCATTTTCGGGCAAATATCTCCTAAACCATATAGGTTTAGGAGATATTGCTTGGACCTACAGGTAAGCCATAATCTAGGCTTACCTGTAGGTCAAAGTGGTTTGAAAGGGTTTACTTCCTCTTTAAAGTGATTGTAACGATCACCTTGTAAAACAAATTCAGTTTAAAATAGAAAAATAAATATAATTAATAAGTATATAATAATTATTAATTAAATACAATAGCTAAAATGAAAGGCAAAACATTTGTGTATAGATATAAAATGTATATATATATATACATAAATACCTTTTGCCTCCTTTTTCTGATTACATTCTGTAGTGAGTGTGGTATGGAATCTTAATTAAGATTTCAGTGTTTTGTTTTTCAGTGCCTCCAAACTTACGGTAAAATTGTGAACTTTGTTCAGACAATCAGTACATACCACAATACTTTCCTGAGTTCGATAATTTATGGGGATTTCTTACCAATGTATAAATATCTCCCAATAAAATTAATAAGTAAATAATTTGACTTTATTCATTAACAAGTATAGTTATACAATTTCATACAGACCTGGAATTTCTGGTGATTGATATTTTACACACACATTATCAAAACATCAACGCAGCAATAAAACAATATTTCTTAATATATTACAAATAACTCAGGGGAGCCCAAATTGTTCTGTTAGAAAAATGTGTGTGGTAATCACGCTTTACATCCAAGAACACAAAATCCCTTGTTGCTCGGGGAAACAGTACTCTGAATTTCTCCGACCGGAAGGAATCCAAAGTATGTCTCATGGAGTCAACAGATTGATATTGCCAATTTGAAAATAATATTAGTCCAACAGAGCTTCTAAATTGAATGGGAAATACTTTGTATTTGTGCTGTGTTTCCTATCCACTTAATATTCTCCCTGGGACCACAGTAATTTAATTTGTTGTAAATACAGGTTATGTCTGAATTCCCCCAAACGGCTCCAATACACACAGCCTAGATGATCAGTAGGGGCAAATTAATAATTATAAAACTACCCTGCACACTGCACATGATAATGTTTACACATAAACTTTCAAATACAATCCCTACAATTTTGAGAGAAAAAGATAATTAATTAATATTCATCTGGTCTGTATCTTACCAATTTACCAAGTACCAAGTACTTTGAGCTGCTCCAGTCACAAGTTCCAGCAAGATGGGGAGTGGTCAAATATCAACAGGCTTCTTGACCATCTAGGGGTGTATCTGACGTGTGGGTCTGTCATCCTCGCTCTATGGCCCTCACATCTTTTATACCATCTGGAACAATAAACTCATAAAATTATTATAATCTCAGCCCAGAAGGTTTGGCTTATTCTCCATTGGTTGGAGAACTCTAATGATTTACCTGGTGAGCTCAGGCAATAACATCTTCAGCCACTAGGTGTGCCTGAGGTCAGAAAATTTATTCTAAACTATTTGTTAAAACAAAATATGTTCTCTTTCATAACTGGCATCTACCTATATGTATTGGGGCTGACAAATCTATATCTATATTATTTAGGGACTCTGGCAACAGGTACAATATACAATACACTCAGTATAATTCTAATTAATCAATATCACACCAAATTATTGTTTATATGGGTAAATGCATAACTCCTTCATATTCTGAGAAGACCTATTTCTTTTGGGACAACACATGCTATATGGGTATTTTTATGTAGATGTGGTCACGATTTATATGTCTTTGTAACAATAATGGGTATCTTTATCTTACCACAATTCTTCATTTGTTCTATATCAAAATTTATATTTCTGCCTTATGGCAGATTACTCATGGGGTTAGTGGATATTAAAATCATGGTTGTATCTGTGACTCAGAGTCTAATATAACATTTGAATTACTTATGATCACATATATTTAAAATACCACATGTATACAGGAATAAATGTTTCCCTAGAGCATTTGAAATTATCCTTGGACAGGCTCAATGAATGTTTATATCAGGGTTTAGAGGTCCAAACAATTTCTCCTTCCAGACATTTTAAACACATACTCATTATCAGCTGTTCAGATACTTGTGCCTGTTTGTCATTCTGATATATCATTAACCTCGTATCTCAGTCATTGCCTGAGGGAAAGCTGAGTCAACATTGAGTTCTTCTTGGGGAGGCGATCTCACCCTTTGAAACAATGGATTTATTTAACCAAGCTTTTCCTTTAATAAAAAGCTATTTAACTTGGATCTGAAAACACAAATTTAACCATTTTTCAACTGGTTTCATGTAAGATGGCACTATTCATGTTTACTCCGTTTCAACATAAGTTTTGTCTCTTGACTTTAGCTCTCCAATGGATAGTATAACTTAATCAGCCTTCCCTGATGAGAGGGGGGAACGCACTCCTGGAGTGATGACTCCGAAGCTGAAAGCTTCATGAGAAATATAATATTTCGGCATGACAATTCCCTCTGTTCTCAGCTGCATAAGAGCTAGGGGAGGGGGAGAAGCAGCAGCACACTGATCTTCCCAGTGACAGGCTGTGTAGGGGGTGTGTGTCAGGACAAGTCTTATCATTGGTGGAGAGCAGGCTGAGTTCCCAGCACAGCTAGAGAACTGACCACTGTGTGTTCTCCTGCTTAAATTGGGTCAGTTTTTAATAGGAAAGTGACTGGCAGGGGCACCAGGGATTTTACACAAAGGAAGCAATATAAAGAGAACAGCATACTTTTTCACACAAGTACACGGTACAGCAGGTACATATCATAAATATGAAATGTTGGGGTAACAAACACTTCAAAGAACCAACATTTTTTTTATATAGCTGAGGTACTGTACTGCTGAGATCTTTCAACTACAGTGGACATTATGAGGGGTCCCATAAATTATGTCTAAGTCCCAAACTTTTTTTAGGCTTTTGAAAGGAGTGGGTATGTTTTGAAATCCTTGATGGTGACTGTTGTCACTGAGAAATAAAGTGATGGGAATCCAACATTTTACAGTTGTCATTGGTATAGGAATAGAGGGAAAATCTTCCAATGAGAATAGCTGTTCTATTGTCAACTGTTTAAGGTTAACTTTACCCTTGCTTTTGGGTGATTTGGTATCATGTTCAGTTTTATCCACAAGACAGTAAGACCCTGTTCACACTGAGGCAGTTTTCAGGCAATTTAGCACTTGAAATTATGGGACCCCTCATAATGTCCACTGTAGTTGAAAGATCTCAGCAGTACAGTACCTCAGCTATATAAAAAAAATGTTGGTTCTTTGAAGTGTTTGTTACCCCAACATTTCATATTTATGATATGTACCTGCTGTACCGTGTACTTGTGTGAAAAGTGTGCTTTCACACTGGGGCGGTGCGCTTGTGGGACCTTAGGAAAAGTCCTGCAAGCAGCATCTTTGGGGCAGCTTGGGAGCACTGTATTTAGTGCTTCCAAAATGCCCCTGTCCATTACACAGAATGGGCAGCGATTTCTAAATCGACTTAAAAGCATTTTGAAAGCGATGCAAAACAGGAATTTCTATAATTTTTTAAGTAAAAACTGTCCCGCTACCAGCCGAAAAGTGCTGCAAAAGTGCCTCTAAAACACAGCTAAAGTACTGCAAAAACGAGCGGCATTATACCGCTAATGGCACGGTGCTGCAGTGTGAAGGCCCTATAAGTGAAAAGAAATCTCTCCCATGGGCACACAGACAAAAAAAGAAATGATAGGGGGTTAAAACCTTTCCCTACTGTATTATAGAGGGTAAATAAACATTGGCTTTAGATACACATTGATTTCATTTTCCATATGATAAAATAAACAGGGAAAGGGCAACAAGCAAAGGTGTGCCCAGATTGGAGGAGAAAAGTCGGAAATATGGCAAAGAAATCTCGTTAGTGGACTATCCAGTACAAATATCCAGTGCTGTAAGAAAAAATATTGCTCTATCTGACAACAGTCTTCTAAAGTAGAAATATAGGCGTTTTTTTTTTTTTTCCATTTTGGATAGAGCAAGGGAAAGTTATAACACCTGTAAGATCTATTTTGTGCCATCTGTGTCCCATTGTCGAGATTTCCCTTAATATTTGTCCCATAGCTAAACAGGAAGTAAAACAAAATCCCTGTAAATTAGGGAATTCCCTGAGGATCCCTAGTTCATCAGAACTAGTGTCCCCATTGGAAGATTTCCCCTCTTAGCCCTTGTACACACAGTTAGACATTCCGACAACCAAATCCGTTGGATTTTGTCGGATGGATTTTGTCCGAAACTGGTGTTGGATACACACGGTTGTACAAAGTTGTCGGAAAATCCAATCGTTCAGAACGTGATGACTTTATTTCGTTACAACGGGACTATGTTCAGGCTAGTAGCCAATGACTTTGGTCTAGGAATTTGATCTGAGCATGCGTGGCACTTTGTCCGATCGGAATTCTCCGATCGGATCATGTTGTCGGAAAATTTTATAGCCCAGTTCTAAAACTTTGTCGGTCGGATATTCCAATGGAAACAGTCCGATGGAGCCCACACATGGTCATATTATCCGACAACACGGTCCGATCGCACTTTTTCCGTGATAATGGTAAATAGGGATGAGCTTCGAGTTTGAGTCGAACTCATGTTCGACTCGAACAGTGCCTGTTCGCCGAAAAGTGAACAATTTGCGGTGTTCGCGGCAAATTCGAAAAGCCTGTACAAGTCTATGGGAGAAATATAAAGTGCTAATTTTAAATAATAACTAATATGCAAGTTATCGTTCTAAAAAGTGTTTGGGGACCTGGGTCCTGCCCCAGGGGACATGGATCAATGCAAAAAAAAGTTTTAAAAACTGCAGTTTTTTCGGGAGCAGTGATTTTAATAATGATTAAATTGAAACAATAAAAGTGTAATATTCCTTTAAATTTCGTACCTGGGGGGTGTGTATATTATGCCTGTGCAGGGGCGCATGTTTCCCGTGCTTAGAAGTGTCCCTGCACAAAGTGTAATTTCTGCCGGAAAAAAAGTCTTTTAAAATCACTCGCGGCTATAATGATTTGTCGGCTCCCGTAATACAGAGAACACTCATTGAAAGTCATTGATAAAAAAAAAAAAGAGTGGGGTTCCCCTAAATTCAATTACCAGGCCCTTCAGGGGTGGTATGGATATTAAGGGGAACCCCGCTTCAAACTCAAAAAAAAATTGACGTGAGGTTCCCCCTAAATATCCATACCAGACCCTTTATCTGAGCACGCAACCTGGCAGGCCGCAGGAAAAGAGGGGGGGCAAGAGAGCGCCCCCCCTCCTGAACTGTACCAGGCCACATGCCCTCAACATTGGGAGGATGCTTTGGGGGTCTGTAATCCCTCAAAGCACCATGTCCCCGTGTTGATGGGGACAAGGGCCTCATCCCCACAACCCTGGCTGGTGGTTGTGGGGGTCTGCGAGCAGGGGGCTTTTCAGAATCTGGAAGCCCCCTTTAACAAGGTAACCCCAGATCCTGGCCCCCCCTGTTTGAAATGGTAAGGGGGTACCCTACCATTTCACAAAGAAAGTGTAAAAAATAGTTAAATAAGACAAACACACTTTTGAAAAATTCCTTTATTAAAAATAAAAAAAATAAAAAAAAGATTCTAGCGACGGATGATCATCTCTCCGGGGTCCAGTGATGGCTGATCTGATCCAGCGACAGGTGATATCAGTCCAGCGCAGTCCATCCATGCATCCATCTTCTGTCTCCACTGTCGGAAACACTGTGGGATGCTTATGCCTGACGTTTCTTATATTAGGAGGGCGGGGCCATCCGTCACCTGACCATGCCCCCTCTGATGATAGTGGGGGAAACCGGGCTTCCCCAATGACGTATGGGTGACCCCGCCCCCCTCTGATGTAACGCAGGTTTCCGTTACAGGGGCCGGGACCGTTCTAAGTACGGGAAACATGCGCCCCTTTACAGGCATACTATACACACCCCCCAGGTATGAAATTTAAAGGAATATTACACTTTTATTGTTTCACTTTAATCATTATAAAAATCACTGCTCCCAAAAAAACGGCCATTTTTAAAACTTTTTTTTGCATTGATCCATGTCCCTTGGGGCAGGACCCAGGTCCCCAAACACTTTTTAGGACAGTAACTTGCATATTAGCATTTAAAATTAGGACTTTAGATTTTGAACGTTTGAGTCCCATAGACTTTAATAGGGTTTTAAAGTTCACACGAAGTTTAGGTCTGTTCGCAGGTTCTGGTGTGACCCGAACAGGGGGGTGTTTGGCTCATCCTTAGTCAGCAGTGGGGTCCTCCTGGGTCTCCTGCCACAGCATTTCATTTAAATGTCAACGAATAGCTCGCGCTGATACTGATGCTCCCTGAGCCTGCAGGACAGCTTGAATTTCTTTGGAACTTGTTTGGGGCTGCTTATCCACCATTCGGACTATCCTGAGTTGCAACCTTTCATCAATTTTTATCTTCCGTCCACGCCCAGAGAGATTAGTTACAGTGCCATGGGTTTCAAACTTCTTGATAATTTTGCGCACTGTGGACAAAGGCAAATCTAGATCTGTGGAGATGGACTTGTAACCTTGAGATTGTTGATATTTTTCCACAATTCTCCTCTTTCTGTTGTCCATGCTTAGTGTGGCACACACAGGCACACAATGCAAAGACTAAGTGAACTTCTCTCCTTTTTATCTGCTTTCAGGTGTGATTTTTTTATATTGCCCACACCTGTTACTTGCCCCAGGTGAGTTTAAAGGAGGATCACATGCTTGAAATAATGTTATTTATCCACAATTTTGAAAAGTTGCCAAAAATTTTGACCAGTCCATTTTTTTGGAATTTTGTGTGACATTATGTCCAATTAGCTTTTTTTCCTCCTTTTTTTTGGTTGTACCAATAAACACAAAGGGAATAAACATGTGTATAGCAAAACATGTGTCACACTGCAATACTTTTCTGTGAGAAATACTTGATTTCCTGGAAAAATTTCTGGGGTGCCAACAATTTCGGCCATGACTGTGTGTATGTGTGTGTGTATATATATGTATATATATATATATATATATATATATATATATATTGTAATGGACGCCGTGGCTGGGTCCTGGAAGGACGCTATATTTCCCCTCTGTTTGGGTTGTGCTCTCTTTAGGGAATGAAAATTGATTAACCCACCTGTTAGAGGAAGTGTCTTTAAAAGGCAAGACAGGAAGTTGTAGATGGGTGTGGAGGAGTGGAGAACACATGGTGGATGGTGTTTGGCGTTTGTTTTGGGTTGCAGCAAATGAAGTGGACAGCAGTGTCCTGTTTGGAAGGCTCCTGGCAGGAGAAGCTACCTGCCATCAAGACCAAGCTCTGTTTCTGATAAGGACAGCTGTTCTGGACTTTGCAAGTCGGTGAGACTACAAATCTTTTTCCTTTTGTTTTTGGCTGCTGTAAAGCTATTTAAGTTAATAAACCGTTTGTTGTATGAAAAGCCTGTGTCCTGCGGTCTACCTGGTCCCCCGAACATTACAAGTGGTGCTCGAATGCGGGCAGGACAAAGTAACAGGCATTTTTTCTTGCTATTTTTTTTTTTTTGTGGATTTGAACTGACATTTAAAGGGACAGTACAGTGAATTTATGTCCTGGGTTAAAGCTGCACAACTGCGGAAAGCTGAAACCATGGAGGAGCTAATTAAACAGCTGTCCTTGGCGAATTTACAAGCGCAGACCCGCCATGAGAAAGCTAATCAGCGCTTAGCAACGCAGCACAACGAGGCACTGGCTTTGCAGCAAGAAAATACTCGCCTGTTGGTGGCCCAGTTAGCAGCCCAGCAAGCGACCCAACAAGGGGTTATGCAGGATCAGATGGCGGCCTTAAAAGAAGCAGTGCAGCAGCTTTCTCAGGGCCGTGAACAAGTGGCCGTTGCCCCTGGCAACCAAGTGACCATAAGGGCAAGCCATTTCTTGCAGAAGTTGTCCCCGAGTGATGACGTAGAGGCGTTTCTGGCAACATTTGAGAGGACGGCAGAGAGAGAAGGGTGGCCCCAGGACCAGTGGGCCGGCTTAATTGCTCCTTTCCTCACCGGAGATCCTCAAAAAGCCTATTTTGACCTACCACCAGAAGATGCTAAAAATTATCAAAAACTAAAGGCAGAAATACTGGCTCGGTTGGGGGTGACTACGGCCGTTCGGGCCCAACGAGTGCACCAATGGAAGTATCGTTCAAACCGGCCACCGCGATCTCAAATGCATGACCTGGTGCAACTAGTAAAAAAATGGCTGCAGCCCGAAGTGTTGTCTGGCCCCCAAATTGTGGAGCGGATCGTGCTGGACCGGTACTTAAGGTCACTGCCAGATGACCTTCAACGGTGGGTCAGTCATGACGACCCCAAAACCGCGAACGGCCTTGTTGAGATGGTGGAACGATATACGGTGGTGGAGGATCTGCTTGGCCCCACCAGGCGTCAAGGGCCCAGTCTGCCACGGCCCTTCCGATCAACTGCCGCCCTTCGAACGGATGTCCCCAGGAGCCCTGGAACCAACACCCCGGAAGGCCAAGAGTCACACCCGTTACCCCCTCAGCGACCTGTTCCTGATCGGAGAGGAGGGGATGTACAATGTTGGCGATGTCATGCCTGGGGCCATACCCGGGCCCACTGCCCATTGCAGGAAGAACCCATGGAATGCGGGGTTCTTCGGAGGGGGTCTTTTTATGCCCATAAATCGTGTACAACACATCTTGACCTTGGAGAGAGGAATTTTGAGTGTGAAGTCCAAGTGAACCACCACCCTGCATGGGCCTTGCTGGACTCTGGAAGCATGGTAACCCTGGTTCACCCTAGAGTAATTGGGAAGATCGGTCCGGTAAGCAAAATTTTGCGGGTTGTGTGCATTCATGGGGACACTAGAGAGTACCCTCTCATCTCGGTGTCCATCTCCACAGCATGTGGCACTGGTACTCAAGAGGTGGGGGTGGTAAAGAACTTGGTACATGACGTTATCATAGGACGAGACTGTCCATTATTTGCAAAACTTTGGAGACAAGGAGAACTAACTGAAAGGTCCAGAGACTGGGAAGAAACTAGTCCCTCTGTTCCTGTTGTAGAGGGTAATAACCCTGAGATGCCACATGTTCATAATATGGACTCAGTTGATAAAAACGCCAAGACTTTGGTTAATAATGATGAAAATAGTGCTGATTCTGTTAAAGATGTCAATATGTGGGGTTCTCAGACCTACCTGAACACTGAGGGGGGGGAACCTTCCCCGCTTCAGGTAATGCTGGGGGAAGATGATGAGGAAATGGCCTCTACCCCTGACTTGCCAGATTTGGGTGTTCCCCAGGGGGCATTTGGTACTGCCCAGATGCAGGACCCCACTTTGGCCAGGGCACGGGAACAGGTTGTAGTAATAAATGGGGAGCCCCAAGAGCCAGGTGCTAATGAGCGGTGGCCACATTTTTCAATACGTAATGAATTGCTTTATCGGGTTACTAAAGTGAGAGAAAATGTGGTAGAACAATTATTGGTACCCCAACAATATAGACGCAAGGTCCTGGACCTGGCCCATGATGATGTGTTAGGGGGACACCTGGGAGTTGAAAAGACGGAGGCACGGATCGCCGACCGGTTTTACTGGCCAGGCTTGAAAGCAGAGGTAAGGAGATACTGTACCTCTTGTCCCACCTGTCAGTTGACCGCTCCAGCGACCCATTTCCGGAGCCCGTTGGTCCCTCTACCCATAATTGAGGTCCCATTCGAGAGGATAGCCATGGATATAGTGGGTCCCTTGGTAAAGTCGGCTCGAGGTCATTCTTACATACTAGTGATCCTTGACTATGCCACTCGATATCCTGAGGCGCTACCCCTGCGGAATACCTCCTCTAAGGCTATTGCACGAGAGTTATTCCAGTTGTTTACACGGACAGGTTTTCCCAAGGAAATACTCACAGACCAGGGCACCCCGTTTATGTCGAAGGTTATGGCTGATGTATGCAAACTGTTCCGGATTAAACAGCTGCGCACATCGGTCTACCATCCCCAAACAGATGGATTGGTAGAACGTTTTAATAAGACCCTTAAGTCTATGCTCAAGAGAGTGGTACAAAGGGATGGGAAAGACTGGGACTGCCTGTTACCAGCTCTCCTGTTCGCTATCCGAGAAGTGCCCCAGGCCTCCACTGGGTTTTCGCCCTTTGAGTTGGTATATGGGCGGAGACCTCGCGGACTACTGGACTTTGTTAAAGAAGAATGGGAAAGTGAACCAATCCAGCATAAAAGTGTTCTTGAATATGTCTCTCAAATGCAGGAGAGGATCCGAACTGTGATGCCGCTAGTTAAGGAACACTTACAAAAAGCCCAGGAGGCTCAACGACAGGTCTATAATAGGGCAGCCAAAATTAGGAACTTTCAAGTGGGGGATCGAGTAGCAGTGTTGATTCCCACTGTGGAAAGTAAATTCTTGGCCAGATGGCAAGGCCCTTTCGAGGTTGTAGAAAAAATGGGAGAGGTAAATTATAGAGTCCACCAACCAGGCAAGAGGAAACCCTTCCAGATATATCATGTAAACTTGTTAAAGCCCTGGACAGACAGGGAACCAGCGACCTCCCTGGCTAGTACAAAACTTGAGCCTCGGGTTGGGGTGGAGAGTGTCCAAATAGCAAATACCCTGTCTAAAACCCAAAGTCAGCAGGCAAAGGAGTTCTTGCAGAGAAATAAAGAAAAATTTTCAGACTTGCCCGGGCTCACTAGTGTCGTAGAGCATGATATTGTCACAGAACCAGGAGTCAAAGTTTTTGTCCGGCCCTACCGCATTCCAGAGGCTCAAAGGAAGGCCGTTTCAGAGGAAGTAAAAAAGATGTTAGACCTAGGGATTATTGAGGAATCGCAGAGTGAGTGGTCGAGCCCGATTGTGTTGGTACCGAAGCCCAACGGGACTCTGCGATTCTGCAATGATTTCCGGAAACTTAATGAAGTTTCCCGGTTTGATGCCTACCCTATGCCCCGGGTAGATGAGCTTATCGAGAGACTAGGTCCAGCCAGGTATATCACTACGTTAGACCTTACCAAGGGGTATTGGCAAATACCGTTGACTAAGGCTGCTAGAGAGAAAACTGCTTTTTCTACCCCAGAGGGAAGTTTTCAGTACAAAAGGATGCCTTTTGGATTGCAAACTGCTCCAGCCACTTTCCAGAGAGCAATGGATAGGATTTTACGACCTCACCGGAAGTATGCCTCAGTATACTTGGACGATATAGTCATTTTTAGCAAAGACTGGGAATCACATTTGCCCAAAGTGCAGGCAGTGCTGGACTCTCTTTGGAAGGAGGGGTTTACAATAAACCCTGAAAAATGTGCTTTGGGAATGGAGGAGGTGAAATACCTGGGTTATATCGTGGGTAGAGGGGTAGTGAAACCTCAGGTCAACAAGATAGAGGCTATACAGAATTGGCCCCGCCCCCTCACAAAAAAGCAGGTACGTGCATTCCTGGGCATGGTGGGATACTACAGGAGGTTTGTACCCAACTTTGCCACGTTGGCGGCTCCGTTGACCGATCTGACTAAGGGTCGGAAATCGGTCATGGTGGAGTGGAATGCAGACGCTGAAAAGGCTTTTTTGGAGCTCAAGTCGGCGCTGTGCCAACACCCTGTCCTTGTAGCACCCAATTTTTCAAAAGAATTTATTGTCCAGACTGATGCTTCCGATGTAGGATTGGGAGCGGTGTTGTCACAGGTTATTCATGGCGAGGAACACCCGATAGTCTTCCTCAGCAGGAAGTTAATACCAGCGGAGAAAAACTATGCCATAATTGAACGAGAGTGTCTGGCCATTAAGTGGGCTCTGGAATCCCTCAGATATTACCTTTTGGGGAGGAAGTTTAGGTTGATTTCTGACCATGCCCCTTTAACATGGCTGAGACAGGGAAAAGGGACTAATGCCAGGGTTACCCGGTGGTTCCTGGCACTCCAGGAATTTAAGTTTGTAGTGGAGCATAGGCCCGGGAGACTGCATCAAAATGCAGATGCCCTCTCCCGAGTCCATTGTTTGAGCTCCACTGTTGCCTCCACCTCCTTGGCGTTGGGGCACAGGGGGGGGATATGTAATGGACGCCGTGGCTGGGTCCTGGAAGGACGCTATATTTCCCCTCTGTTTGGGTTGTGCTCTCTTTAGGGAATGAAAATTGATTAACCCACCTGTTAGAGGAAGTGTCTTTAAAAGGCAAGACAGGAAGTTGTAGATGTGTGTGGAGGAGTGGAGAACACATGGTGGATGGTGTTTGGCGTTTGTTTTGGGTTGCAGCAAATGAAGTGGACAGCAGTGTCCTGTTTGGAAGGCTCCTGGCAGGAGAAGCTACCTGCCATCAAGACCAAGCTCTGTTTCTGATAAGGACAGCTGTTCTGGACTTTGCAAGTCGGTGAGACTACAAATCTTTTTCCTTTTGTTTTTGGCTGCTGTAAAGCTATTTAAGTTAATAAACCGTTTGTTGTATGAAAAGCCTGTGTCCTGCGGTCTACCTGGTCCCCCGAACATTACAATATATATATATATATATAATGTGTATATCCCCATATTTATTTACATGCACATTGATTTTAAGAGGGAGGTTTCGGGAAAAAAATGAAATTTTAAATAAGGAACTTTGAAGCAAAATAAGGGTCAGGGCCTATCTCTCCAGGCCACCCCCTATATGCAATGGATAGATTCATACATAGCGTTAATCTATCCATGGCTGCCGAGGCCACCCCCTATTCATGCGTCTACCCGCTTTTTTTTAAGCACCTGCTTAGAGCCAGGGGCTCTGATAGGCTTCAAAATAGGGTGGGCTCAGGTTGCAGAGAGTGCGAACAGAGCCCACCCAGGGGTGTTACAACAGTGAATGAATATTCGCTGTTGAAACACTGATTGTCAATCTGGGCAATCATACTAGAAGCGGGTGTGAGACCCATTTTCTGATTGGCCAAAAAGTGAAGACTCCCGATTGGCTGTCAAGGAGGAGGGAGGAAATGGAAGCCGCCGTGATGACCCGTGGGGAGCAGATGAATGGTAGACCAAGGGAAGCCACTGGTGATGGGGTAAATGCTACAGACCGAACTGGGGGGGGGGCATTACTTTAGCCATTGGAGTGTAGATTATTTGTAAATACAATTTGGTTGTTTGGCTGTGAATTATTTTACTGTTTACTAATTTATTAATCCTGTATGTAGCCTTACCAATTATTCCTTTTAATTGTCAGAATAGAAGTGATTAGTACTGGGTTTGTGTTCTTTTACAATTCTATGGTACAGATAAAATTCCACATTGACTAGACAACCTCAGTTGACCCAATCCCGCAATGCCAGCTGTGCCTGTTCATATACTTGATTTGTCTTGTAAAGTATTATCAAATGGTGCCAGAATAAAACAAAAAGCACAACATGGAGCTCTTGTAAAGAGCAGGAATGTTTGTCTGTGATAAGTGCTGTTTTCTGCAGTTCAGGACTGCCTTCCACAAACACTTCAGGGATCTTGTTCCCGTCTGGTACTTGAGCTGATCACACTGTTTTTTACATTGTTAAGTTTCAAGAGACCTTAGGTACATTTGGCAGATCGACTGGAAGAAAGGCACAGATGGACCCTGTACATGTTACTTGGTATTTTGCCTTCGGCTATTAGAGTTAACAAAGCGCCTGGGTGCCAGTGCTGGGAATGGTATTCCTTGTCTTTTATGAAGTTTTTTCTTCCTGCCTCTCTAGGATCTGATGTTGTTCCTATCCTACTAAGAGTTTGGGGTTAAAAAGGAAACTATTTCAGACTGTTTCAGACATAATGTGGGTCCTATAGAATTGCAAGTTAAAAGGAAAAAGAAAAAAAAGGAACTTGCCTGTGGAACACAGAGAAGCTTATGAAGCTATGAGTAAAGTGCAGTAACACAGCAGTAAATAAAAAAAAACAAAAGTATATACAGTATAAAGCTAATTACTAGAATCTCATATACTCCGTCACAGCATCATTTTTAACAGATATTTTCAATACTCTTAAATCATATAGAGTGTTATGCCTACAGCATTTCTCCCGTTAAAAAAAAGTTAAATAAATGCAACATGTGTGGCCACAAAGCTATCACTCAAGCAATCCATTACATTTAAAACGATGTAAATATTGTCTAAATACAAGCCTTATGTAATATTCCTTGAATATCAATGTCCTTTATGTAATTATTCCAGATCTCTGCACATGAAAAAAACTCCTACCCTTTTCTTTTATACAGGAGTTTGTTGGAACCAAGACCTATCTCTGATGCTCCCTTTCATTGTGCAGGGCGACTGGTCTTGTATCCGCCCCCCTGTAATATTCTGCAGCAGCCTGTAGTGGGTGGAGCTGATGGGCCCCTCCCACAAGTATTCTCACTATTTGCTACAATATAGTAATAAGGTAAATGGCTCAAGTGTTTGTGTGTACTTAAATGTGAATTCAGAACAACAGAAAGTTCATGGAGTCCACTTGGAGCATTCAGGGTAACTTCCTGCTGATCTAAATGCACCAGATAAAAAATGCTAGAGGAAAAGCCACGCTAAGGTGTATGATAGGTTGCTGCCGCCCTATGAGTCCTCATCCCCCAGCTGAAGGCTGTGAATATACAACTATTTTATAAAATAATAATAGGTCCCTGGGCCTCAAAGGGATATTTTATGAGCTACACCCGTAATTTATGGAAGTACTCTGAAACCTCTCTACTGCACAAGGTCAATGACCCGCCTACACCGAGGAAAGGCCACAGAATCTTCTCCGGTAGTGAGATAACACTAGTATGTCTTAAATAGGACTAACTGGTCCAATTGAGGCTACGAGAGTTATGTGCACTATTCCCTTGTATTAGGTGGATATACAGCTAACACTAATGCCGCGTACACACACGATCAAACAATCGGGTGGAAAAGTCCGGCAAACTCAAGTCCGTCGGACAATCCCCCTGTGTTTAGCCTCCGGCAGACTGTTTTTGCCCGAAAGTACGGCGGACTTAGAAAGTATTTTTGCACTCCAATCTTCCTGCCGGACTCGCATTTCGGCGGACAATCCGGCCTTTGGTATGCCTGTCCGCCGTACTTTTGAAATGAGCGGACTTTTCCCGCGCGGAGAAAAGTCCGCTCATTTTAAGCGTGTCTCCAGGTAGACGGGGCCAGCAAAGTAGGCGTCGCTGGCCCCGTCACCTGGAATGGACTTAAAGGGGAACCACAATGCCGAAAAAATCGGCGTGGGGGTCCCCCCCAGGTCCACATCAGACCCTTGTCCGAGCACGCTACCCAGCCGGCCAGGAAAGGGGGGAACGAGCTAGCGCCCCCCTCCTGAGCCGTACCAGGCCGCGTGCCCTCAACATGGGGGGGTGCCTTGGGGAAGGGGGGCTGCGCGACCCCCCCACCCCAAAGCACCTTGTCCCCATGTTGACAACCCTGGCTGTTGGTTGTCGGGGTCTGCGGGCGGGGGGCTTATCGGAATCCGGGAGCCCCCTTTAATAAGAGGGCCCCGGATACCAGCCCCCCACCCTATGTGAATGAGTATGGGGTACAATGTACCCCTACCCATTCACCTGTAAAAAAAGTAAAAAAAAACACAACACACAAGGGTTAAAATAGTTTATTGCACAGCTCCGGGGGTCTTCCATCTTCGGGGGTCTTCTCGCCGGACTCCTCCGCTATCTTCTTCTAGCTCTTTTGCTAGCGGAGGAGCCTGGCTTTCTTCCTCGCCGCCGCCCTCTTCTTCCGACTTCGGGGGTGGGGGGCGGTAGCCGGGGGCCTCCTTATTAAAGGGGGCTCCCGGATTCCGATAAGCCCCCCGCCCGCAGACCCCAACAACTCACGGCCAGGGTTGTCGCGAAGAGGCCCTTGTCCTAATCAACATGGGGACAAGGTGCTTTGGGGTGGGGGGGTCGCGCTGCCCCCCTTCCCCAAGGCACCCCCCCATATTGAGGGCACGCGGCCTGGTACGGCTCAGGAGGGGGGGCGCTCCCTCGTCCCCCCTTTCCTGGCCGGCCAGGTAGCGTGCTCAGACAAGGATCTGATGTACACCTGGGGGGGACCCCCACGCCGATTTTTTCGGCATTGGGGTTCCTCTTTAAGTCCATACCAGGTGGCGGGGCCAGCGATGGCTCCTTCACGGGCCCCGCCTACCTGGAGATGCTCTCAAAATGAGCAGACTTTCCTCCGCGCGTGTGGGCGAGTCCGTTCATTTCAAAAGTACGGCGGATAGTCCGGCGGACTTAGTACGCCGTATTAGTCCGCTGAAAAATTGCCGCGTGTGGGAAAGTAGCCCGTTCACAAAGTCGGCATAAGGATAAACAGGGAAAGCACCCCGTTCTCTATATACACCTTATTGATATAGAACAGTACTGGGTGATTGGGATGAGTTAGGCCAGTGAGATGTCGTTTTGAAACCCAGAGAAAAAGTTTCTAAATGAAATGACTATATAGATCAGATTATAAATGTGAAAATCCTCAATCAAGGTGTTTCTATACAGTTCATTAAATCCACAGTATGTATCTCCAAGTGTACAAACAAAATATCACTAATAAATCCAATGTGACACTGGATTCTGAATGATATCCACAACCAATGTGCAAAAAGACAAAAGGAATGTGCAAAAAATACAAAAAGTCTAAAAAATTTGCAAAACAATGTGAAAAAATACAGTGCTCAGAGTTCCTTAAATTGCAATGTGCAAAATATGCAAAGTTTCATAGTCTAGATAAATATAAAGTACACAGTCTGTATGTAGCAAATCTCCAAACGGATAAAGAAAAAGGTGACTTTAGTGCTCATTCAAAAAGGTCCATTGACTTCCGTGCTCGCCCCCTCGGGTCCCCACTCACCAGATCTCTGTACCCCCAGGGGGTTGCATGCGTGTCTCAGTCTCCAGCCGCTTTACAACCAAATCCTCCGCCTTCTTTCACTCCTTTGTATCTCGGATGGTTCCCCTTTAAAAAGGTTAAAGGCGGGCCAGTGGATCCTCCTCTGCTGCCACTTCCAGCAATGTCTTCTCTCTACTTCCTACCGACTCACCTCTCACGAGACTGAAGTATCTCTAAGCAAACAGATAACAGCAGGGTGCAATCTGAGTGTAGTATTTTAATGGAATTAGTGTGGTGAAAAGACAAATGGCAATTCGCATTGTGACAGTTAAAATCAGGCTCATTTCATTGGAAAAAAATAAAAATCAGGCCCATCACATAGTAAAGGGCTTTCCGAGGGACAGTCTCACAACAGGGAACCTCAGACCAATAGGAGTACTGGGTGGATAGATACACCTGCAAAACCAAGAGAACAAACAGAGGGGGGGGACCAAACTAAGTGCAGCATTAATAGTACCGAGAGATACTTATAAAATAGTAACTCACATGGGGAAAAAGAAATGACTCTTTGTGTATGTGATCTGTGAGCGGTCAGCTCATGCATCTGGGGTGGGGAGCCTCTTCCCTCAACTCACAGCCGGGAAAGGCTGGACGTCAGGCTGTATGAGCTTAGATGAGGAAGTGGAAAACAAAAAGATGGCAGAGAGCTTCTTGTGGGATGCAGAGCAGACTGGGAGTGATATCATCTGGATGTCAGGGGCAGAGCTATACATTCCAAGGCCTCTTTCTCAAGCTAATACAAAATATGACATCTCTTCTTCCTATGTGAGTTACTCGTTTTACAAGTATTTCTCAGTACTATTATTGCTGCACTTAGTTTGGTGCCCTCCCCTGTGTTCTCTTGCTCCTACAGGTGTATCTGTCCACCCAGTAATCCTATTGGTCTGGTTGTTGTGGGACTGCCCATCAGGAGCCCTTACTATGTGATGAGCCTGATTTTACCTATCACAATGTGAGTTGCCATTTTTCTTTTCACCACAATAAATCTGTTAAAATGCTACACTCAGATTGAGCTGTTCTCTGTGCTGCACGGTGATTGTGAGAGCACAGTCACTGCTACATTTTCAACATAATATCTGCATTTGGAAAGGCGCTTTGTGCATACAAACTAGATCTTTATCCTTTGCGAATGTTGAGGAATATATATTTATAAGGAGAAACATTTTGTACCTGTAGTTCAGCTTTTTTGTTTTCTTTGTTATTTGTTCTTTGCTGCATCTTGGTGCTGAGCTCTTGCTGCCTCTTTACAGTCAGTTCCTGTTTTCACTCATTAAATGCAGCAATGGCTGCATGGTATTTCTAAGTTTTTGGCTTCTGGATGGTAACAGCAGTGAACCATGCTTCTATAATGTGTGTTGAGGTGGTCACGTGTCCCCATTGGAAGCCTGTGTTACAGGATGTCAATTCTAGACATGTGCACTGACAAAAAATTAGTTCATTTTTGTTTTCGTTTCATTTGTCTTTTTGCTTTTTTTAAAATTCGGAAATTTCGGGAATTTTCACATTTAGATTTTTCGGATTTCCACATTTCCAAATTTCCGAATTTCCAATTTTCGGACTTCTGAATTTCCGAAAATTCCGAAATTCAAATTCTCGAATTTCTGAATTTTGGATTTTTGGAATTCCGAATTTATGAATTTTCGTATTTTCGGAATTTGGGAATTCAAACATTTGAAAGTCCAAAAATTAAAAAATCTGAAAAAAAAAGAAAATCAGTTTAATTAATAACTAACTATTAAATTAACGAGCGAGTACAAATTTATCCAAAGTTACGAATTATCTGAAATAACGAATCCCGCATCTAAACAAATGGAACGGAACAAATTAATAATAAAAAATTATTAATAAATAATTAATAATAATAAAAAGCCTTTTGCATACACTAACAGGTTTTCATCTAAGATTGCCCTGTATTTGGCTCCATCCATTTTCCTATCAACTCTGACCAGCTTCCCTGTCCCTGCTGAAGAAAAACATTCCCACAACATGATGTTGCCACCACCATCTTTCACGGTGGGGATGGTGTGTTCAGGGTGATGTGCATTGTTAGTTTTCTGCCACACATAGCATTTTGCTTTTAGGCCAAAAAGTTCAGTTTTGGTCTCATCTGACCCAGAGCACCTTCTTCCACATGTTTGCTGTGTCAACTACATGGCTTCTCGCAAACTATAAATGGGACTTCTTACGGTTTTCTTTCAACAATGGCTTTCTTCTTGCCACTCTTCCATAAAGGCCAGATTTGTGGAGTGCATGAGTAATAGTTCTCCTGTGGACAGATTTTCCCACCTGAGTTGTAGAGCTATGCGGCTTGTCAGGTCACCCTGAGGCCAGGTGACAGATGCACACCGTAGGGATTAGGAGTGCACTGCAAGGTTGTGGACCCTACGGCTAACTGCTGCTGACAGAGGTCAAGGTGACAGGAAGGCAGGGCCGCCAGAACACCAAGATGGATCCCACCGGGGATAGAGCGTAAGATTCCCTGGGGCGCGGAGTCTAAGAGCCAGCAGGCGTTCACCAGAGCCTCTAGTGGTGAGGATGGACTTGGCTGCAACTGGCTCCAGGTCGCGACCTCCAGGGTCCCCCAGCTCGCACCCACAGTAGGCAACAGGAGGATAGGGATGGTGAGGGACAAAGCCAAGGTTGGGGCCACAAGCAGACAGAAATAATCAGGAGGTCAGGATCACAGGCAAACAGGGATGGTCAAGGATAAGCCAAAGTCGGTAACGGAATAACAGCAGAGCACACGGCAGGTAACAGGAAGCTAACACACAAAGGTTGATCAGCAGGGCTGGCCTGCAGTGCACAGGTTAATATAGAGCTCTCTGATAGGAACTAGGGTGGAGCCATGCCAGAGGATGGATTATAAAAGCAGTCAGGTGAGGGTCGGCTGGTCTCTAGAAATGAACACATGGAGACAGGTAAGCAGACGAACTCTATTGCATAACCATTACACGGCTCCTCTTGGCTCCTTCTTTGATTGAGAAGGATCCTCTTGGCTCCTTCTCTGATGCTCTCCTTGCCTGGCTTTTCAGTTAAGGTGGACAGCCATGTCTTAGTAGGTTTGTAGTTGTACCATACTCTCCATTTTTGGATGATGGATTGAACAATGCTCCATGAGATGTTCAAAGCTTGGGATATTTTTTTATAACCTACCCCTGCTTTAAACTTCTCCACAACTTTATCCCTGGCCTGTCTGGTGTGTTCCTTTGCCTTCGTGATGCTGTTTGTTCACTAAGGTTTTCTAACAAACCTCTAAGCCCTTGTACACATGGTCGGACATTCCGATGGACAATGTCCGATAGGACCGTGTTGTCGGATAATCCGACAGTGTGTGGGCTCCTTCGGACTGTTTCCGTTTGGAGTATCCGACGGACCAAGTTTTCCAGCTGGGCTATAAAATTTTCCGACAACATGATCCAATCGGACTTTGTCCGATCATGTGTAGAGAATTTCCGATTGGACAAAATGCCACGCATGCTCAGATCAAATTACTAGACCAAAGCTATTGGCTCCTAGCCTGAACGTAGTTCCGTCCTAATGAAATAACATAATCACGTTAAGTACGATCGGATTTTCTGACAACTCTGTCCGACTGTGTGTATGCAACAGTTTCGGACAAAATCCGTCGGACAAAATCCGTCAGACAAAATCCTATGGATTTGGTTGTCAGAATGTCCGACTGTGTGTACAAGGGCTTAGGGATTCACAGAACAGCTGTATTTATACTGAGACTAAATTACACACAGGTGGGCTCTATTTACTAATTAGGTGACTTCTGAAGGCAATCGGTTCCACTAGAATTTAGTTAGGGGTATCAGAGTTAGGCTGGGTTCACACTGCTGCGGGGGGAGATCCGGATGTGATTCGCACCGCAAATCACATCCGATCTCCGTAGCGATGCGAGTACAGCCATACAGATAGTATGGCTGAATTCGCAGCGCTCCCGCAGAAAACTCACACGGGACCCTTTTTTTGGTCCGCAACAGAATCGGATCGCATGGGGGTTCACACCATGCGATCCGGTTCCTGTGCGAGTCGGCAGATCGCACTGCGATATGCGGACGGATCTGGGGGTGTCATTAACATATCATTGACACTCCCAGCCGTCTGCATAGGGCAGTGTGAACTGTCGGCGGGAGTAATGCGATGCGGGAAAACGCCGTGGATTCGCGGCGTTCCCGCATCGCAGCGGTGTGAACCCGGCCTAAAGGATAAAGAGTAAATGAATGCCACACTTTTCACATATTTATTTGTAAAACATTTTGAAAACCATTTATAATTTTCCTTCAACTTCACAATTATGTGCCATTTTGTGTTGGTCTATCACATAAAATCCCAATAAAATACATTTACATTTTTGTCTGTAACATGAGAAAATGTTAAATTTCAATGGCATGAATACTTTTTCAAGGCACTGTATGTATATGGGAAGCCCAACCATATGCCAACAAAAAGTGGTCACATCTGGTAATGTCCTGACTATAAACCCCTATTCCCCTGACCTCTGTTAGTGTTTCATAACTGAATCTTTTGCTGTATTTTTGCAGCAACTGTTATGTCCGATAATAGTAAAACATATTTTCTCTCTTTAGTTGACACAAAGAGGATTATTTGCTGCTCTGTAATCTCTGAGCAGCACATCAGCAGAATCTTCTTTTCTTTGTACTGTAGCTCGAAATCTCTTTTATTACTCTTGCTGTGTCAAAGGATCTCCTCTATGTGCAACAGCAAAGTTGAGTTACAAACTAAAATTACTTGAGGGTGCCAGTGTGTTTTATTTCACAGAATGCTTTATTAAAGTTAAAGTGGTTCTTTACCCTGTTTGAAAATCATCAGCGGGTACAAATACTGTAGCTGTGGACTTTTTAAAAAATATACCCACCTGTCGAAGGATACAGTGCTGTCCTCACCCAAACCGGCTCCTCACCAGGTCTTCTGCCCCCCAGTGCTAGGATGTTTACTGTGGGCAGCCAGTTGTGTTTGCCTTGCTGCTGTGGATGGGTCCTGTGAAATGCCCAAAAAGGGTGCTGGCAGGGTGTGGGTGTAGGCGGGGGTATGGGCGTCGTAGAACATCGGGTGGAATGTACCATGGCAATCCAACTGGAATTGGGATTGAGTACCTATCAGTTACCCCTCACTCCCCCCCAAAAAAGTGCCAAAAATAAGAGAGGGGAGGAGGGTATAAAGTGGAACTTCCCCTTTAGGGTGAAGTTTTGCTTTAAGTTTTAATATATGGCCCCTGTATTCTATTACCTGCTGTGTGCTATAAATAGGGATAAGCCACCTGATCAACTCCTAGCAAAGGGTGTGGTGACTGGCGCTGACTCCCATGAGGCAGATAATGACAGCTTTTTGGGATCTGTGCCACCCATGGTTAAGGAATTTTACTGCTATATGTGAGTTTTGAGGGTAGCTTGATAATTTCTAGCATTTCTCACCATTTGTAGCAGATGACAGTCATCATAAGGCCCCATTCACACGGGGAGATTACTTGTGTGCTCTGTGCAGGGCCATGTTTTGTCAGCAAGGGGATGCACAGTTGTTTTGTACATCCCTGTGTCGGCAGTCATGCAAAGGAACAACTGTGAATCCCCTTGCTGGAAAAACACGGCCCTGTATGGGGCATGCAGGTAATCACCTCTGTGAATGGAGCTTAAATGGTTTCCCTCTGCCCTATATAAAAGCGTCTAAGTACAGAGAACAGCTATTTGTACTGTAGAGGAAAAGGTTGGCCAGGTTGTATTTTATCAGCTTCCTGGAATTTAGAAGACATTAGATATTAAATGAGAACTATGGAAAAGCACCAGTGGCATTCTGCATCTGAGACCCACTACTCTCAATTCTAACAGTCCAATTGCTAATCTTACAATAGAGGATATTGTTGGACTGTAGCTTGCTAGCCTTTTCAGCAAAGAAGACCCTTTTTTCCCCCTAAAACATTTTTTGGGGATATTCTGAATTTTGACTGTGACCAAGACAGTTAGTGCTAGGAGCACAACCAGTAGCTGGGAAGGCAGGGGATGGGGGAAGCATGCTGCAGGGGGTGGGGCATGCACATGTAAAGAGGTGCTCTTAGGGGGACATCTGACATAAGGGGGCACCCTGATAGGGTCACCTTATGTAAGGAGCATTCTGATGGGGAGACCTGGTTTAGGTGGGCACTAACATGCCTGACAGCATTGACTATAACAATTTAGCCTTATTTAGACCTTTGACCAATCAAGCACAATACCATTTTTATCTGACTTATTGCCACCGCTAGCAGCTGTTACTATATCTCTTTCATTTTTTATTAAATTTTTTTGCATTTATTGCCGCTGATACTTTACCTGCCGCTTGTGTTACCATCCTCTAACACCAGAATAATAGTTCTGTTTTATTGCCTATCATACCTACAGTTGATCTTGATTGAAAAGTCCCTAAAGAAAAGACTAGCAAGCAAAACCTTTTTATCTTTTTTTTTTTTGGCATCCTAATTCACAATTTGAAGGAACATTTCCAAGTCTCAGCTGTACCTTTTGTTTCAGATAGTAAATTCCTTTTGTTTTGAAAGGGCTCTGGTGTTTGAAATACCAGAGTCTGCCGGACAATCCGCCTGTGTGTGGGCTCCGGCGGACTTTTTCTTCCCAAAAGTCCAGCAGACTAAGGCCGCGTACACACGGGCGGACTGTTCGCCCAACCTTGTCCGCTGAACAGTGTTTGGGCGGACAGTCCGCTCGTGTGTGGGCTTTCAGCGGACAGTTTCAGCGGACAGTTTGACGGACAAAGTCTTTTGGAAATTCCGAAAAACTGTCCGCTGAAACTGTGTTTGAGCGAACAGTCCGCCCGTGTGTAGGCTACTTTCGAAATGAGCAAACTGTTCCCGCTTGGAGGAAAGTCTGCTCATTTCGAGCGCGTGTGAAGGTAGGCGGGGCCCGCGACGGAGACGTCGCGGGCTCCGCCGCCTGGAATGGGCTTAAAGGGGAACCCCAACGCCGAAAAAAATCGGCGTGGGGGTTCCCCCAAAGTCCACAACAGACCCTTGTCCGAGCACGCTACCCGGCCGGCCAGGAAAGGGGGGCGAGCGAGCGCGCCCCCCCTCCTGAGCCGTACCAGGCCGCGTGCCCTCAACATGGGGGGGTGCCTTGGGGAAGGGGGGCCGCGCGGCCCCCCCACCCCAAAGCACCTTGTCCCCATGTTGATGAGGACAAGGGCCTCTTCCCGACAACCCTGGCCGTTGGTTGTCGGGGTCTGCGGGCGGGGGGCTTATCGGAATCCGGGAGCCCCCTTTAAGAAGGGGGCCCCCGGATACCGGCCCCCCACCCTATGTGAATGAGTATGGGGTACAATGTACCCCTACCCATTCACCTGTGAAATAAAGTACAAAAAAAACACAACACAGGGAAAAAATATTTTATTGCACAGCTCCGGGGGTCTTCCGTCTTCGGGGGTCTTCTCGCCGGACTCCTCCGCTATCTTCGTGTAGCTCTTTTGCTAGCGGAGGAGTCCGGCTTTCTTCCTCCCCGCCGCCGGCCTCTTCTCCCGACTTCGGGGGTCTTGTCCCCCTCTTCGGTTCTTCTGCCGGGCCACCGCGCCTTCTTGTAGCTCTTTTGCAGGCGGTGGCCCGGTCTTCTGTCGCCGCTGCCTTCCGTTGTTCTGTCGCCGCCTTCCGTTCTTCTGCCGGGCCACCGCACCTTCTTGTAGCTCTTTTACAGGCGGTGGCCCGGTCTTCTGTCGCCGCTGTCGCTGTCGCCGTCGCCGCCTTCCGTTCTTCTTCTTCTTCTTGTTCTTCTTCTTCTTCTTGTTCTTCTTCTTCTTCTTCTTGTTCTTCTTCTTGTTCTTCTTCTTCTTCTCCAGGAGATGTTGACACGTCGCTCTCTCCGGCCGGAATGCCAGAGCCGTGCTGTGCGGTCACTTATATAGTGACAATGGGGCGGGGTCACATGGTATATGTCACATGGATTGGTCACATGGTGACACCGCCCCCTTACGATGTCATAGTCCCCATGTGACATCAACCCATGTGACATATACCATGTGACACCGCCCCATTGTCACTATATAAGTGACCGCACAGCGCGGCTCTGGCATTCCGGCCGGAGAGAGCGACGTGTCAACATCTCCTGGAGAAGAAGAAGAAGAACAAGAAGAAGAAGAAGAACGGAAGGCGGCGACGGCGACAGCGGCGACAGAAGACCGGGCCACTGCCTGTAAAAGAGCTACAAGAAGGCGCGGTGGCCCGGCAGAAGAACCGAAGGCGGCGACAGAAGAACGGAAGGCAGCGGCGACAGAAGACCGGGCCACCGCCTGCAAAAGAGCTATAAGAAGGCGCGGTGGCCCGGCAGAAGAACCGAAGAGGGGGACAAGACCCTCGAAGTCGGGAGAAGAGGCCGGCGGCGGGGAGGAAGAAAGCCGGACTCCTCCGCTAGCAAAAGAGCTACACGAAGATAGCGGAGGAGTCCGGCGAGAAGACCCCCGAAGACGGAAGACCCCCGGAGCTGTGCAATAAAATATTTTTTCTCGTGTGTTGTGTTTTTTTTTTTGGGTACTTTTATTTTACAGGTGAATGGGTAGGGGTACATTGTACCCCATACTCATTCACATAGGGTGGGGGGCCGGTATCCGGGGGCCCCCTTCTTAAAGGGGGCTCCCGGATTCCGATAAGCCCCCCGCCCGCAGACCCCGACAACCAACGGCCAGGGTTGTCGGGAAGAGGCCCTTGTCCTCATCAACATGGGGACAAGGTGCTTTGGGGTGGGGGGGCCGCGCGGCCCCCCCCTTACCCAAGGCACCCCCCATGTTGAGGGCACGCGGCCTGGTACGGCTCAGGAGGGGGGGCGCGCTCGCTCGCCCCCCTTTCCTGGCCGGCCGGGTAGCGTGCTCGGACAAGGGTCTGTTGTGGACTTTGGGGGGACCCCACGCCGATTTTTTTCGGCGTTGGGGTTCCCCTTTAAGTCCATTCCAGGCGGCGGAGCCCGCGACGTCTCCTTCGCGGGCCCCGCCTACCTGTACACGCGCTCGAAATGGGCGGATTTGCCTCCGCCTTACGTGGGCGAGTCCGTTCATTTCAAAAGTTGAGCGAACTGTTTGGCAAACAGTTCGCTGAAACAGTCCGCTCAAAAAGTGCCGTGTGTGGCCATGTCCGTCCATGCTAATTTTGAGCGGACTGTTTGCCGAAACTGTTTGACGAACAAAGTTGGGCGAACAGTCCGCCCGTGTGTACGCGGCCTTAGAAGTTTTGACTCAAAATTGTCTACTGGACTCGGCAGTCCGGCGGACAATCTGCCCGTCTGTGTGCTAGCCGTCGGACGTTTGAAATGAACGAACTTGCTCACACACGGAGAAAAGTCCGTTCATTTTGAACTTGGCTCCAGGCAGATGGAACTAGCGAAGAAAGTGAATGTCACCATCTCCATCGACGAGATTGACACCTCGCTAGCCCCGTCACCTGGTATGGATTTAAAAGAGAACCCCTATGCCGAAAAAATGGCATGGGGGTCCCCCCAAATTCCATAGCAGAGCAAACCCTTATCTGAGCACGCAGATTGATGAGGACAAGGGCCTCTTACCAACAACCCTGGCCATTGGTTGTCGGGGTCTGAGGGCGGGGGGCTTATCAGAATCTGGGAGCCCTCTTTAATAAGGGGGCCCTCAGATTCCGGCCCCCCACCCTATGTGAATGGGTATGGGGTATGATGTACCCCTACCTATTCACCTGGGGGAAAAAGTGTACATAAAAAAACACAGGTTTTTAAAATACTTTATTAGACAGCTCCGGGGGTCTTCCTCCGTCTTCGGGGATCTTCTCACCAGACTCCTCCGCTATCTTCTGCTCTTTTACTAGCTCTTTTACTAGCGGAGGAGCCCAGCTTTCTCCTTCGTCGGTCTTCTTCCGACTTTGAGGGTCTTGTCCCGCTCTTCGGTTCTTCTTGCCGGGCCTCCGCTTTCTTCTTCCAGCTCTTTTACTAGTGTTGGTCTGGTCTTCTGTCACTGTCAACGCTGCCTTCTGCTTCTTCTTCTCTTCTTCTTCCTTCCGATGTTGACACGACGCTCTCTCTGGCCGTAATGGCAGGGACGTGTTGTGTGGCTACTTATATAGGGACACGGGGCGAGGTCACGGGGTGATGCCACATGCCCCGCCCCTTATGATGGGACTGTGACATCATAAGGGGCATGGTCACCATGTTCGTCCCCATCCCCTTTCTTGACCGGCCAGGCTGCGTGCACGGATAAGGTTCTGCTATGGACTTTTTCGGCGTAGGGGTTCCCTTTTTAAGTCCATACCAGTTGACGGGGCTCGTGAGGTGTCAATCTCACCAATGGAGGCAGTGACATTGACCTTCTTTGCTAGTTCCATCTACCTGGAGCCACGTTCAAAATGAACGGACTTTACTCCATGTGAGGGCAAGTCCGTTCATTTCAAAAGTCTGGCGGACTCCCACCATAGTCCAGCCGCTAGTCCGCCGGAAAAGTCTGGTCGTGTGTGGGCAGGTCCGCTCATTCGTAAAGTCCAGCGGACCTCCGCTGCAAAGTCCGCCGGATAGTCTGATTGTGTGTACGCGGCATTACTGTCACATATATTCCAGTCCAGGCTATCAGTTGGCCATTGTTATACTGCTTGGGCTCAATCTTCACTTCCACTTCTCCTCTTCCTAGGACTCAATACTTGAGCTAAGTTATCAACACTGTCACATGAGGAGGAATAAAACATTAGCCCTCTGCTAGCTCTGACACCAGTTGAACAGAACTTACATTGGCTTAGAACTTGGCAATGAAAGACAGTGACATGGGAGCTTGGGAAAGGTAAGTATCAGTGGGTGTAGGGTTCAATTTTCAAGAGAACCTTCACTTTGCCCTGAATGATAAAAGTAACAGTGTCTCTTAAAAGGGTAACACACCTTGGGGCAAAATTCCTCCTCCTGCCCTCTCCATCCTACATACTCCCCACATTCCTCAATAGATATCAGCTGACAGCTCAGGTGGGTTAGCAGTCCTTTTAAGTGAGACAACAGCCACGGTGTATTACATTTCAAAGGCAGACCTTCCTCCTCAAAACAGCTCTGGTAAAGAAGGTTCTTCTTTGAAAAATTTACTACAGCAGGGCTTTTTTCAGGGGGAACTTGGTTGAACTCAGTTCCACCACTCTGGCTCAGACCCTTTTGTGCCTGTTCACCACAATCACTTGTAAACACAGAAGTCCGATTTCTGTTTTTACAAGTGACAGCAAGTAACCCCCTGAACTCTGCACTCTGTGTAATGCACTCTACTGTATGTAATGCAATCCTGGTATTTAATGCCCCTTTGAGACCCACGTAGTGAAATTTGACTGACCACACCCACTATTTGATGTGATTTGGAGGGTGTGTGTGGGTGGAGGGGTTTTGGGGGGTCGTGGTTGAGTTCCAGCACCTATTTTTTGAGAAAAAAAGCCCTGTACTACAGTATGCACTTTTGTGACAGTGACAAAGTGGTGTTGAGTTCAACAGTTGGCCCTCTGTATCCAATGTATAGAACAAATGTCAACATGAAAGCATTTTATGTTTTATGTGCTTTTTGCCAAACACCTTTGTGAATATAGGAAAGAAATGAAAGTTTTATTCAAGATATTGCATGAGGCCGGTGCGTTTCCTTTTATTTTATAGTTTCTCATAAGGATTTTCCAGTCTGGAGAGAGCTGCAAGGCTTCAGCTATCATTTTTCATTTTGCATTCTTATGGGAACATTTGAATGAATTCTGGATAAAGGTAATCTACCAGTAAAATCTTTCAACATTTGAGCACTGACAGTTATTTGTATGTTGTTTCCCTCTGTGGTCTTGAACTTTGTGTGGTTGGGATATCTCCTGGAGTACAAAGTCATACACATTGGTGTATTTATTGATTTTTCAAGATTGGACATAGAGATACGGACTATTGTTTAATGTTTTCATTTGGTTGATTTACACATTTTGTTTTTATGATTTGTTTTTCTGTCAACAGTTTATTGTATTTTCTAAAAAAAAAAAAAAAAAGTATAGGATTTTTAATTTTTTTTGCTTTCTTTAATTAAAGGTAAAAAATGTGCTTATATTGCATATTACTATTTAGTGTTATGCAAATGAAATTAAAGGTTATATTTAATAATAGTTGTGAGGTCTAGCTTAGGGGATGACCTGGGGAAAAAAATGTAATCCTTTATACTTCAATACTTCCTAATCTTTAACCACTTCAATGCAGGACATTTATACACCCTTCTTGCCCAGACCAATTTTTAGCTTTTAGTGCTCACACTTTGAATGCCAATTACTCAGTCATGCAACACTGTTTTTAATTTTTTGCAACATAAGTGAAAAACAAACAAACGCTTTTTTAAGTTTCTATGATAAAACTTTGCAAATAAGACATTTTTGTTGATAAATTTGGGCCAACATCTATACTGCTACATCTCTTTGGTAAAAATAACCCAAATGAGTGGATATTATTTAATCACTGAAAATGTTAGGGTCCATGCACACTGGAGCTCATAAACGGAAGTTTTTTGGAGTTTGAACATTTTTTTTAAAAGCCCATAAACTCCACTCTGTTATCCTATGTGTCCATGCACACATGGACGTTGTTGGACATTTATCAGCAGTGGAGTTTATGGTCTGTTTTCTAAGCACCATAAACCCGCGTTCAAGAGCACTGGAAACGTCAGACACCGGTAAAAGGTGTTAAATGAGAGTTAAGCCCCCCTCCTGAACCATACCAGGCCGCATGCCCTCAACATAGGGGTAGGTGCTTCAGGGCAGGGGGACTCTGCGCCCCTCCACCCCAAAGCACCTTGTGAGACTTTTACATAGCCTGGCCACATACAGATGGCCAACATTGAAGTAGTACCTTCAGGCATTCTAGGAGCATAATTTACACATCTAATTTCATTCCTACCTATCACATTTTTGAAGGTGCTTTAGCATTGAGACAGTGGAATTACCCACAAAATGACCCCATTTTGGAAAGCAAACACCCCAACGTATATTCTATGAGGCATGGTCTGCAGACAGGTACTCGGGTACTCTGATGGGCTGGAGACAGGTACTTGGTTACTCTGATGTACTGATGACAGGTACTTGGCTACTCTGATGGCCTTATGACAGGTACTCAGGTACTCTGATGGGCTGGTGACTGGTACTTGGGTACTCTGATGGATGGTGACAGGTACTTAGATGGGCAGTGAACTCAGATGAGGCAGTACTCAGATGAACTGTGACAGGTTCTCGGGTGCTCAGATGGACTGTCACAGGTACTCAGATGGGCTGTGACAGGTACTCAGGTACTCGGGTACTCAGATATGCTGTGACAGGTACTCGGGTACTCAGATGAACTGTGACAGGTACTCGGGTACTCAGATGAACTGTGACAGGTACTCGGGTACTCGGATGAACTGTGACAGGTACTCAGATGGGCTGTGACAGGTATTCGGGTACTCAGATGAAGTGTAACAGGTATTCGGGTACTCAGATGAACTGTGATGGGTATTCGGGTACTCGGATGCACTGTGACAGGTATTTAAGTACTTGGGTACTCAGATGGGCTGTGACAGGTATTCAGTTACTCGAGTACTCAGATGGGCTGTGACAGGTACTTACTTACTCGAGTACTCAGATGGGCTGTGACAGGCACTCAGGAACTCGGGTACTCAGATATACTGCGACAAGTACTCAGGTACTCAGATGGGCTGTGACAGGCACTCAGGTACTCAGATATACTGTGACAGGTACTTGGGTACTCAGATGGGCTGTGACAGGTACTTGGGTACTCAGATGAACTGTGACGGGTACTCAGGTAATCAGATGGGCTGTGACAGGTAATCGGGTACTTTGATGGCTGGTGACAGGTCCTCTTTATTAGGGGGGTATCGGTGTGGTTCATGTACACTGTGAGCAGTAACGAAATGTTACCGCAATCTCCTTCTCACACACGATCTGTGTGTGAGGAGGAGAACCCGGTAACATCTCGTTATCGCGGTTTGTTGACATTCTGTGACTGGCTGTGATTGGACACAGCGGGTCACGTGATAAAGAGCCAATTTCATTGGCTCTTTACTGCAATCAGATTTGGGCTGTGTCAGAGTGACAAGCCTCGTCCCCGATCGCCGCTCTCTGTGCGCCCTAGGGGCGTGCATGAGCACTGTTCACATGGGCAGTACACGTGACCAGCTGTGATTGAACACAGCCGGTCACGTGATAAAGAGACATTTTTTATTGGCTCTTTACACGGATATGGGATGGGCTGTGTCTGAGGGACACATCTCATCCCCAATCGCCTCGCTGGGGGTGCGCAGGAGCGACGAGAAACCGAGGATGTCATATGACGCCTGCCTAGGATGTGAGATCCCATCTGCGGACATCATATGACTATAGCCCAGTATTGAAGTGGTTAAGTGGTTTTAAAGCCTTAAGGTTTTTCACCTTAATGTACACTGTGCATTAAGGTGAAAATCCTTCTGTGCAGCTCCCACCCAGACCTCCCATTTTTCTTACCTGATCCCAATCGATTTAGCGATATGCAAGAGCGCAGTGGCTCCAGCCACGGTCGCTCTCTTCATTGGACAGATTGGCTATTGGCTCCTGCTGCTGTCAATCAAAAGCTGTGATGCAGGAGTAGGGGCGGGGCCAAGTCCCCCTGTCTGTGTCAATGGACACAGCAGTGGGACTTGGGAGTGAGCCCGAATGTGTGCCCCCATGAAAAACAGCTTTCCGATGAAGAGGGGCCTGGAGCGTCAGCTGGGGAATCCCAAAAGAAGAGGATCAGGGCTGCTCTGTGCAAAATCATTACACAGAGCAGGTAAATATAGGCATGTTTGTTATTTAAAAAAAAAAGACAAGGTTTTTCACCTTAATTGATGCTATGCATTAGGCCCCTTTCGCGTGGGCTTTCTGATCAGGTCCACCTGTCAGTTTTTCAGGTGGCCATGATCAGACATTCTATTCACCTCTATGGAGCGGCGGATATCAGCGGTGACATGTCTGCTGCCATTCGCCGATATCCGATCCAATCCTGTCCATGAAATCCAGACGGATGGTGATGATTCTCCATCTGTCTGGAGAATCGGATGGGATTGGATGATAATGGACAGGTGGTCCATTTTCATTCGATCTCCCCATAGAGGAAAGCGGGACAGGTCTGTTTCTGCGACGGGCGGAGACGGGCCTGTCATCCGCCTGCTCAGTGGGGATCAGTGGATCAATCCCCCGCTGAGGAAAGCAAAGTCTTTTGGGGGCGGACCGCCCGTGTGAAAGAGCCCTTAAGGTGAAAAACCTTCTGTGCTGCAGCTCCCTCCCAGACTTACTTTTTTTTTCTTCTTGCCAGTGAAGGATCTCTTTGAGGTGGAAAACGATCGATTCTCTTGCAGGTTGATATACAGATTTACGGTCCTCTCTTACGAGTGCACGCCATTCATCAGTCAGACTGTATGAAAGCACACCAGGTCAAACATCGCACGGTGCCATCGTTGTGTACTGACATCCCTGTTGACGCGTTTCACCGACCAATTGCCGTCGGTTTCCTCAGAGGCTCGGTAAATCGGTATATCAACCTGCAAGAGAACTGATCGTTTTCCACCTCAAAGAGATCCTTCACTGGCTGGAAGCAAACATATGAAGGATTGGATAGCTTGCAAAATAGCCACCTTTGTACCGAGGTATTGGGGTAGAGGAATGCAAAGGGATGGATGTATGATCCAGCAAGGATGATGAGAACATTCTGAGAAATTAACCGCTTCCTTTCTAAATAATATATTCCCAATGCTTAGTACTCATCCAACTATGGACTGTATATAAGCTAATGATAATGCTAACGTGCATATTTAACCACTTCCCGACCGGCGCACGCCGATGTACGTCGGCAGAATGGCACGGGCAGGCATATTGGCGTACAAGTACGTCCATTTCTATATGCCGCCATGCCATCGCGAGCGCGCCACAGGTCGGGACCCCCGTGACTCCGGTCGTGTGTCCCGCGGACTCAATCTCCGTGGGGATGCCCGAGATTGTCTCACGGGGAGGCTGAACGGGGAGATGCCGTTGTAAACAGCATCTCCCTGTTCTGCCTAGCAACAAGTGACACTGATCTCTGCTCCATGTGATTGGAGCAGAGATCAGTGTTCACTAACACAAAGCCCAGCCCCCCACAGTTAGTAACACGCCCCTAGGAACACTTTACCCCTACACTGCCCCCTGGTTAACCCCTTCACTGCCAGTGTCATTTACACAGGAATCAGTGCATTTGTATAGCAGTGATTGCTGTATAAATGACAATGGTCCCAAAAATCTGTCAAACATGTCCGATGTGTCCGCCATAATGTCGCAGTCACAATAAAAATCGCTGATTGCCGCCATTACTAGTAAAAACATTTTTTTATAAAAATGCCATAAAACTATCCCCTATTTTGTAAACGCTATAACTTTTCCGCAAACCAATCAATAAGCGCTTATTGCGATTTTTTTTTTTACCAAAAATATGTAGAAGAATATGTATAGGCCTAAACTGAGGGAAATTTTTTTATATATATATTTTTGGGGGATATTTATTATAACAAAAAGTAAAAAATAATGCGTTTTTTTCCAAATTGTTGCTCTATTTTTTGTTTATAGTGCAAAAAATTTAAACTGCAGAGGTGATCAAATGCCACCAAAAGAAATCTCTATTTGTGGGGAAAAAAGGACGTCAATTTTGGTTGGGAGCCCTGATGGGTTTACTTCCTCTTTCATTCCCTGCAAAGGTAAAGCATAATGGACTACTATGCATCGCAAAATAGTCCATTATGTGTCACTTACCTGACACAGGAGCCAGCAAAGTCACCGCTGTCCCCTGTAGTCTGGCGCATCCATCTTCTCGGTGGGTCTCGCTGCTCCGCCACTGTCATTTGGCGAAGCCGCAATGACGTCACTCCCGCGCATGTGCACGGGAGCCGCCACTCACGGCATATCAGCGTTGACCGTGGCGCGCTCAGTGAGCCGTAGACAGCGGTGCCCGTCTTTCGGCAAATATCTCCTAAACCGTGTAGGTTAAGAATTATTTCTTGGACCTACAGGTAAGCCTTAATCTAGGCTTACCTGTAGGTCAAAGTTGGTTGTAAGGGTTTAAGGCTGTATGCCTATGAAATATACCATCAGTAACACACACCTGGTCAACTAACCATTCACCCACCCAAATACGCCAGGAGCATTATATCTAATTAATTATTTGAACTTAATAAAGTTCCCGTATGGATATTATCCGTGCATAGGACTAATATTAAGAAGATAATTTATGGCAATTGTGGTGTGTATGTGATGGATGTAGTCGCGGCGCCGTTTGGTTGTTTCTAATAGGTGTGACAACGTTGTCACATTTTTTTAATGAGTCTGTATTTAAAAACTCCCTTTTTGTTTTGGTGCTGTACTAATTTACGTAATTGGTTGTTTTGTTATAATTAAAATTTAATTTTTTTTTGCATTTACGTATGTGTTCTATGGTGACTTCTTTTGGAGAATTCTGTTTCTCCTAGTTTTTTTCTTTAATATTTTTAATAGTCAAATACTTTGCATATTACGACAAGTAATCAGAATGAAGAAATAAAACAAACCTACTATAAACGTGTCACCGCTTACCTTGCTCAATTGGATTGTTCACCATGCAATTTCATAGAGATCTTTTATTTATAAAATGGTGGCATGCGCCATAACAGGGGTCTGCAAACTATGGCCCTCCAGTTGTTCAGGAACTACAAATCCCATCATGCCTAGTCATGACTGTGAACCTCAGAGTTTTACAATGCCTCATGGGACGTGTAGTCCCACAACAGCTGGACGGCCATAGTTTAGAGATTCCTGCTCTATACCATGGCTCTAGAAAGTAAGTTCCAGCAGAAGAGCAGAGGGGAGTAAAAGCATAAAACAAAAATAATAGCGGAGCAGGTTGTACACAAATAAAACTGTTTTGTCAGGTCTAACATTTCAGTGACAATGTGTACACTAAATTCCGGCTTTATACAAAGATTTACATGGATATATTTCTACACCGCTCTGCTGATGAATATTTTTGCAATAAAAGTCATCTGCCTCCTTGCCCACATGATTCATTGATTCCACTTCACTAACTCATGTTTTGGCTTTTAGAGAAGCAGTATTCCAAATGCATCCAGAGTGTTCCGACTATAAGAAACTACTGATGACTTACAGCTGAAAAGAGAGACTTGCATTTTACTCGCTTTTTAATATGGAGTACAGTTCAGATGTTGGCAGGTCCTCTGCCATTAGAGATTTAGTTAATTGCTGTTTTATATAATATCATGTTTAGATGTTAGTGTTTCTGGACTCATATTGCATAAAGGCACATTCCACCTACAGCTGAAGCTTCACCTTTGAAAGAGGACATACAGTGCCTTGAAAAAGTATTCATACCCCTTAAAATTTTCCACATTTAGTGATATTACTACCAAAAACATAAAAAAAAATTGATTGGGATTGTATGTGATAGATCAACCCAAAGTAGAAGGAAAATGATAAACGTTTTTGAATTTCTTTTTGTGAATAAATATCTGAAAAGTGTGGCGTGCATTTGTATTTAGCTGCCATTACTCTGATACCAATAACTAATATCTAGTGGAGCCAATTGCCTTCAGAAGTCAATAGTGTCCACCTGTGTGTAAATTAATCTCAGTATAAATACAGCTGTTCTGTGAAGCCCTTCAAGATTTGTTAATAAACCTTAGTGACCAAACAGCATAATGAAGGCCAAGGAACACACCATGCAGGTCAGGGATAAAGTTGTGGAGAACTTTAAAGCAGGGTCCGGTTATAAAAAAAATATCCCAAGCTATGAAAATCTCATGAAGCACTGTTCATTCCATCATCCGAAAATGAAAAGAGTATGGCACAACTGCAAACCTACCAAGACATGACTGTCCACCTAAACTGATAGGCTAGGCAAGGAGAGCACTCTGGAGAAGCTGCAGAGATCCACAGCTCAGGTGGGAAAGTCTATTGACAGGACAACTATTAGTTGTGCACTCCACAAATCTGGACTTTATGGAAGAGTGGCAAGAAGAAAGCCATTGTTGAAAAAGCCATAAGAAGTCCTGTTTGCAGTACCATATGGGGGATACAGCAAACATGTGGAAGAAGGTGCTCTGGTCAAATGAGACCAAAATTGAAAAACGAATACCCCGTACACACGATCGGACTATCTGACGGACTTAGAAAGAAGTTTTGACTCAAAATTGTCTGGCAGACAATCCGCCCGTCTGTGTGCTAGTCCGCTGGACTTTTGAAATTAACGGACTTGCCCACACACGGAGAAAAGTCCGTTCATTTTGAACGCAGCTCCAGGTAGACGGGACTAGCGAAGGAAGTCAATGTTGCCACCTCCATTGGCGAGATTGTCACGTTGCTAACACCGTTACCTGGTATAAACTTAAAGAGGAAGCCGTACACAGAAAAAACGGCGTGGGGGTCCCCCCAGAGTCCATATCAGACCCTTATCCGAGCCCGCAGCCCAGCTGGTCAGGAAAGGGGGTGGGGACGAGCGAGCATACCAGGCCACATGCCCTCAACATGGGGGGGTGCTTTGGGGAAGGGGGCCCCTTCTGTCTTGGGGGGTCTTCTTGCTGGACTCCTCCGCTATCTTCTGCTAGCTTTTACTAGCCGGAGGAGCCCGACTTTCTTCTTGGTCGTCGCCGCTGTCGGGGGTCTTCTTCCGACTTCGGGGTCTTGTCCTGCTCTTTGGTGGTCTTGTCCCCCTCTTAGGTTCTTCTACCGGGCCTCCGCTATATGGCCATATGGGCTATGGGATATGTGTATTCATTTTTATTTACTAGTAATGGCAGCAATCAGTGACTTATAGCGGGACTGCAATATTTTTGGGGACCAGTGACACTAATACAGTAATCAGTGCTAAAAATATGCACTGTCACATCATTGGCAATCGAAGGGTTAACTGTATGCCTAGCCAGTGTTTTATTACAGTGTGGGAGGTGCAAAAGGGGAAGGCATGGATCCATGTCCCTGCTTTGCAGAGACACAGGATCCATGCCTTCCCTCCTGATAGAACGGCAGTCTGCCTTGTTTACATAGGCAGACCACCGTTTTGTGTCTCTGCAGGATAATAAGCGGACACACACACAGGTCCCTGTTCTGCCTCTCATGCCCGCGATAGCTCATGGTCGGCGGTCATTGCGAGCAGGCACTTGCCTGCGCCTGCTATCCTTCTTAAAGGGACCAACGTATAGCTACGACGGTTCGCGGGAACGTGCCAACCTGCCGCAGTATAGTGACGGTCTCTGGTCAGCAAGTGGTAAAGGTGATTGTGGTGTGAAACTTAAAAAAATTCCCTCACGTTTTAAAAATTAAAATCTTCTCCCCCTCTTCGGGAGTCTTGTCCCCCTCTTCCGTTCTTCTTGCCGGGCCTCCGCGCCTTCTTCCAACTCTTTTACAAGCGGTGGCCCGGTCTTCTATCGCCGCTGCCTTCTCTTCTTCTTGTTCTTCTTCCTTGAGATGTTGACTCAACGCTCTCTCTGGCCGCAATGACAGGGACGCGGCGTGCGGCGACTTATATAGGGACATCGCCAGTCCCAGAGGATGCTGGAACTCTGACATCATAATGGGTGGGGACATCACCCGGTGACCCCGCCCATTGTCCCTATATTAGTTGCCGCGCAAAATGTCCCTGTCATTACGGCCAGAGAAAGCGACGAGTCAACATCTCAAGAACAAGAAGAGAAGAACAGAAGGCGGTGAAGACAGTGGCGACAGCGGCGACAGAAGACCGGGCCACCGCCAGTAAAAGAGCTGGAAGATGGAGTGGAGGCCCGGCAGGAAGAACCGAAGAGGGGGACAAGACCCCCAAAGTCGGAAGAAGACCCCCGGGCGGCGGCAAAGAAGAAAGTCGGGGTCCTCCGCTAGTAAAAGAGCTAGCAGAAGATAGCGGAGGAGTCCGGCGAGAAGACCCCCCAAGACGGAAGAAGACCCCCGGAGCTGTAAAATAAATTATTTTTAACCCTTGTGTGTTGTGTTTTATTTTTTTTTCACAGGTGAATGGGTAGGGATACATTGTACCCCATACTCATTCACATAGGGTGGTATCTGGGGGGGCCCCCTTATTAAAGGGGGCTCCCGGATTCCGATAAGAAATGTATATCCAGCAGACCCTGACAACCAATGGCCAAGGTTGTCGGGAAGAGGCCCTTGTCCTCATCAACATCAACAAAGCAACCCCCCATGTTGAGGGCACGTGGCCTGTTACGGCTCAGGAGGGGGGGCGCTCGCTCATCCCCATCCCCTTTCCTGACCGGCTGGGCTGCGTGCTCGGATAAGAGTCTTATATCGGCCTTGGGGGGGACCCCCACACCGTTTTTTCGTCATAGGGCTTCCCCTTTAAGTCCATACCAGGTGAAGGTGGCGACATTGACTTCCTTCGCTAGTCCCGGCTACCTGGAGCCGCGTTCAAAATGAAAGAAATTTCCTCCGTGTGTGGGCAAGTCCGTTCATTTCAAAAGTATAGCGGATAGTCCAGTGGACATAGTCTGCCGGAAAAGTCCGGTGTGTGGGCAAGTCCGCTCGTTCAGAAAGTTGGCGGACTTTCTGCCGGTATGTCCGCCAGACTAACTCCGCTGTATAGTCTGATCTTGTGTACGCGGCATAAGTGTAGCAATATGGTTACATTTAATTGAGGTACAACATTTAGCAACTCACATGAATGATGATTAAAAGAGGCACATCTAAGAATGCAGGCATCTGGGGTAAAGCTGTCCATATAGACCATCTCCCAACACTTTGCACTTTGAGCTTTTTAAACAAAATATCTGACTAAAAGAGCAATATTCCAATTGCAGTTATCCACACCAACCAGACTACTGGTACCCAACCAGCCACCTTTGGCACGTTTTGTGTGGCCCTGAGGGCCCCTGCAAACACTAATCTAGATTTCCCTATTTCCATGTTTTAGCAGTAATTTCTAGCAGTCTAATGTACTATGTATCCAGTTCCTGAAGCATGTCTGCAACATGTTTGCAGTCTTTGGTCATCTCCTGTCGGGACTCTACAGGTCATAGGAACGCATAAATAGCTGCAGATGGACACCGGTGGCAAGAAAAGTGTAGGTAGCGCTATACAAGTCATTCATTCATTCATTCATTCATGACCTCAGTACTGAGAATTTTGTGTTGAGGTCTCTGACTATTTCTATAGAACCCACAGCAAACAGCCAGAAGCAATAAGCGCAGGGCGGACATGACGGGGTTAACAGTAAGGATAGAAGAAAGACAAAAGGGGAAGTGCTAGGGTGCCTAGGGGGAGGGGTTAAGAAAAGTTATTATAATCTCCTGGGGCATGCTGGGAGTTAACAGAAGACAGAGGAAAAAGTTGCAGCATGGACCCTGTGGAGAGGATGTTGGCCCAGCTGAGGGAGCAGGCGGCGGTCCGGGCTGAGGACTGGCTATTGCATTCCCTGGGGGACTTAATTACATAGCCTGAGCAGGGTGATGGACTTAGTGCTCTGTCCGTTGGAGCCCAACAAGTTCCGGCTTATTCACCACCTTTCCTTCCCGAAGGGTGGGTCGGTTAATGATGGGATAGACACCAGGAGGCTTGCTCAGTGTCATACACTTCGCTTGATGGGGCGGTATATTGGGTGCGCAGATATGGTAAAGGGGCGTTATTGGCCAAGGCGGACGTGGAATCGGCCTTTAGTTTGTTGCCGGTGCACCCGGATAGTTTTCGCTTTTTGAGGTGTCATTGGGAGGATGATTTTTACATTGACCAATGCTTGCCAATGGGTTGTTCAATATCGGGTGCGTTATTTGAACAATTTAGCTCTTTTGTTGAATGGGTGGTTAGGGATGTGTTGGGAGTGAATTTGATAATTCACTACCTCGATGATTTTGGGCCTGCGGCTTCTAAGATTTGTGCGATATTGTTGGCGAGGCTGCAGCATATTGCACAGAAATTTGGCATTCCTTTGGCACCAGAAAAAACTGAGGGACCTCGAACGATCATCATATTTCTGGGCATTGTTCCGGATTCTGAGACCACGGAATGTAGGTTACCAGAAGACAAAACTGGTTGACTTGCGGCAGGAGATAGCAGGTTTGCTGGGGGTTCGAAAAGTTCAGTTGCCGAGGTTGCAATCGGTTTGGGAAAACTTAATTTTGCCTGACGTATTTTGCCGATGGGGCGAGTTTAACACCCGCAGGTTGGCTGCTAGCACGGCAGAAATCAGATCTCCGACTCATTTTGTGCATCTGGTAAAATCGCATAAGGAGGACCTGAAGGTTTGGCAGACCTTCTTGGAGTCCTTTAATGGTAGGGCGATGTGGATGTCGTGACCAGTAGTGATGGACGAACTTCCGACGGGACGTTTCGCGAACGCGAAACGCGAACGGGCACAAACGTTCGCGAAAACGACCGTTCGCCGCGGGCTCCATTGACTTCAATGGGAGGCGAATTTCGCAAACCTTTAGGTCGAATTTGCGGCCACGGGGTAATTATTAGGGGGTAGCACGTAGTCCCACCACCTGGACAATAGCATAATACATGTATGAGGTGAATTTGGGATCGATAACTACAAGCATTTTTTTTTTATTTGGGAAATTGTTCTGACAATTCAGGACTATGGAGCTAATGAAGGCAATGGAGGAGAGGGAAGGTCAGGGACCAGGGTAGGCAAACAAGAGGGTGCAGGAGATACAGAGCACTGACAGCAGCACCGTAATACAGAGCACTGACATCAGCACCGTGACATACAGCGCTGACAGCAGCTCCGTGACATACAGCGCTGACAGCAGCTCCGTGACATACAGCGCTGACAGCAGCTCCGTGACATACAGCGCTGACAGCAGCTCCGTGACATACAGCGCTGACAGCAGCTCCGTGACATACAGCGCTGACAGCAGCACCGTGACATACAGCGCTGACAGCAGCTCCGTGACATACAGCGCTGACAGCAGCTCCGTGACATACAGCGCTGACAGCAGCTCCGTGACATACAGCACTGACAGCAGCTCCGTGACATACAGCGCTGACAGCAGCTCCGTGACATACAGCGCTGACAGCAGCACCGTGACATACAGCGCTGACAGCAGCTCCGTGACATACAGCGCTGACAGCAGCTCCGTGACATACAGCGCTGACAGCAGCTCCGTGACATACAGCACTGACAGCAGCTCCGTGACATACAGCGCTGACAGCAGCTCCGTGACATACAGCGCTGACAGCAGCACCGTGACATACAGCGCTGACAGCAGCTCCGTGACATACAGCGCTGACAGCAGCTCCGTGACATACAGCGCTGACAGCAGCTCCGTGACATACAGCGCTGACAGCAGCACCGTAAGCAGCCCCAGGAGGAAGTCAGCACAGCACAGGGATGGTGTGATCCCCTCATAATAAGAACCCCCAGGAGGAAGTCAGCACAGCACAGGGATGGTGGGAGCCCCTCATAATAAGAACCCCCAGGAGGAAGTCAGCACAGCACAGGGATGGTGGGAGCCCCTCATAATAAGAACACCCAGGAGGAAGTCAGCACAGCACAGGGATGGTGGGAACCCCTCATAATAAGCAGCCCCAGTAGAAATATGACACCGCTCAACCTCTTCAAAGAGGAGGGTAGGGGCATATAGTACGGTGTGCTTTTTTGGGTCAGGGAAGTGAGCCAAATGAATTAAGAAGGTCTGTGTGCTTGATTCCAAAAATTGTTTATAGACATATACATGGTCTACTGATCACATGTGTTGAATTCCTCCGAGATCCATGCCTCATTCATTTTTAGAAATGTGAGGTAGTTAACACTGTCGTGAGCTAGGCGAGTACGCTTATCGGTCACAATCCCCCCTGCTGCGCTGAACGTCCTTTCGGACAGGACACTGGATGAGGGGCAAGCCAACAGTTCGATTGCAAATTGGGCAAGCTCTGGCCAGAGGTCAAGCCTGCCCACCCAGTAGTCTAGGGGTTCATCACTCCTCAGAGCGTCCACATCGGCCGTTAACCCAATGTAGTCGGACACCTGACGGTCTAGGCGTTCCCTGATGCTGGATCCGGATGACACCTGTCGATGGGTCGGCTGAAAGAATGACCTCATATCCGAAGTCACCAACACATCTTCAAACCGGCCTCTTCTTGCAGGCGCTGTTGGATTGGTACCCGCAAATCCTTCTCTGGGAGTGGGAATTGCTCCTCTGCCAGCGCACGCAAAAGCAGAATGCAGCATTTCTCGAAGCAAGGCCTGGAAGTGCTGCATTCTGACAGCCCTCTGCGACGGCGGTAACATTTCCGCCATTTTGTGTTTGTACCGGGGATCTAAGTACGTTGCCACCCAGTACTGGTCCTTGACCCTCATGCTTTTTATACGGGGGTCCCTATTAAAACACTGGAGCATGAAGGCCCCCATTTGCACTCAAGCGGAAGGTATGTGGTGGTGGTGGTGTTGTTGGTGGTAGTGTCTTTGGGGGTGCACATAGCAGAGAGTGAAGAAGAGGGTGCAGATCGAGAGGATGAGGAGGGTGCAGAAGAATAAGGCTGAGTGAGCCACTCAACCAAGTCTGGTGCGTCCTTTAAAGTAATTGAACGCACCTTCTGCAACTTCCCACTTTGGCTCAAGGCTGTTGCTCCTGCCCTACCCCTACCACCCCTGCGGAAGGGCCTGCCTCTTCCTCTGCCTGTCATTTTTTAAATCACCCTGTGACAAAACTCTTAGTCCCTATACCGCTGAAGGACTGCTGCAGTATAGGGCAGCGGTCAGCAGTAGTGCACGTCAACCCTATGTATTGTGGACCGATAGCGGTCCTTACAGAACAGCAGACTGTACTGCACTCAGGCCTATGTACCGTAGCACCCTATACCAAGTTACCAGTCCTTATAAGAACTTTTGTGGACCAAGCAGGTTGTGTGTTAGTGATTAGCAGACTGTACGTCAGTCCCTATACCAATGAAGGACTGCTGCAGTATAGGGCAGCGGTCAGCAGTAGTGCACGTCAACCCTATGTATTGTGGACCGATAGCGGTCCTTACAGAACAGCAGACTGTACTGCACTCAGGCCTATGTACCGTAGCACCCTATACCAAGTTACCAGTCCTTATAAGAACTTTTGTGGACCAAGCAGGTTGTGTGTTAGTGTTTAGCAGACTGTGCGTCAGTCCCTATACCGCTGAAGGACTGCTGCAGTATAGGGCAGCGGTCAGCAGTAGTGCACGGCAACCCTATGTATTGTGGACCGATAGCGGTCCTTACAGAACAGCAGACTGTAACGCACTCAGGCCTATGTACCGTAGCACCCTATACCAAGTTACCAGTCCTTATAAGAACTTTTGTGGACCAAGCAGGTTGTGTGTTAGTGATTAGCAGACTGTACGTCAGTCCCTATACCAATGAAGGACTGCTGCAGTATAGGGCAGCGGTCAGCAGTAGTGCACGGCAACCCTATGTATTGTGGACCGATAGCGGTCCTTACAGAACAGCAGACTGTAACGCACTCAGGCCTATGTACCGTAGCACCCTATACCAAGTTACCAGTCCTTATAAGAACTTTTGTGGACCAAGCAGGTTGTGTGTTAGTGATTAGCAGACTGTACGTCAGTCCCTATACCAATGAAGGACTGCTGCAGTATAGGGCAGCGGTCAGCAGTAGTGCACGGCAACCCTATGTATTGTGGACCGATAGCGGTCCTTACAGAACAGCAGACTGTAACGCACTCAGGCCTATGTACCGTAGCACCCTATACCAAGTTACCAGTCCTTATAAGAACTTTTGTGGACCAAGCAGGTTGTGTGTTAGTGATTAGCAGACTGTACGTCAGTCCCTATACCAATGAAGGACTGCTGCAGTATAGGGCAGCGGTCAGCAGTAGTGCACGGCAACCCTATGTATTGTGGACCGATAGCGGTCCTTACAGAACAGCAGACTGTAACGCACTCAGGCCTATGTACCGTAGCACCCTATACCAAGTTACCAGTCCTTATAAGAACTTTTGTGGACCAAGCAGGTTGTGTGTTAGTGATTAGCAGACTGTACGTCAGTCCCTATACCAATGAAGGACTGCTGCAGTATAGGGCAGCGGTCAGCAGTAGTGCACGGCAACCCTATGTATTGTGGACCGATAGCGGTCCTTACAGAACAGCAGACTGTACTGCACTCAGGCCTATGTACCGTAGCACCCTATACCAAGTTACCAGTCCTTATAAGAACTTTTGTGGACCAAGCAGGTTGTGTGTTAGTGTTTAGCAGACTGTGCGTCAGTCCCTATACCGCTGAAGGACTGCTGCAGTATAGGGCAGCGGTCAGCAGTAGTGCACGGCAACCCTATGTATTGTGGACCGATAGCGGTCCTTACAGAACAGCAGACTGTAACGCACTCAGGCCTATGTACCGTAGCACCCTATACCAAGTTACCAGTCCTTATAAGAACTTTTGTGGACCAAGCAGGTTGTGTGTTAGTGATTAGCAGACTGTACGTCAGTCCCTATACCAATGAAGGACTGCTGCAGTATAGGGCAGCGGTCAGCAGTAGTGCACGGCAACCCTATGTATTGTGGACCGATAGCGGTCCTTACAGAACAGCAGACTGTAACGCACTCAGGCCTATGTACCGTAGCACCCTATACCAAGTTACCAGTCCTTATAAGAACTTTTGTGGACCAAGCAGGTTGTGTATTAGTGTTTAGCAGACTGTGCGTCAGTCCCTATACCGCTGAAGGACTGCTGCAGTATAGGGCAGCGGTCAGCAGTAGTGCACGGCAACCCTATGTATTGTGGACCGATAGCAGTCCTTACAGAACAGCAGACTGTACTGCACTCAGGCCTATGTACCGTAGCACCCTATACCAAGTTACCAGTCCTTATAAGAACTTTTGTGGACCAAGCAGGTTGTGTGTTAGTGTTTAGCAGACTGTGCGTCAGTCCCTATACCGCTGAAGGACTGCTGCAGTATAGGGCAGCGGTCAGCAGTAGTGCACGTCAACCCTATGTATTGTGGACCGATAGCGGTCCTTACAGAACAGCAGACTGTAACGCACTCAGGCCTATGTACCGTAGCACCCTATACCAAGTTACCAGTCCTTATAAGAACTTTTGTGGACCAAGCAGGTTGTGTATTAGTGTTTAGCAGACTGTGCGTCAGTCCCTATACCGCTGAAGGACTGCTGCAGTATAGGGCAGCGGTCAGCAGTAGTGCACGGCAACCCTATCTATTGTGGACCGATAGCGGTCCTTACAGAACAGCAGACTGTACCGCACCCAAGCCTATGTACCGTAGCACCCTAGACAGACCAAGTTACCAGTCCTTATAAGAACTTTTGTGGAACAAGTGAGTTGTGAATGATTAGCAGACTGCAGCAGAAGGGCAGCAGTCAAGTATAATATTCTTTCTATATTTGGAAGAAAGAATATTATACGTGTACAAGCCTATTACCGTACCACTGATACCAGTCCTGAAAAGAACCTTTGTGGAACTAATAGTAACAGCAAGTCTTTAAAATTATCCTCACTGCCTGACACACTGCTTCCTGCCTGTCCCTATACAAATTGGCAAAAAAGAGTAGGCTGGAACGATTAGCTGGAACAGCTCTTTTGTGGACCTGATAGTAACAGCTAATGATGATGATGATGATGATGATGAAGAAAGACTAATCTGGCTGAGCTGTCCCTAAAATAGCAGCATACAGCGCTCTGTCCCTTTATCTAAACTGACAAAAGAAACTCAGGCTGCTGACCTAACACCTATACCAGTCCTGAAAAGAACTTTTGTGTACCAAATAGCTAGCGTTTTCTCTGTCCCTACTCCACACAGGATCCTTTCCCTACAGTGACAGAAGAAAGAATGTAAAATGGCCACCGGATCGGGTGTATTTATAGGTTAGGGGGAATGTCCAAGTGTCCATGAGCTGTCATGTCTCAATTGGTTGTCCTGTAACACATGATAAACGTGTCACGAAAGGTTAAAGTTCTTGTATACATTAAACACGTAAGTCCGCCGGGGCGAACGACGGAAAAAGGCGTTCGAACCCGCGGACGGCGAAAGTCGGAAATTCGCCGCGAAACGACCGCCGGGCGAACCGTTCGGCCATCACTAGTGACCAGTCAGCAACTTTGACCTGGAACTGTTCACCGATGCGGCCGGTACCTTTGGATTTGGGGTGTTTTTCCAGGGACAATGGAGCACGGGTCCTTGGCCGCAATCCTGGGTGGCAGTGGGATACACAAAGAATCTGGTTCTGCTGGAGCTGTTTCCGGTAGTACTGGCAGTTGAACTGTGGGGCGCAACGTTCAGGGATCTGGAGGTGCTTTTCCATGGGGACAACATGGGGGTGGTGCAGGTCATTAATAGCAATACGGCTTCTTCCCCCACCAGTCATCAGGTCATCAGGTTGTTGCGTCAACTGGTATTGCTCTGCCTGCAACTGAATGTTTTCATTCATGCGGTGCACCTCCCGGGCGTGGAGAACGTAGTGGCGGATGCGCTGTCCAGGTTCAGGTGGGGTAGGTTCCCGGGAGTTAGTGCCGGAGGCTTAGCAGTTTGGGACGCCTTGCCCTGCATGGTTGTGGGACATAGCTTTGGACACACCGCCAGAAAGAGGAGAGGGTCGTTGAGAGTGGCGGGGTGGTTTAGTAGCTGGCACAGAGGGGGTGGTAGCGGTTAGGCATTGTACCACAGTGCCGGATATGGGTCAGCAGAGTGAAGGAGGTTGTAGTATGGAAGACGGATAAGAACACGAGTGTACGTGGTCATTTTCACAAGCATGGTGGTGGGGTTACAAGTGGGGGGGGGACTGGTCGGATGGGGGGCGTACATGCATGGCAGTAGTGCACAAGGTTGTGGGCTTTTTGACCGGGTAGGTTTCTTTTCTCCTTTTTGATGTTGTTTAAGTGGTCAAGTGCCTAGTTGGCTAGTGCTAACATGTTTTTCCCTTTGGGGTTTGGTGGATAATAAAAACAAAATATATATATTTTTATAGTTTATTATGAATCGTTAACTAAATTTTCCTAGACTGGGATGTGTTACAGCAAATATCAGGTTTTGAGGTTGGGTCGGGTTGTTTCATGGCCTGGGGATAATTGGTAAAATTTTAGGGGCTCTGCCGAGTGGCTGGGTTGGCATTGGATGAGGTGAGTGTTTATTTTGTTTTCTTTAATGATAATGTACTGGTGGAATACGATGATCATGGATGGTTTCTGTTTTTCTTCTACTTTCAGGTACAGCAAAGGGATTAGTCTGGATAATGGGCCATTCCTATGTGTGCTGGGGTGCACGGAGGGTTGATGCTAGAAGGGGAGGCAGGCAGTTTTTTCAAAGAGGGAGGTTTGTATTAAGTGGTTCAGTTTCCCAGGAATGTTATGGGGCAGATTGGTGGGGGAGGTACATCATTTTGTGCAGAGAGATAGGCCGCTGGATGTGTTATGCCCCGTACACACGAGCGGACTTTTCGACATCCAAACTCCGACGGACTGAGTCCGGCGGACTATCCGATCGTGTGTGGGCTGCAACGGACTTTAGCGAAGCTAAAGTCTGACGGACTTTAGAAATGAAGCATGCTTTAAATTTTCCCGACGGAACTCCGCCGGACCCGGTCCCCTTTGAAAAATCCGCTCGTGTGTGTGCTACTCCGACGGACTAAAACCGACGCTAGGGCAGCTATTGGCTACTGTCTAGGAACTTCCTACGTCGAATCCAGTCGTACGTCATCACGTTCGACTCCGTCGGAGTTTGGTGTGATGGTGTGTGGTCAAGTCCGTTCGGTCGAAAAGTCCGCCAGAACTCCGTCGGAACTCCGGCAGAACTCCTTTGGAGGTCTGTCAGACTTAATCCCTCTCGTGTGTACGGGGCATTAGTCATCCACACGGGCGGTAATGACCTGGGCAATAGAACTATGATTGACCTTATACACGACATTAAGTTCGAAGTGTGGCGTCTAAGCATGGTTATAGTGTGGTCGGACATGGTGGCCCGCACCACGTGGTGGATGGCCAGGTCTGTGGTAGGGGTGAATAGGGCGAGGAGAAAGGAATAGGGCAGTCAGCAACTTCATGGTCCGCAACAGAGGTTTGGCCATTAGGCACTTGGAGCTCGAGCTTGAGACTTGGAGGTACCTGAGAGGGAACGGAGTTCACTTGAATGACGTGGGCATCGATTTGTGGACTCTGGGGATACAGGATGGCATTGAACGAGCACTTCGGGTGTGGAGGGGCAATCTGGAGTAAGTGGGTTACTTCCTCAAAGGGTGGCGGGTGTTGGTCTGTGCAGGCGAAAGAGATATGGCAGAAAATGGTTCAGGAACTATCGCTGGATGGGCTCCTGATGGTGGTTTCCGGATAACTGAGGTTAGACGGAAAGTGTTATGGGGCACTGAGGCCAGCGTTTGTCTTTGAGCCTGCTTGTCGGCTTGAGGCCTATTATTACGCTTGGAGAGGAACCGCACTGTCAAGTTGGTTATGGTTTCAGAAGTTTTGTAATAATTGCCTGCACAGACCAATGCCACATAGTGGTTGCTATTCAGAAGTTTTATATTTTTATAATTTTATATTTTGATAGTTCATATTTTATTAGAGTTTTTTCTATTGGAATTTATTTGTTTATTTGTTTAAATAAAGTAGGCTGCTACGGCCTTTGTTACTCCAACCAGTGTGGTTTCAAGTTAATGGGGTATAAGGTAAGGTTGGGGTCTGGAAGCATCATAATCTGTTATACAACAGTCATGTACCATGCCTGCAGTCTCTGAACATCTCCTGTACTATGTCCACTGTCTCTGACCATTCAGTGTATTAATCAGAATAAAGTATTATGATTTTGATATCCACAGTCTCTGACCATCTCTTGTATCCTGTACAAAGTCTGTGACCATCTCTTTTATCCTTTCTGCAGCCCTTGACTATCTCCTGTAGTATATCTACAGTCTCTGACCATCTCTTGCATCATCCCATGGTCTTTGACTATATCTTGACATTCACTGAATTTGTCAAGGGCCACACTTGAGGGCCCCCATATGACATGGAAATTAACCACCACTGAATCAGACCATTATTTCTGTCTACAGTTAGCTGACAACTAAATGTTACAAGATTTTCCAATATATAATTTTTTCTTCTTCTTTGCACTAGCTTACTGAATAAACCTTGATATTTTTTTTGCTACTTGAACAAAACTATACTGAACTTCAGAGAGAATTGCTGGCTGTCAGCCGTTTTCTCCTTTATAATGTGAAAGCTGCTGCTTGCTTGTTTTGTATTGTAAAGTACAATTAGATGTAGGCCTCATTTCCAGCTCACTGTCACCTTAATAAGCAGATCTCTTCCATTCCACGGTCTGATTTTTTTTTCCTTCTTTTCTACTGGAATCCACACCTGTCTTCAGATTCAAAAGTTGCTTTGACATACATGTTGTTTGATGTCTCTGTATTCTGCTTTGGATAACAGTAAGTGAAAAATATGTCTTTGACGCGAAAATTCCAGCCAAGATGAGAGCCTAATGTAAGAGCTGAGAATCCTTTCTGATAACACGTCTCAGCAGGATGAGAACAGTGCAAGGGCGAGTGTTCCGTATATGATAATGGAATACAAATACTGCCGCGTGGTATATTTTCTCATATATAGTGACAGGGCAGAGAGGACAGGAAAGCAATTTCCAAGGGACGCCTTCACCTTGTCTCCCTCCAACACTTTTGTTTCCTCTTAGCACAATTAAAGTCCTTCATGCGCTTTGTCTTCCATTTAGCTTTTCCTCATCTGTGCCACTTGAGAAACTTGATATTCAATGGCAAGTGCAAAATGCTCTCAAATGAGTGTTCATCTCATCCCAGCTACTTTCCTAGACTGATGTTTCTGTGTTAATTACCATCTTGGCATTTCCTAAACTGACTGACAGTCCGCAGCACAGAGAAAAACTGCTTGTGTTCTTTGTTAACCTCTCAGCACCGAGCTAAGCATAATACTTAAATGGCAGCAATATACGGTTACATTATCGTAATTAGAGGCCCTGTTTATGTGCTAGAATTAAAGAGAACCTGTCGAAAAGAAAATACTTTCTGGATATACGACAGTTCACCCACTAATGTTTTTGGTGAATTTGTCAGTATCTTGGTTCATGGTGAAACATAAAACAATATGAACTTTCTGCACCGCCATTTTGAATAATTATCTTGAGAGTCCAGGTATCGGGAAGAGTTGCGTTGATGCTCCAGGCAGGATACAGCTTTTTACTGTAGTGATGCAGATTCATATAAAAGATAACACAACTCTTGGTTACTTGGCAATAGCATTATTAAAGTAAATGTAAAACCTAAACAAATTGCATGCAATAGTTTGGTACAGCATTTGGCATTTGTTCCTGTTGATTGGAAAGAGAATAGGAACAGGCATAGATCAAGAGGATTCCGGCTAATGGGTGAAGAAAGGAAAGAATAGTGCAGGAAAAAGCAAGGGAATGGGGGGGGGGGGGGGAACAGGGACAGAGAATAGAGGAAAAGAAAAAAAGGTAATGAGGGGTGTTGAAGGAAATGGCGGAGAAGTATAAGTAGATCAAGGTCTGGCCAGGGTATTGAGGGAATGGAAGCTTTAACTCCTTTGCACCTGAGGATAAAACAAATCTTAATGCCTAAGCACAATTTAGCAACTTTGAGATGTGTTAAAGTCGTACATATCCTAACAACTACTTTTTTCATCCAGGTGGATTATACCTTATTTTTTTCTAGGACAAATTGGGCTTTCAATCGGTGGTAAATGTTAATTGATATCTGGTCCAAAATAGTTGACTTGCTGACCCAAACACTAACCCTTGCACTGACCTAGATCAAACCTTCCTTTACTGTAGGTATTTTTTTTTAATTATTATTTTATATTTTTTTTACACACACTTTTTTTTCTCTCTGCAAGGAAAGAGAGAGAGAGAGAGAGAGAGATACAATTTATCTTTCTCTTCCATTCACAGGGAGAGAAAACATGGTAGAGGGCTTCACCAAGACGATTCTGGCTAATGGGTGAGGAAAGGAAAGAATAGTGCAGGAGAAAAGCAAGGGAATGGGGGAAAACGGGGACAGAGAATAGAGGAAAAGAAAAAAAGGTGGTGAGGGTGTTGAAGGAAATGGCAGAGAAGTATAAGTAGACCAAGGTCTGGCCAGGGGAAATTGCATGGGGGAGGAGGGCCCCAAGAAAATTTTTGCCCCGATCCAGTCAATGTTAAAGACGGCCCTGGCAAAGATGCATAGCAAAAGTAAGCAAGGAGTTTAAGGCATTAGTTCCCTTCTGAAGATCAATCCTATGTGGCATTGAGGTAATGTTTCAGAGTATATAACAGAACCAATAGGTATGCTTCGGGGAAGAGGAGATAAGATATGTTGGGCTAAGAAAATTATCTACTTAAGGGGGTGTTGGGGCGAGGAGTGTGTGTTTTGAACCTATCGGACAGTTTAGACAATGAATGGTGGGGGGGGGGGGGGGGGTCTCTGTATATCTAGGAGGGGATTGAGGAAGAAGGACGGGGGGAGAGAAATATGGGGAGGGGGAAAAAAAGGGGGGGGATTGTATGCATTTTTATTAAACTTTTGTATCACTAAAAATTATTCTTACTTTTTACCAAATTGTATTTACATGTGCTATTTCAAAAGTGCTGTTCAAAAATCCAATTTTGGAGGAACCCTGCTGTTTTTTCACTAATATGGTAGGGATGTGGCACCTGGCAGAATACAACCATTACTACCCATTATGTGATTTCTCTAAATAAGACAAGATTTGAAAAGTTGGTATTCCTCCTGGCTCGACAAAAGACATTTACTCAATCGAGGAGCCAGGCCAAAAATTGTCGGTTGAACAGTGTCTGCAGTCAATCGGCTTCATGCACTGTTCACGTATTCTGACAGCCCACGTTTGTGCATGTCAGAATACAATAGACCAGCCGGGGAGATTCCTTCATCCATCCTTTTATAGTGGATAGAGGAATCTGTTTAGAATTATTTTGTTCAGTCTGCAGGTTGAACAAAAAAATTAATCTTATACTGTATGCCCAAGTTTAGAAGCCAATAAGAATACATTAAAGTCAGACCAGAATAAGATAGACTTCGGTTTTAAGGTAGTTTTTTTTTAACTATATCAGTTTACATGAAATATGACACCAATATCCCATTTAAACCAGAACAGTACATATGGGAGATATGGGACTTTAAAGGTGCAAATCATTAAGGACAGCGAAAGATATAAAAGCAAAAATATACACAAATTATATTAAACGAACAACATCAATAAAAACAGTACATACAGTACAGTCATGACCATAGATGTGTGCAAGGCATCCTATAAACGACAATGGTTTACTTTAGTCACGTTCATGTTTTCTACATGTTTCGCTGTATGGCTTCTTCAGGAAAGAACTTGAAGATTCATTAGATACCAAGATCTGTAATTTAACAACTTTGGTTGTGCAATGGAAATAGAACAATTATTAACTGGTATTTTTTCTCTTTCCATCGCACAACTAAAGTTGTTAAATTACAGATCTTGGTATCTAATACATCTTCACTTTCTTTCCTGAAGAAGCCATAGAGCGAAACATGTAGAAAACATGAACGTGACTACCGTAAATCATTGTCATTTATAGGATGCCTTGCACACATCTATGGCTATGACTGTATGTACTGTTTTTTATTGATGCTGCTCGTTTAATACAATTTGTATATATTTTTCCTTATTTATCTTTTGTTATCTTCAATGATTTGCACCTTTAAAGTCCCATATCTCCCATATGTCTTGTTCAGTTTTAAGTTGCTACATTTTGCTTTTCATGTTTTTCTTCTTGTACTTTCATGTTGAATAAATGGAATCATTCAGGACAGGACACTGGATTACATGTCACCATAAACAGGACATTGTAGTTTAATCTTGAAGATTGGTCAGAAAGACTCACAAATTATGAAACAGAACATATTTATTTAGGAAAAAAAATAACTTACAAGGGGAAAAAATAAATATATATTAAACTGAGGATACAGCGTTGGGAGTGATAAGAAGCCCGTAAATGTTCACACACAAGAAGGAGATAATCTGCATATATTAAAAGATTATGATTTGGGTGCATCTCAAAAATACAATGACGTTTGAGTCCTGGAAATTATGCAGAGAGGATCACAATTTAATTCATTTTAAATTTAGAAACATAAATCTTGTCAGAAAGTAAGATCCTTTGATAGGTTGTGACAGCTCCACAGGGAAGCATCTTTCTGGAGTCTGATACTTCTTTCTACCTTGTGGTTCCATAGAATGTTGTAAGTTATAAACATGTTCATAAAGAAGACCCAGAAGCTAATATTTCCACATGCTGAGAGATGCCAACAACACAGCCTTTGCTGTATGCTATAACTTGGTTATTTTAATCCCTTTTCATTAGGGATTGGTGTTTTTCTCTGTATTGCTCAGAGGAAGAATGTTCAGCATATTACATCCTAAAAATACTAATTGCCTATGTAGGGAAGAATGCAACACCTTCAAAAACTCTCTTCACTGATCAGGGTGGCCCAAACCCAAAAGTAGTTTATTACCCTGTTATGTGCCGGAAAGACCTGGCCCTGTTTCGCTGCCACAGGCAGGGTTTAAAGCTGAACATCAGACACAAATATAATGCATAATTTAGAGCAGCTTTGTATTCCTTAACCACTTACAGACCGGACCATTTTGCTGGTCAAAGACCAGACCACTTTTTGCGATTCGGCACTGCATCGCTTTAACTGACAATTGCGTGGGCGTGCCAAACAAAATTGACGTCCTTTTTCTCCCACAAATAGAGCTTTCTTTTGGTGGTATTTGATCACCCCTGCGGTTTTTATTTTTTGTGCTATAAACAAAAATAGAGCGACAATTTTGAAAAAAACGCCATATTTTTTACTTTTTGTTATAATAAATATCCCCCAATAATATATATAAAAAAAAATGTTTTCCCTCAGTTTAGGCCGATACATATTCTTCTACATATTTTTGATAAAAGAAAATCGCAATAAGCGATTATTGATTGGTTTGCGCAAAAGTTATAGTGTTTACAAAATAGGGATAGTTTTATGGCATTTTTATTAATAATTTTTTATTATTTTTTTTTTTACTAGTAAAGGCGGCGATCAGCGATTTTTATTGTGACTGCAACATTATGGCAGACACTTTGGACATTTTTGACACATTTTTGGGACCATTGTCAGTTATACAGCAATCACTGCTATATAAATGCACTGATTCCTGTGTAAATGACACTGGCAGTGAAGGGGTTAACCAGTGGGTGGCAGTGTAGGGGTTAAGTGTTCCTAGGGGTGTGTTACTAAATGTGGGGGGTTGGGCTTTCTTTTAGTGAACACTGATCTCTGCTCCAATCACATGGAGCAGAGATCAGCGTCACTAGTTGCTAGGCAGAATGGAGAAATACTGTTTACAATGGCATTTCTCCATTCAGCCGTCCCGTGAGACGATCGCGGGTATGCCCGACCGGCAGAGCGGCATTGAAGATTGGACATACCTGTAGGCCAATATGCCTGCCCGTGCCATTCTGCCGCCATACATCGGCGTGCGCTGGTCGGGATCTGGTTAATTCAGCTTTAAATATATTTTCTAAATGAAAACAGTGTAAGTACCTGAATTTGACATGGAATAAGCATCTCCCCATTCCCTGCAGAGCTCATACTGTAGCACAAAAAGTCAGCCAGTTGTAAAGTGACAGAGAGAAGAGCTCATCAGTCTGCTGCTTCTCTTTTCACTGTCCAGTCCATAGGTGCACACAGTCTATTGCACTAGGTTGTGCACCCCAAAGCTCAAGCACACATGCCTTTTTCTCTGCATCTTCAGCTGCATGGGACAGTGAATGAATGGGAAATGCCCTGTGCTGAGCGGCTTCCTGTTCATTCACAATGAACACCGTGAGTGTGTTCACTGTGTTCATTTAGAAAAGAAGGCTGTAGTAAATTACATATTAGCCCCTTCACTCATTCTCCATCCTGAAATATCCCCCTGCAGCAGCTGGGGGGGGGGGGGGGTAGGAGTGAAGCCAGCAGCACTGCAGGGAAAGCCCAGGCAGCAGGGGGAATCGGCAGGCTATACTTCCATCCTGGCTGGTATTTATACACCTCTTCTTGCTGCCCTTCTAAAACTGGGAGAGTCTGGACAACTGGAACCACAAAAAGAAAGAGGGCACACAGACCTAGTGCATTATTCTAAAACCATCACTTTATTAATGAAAAATGGTAAGTATTATACTCACAAGATACTAAATGTATCAAGCTCATCACATGGTGCAATTTCATCCAATCCACACTGCATAATGTCGTAGGAGAAAGTAAAGCTCAGATAGGCTAACGTGTTTTGAAGACAAGCCTCTTCCTCAGAGCTCTGAGGAAGAGGCTGTCCTTGAAACGCATTAGCCTATTGGATCTTTACTTTCTCCTATCACATGACATTATGCAGTGTGGATTGGATGACGTTGTACCATGTGATGAGCTTGGTATATTTGGTATCTTGTGAGTATAATACTTACCATTTTTTATTAAAAAAATAAATGGTTTAGGACAGCCATTCTCAACCAGGCTTCCTTCAGAGTTGGCTAGGGGTTCCTTGAGCTGTGGTTGATTTACTTCCTGTTTTAATCGTGCCTGTATAGATCTGAGTCAATGCCATTTGGAGGAGCCAGTGGTATGACACCAATGATCTTTATAGCTCTCTGTAAGGGGGCCATTCTTACCACCACTGTAAAAAAAGGGCATTCTTCTCACTGAACACTGAAGTAAGGGGCATTGTTCCCACTGACCCCTAAAGAATGGGTTTATCAGGGGTTCCGAGACCTGAAAATTATTTTAAAAGTTCTTCTGGGCTAAAAAGGTTAAGAAAGGCTGGTTTAGGATAATGCACTAGGTCTGTGCGCCCTCTCTTTTTTTGTGGTTCCACTTGTGGCACACCCCCTGCTTACGCCTATGGTCCAATCACAGGCTAGGGTAGGCACAATACCTAAAGGTGTTACATAACTACAGCAGAGTGACTTTAGCTGTCTGTCAGTTCAGCTTCAAAACAGTATGCACTCCCTGTTGTGTTGTCATTGGGAGCTATACCTTGATTATAAATGTGGCCAAAAAACTCTGCAATGGAGTTCCAACACATAGGGAATGTCACAGATCAATTTATTAATGGAAAGACCATTCGGTTGTAGGGATTGGAGATTATGTTTTAATGTTCTTTCTTTTTTTTCTTTTAAGGCTAGAGGGGATTTAAGAGCACCACTAGCTGTTATTTTTGGTTGACAAGAGTTGAGGGAAAGCCTTCCACAAGGACTCACAAAGAATTTAAACCTGGCAGATCTACCTCTTCTCTATTGTATCCAAAACTAGAAAAAACATGTTGGCTGAAATGTATCCGCTCACAAACCACCCCATGAACCGTCCCACGAACATTTACTGATGCAGGGTGGCCACTGTGCATTGGATTACGTATCTAGTATGTGATCAGTGCTTCCATGAAAGTCGCACATGCGCGCACCCTTTTCCCTGGCTGTGCTGTGATTTGTTACAGTCAATGATTGATCAGCAGGATCCGTCATTTACAGAAGAGAGTTCTGTGTTGTAGACAACACAGAGCCCTGTACACTAGCAGGCGATCTTGCTGTTTGATCAAATACCACCAAAAGAAAGCTCAATTTGTGTGATTTTTTTTTTAATCAATTTCAGTTAAATTACCGCAGTGCCGAATAGCAAACAATGGCCTGGTCATGAAGGGGGTAAAATCTTCCGAAGGGCAAATAGTTAAAGATCTTCTCCAAGAATTTTAATACTAGTGCTTCTGGAACTCCCATTTAAAACAAAAGAATACCAAGTGGAAAAAAAACTGGATATAATTTGATTCTGTACACTTGCTCAGAAATAACGAGCTTGGGTGAAATCCGCCATGATGGTGCTTTGTGGACAAACAGTGAAAGCTGTTAAAGTGGCCAGCCTGTAAGGGCCACAGGGCCTTGGTCACATACCTTAGCTTGTAAAAGTACTGCCTATAACTGCTCCAAGACTACAGTTAGGAGACAAGAAGGTGTTCTCTGGAAACTCATGCAATGTCCAGTCTGACATAGACACAACCACCTTCTACTGGAGGCTAGAGGAGGTACTGGGTGCCCTACTTTAATGGGAGATTAAGGTTTAAAAAAAATTTACCTAAGAGCATGCAAGTGAATAATTTGTATGATTTTTCATAAAAAAGGGACAATTTACCATACAAGATATATAGTTCAGCGTACATAAAAGTGTACTGTTCATTTTTCTTGATATGTTATTAGATCCTTCTGGATTGTTACATCACTAAGTAAAAACAAAGAAAGTGATGCATCCACCCATTGAACTGGTAAGCTGCAATAATTACACACAATTTTTCTCTTTGGGTATAACATTGCTTCCAATAACAACTTGTACCAAAGATACAGTTGTCTTTTAGGTCATATTGGTCACACTGTCTGTTTGGCTGGGTGACGTGGGGATTGCCTTTAAAACGGTTGTAAGGGGGGCGTGGCCAAGATGGCGATCTAGGAGGCAGCAAGATTTAGAGCTCTGCTGGATATCCTGTCTTTATCCTGACTCCGGACAGCCTGTGGGCTATATATACACTGCCTATCTTGCGGCAGATGTCCTCCAAAACAAGGCACAGGGGCAAGAGACTCCATTTCCCGCTGCCTGTTGAGACTTCTGGGTCGCAAGAGGTCCCGCGTGCTGCGGCCTCCTCGAGGTGTCTACAAAACATGGCCTCGCAGACGGAGATGGCGGACCCGGCGGAGGAGAGACAGCTTGGCTTTCAAGAAGTGATGGCGGCGATCGCCACCTGTCAGGCGACCCTCACCAATAAGATCGAAGCGGTGCAGCTAGATGTCGGGCTCATCAGGCAGGACTTGGACAAGCTACGGTCTCGGGTGACGGAGGTTGAACACAGGTCCAGCCTGACTGAGGACACGGTGGCAGAGCACACGGCCTCCATTCGCTCCCTTCAGACTCGGGTTCGCGCCCTGGAGTATAAAGTGGACGACGCCGAGAACAGGAATAGGAGGAATAACCTCCGCCTTGTCGGTCTGCCGGAGGGTGAGGAGGGGAAGAATCCGACGGTGTTCGTGGAGGAGTTGCTAAGGTCCCTGCTACCGAACGCACAGTTTTCCCCGTACTTTACTGTGGAGCGGGCGCACCGCGTGCCTCCTGCCCCCGGACCGCCCGGAGCTCGTCCACGGATGCTAATCTTCCGCATGTTGAACTTCCGAGACCGGGATGAAGCATTACGGGCCGCCAGGAGAGAGGGTGACCTATCGTACCACAATGCCAGGCTTCTCTTCTTTCCAGACTACTCCATGGAAACGCAGAAGCTCCGCCGTGCGTTTGACCAAGTGAAGGCGGGTTTGCGGGCGAGAAATATTAAGTACAGTGTCCTGTTCCCTGCCAAGTTGCGGGTCCAAGATGGTGAGACAGTGCAATTTTTCACCTCGCCGCGGGACGCGGCCGCGTGGTTGGAGACCTTGCCCCCCCGGGGGTGAAGAGTGCAAGCTTCTATTTTGTCCCACTGTTTTCTCTACTCCCCTGTTTATTTGGGTACTCTGGCTGTATTCCTCATTTCTCTTTTAACACTGCTGGTGGTGCCTTGTGCGCAGGCTGGCCAACTGCATCGGATGAGGTACTGTCCTATCTGTTACTGTGACACAAAGCCCCTTCCCTGCCTGTGAACATGTCGCTCTGCCCGAATGTTGAACTTGGGTTCATGTATTGGTTTTGGGTGGGGGTGGCGTGCTCCCTTTATGCTCTCATGGGCTTTGCCGACAGGGAACGGGGGTTACCAGGTGGGGGGGTCTTCCCCCCCCCTCTTCACTTGTGGCGCTGGATGTCTGGCCGGGAACATGCCTACATGTTGCTGGGGATATACAAGCCTTTGCAGCTGGACGTTTGGACATTTGGGTGGGGGGTTATTTCATAGAGGGTACCCGGAGGGGTGGGGGGGAATGTATATGTATGATGCTGTGTACCCGGGATGTCCTCCCTCCTCTTTGACTGTTTTTCCCCCCTTTTTTTTATTTTTTTTATTTTTTTATGTGTTTTTGGAATGTGGGAGGCAGTGTTCATTTACATGTCTTTGCTTAAGTTGTGTGCCCCTAAGTGTGCTTAGGAGAACGTTAATATGTTAGCGTTCCAGCATCTCTACTGTCTTGTAGGGTGGGGGATTTTTGCTGTCAGCTAACGTCCCTTTGATATTTCTTACTGTTGCGTTTTTGTAATTGGGTATGGGAACCAATGCATCGCCAGTTGTAGGGGGGTGCGGGGTGGGGGGGGGGGGGGGGGGGTTATGGTTTGGGATTGCGTGTCTGCAGTTGCAGACGGTGGGGTTGTGTTTTGTGTTTTTATGTTTTTTTGTGGTTTTGTTTGCTGTTTTGTTCGGAGTTGCTACTATAATACAAGGCGCGAGCTAACCTGTGGGGGTACATGTCTATACATGGGTACGGTGTCAGTATGTGACAGGCACTGTGGTGTGATCTCTGGGGATTGGTGGCTGGGGGAGGGGGGGTGGCCTGGGTCCGATGGCTTTGTAATGCACAGTATGGCTAATGTCTCCATCTTATCTTGGAACGTGCGGGGGCTAAACTCTGCTGTTAAGAGGTCTCTGGTGTTTAAGTACTTGCAGAGGTATGCCCCCCACGTGTGTATTCTCCAAGAGACGCATATGCTTGGCCAGCGGATCCTGGGTCTCCGGAGGGAGTGGGTTGGCACGCATTACCATTCTACCTACTCGAACTATGCTAGGGGGGTTAGCATACTGATCCGGAAATCTCTCCCGTCTCAGGTTCTGGATGTCCGTACTGACCCTGGGGGAAGGTTTGTGATCCTACACCTGACTGTCTGTGGGAGAAAAGTGATTTTGGTGGGACTATATCTTCCCCCTCCAGCCGATTCGACGGTTCTCTATGACATTATGCGGGTGGTGATGGGCTATTCCACACAGGAGATCCTTATATTCGGCGATTTTAACTTGACTCCTAGGGATGATCTTGATAGACTACACCTCGGGCACAGGTCTTCCTCTGAGTTACAGCAGTGGGCCACTACCTTCGCTCTGACTGATGTGTGGCGGCATTACCACCCGCGTGATCGGGAGTATACATGCCACTCGGCATCACACAGAGCTCTCTCCAGAATTGATTTAGTTTATGCCTCTTCCGGGGCGCTTGTGTGGACGCAGGAGGTCCGCCATTTGCCCAGGGGTATTTCGGACCACTCCCCACTGTGCCTAACCTTATCTCTGGATAGACCCCCTGGACTGAGACTCTGGCGTTTGTCGGGCTTCTGGGTGATGGATGACAGGGTTCTGGAACCGATGACTGAAGCACTCTGTCAGTATTGGACTACTCATGAGGCACAGACACCTGTGCTGACTGCCTGGGATCCTTTTAAGGCCTGGACGAGGGGGGCTTTCATTTCCCATATCTTCCATGTGCAGAGGGAGGCTGAGCGGACCGTGCGGGAGCGGGAGGGGGAGGCTGGGAGGCGGGAGGCGACCTACATCTTGGATCCCAGCGGTTCTAACTACTTACGGTGGCAGGGTGCGTTGCGGGAGCTCTCGCTGTGTAGGGTGGAACAGACTAAAAAATCTCTGCTACACGCTAGGCAGCGGGTCTTTGAATTCGGTGATAGGAATGGGCGGCTGCTGGCCTGGCTGGCAAAGGGGCAGATGGGATCCACACATATAGCTCAGATTCGGGATGTCACTGGGGATCTACTGTCTTCCCCTGATGCCATTAATCTTCGGTTCCTTGACTTTTTTAGAGGGGTCTATACTTCTCGTGCTGGGCCTGACTCCGCAGAGATGCGGAATTATTTGCAGCAGATCCCCTTCCCTATGTTATCTCAGACGGACAGGGATATGCTGGATGGCAATATTACCCTGGAAGAGGTACAGGCGGCGATTGGGGCGCTTCAGCCGAGTAAGGCCCCGGGTATGGATGGGTTACCATCGGAATTCTATGTACAAAATATGGAGCTCCTTGCCCCTAAACTTACTGCCTGTTCTTGGGACTCGGGGCGGCGGACGCCCTTCCTGAGTCCATGGAAGAAGCGGTCATTGTCCTTATCCCCAAACCGGGTAAGGACCCGCAGGAGTGCTCCTCCTACAGACCCATATCTCTACTAAATGTAGATGCCAAAATACTAGCAAAGGTTCTGGCCACCCGACTCACATCGGTCGTTTCGAAGTTGATCCATGCCGACCAAACTGGTTTCATGCCTGGTAAGGGCACGGACATCAATATACGTCGTCTTTTCCTTAATCTTTCTATTTCGCATGACAATAGTGGCTCCCGGGTGGTGGCGTCCCTTGACGCAGAAAAGGCGTTTGACTCTGTGGAGTGGGGATACCTTTGGGAGGTGCTTTGTTGCTTTGGGTTTGGCCCCGGTTTTTTGCGTTGGCTGCAATTGCTCTACAGGGCGCCCCGGGCTAGGGTGCGCACCAACGATCGACTCTCGGAGCTGTTCTCCCTCCACAGAGGCACGCGTCAGGGATGTCCTTTGTCCCCCGGGTTATTTGCCCTGGCCTTGGAGCCCCTGGCGATTTACATCAGGGAGTCCCCGGGAGTTCAGGGACTGGTGGTGGGCGGAGTGGAAGAAAAGATTTCGCTGTATGCGGATGATGCCCTGCTCTATCTGAGGGATGCTGGCCCCTCATTAGGAGCCGCCTTACGGATCTTCGACCAGTTTGGAGCTCACTCCGGTATCCGTATTAACTGGTCGAAGTCGAGTTTGCTTCCCTTGGATGGAGGGGTGGGTGATGGCGTGGATTCTGGCCCTTTGGAATGGGTATCGTCTTTTAAGTACTTGGGGGTGCTGGTATCTAGAGATCCCACTCATTATTACAGACTGAATATAAGCCCCTTATTACGTTTTGTCAAAGACCGATTTCGGTCGTGGGCTGGGTTGCCACTAAACCTCCTGGGTCGCATCAGTATTTTTAAGATGGTGCTGCTGCCCAAGCTCAACTACATTTTTAGAAATAGTCCGGTGTGGGTTCAGGCCTCCTTTTTTCGTGAACTGGATGGATACCTTACCTCCTTTTTGTGGAATGGTATGACCCCTCGTCTGGCTAGGGCTACATTGCGCCTTCCTACACATTTGGGGGGACTTGCTCTCCCCGATTTGCGGGCCTATTATTGGGCGGCAATATTGGTTACAGCGCACTGGTGGTTGGATGGGAGTCGCTCTAACGCTGCGGTGCATGTGGAGGCGGCGCGGGTGGGTACCAGACGAGATCTTCAGGATCTGGTGTATAAGGGGGTGAGGGCTCACTCTGATCTCCCTATCCCGACAAAAACTACATTGAAGGCGTGGGTTGTGGCTAGGCGTAGATTCTCGGTTGCCGCGCGATGGTCTCCTGCTCAGCCACTCTGGGGTAATCCCAACTTGCAACACTTTCGTATGGTTCCGGACCACCGGGTGTGGGCTAGGTATGGGATAATGACACTCAAGGATATTATGCCTAACGGCACCCTACTGACTTTTACACAGCTGACTGGGAAACATGATCTACCGGGTTGGATGTATTTCCGTTACATTCAACTATGTCATGCAGCCAGGGCCCAATTCCCGGTTCCCCCCCTGCTCCAGTTGGATCCAGTGGAGGATCTTCTGTCTGATGGTGAACTACGAAAGCCCCTCTCCTCCTTGTATGGTGTTTTACTGCCAAAGGATATTCCCAGGATGGCTAGGTTGTGGGAGGCATGGCATGGTGATATACCGTCGCTCACTCGGGAAGATTGGGAGCACTGTTTACATCATGGTCCCAGGGTAATGATAGCGGCGGGTGACAAACTAATGCAGCTTAAATTCCTTCATAGGGTGTATCTCACTCCAGTTAGATTATCTAGGATGTATGCGGACAGGGACCCGTACTGCCCCCGTTGCAGGACGTGTCTTGGCTCGTTTTTGCACATGTTTTGGGAGTGCCCATCCCTAGCGCCCTTCTGGGAAGGGATTTTTGAACAGATGAATGTCCGTATGGAACTGTCGGTCCCTAGGACTCCGGAACTTGCTCTCCTGGGGGTACAAGAGGATGATCAGAGGTCACACCACAGTAAGATCCTTATCTCTATCCTTTGTTTCTATGCTAGGAGGGAGATTCTGGTGCGATGGACATCCTCAGTGCCGCCTAGGGTGTCTGCATGGGAGAATAAAATCAATGCTGTGTTGCCTCTTTACAAATTGACTTATCTAAGTAGGAGATGTCCTTGGAAGTTTGACAAGGTATGGTCCCCTTGGACTGGACCTACCCTTGAATAATGGGCGGAGGGTGGCGAGGTGCCCTGTGTCTTACCCCTCTTGCGTTTTCTTGTCTCTCTCTGGTGAGCTCCCTCTCCTCCCCTCCCCCTTTCTCTGACATCTCCTCCCCCCTCTCTACTCTCACCCCCCCCCCTTTTTTTTTTTTTTCTGTTTTCTTTTCCTCCTTTCCTCTTTTCTTTTTCTGAATCGGCTGTCTTGCCTTCACCCTTTTTTCCCCCTTAAGAGGGTTATATCATTGTCATAGCTATTCTTTGGCTCACAGATCCTCAGTGTTCACTATGATTGTTTTGCTGACCTTGGTACGATGTTACAGTATGCCTTGTATGCAGATTTTGTATTATGTGTATGTTTAATAAAGCACTCCTGATTGTTAAAAAAAAAAAAACGGTTGTAAACCCTTTCATATACCTAGTGACTGGCCTCAGGTGAGACACAGAGATGAAGCAAATCCTCCCACATGAGTTGTACCGTGGTCTTTGCTCCTCCTCTACAGCCATTTACAGTCCAGAATTGATAAAGTTTGTCTAAGCTGTCAGAAAACAGGGGGCGGAGAGCTCTGAGAGTTTATTGGAGGGAAGGGACACACACCCTTCACACAGGAACAGAGCCAAGGCTGTCAATCAGCTGGAGGTTCCTTCCCTGTCATCTTCTCTTGGTGTCAGAAAAAAATCGTCAGAAGTGATTCATGCTAGCAAAGGAATAAAGCAGAAGACTGAAATTACACTTAGTGCTCCTAATTGAAACACACAATAGAGGTATATGCTTTGTTCATATTTCATATCTGTTTACAACCACTTTAACTGCTTGCCAACTGGCCCATAGCCGAATGACGGCTACAGGGCGGTTGGATAACTCTGGCAGAGCGTACAGTGACGTCCTTCCAGAATCCCGCTCTTGCGCACCCCCTGGGGTGTGCACCCGGGAACGTCCGTGACCGTCGTGTCCAGGGGACCCGGCGCATCATGGATCATGGTAAATGCCCGTTTACCACGTGATCAAATGACGGAGTGGTCACATGTAAACAAACCAGCGTCATGTCATGACGCCAGTTCCTCTCTCCCCTCTGTGTACCAATCGGTACAGTGGGAGAGGAGAGGGGGAGAGAGTGGATGGCAGCAGCGCTGTGGGCTGAATCTGTAGTGCCCACAGACAATTGCAGTCACATCCATCCATCCATGCTCAGCCATCCCTCCATGCTCAGCAATACCCTGCAATTCCCTGCCATACTCTGCAATTCCCTGCCATACTCTGCCATGCGCTGCAATAGCCTGCCATACTCTGCCATACTCTGCCATGCTCTGCCATACTCTGCAATACCCTGCAATACTTTGCCATACCCTGCCACACTCTGCAATATTCTACCATACTCTGCCATACTCTGCCATACTCTGCAATACTCTGCCATACCCTACAATACCCTGCCATACTCTGCCATACCCTGCAATACTGCCATACCCTGAAATACTGCCAATGCCATACCCTGAAATACTGCCATACTCTGCAAAATCCAGCCATACTCTGCAATACTCTGTGATACCCAGCCATACTCTGCCATACCAAGTAATACCCAGCTACAGGCATCATTCAGATAATGTATCTGCTTTTTCAGCCGGCGATTCCCTACACCATAAGAACGGTCATAGGGACTGTTACGCTGCTTGATCGTTCTTACGGGAGACAAGAGGGGATGCCCCCCCCTCCTGCTGCCCTCTGGTGCTTCTACCGACTCACCGCTACAGTCGAAGCCAGGATCCTTTTTTTTTTTTTTTTTATTGATTTCAGGCTTTCCAGCCTAGAGGTGACATGTGGGGTCTTATTGACCCCATATCTCACTGTAAAGAGGACCTGTCGTACTATATTCCTATTATAAGGAATAAAAGAGATCAAAAAATACATTTTTGGGAATAAAGTGTCAAATTAAATAAAGTAAAAGAACAATAATAAAAAAAAAAGTTTTAAAGTGCCCCTGTCCCCGTGTGCTCGCATGCAGAAGTAAATGCATACGTAAGTCCTGCCCACATATGAAAACTGTTCAAACCACACGTGAGGTATCGCTGTGAACTTTAGAGCGAGAGCAATCATTTTGGCCCTAGACCTCCTCTGGAACTCAAAACATGTAACCAGTAAAACATTTTAAAGCGTCGCCTATGGAGATTTTTAAGTAGCGAAGTTTGGCGCCATTCCACGAGCGTGTGAAATTTTGAAGGGTGACATGTTAGGTATATATTTACTCGGTGTAACTTCATCTTTCACATTGTGCAAAAACATTGGGCTAACTTTACTGTTTTTTTTTTAAAGCACAAAATTGTTTTTTTCCCAAAAAAACGCATTCAAAATATTGCTGTGCAAATACTGTGCTAGATAAAAAGTTGCAACGACCACCATTGTATTCAATAGGGTCTTTGCTAAAAATACAATATATAATGTTTTGGGGTTCTATGTAATTTTCTATAAAATAAATTATGATTTTTTATATGTAGGAGAGAAATGTCAGAATTGTCCTGGGTGCTCCAGAACGCCTGATGGTGCTCCCTGCATGTTGGGCCTCTGTATGTGGCTACGCTGTGTAAAAGTCTCACACATGTGGTATTCCCATACTCTGGAGTAATAGCAGAATGTGTTTTGGGGTTTAATTTGTGGTATGCATATGCTGTGTGTGAGAACTAACCTACTAATATGACAATTTTGTGAAAAAAAAAAAGAAAAAAAAAATCTTGATATTGCAAAGAATTGTGGGAAAAAATTACAACTTCAAAAAACTCACCATTCATCTTTCCAAATACCTTGGAATGTCTTCTTTCCAAAAAGGGGTCAATTGGGGGGTATTTTTACTTTTCTGGCATGTTAGGGTCTCAAGAATTTAGATAGGCCATCAGTACTTCAGGTGTGATCAATTTTCAGATATTTGCACCATAGCTTGTGGACTCTACAACTTTCACAAAGACCAAATAATATACACCGATTTCGGGTTATTTTTACCAAAAATATGTAGCAGTATAAATTTTGGCCAAAATTTATGAAGAAAAATTACTAATTTGCAGAAACCAAGAAAAATTCATTTTTTTGACAGAATGTTCAGTCTTTTTTCTTTTATAGTGCAAGGAAATAAAAAACCCAGTGGTGATTAAATACCACAAAAAGCTCTTCTGTGGAAAAAAGGCCAAACATTTCATATGGGTTGTATGACTGAGTATTTGTCATTCAAAATGTGAGCGCACCGAAAGCTGAAAATTGTTCTGGTTAGGAAGGGGGTTTAAGTGGCCATTGGTCAAGTGGTTAATAACACCTACACTCACTGGCCATTTTATTAAGTACACCTTGATAGTACCAGGTTGGACCTCCTTTTGCCTTCAGAACTGCCTAATTTGTTCATAACAGGTTCAACAAGGTTTTGCAAACATTCCTCAGAGATTCTGGTCCATAGAGACATGATAGCATCACACAATTTCTGCAGATTTGTTGGCTGCATATACATGTGAATCTCCCATTCTACCACATCCCTAAGGTGCTCTATTGGACTGTGATCTGGTGACTGTGGAGGCCATTGGAGTACAGTGAACTCATTGTCATGTTCAAGAAACCAGTAGTGAGATGATTTAAGCTTTTTAACATGGTGCATTATCCTGCTGGAAGGATCCCTCAGAAGATGGGTACACTGTAGTCATAAAGGGATGGACATGGTCAGCAACAATACTCAGGTAGGCCATGGCATTTAAAATACTCATGATACAAGGCAGGTTGGATCCATGCTTTCAGGTTTACACCAAATTCTGACCCTACCATCTTAATGTTGCAGCTGAAATCAAGACTCATCAGACCAGGCAACTTTTTTCCAGTTTTCTACAGTAGTTTCTACAGTCCTTAGCTAACAGGAGTGGCACCCGGTGTGGTCTTCTGCTACTGTAGCCCATCTGCTTCAGGGTTCGAAGTGTTGTGCATTCAGACATGGTATTCTGCATACCTTGGCTGTAATGAGTGGTTATTTGAGTTACTGTTGCCTTTCTATTGTCTCAAACCAGTCTGACCATTTTCCACTGACATCAATAAGGCATTTTCATCCACCTAACTGCTGATCACTGGATATTTTCTCTTTTTCAGGCCATTCTCTGTAAACCCTAGATATCATTCTGTGTGTGAAAATCCCAGTAGATCAGCAATTTTTGAAGTAGTTAGCTGTCATGTGATTGGCTGATTAGCAATTTGTGTTACCAAGCAATTTAACAGGTGTACCTAATAAAGTGGCAGGTGAGTGTATGTCTATTGTAAAGTTTAAATGAAGAGGGCCCAGAACACCAGTACCAACTACAGCTGACTAGGGATGGGCCGAACAGAACTCTGTGCGTTTCGAGTGAACTTTCGAACACTGCGAAAGTATGGACCCAAATAACGAACCCCATTAAAGTCAATGGGACCAGAATGTCAAAAATCAAAAGTGCCCATTTTGAAGGCTTATATGCAAGTAATTGGGCATGCAATGGTTACCGTGGTCCGGGTCTTGCACTGGGGGATATGTATCAATAAAAAAAAGTCTGTGGAAAACGTAATTTTTAAATGAGCAGTGAATTTTTGTGAAAGCATAAAAATGATAAATTACTTCCTATATAGTGCCGTTGTCTAGCTGTAATGTGGCAGATCTGTACTATGTCTAGAATCTGCTGCAGCAATAATTGCATTTATAAAGCCAAAAAAATGACATTTTCCCTGCAAGCTGCCTTTATTTTGCTCAGCAACAGCTGGGGATTCAGTGTGTATGATGAGGCCACAATGTAGTGCACTGGGAACAAGGTTAGAGATTTTTTGAATACATTCTGGTTTCACTTTGACTTTGGATAGAAGTAACGTGTGCGTAAAAATTGGTATTTGGGTTTCGGTGGTGCCTTCCCACCATAACCCTATAAGAGGTACTCTTGATGAAAGCAAGAATTGGCCTTGCTGTAAAAAATTGCAATGAAATGCACCTGTCAAACATGTGCAGAAAAATGACTCTTTGGGTGTCGGGGGCTCCTTCCCACTCTAACCCTATAGAGGTACTCTTGATGAAAGCAAGAATTGGCCTTGCTGTTAAAAATTGCAATGATATGCACATGTCAAACAGGTGCTGAAAAATTGGTCTTTGGGTTTTAATTGTGCCCATGAAACCTATACCAAAAACATTCTTCCAGATGAAATGATTGAGCATACTCAAAGCTAGGCAGCCTCGAAATCCTCAGGGATTCCACATCCCAAAAAAGACTTAATCAGTGACATCAGCATCAGGGCTGCATAGCTGGTAAAAGAAGACTGATTCATTTTTATAAAAGTCAAACGGTCCATGGAGACTGTGGACAGACGCGTTCTATGATCAGTAATGAAACCTGTTCTGAAAGCATGCTGGATGTAGGGCAGCCCAACAACTCAATAGCATACTGGGCAAGTTCTGGCCAGTGGTCTATTCTCATGACCCAGTAAGTCAGTGGCTCGTCAGCTGGAAAGCTCTCCAACTCTGTTTTGGCCCCGAGGTCGTCCACCATGTGATGCAGACGCTGCTGATGGGATGTGGAAGCTGACAGCCATGGGTGGCAAGGACTAAAAAAATTCTGAAACGCCTCACTTAGGCGGACACCTTCTCCAACGCTTCTCTCTTGACCAACAGAAGACTCAATCCACGACAATGTAGCCTACTGGAGTCAGTAAAAACGTTCAACAAAATCCTCTTTAACGTGCCCTCAAGAGATTTTATCTTCTGCACTCTGTGGGGACAGGATGAGTTCTGAGACCTTCTCCTTTTAACGGTGGTCAAGGAGGGTTGCCAACCAGTTATCATCCCTCTCCTTTATGCCATGTATTCTTGGGTCCTTTTGCAGACTTGCAGAGGCTTGAGAAGTAGACTCCTCAGGGTCACTCAGGATGACAGCATCTGGAACTTCCTCCTCCCAGCCACGTACTGCTCCAGAGGGTCCTGGGGTTGGAAAGCCATCACTAACAGATTGACACATGTCTTCCTCTTCTTCGAAGCCTATGAAAGTGCCAGAATCGTCCTCTTCATCCTCCTCCCCTCTCTCCTCCTGTGTGTTCTGTGACATAGGAATGATGGTGTATGGATAAATTGGGCCTTGAGAGGAAAGACAGTCCTGCTCTGCCTCCAGTGCCCTATCCATAATGCCACGCAAAGTCTACTCCAGTAGGAACACAACAGGCAGGGGCGTTGCTAGGTGACAAAAAGACCAGTTAAGCCATAGTGTGCGGTGCACCCATCACAGTAGAGAAGACAGTAGACAGCAGGCACTCCAGGCAGCCAGAGCCAGAGCCATGGCAGGGCAGGACAGGAGAAGAGAGGAGAACCGTCTGCCCAAGCATCAAGTGGGGATCTTCTCACAGTGACACAGCGCGGTGGCTGCATTGTAATTCCTGCCTTCTGGAGCCTGCAGCACCTATGATGGATGTCACACGTCCCGCAGTCCCAGGATTGGACCAGTGGGACATCCATCATAGGCGCTACAGGCTCCAAAAGGCGGGACCTGCTATGTCACTTGGCCACACTCGGGGTCAGACTGGTCCCCGCTTGGCCTCGGGGCTAATAATAGAATTGTGCATGTCTGAAACTCTGGGCTTTTTGGGGACTCACTCAGGGCTCCAGCCCCCCTTCCAACGCCACTGACAACAGGGATTGTGCCATTGATGCATGCACTGTCACTGCTCACCATCCTTCTGGCCTCCAAATGGTGACAATACAGTGCATGCATCTTTAATGATCAGCCATCAGCATGGGGAAAAAAAGCCAAGGTGGCCTGAGCCTGTCGTCGTGCCGTACTGGCACAGGTACTCTTTGATGACCCTCTACTGCATGTATAGCCACTGCAGCATTCCCAAAGTTGAGTTCCACCTGGTGGGCATATCACAAATCAGTTTATGGGCAGGTGGAATTCCCACTGAATTTCAGCCAACCCGAGTACTGGCTGTGTATGACCCCCTGAAATGGCTACAGACTTTTATGGCCTGCTTTAGTACATCTTGCAACCCTGGGTACGTACTTAGGAACCGCTGCACCACCAAATTGAGGAGGTGCCGGGCATGGCACATGTGTCAACTATCCCTATCTAAGGGAAGACAGGAGTTTGAGTCATTATCAGACGCCACCAATCCTGGCTCCAACTGGCGTGGTGTGAACCACATCTGGGCCTGTCCCTGCAGAGCTGCAAGAATCTTTGCTCTGGAGTGGTTCCTGTCCTCTAAACACACCAGCTGAAGCACTGCATGGCACCTTTTAGCCTGACTCTGGGAATAGCCCTTTGAATGCTTAGGGGGTACCTGATGTTCATAGGACAATTCTGCAGCGGAGGGCATGGAGGTGGCGGAGGAGGAGGGGGTAGAGCTCACAGGTCTGGCATCATCACCACCATCTGTACAGAGACATGGGGGCACAACAAGGTGCAGCACTGAGCCCTGACCTGTATCCTTTCGAGTTGCAAGCAGCGTTACCCAGCGTGCTGTGAACAAAGTATATCGTCCCTGCCCATGCTTGCTGTACCACGTGTCAGCAGTAAGATGACTGCCTTGCTCAACGATGCCAGAACATTCCCTTCCACGTGATGGTAGAGAGATGGAACAGCCTTACGTGAAAATTAGTGGTGACTGGGAACCTGCCATTGTGGTACAGCACATTGTCCGAATTCATGGAAGGGCTCAGAATCCACCAGGCTGAAAGGCAGAAGTTGGAGAGCCAACAGCTTTTGACAAGCTTGCATTCAGACGCTGGGCATGTGGGTGGCAGGGTCTGTATTTTTTTTTCTGCTGCAGCAGATAAGGCAGAGAAATTTACTGGCTACAGTCTACAGTTGGTGGTGTGCTGCTGGCAGATGTGCTGCTAGGACCTGGCACACCCTGTGCTATACCATCATCCCTGTCAGTGGAGGCTGCTGAAAGGTAAACTCGGTATCGCAGGGGCAGATTGAAGTGGGTAAGGAGGAGGAGGGACAGATTTGTGTGGCTTTTAAGTGCTCTTGCCAATGGGCTGAGTTGTTGGACGTTAAATGCCTTGTTAAGCATGTGATACCCAAATGGTTAGTGTTTTTGCCACGTTTGATGAGCCTGAGACAGTTTGCAGATAGCAGCAGTGTGATCTGATTCAGATGTGCTGAAAAAGGCCCAGACAGCTCAGCTTTGGGGAGTGGGCCAGGAGATAACTGCTGCAGAATGTGATGGAATAGGGTGGCTGCTCTTTCCTTTCTTGATGTCAGCCTCCATGGGGTTGTGCCGCCTCACCTTCAGTTTCCTCCTCGGCTCTACTTGGCTCCCAAGTCCCATCAGTAACCTCATCATCATTGTCATCATCATCATCTCCTCCATCTTCATCATTACCACTGGAGACAATTTGGGAATATGCTGCGGCTTGAGGAACATAAATGCCAATTTGTCTACCAGTGTTCCTTCCTCGCTGTAGGTTCATGTTCCTGTCATCCTCAACCTCAGAACCAACATTTGAATCCAGTAATGGCTGGGCATCATCAAGGAACAAGTGGCTGATGCTGTGGTCAAATAACTCAGCTAACTCCTCAATGGCTGCTATTGGGGCTATGGCAGGAATATATGTGGACAAGGAGGAAGGTTTATCCAATCTGGCAACTGCAGGGGACTGCACACTTGTCTCTGCTTGCGTGACAGAGGATGAGGAAGGTTTAGTAAGCCAGTCCACCACCTCCTCTGCATGCTGTGGCTGGATAGCATGGGCAAACTCACTAAACAGAGGAAATTATGCCCTGCCTGAGGACTGACCACCACGTCCACCTTTGCCTGTAGACACATTTGTTGCTGGCCCCCTTACAGTGCCAAGGGAATGTCTGCCTCTCCTTGTTGTCCTCCCAGACATTATTGGGAGGGAGGGGGAGGTGCTTATAAGCAAATATAGAGAAGAAGTTGAAATCTGTAATTAGATGCACTTTAATCAATGTAAAGGGGTGTTTGGTGCATGTTAATTTGAGTACTCACACTACACACACACGGATACGGATACACTATAATATACTGCAATATAATGTGCCAAATGTACAGTGACGTACAGAACCATATGGCGTTAAACTGGTAGTAATGCACACAAAAAACCATATGGTGTTAAACTGTCAGTAAAGCACACAGAACTATATGGCGTTAAACTGGCAGTAACACACAGAAGTAAATGGCATTAAACGGACAGTAACGCACAAAACTATATAGCGATAAACTGGCAGTAACGCACGTAAAACGATATGGCGTTAAACTGTCAGTAACGCACACAGAACTATATGGTATTGAACTGTGTGCAGTAACGCACACAAAATTATATGACGTTAAACTGGCAGTAATGCACAGAAGTAAATGGCAATAAACTGGCAGTAACGCAATCAAATAGACAGTGTTCAACTGTCACTACACTGACGCTATCTGAACTGTCCCTACTCTAGCTATACACTAATGTCAAGATTACTGACACGGTCTCACTAAACTACACTGAAACTATCTGAGCTGTCCCCTCTCTATACTAATGTATGTATGAATGACACAGTCTCACTACATTTTAGTGAAACTATCTGAGCTGTCCCTACTCTAGCTGCACACTATGCAAAGCTAAATGATGGGTCCTCCTCACTACACTCACACTATCCCTAAACTGACACTAAATTAATATTCTACACTGACAATTGAAGCAAAATAGCACACTAATAGCACTGAACAGAGCCCTGTTCTATCTCTCTCCATGCCAAAATCACACTGAAAATGGCTGCCATTGAAAGAATACTTTTATACTATGGGGCAGGAATGAGCCATGATTGGATAAAGTCATGAAGACGGTGTCCAATCATGACTCGGATAGTGCTCTGTACCCTGATTGGCTGAAGCTTTCACTGCTTCAGCCGAACAAATGATTGAACATCCGAACAACGAAAGTTTGGCCCAACCGCCGAACCGCTCGTCCATCCCTACAACTGACATGATTTTCCCTACAATCTACCATTTACTTGATAGGACCAAAATATTTAAGTATTCTTTCATGTAAGGAACACTGTTGTATCCCAGCCAGGCTCACAACCTCCTCACTCTGATGCTAATGCCAAGCACAGAAAGCCTCTCCATCCAAATCCAAAATCTGCTAATAAACCAAGTAAGGAGCCTTGGGAACTTGCCAAGAATTTCAATGAGTAGAGTGCCACCAAAGCCTCTCTCTGTCTTCTTTTTGGTAAAATAGTTTTCTTGGCTTAGCAGTATTTTAGCTGATTGTGACTGACGGAAAATGTCTCCCAGCGGAGCTTACTCAAGTCTCCCTGGGGCTTTCCCTTTTAAGTAAATATGCATTTAAACTTCAAGGCTGACCAAGAAAAAATGTTACTTAATTAAATATGTTCAAAGAATTTCAACAATGACTGAAAATTCCTATCTATATTTATAGATGTCCTTTTTGACAAATATTGTTCCTAAGCAAACTTTATTAAATTCTCTTTGCCAGTTTGTAAACACTGTGTCATTAGACTGAACTCCATGCTGTCAATACTCAGCAGTAACATGTAATTTATATGAGATGACTTTAGCCCCTTCTTCTAATAAAAGGGGATGTTAGTGACAGTAATCTTTACTTAAGAAAAGTGTTATCCTTAGGCAATTCAGAAAATGTCTCACCCAAATCACTTGCTCTTCTGTTATATATGTGCACACAGTTTTAAAGCAGAACTTCAGTCAAAAATTACCTTTTTAACCACCTCAATACAGGGCACTTCCTTCCTGCCCAGGCCATTTTTCAGCTGTCACACTTTGAATGACAATTTCGCGGTCATGCAACACTGTAACCATGTGGAATTTTTATAATTTTCTTCACACAAATAGAGCTTTATTTTGGTGGTATTTACTACTGTTTTTTTTTTTTTTTTCCTAAAAAAAAAAAAACTGAAAGGTTTTTCTTAGTTTCTGTAAGTAAATTTAAATGTAAATAAGTAATTTTTTCCTTCACTGATGGACACTGATGAGGCAGCACTGATGGGCACTGATAGGCTGCCATGATGGGCACTGATGAGGTGGCACTTATGGGCACTGATGAGGTGGCAATGATGGGTGAGCACTGGGCACAGATAGGTGGCACTGATAGGCATTGATAGGTGGCACGGATAGGCGGCACTGATGGTCATTGATGGGTGGCATTGAGCAGCAGTGATGAGCATTGATGGGCAGCAGTGATGGGCAGCACTGATAACCAGCACTGACTGGCATCACTAATGGCCGCTGATTGCTGGCACTTGTGGGCAATGGTTACTGGCACTTGAGGGCACGGATTACTGGCACTCGTGGGCACAGATTGGGGGCAATTGTGGGCACAGATTGACACTGATTGGTGGCAGTGGTGGGCACACAGATCTGGCACTGGTGGCATTTAACTGTAATTGGACACAGCCGATCACATGGTTAAAGATCCACAGCTCTTTATACAGATTGGGGTCGCGCCCTGTCCTAGCAACACAGCACGGCCGCGGCGACGCACTGCATGCCCTCGGAAGCATGTGAGCAGTCGTTATGGGCGGCTGTCATATGACGTCCACCCAGAATGAGAGCCGTGCCACCCAGCTGTCATTTGATGGCCAGCGGGCGGAAAGAGGTTAAAGATGAAAAAAGCATTTTGTGGCAATACTGACGTTCAATCCGGAGCTGCCCCGCTTAGTTCTTCTTTTCTTCTACTAGACTAAGCTCAGTTTTCTGGGTTGACTGGTGGTAGCTTCATTTAACTCACTTCTTCTGAGCCTAGGACATCATAGGCCTGCCCCCAGCCTATTCAGTGATGAGCTCATCCCTCTGTCTGCTTTATCTGTACCTTCTCTCAGCATGTTCTTCACCGCTTGCCGATTGCATAACTAACATAACTATAACTTGTGTTATATGGTGGCAGAGCGACTCTCCTGCGCCGGATCAGGCACACATTTAACCCCTTGATCGCCCTAGATGTAGCAAGTGTCATTACTACAGTGACACTGCATATTTTTAGCACTCATCACTGTATTAGTGTTACTGGTTCTCATAAAGTGTCAAAAGTGTCAGTGCCAGATTGCTTGCCACAATATTGCAGTCCTTGTATAAGTCGCTGATTGCTGCCATTACCAGTATAAAAAAAAATGCAGTGTATATACTCCATAGTTTGTAGACACTATAACCAAACCAATCAATATAACTTGCTGGACCTTCAGAACTTTGTACCGGAACTGAGGGCTCCTGCATGCATGCGTGTGAGTTACATCATCGCTGCTTTGGCCAATCACATAGCCGAAGCACGCAAACCTGGATGAAAGCCTGGGGGAAGATGTCCTCCCTCTTAGTTGTGACAGCACATCGCTGGAGGGCTTCATTCCAAGGTGAGTATTTCATGGTATGCTAGTATATTGTGTTTTTGCAGCGTTTTTGGCACGATTTTGTACAGGTCACCAATGTAAAAAGCAGAAAACGCCTGTAATCTGCTCCAAAGAAGCTTGTGTTCTTTTTTGAGCTTAAGGCGTTTTTCAGGCATTTTGCTTCAGGTGACAAAACGCTCAGATGTAAACAGGTGTCATTAAAATGAATGGGATTTTGCTTGTTGGGCGTTTTTCAGGCATTTTGTCGAGTGTTTTATGAGCTGAAAACTCTCAGGTGTGAATGCAGCCTAAAAGCCTAAGCCCTTGTACACACGGTCGGAGATTCCGACAGAATGTGTCCAAACGGACCGTATTGTCGGATAATCCGACTGTGTGTGGTCTCCATCGGACTGTTTCCGTCGGAATATCCGACGGACCAAGTTTTCCAACGTGTCTATAAAATTTTCCGACAACATGCTCTGATCAGACATACTCCGATCATGTGTAGCCTACTCCGATCGGACAAAGTGCCACACATGCTCAGATCAAATTCCTAGACCAAAGCTATTGGCTACTAGCCTGAACGTAGTCCCGTCGTAACAAAGTAATGTCATCACGTTATGTACAATCGGATTTTCCAACAACTTTGTCCGATCGTGTTCCCAGCGGCCATCGCAGGTGCCGAACGGTGCGCACATGCATCCGAGAACCGAAGACGAGGATCACGTACAGGTACATGAGGTTTTTTCCTTTTTTTCACATTTTTTATTTATTAGGAGAAAAGGTTCCATAGGGACAACAGTACAACAGAGTATCCAATGAGTGGAACAAGTAATAACAAAATGACACAAGACAATGAGAGAAAACCATATCGGCACATGGGTTACATTATTATCACATACAAATTTGTGGTTATTTATCTGTGTATGTTTCTTACCTTTCCTGGTATGTTTCGGTGGTATTGCAAGGGATAATGCCTCAAGGGGGTACCAGTCCGAAAAGGGTGCCTGTCTTACGACTGTCTTGAATATCACCCATTTCCTATTGTAACATCCCTTATGTATCTGGCCATCTGTGTATGCCCGTATATGGTAGTGACTAATGTTTGTTCCCTGTTGTTCCCGGGGACTCAACCTCTTTCCTTATTCCAACTGTTCTAAAATAGCAGTGCATATAGAAAGTAAGTTGCCTCGGGGCAGTGAATAGGGAATGCAAAGAGTAGAGAGGGAAAGGACAGAGGTGAAGGAGACAGAGAGGAGGGGGGCAGAGAGGAGGGGGGGAGACAGGGGGGAGACGGGGAGACGGGGGGTCCACGAGCATAGGTCTCAGTGTCGTCTCGTTAGGTTAAATTCCTAAGTGGTGTGGTTCGCAATCTATCTCATGATAGTAAAGCACTAATTAAGGGGTCGTCTGAATATATGAAGAGGTTCCACAATGTGCATGTTTTGGAGTACCTTTCTTGTCTGTGTTGGTCTGATAGTATAAGATTTTCCATCTTTTTTATTTATTCCACCTTCCTCAGCCACATGGCTATGGTTGGTGGTTGCGTCTATTTCCATTGTGGGGGAACGCATGTCTTTGCTGTGTCTAAGAGGGGGCATACCACAGATTCCTTATAGACGCGCTCTGGAGTTGCGGATGCATGTAGTAGAAAAACCGCAAGGTCTTCCGGAATAGTTCGTTCCGTGAACTTTTGTGCAATCTGACGTACTGTTTTCCAAAAGTCCACCATCTTAGGGCACGACCAAAATATGTTCCCCTTTCCTCCCCACAATGCAAGCAAATGTCAGACGTCGCCGGGAAGAATTTGTGCAGCAGTACAGGTGTTCTATACCACCTTGTCAGGAGTTTGTAGTTTGTCTCTTGGATTTTGGTTCAAATTGAGGATTTATGTGTAAATCTGAGCATGTGGTGCCGTTGGTTGTCACTAAATGTACGGTTCAGCTCCTGTCCCCACCCCAGTAGGCTCGGAGGCTGGTATCCCTCTGGAGGGGTCAGTATAAGTGAGGGATAGTGCATGTGGCAGGGCACCTTGGGAAGTGCAGTAATCTTCTATTGGTGTTGGGGTTGACTATCGTCCCTGGGAGGTGATATATGTTTCAAAAAGTGATGGAGCTGTAACGCTCTGAAAAAGTCCAAGCAAAAAGGGCCTGTGGGATCTGTCAGCTGTGATATCGTTTTCCATCTGCCTTGGGAGCTGAAGTGTGATGCCTGGAAATATCCCCCCTCTGCTAACCCCCGGAAGGTCATGTCATGTAAGCCTTGTTCAAACTGAGGATCGCCTATTATCGGGAATAGGTGAGAGTTCCTAGAAGGAGAGGAGGACTGGGATATTAGCTGTGAGCAGATATTGATGGTATTACCAATTAGTGGGTGTCTTTTAATCAACATAGGAACTACCAAATGACACCAAGGGGCTCTCCGTAGAGGGATGACACTTTGGTCTTGTTCTATTTGAGTCTACAGTTTAGTTTCCTTGTGTTTGCACCAGTCTATTAGTCTACTGAGATGTACAGCATGAAAATAAGTGTGAATGTCAGGTAGTGCCAGGCCCCTGTATTGTTTAGGGAGGGAGAGTATCTTCTTATTGAGATGGGGTCTTTTCTGTGCCCAGACAAATGCAATAAATATTGATTGTACCTGCCTAAAATAATTCACTGGAATGTGTATAGGAAGTGCCTGTAAAAGGTAAAGGAACTTGGGCAGGATGGTCATCTTCAGAATGTTGTAGTGACCAAACCATGAATGTAGGCCAGTATTCCATTCGTCTAGGAGTTGTTTGACTGTGTTCAGCAGGGGTGGGAAGTGAAGGTCAAAGATTTTGAAGCGTTTGAGAGGAATAAAAGTCCCTAAGTACTTTAGAGCTGTTTTGGTCCACTTAACGTTGAACCAATTTTGTAGGTGTGTGAGCTGAGGCTGCGGTACACCCACCCCCATTGCTTCTGATTTGAAAAAGTTTATCTTGAGGTTGGAGAGTGTACCGTAGCATTCAAATTCATGTAGAAGGTTCAGTAAGGAAATGGTTGGATTAGTAATCGTGAACATCATGTCATCCGCATATGCCGGGACTTTTTGTTGTGAGCGACCCACCTCGATCCATGAAATGATAGGGTTGAACCTCATGTGACAGTGAAAGGGTTTGCAAGAGAGTGTGAAAAGTAGGGGCGAGAGAAAGGGCAGCCCTGTCTAGTCCCATTCTTAATAGGGAATGGGTCAGAGAGCACTCCATTGGCCAGGACTCTGGCTGATGGGTCTGTGTAGACTGCAGCAATCCAGTTTAGCATGTTGCTTCCGAGACCTATATGGCTCAGGGTCGCAAGCATGTCTGGCCAGCTCACCCTATCGAACTCCTTTTCAACATCTGTACTTATAGATACACATGGCTTCGTGGTACTGTTTGCTATATGCAGTAGATTGAGGACTTTAGTAGTGTTATCCCTGGCCTCTCTTGATGGGACAAATCCTACCTGGTCCAGGTGAATCAGATCGGGTAGATGCTGTTGTAATCTTGAGGCCAGTATTTTAGTAAATAATTTGAGGTCTACGTTTAGCAGGGATATGGGATGATAGCTCCCATACTGAGCTGGGTCTTTACCTTCCTTTGAGATCACCGTTATTTGGGCCTGTAGGGAGGAATTATGAAATGTTTTTCCTTTACTTATGTCATTGAACAGTTTGACCAAGTGGCTGCCTAGAGAGGGTAAGAAGGTTGTGTAGTATTGGATTGTAAGCCCTTGTACACACGGTCGGAGATTCCGACGGAATGTGTCCTATTGGACCGTTTTGTCGGATATTCCGACTGTGTGTGGTCTCCATTGGACTGTTTCCGTTGGAATATCCGACGGACCAACTTTTCCAACTTGCCGGTAAAATTTTCAGACAAAATGCTCCGATCGGACATACTCCGATCATGTGTAGCCTACTCCGACGGACAAAGTGCCACGCATGCTCAGATCAAATTCCTAGACCAAAGCTATTGGCTACTAGCCTGAACGCAGTCCTGTCGTAACGAAATAACATCATCACGTTATGTACTATCGGATTTTCTGACAACTTAGTCCGACTGTGTGTATGCAACATCACTTCCGGACCTCTTCCGGAATTAATCCGTCGGAATTACTCCGACGGATTTGGTTGTCGGAATCTCCGACTGTGTGTACAAGGGCTTAGAACGTCTGGGCCCGTTGCCTTCCCTGAATTATTGTTTCCTATCGCTATTTGGTGTTTGAATAGGCTAATGGGTTCCTCAAGGGCAGTACTCACTTCTGCTGGTAGAGAAGGCATGTGGGATAAGGTTATATATTCTGTCAATTTCCCTGTGGATGGGTGTGTCGTGTGCAGGTTGTATAGGGATTCATAATAAGATTCGTAATCTGTTGAGGAGGTACGTGATTTTGTGCTAAAGGGCCTCTCTGTCGCAGTAAATGTGCATGGAGCGATCCTTAAGCGGTCAAACTGAATGGGTTGTTTTACAAGGTGATCTTTTTAACTTTAAGTTAAGTTTTTATACATTTTTTTCAAGTTTTTTTCTCTTTATTTGGTGATACTGCCAGTAAAATACTTGTCTTAGCGCGACAATGCTCTCTCACAATATTAAACTGTATCTATGGATGAGCAGCATTGTCACACAGGAATATCAAACATCTTCCCCTCTGCTCTTCTCCATCAAAATAGGAAGTGTAATGTACTCCACAAAGCAAGCTTGGAGCAATGTAACTGATAAGAGTAAAGCACAATCAGGCATCACACGAAGGAACTTTCGTTTTCTGGGAAGTGTTTTTTGCAGTTATAGAACAGAACAAAACACTATCACAGCTCACAGCAGTGAAAAGGTTAAATGTAGTACTAATGTAATTGTGGAGACATAGGGTAAAGGTAAACTTCATGCTAGGCGCTTGATAGGCATTGTTAGAATAATTCAGGGCTGCAGGCAAGCAGAGCTGAGGTCTACACACAAAGTTTCAGGTCAGGACTTAAATCAATAGCTGCCGAAAGTTAGCTAAACATACTCAATAGTGAAAAGAAAGAAAAAGTGCAGCCTTGGCACAAAGAGCTGACCGCTGAGTTACCCATCAGGACTACGAGCTTCATAAAGAAACGCTACATGTTACTGATGGGAAGAAACAACAAACAGCTGAGCATGTCAGATGGTCTGCTCTCATACTGGACTTCTAAGCATTGCTGCCACTGAATATTATATTCACAGCACAAAGCAAGCCAGCAAAGAGTGCATCCAAGCGGCTTTATTGAAACTTTGCTGCTCTTTTTATTCCTTGACACTTTTACAGACATACAGTTGTGCTCATAAGTTTACATACCCTGGCAGAATTTATGATTTCTTGGCCATTTTTCAGAGAAAATTAATGATAACACAAAAACTTTTCTTTCACTCATGGTTGGTGTTTGGCTGAAGCCATTTATTATCAATCAACTGTGTTTACTCTTTTTAAATCATAATCACAACAGAAACTACCCACATGACCCTGATCAAAAGTTTACATACCCCAGTTCTTAATACCCTTTAACATCAATGACAGCTTTAAGTCTTTTGTGGTATTTGTGGATGAGGCTCTTTATCTTCTCAGATGGTAAAGCTGCCCATTCCTCTTGGTAAAAAGCCTCCAGTTCCTGTAAATTCTTGGAGCGTATTGCATGAACTGAATGTTTGAGATCTCCCCATAGTGGCTCAATGATATTGATGTCAGGAGACAGAGATGGTCACTCCAGAACCTTCACTTTATTCTGCTGTATACTGGCCACTCTTATTTGAAGATCCTATAGCAGTAAATGCGTAGAAAAACAACCACAAATAACCTATAGACAAGCAAAATCTTTAAAGGAACATCTGGTCCAAAGTCTTTATAAAATCCCATCCCTATCTACTTTGTCTTTTGGCTCATTCCCATGTAAAAAATGTATGTTGAATAACAATGAGATAGAATTACCAAATGGTCAAATTCATAGGATTAGACATAGAGTGACATGCCAAACTCCTGGTATTGTATACATGATGAAATGTACCTGTAACTGCTTTTATGTCGAGACGACTAAGGCCCCTTTTACACCGTTCAGGTCCACCTGTTAGTTTTGACAGCAGACCTGATAGCTCCATGCTAGTCTATGGAGCGGCGGATGTCAGCAGTGACCTGTCCGCTGACATCCGACCCGGTCCGATCCGCTAAAAGCAGATGGATGACCCTGCATTCGCATTCATCGCTGGCGGATCAGGTGAGATCGGATGAAAACAGACATGCTATCCTTTTAATCCGATCTCTCCATAGAAACCGGCGTCGCTCAACAAGCCCCTCCCTGCTCAGTGAGCAGAGAGGGAGGGACCTGTCATCTGCCGGATTGTGAGAACAGATCCGCCTTGTGAGAATGAGGCCTAAGAGACCCTTTTTTAAGAGAATAAATGACCACATATCCCTTATTAAACAAACATAAAATGGAAACCCCCATAAGTTGCTATGTGGGTCTGTTCCATGGCTTTAGCCTACATACTATAAAATTCATGGCTTTAGAACATATCCCCACTGATGTCAGAGGAGGCAGCAATGATCGAAAGCTTCTACAAATAGAATCACGATGGATTAATTTATTAAAAGCGACAGCCTATCCTGGACTGAATGAAATGTTAAGTTACAAACCTTTTTTATAATACTAATACACATCTACTTGATTGACATTACTGGTCTCCTACTGCGACCCTTCCCTTGTTTTCTTTTTTCCCCTCCCTTTCTCTCTTCTTCTCTTTCTTTCCCGTTTACTTCCCTTCTCCCCTCTCTTTCTTTCCCCCCACCCATTCCCCTTTGCATCCTTTACATATCCCCTTCCCCCTCTCTTCCGACCCTTTTCCCTTTTTCCCCCCTCCCCTTCTCCCCCTCCATTTTTATATATAGTGTTATGGGTTTTACCAACAATTCCCACCTCCCTACCCCTTTTCCCCTCGTTATTTGGTACATATGTAATTCAATCTACATAATTGTTCAATTTAATTCTATAATGCTGTATTTTATGACATGTTTCATATACTATTAATATAAGACTGTTTAATCAGTATATATAGTTAATAATTTGAAATTGTACTTTAGTTATTTTTCTTTAACCACCTCAATACCGTGCCTGCCTATCCTGGCACTTCTCTCCTACATGTAAAAAGCATAATTTTTTTGCTAGGAAATGACTCAGAACCCCCAAATATTATATTTGTTTTTTTTAGAAGATACCCTAGGGAATAAAATGGCTGTCATTGCAACTTTTTATCTTGCACAATATTTCCGCAATAATTTTTTAAACGCCTTTATTGGGAAAAAAACGGTTTCATGAATTAAAAAAATAACAAAACAGTAAAGTTAGCCCAATTTTTTATATAATATGAAAGATGATATTATGGCAAGTCTGAGTAAATAGATAAATACATGTCACGCTTTAAAATTGCGCTCACTCATGGAATGGCGGCAAACTTCGGTACTTAAAAATCTCCATAGGCGATGCTTTGAAATTTTTTACAGGTTACCAGTTTAGAGTTACAGAGAAGGTCTAGTGCTAGAATTGTTGCACATGCTCTAACGCATGTGGCGATACCTCACGTGTGGTTTGACCGGCATTTACATATGTGGGCGGGACTTACGTGTGTGTTCGCTTCTGAATGAGAGCTACCAAAGACAGGGGCATTTTACATTTTCTTTATTCTTTCTTTATTCTTTTTCTTAATTTTTTTTTTTTTTTTTTTACACTTTTTTTTACATTTTTTTTTTGATCACTTTTATTCCTATTACAAGGCATGTACACATCCCTTGTAATATTAATTTATTGTGACAGGTCCTCTTTATGGAGAGATATGGGGTCAGTAAGACTGTGGGGTCAGTGAGATTGATGAAAAAAATTCACTGATCTCATGCTGACAGCCACTTTGCTTACTTCCGGGAACCCGGGCGTGATGTCATAACATGGCTCCCGGGCCTCCAACGGTCATAGAGACTGACCAGAAATCTCTATGGTCATCATCCGTTGCCGGCCGATGGCACGGGAGAGCCCGGGGAAGCAGAAGGCGGCAGGAAGGGAGGGGACGTCCCCTCCTGTCGCCTATAAAAACGATCAAGCGGTGGAACTGCTGCTATGATCTTATCATGCACAAAATCGCCGGCTGGATATAATGATATCTGAATGATGCCTGTAGCTGCAGTCATCATTCAGATATCCCAGCACAAAGTCAAGGACATCATATGATACCCTAAGGTATTGAAGTGGTTAATATATTTTTTCCCCTTTTTTTATTTTCTTTATTTTGTAATAAATATTTTGGAGACCAATTTTGTTTTTTTTTGTGAATATATGTGCATTTCTGTATCTGGTCACACTACCCGGCCCCAGTTTATCCATCTTCTCTTGAAAGATTCTCTACCATCTTCAAGGCCTATATGGCACATGAGTTGTGCGACTCTGTTTCCTGTGCACTCTGGGTGACCATATGGACACCCATGGCTTCTGTGCTAATCCCATGGCCAGACACCCGATCTACTGTCCCACGTGTGCGCTTGCCGCCTTGCTTCTATTTTTTCCTTTACACAAGATCTTTGCATCTCCTGGTTCTCCTCGAGATGTGGGGAGATCTCCCCTCCGACCACCAGAGGGAGTGATGCTTCTCACCCCTGTGGTTGAGTCCTCAGACCCAGCGGCGATAGGGACAGACGTGACGCGGTTCACACATGTGCGGTGCGGTCTTTATGTGCGCATCCGGTCTAGGCTAAATGAGGGGGTATTTAAAACCTCTGTTTCCAGCTATTAGACACTGCTGGAACCCAGGGACACAACATGCTGCTGAATGCCAGAAAGTAAATACTTAAAACCTTTTGATCATTGGAAACTTTCATTGCCCACTCTTGCTATTGCCCTGATATAGGCTACTGCCCTTTCAGGAGATATATTGAGAACTTTCTGCTATGCTAAAGTAATATTGAACCGCTCTTAGTGGTATTTTTACTGCAAATGTTTGCTTTTTGAATAGTTTTCATCTCTTCTTTACCATTTATCTGTCCGGTTCCCTGGACAGTTCTACCAATAGGCACTGGCATTTTTGACAGCATTAGTCCCTTGGACTTGAGTCCATTATAGAACTTTGTTTTTGAAAGTTGACATTTTTATTGTGGCTTTCATTATTTCTATTGTGGAGATCTGTTTCTGTATTATTTAAATAAAATGTGATCTATTTTATTATTTGTTTAGTCAGTCATTGAATTCCTCCTATGGTCACCTTTAGCTTTATGGTTCTCTGGATGCATTTAGACACCTGTGATCCTTTGATTGACTTTTTCAAGAGACCAAGGTAAGGAGTGTTACCCTGATAGACATGCACATGTATGTACTGAATCTGTTATGCTATTTAAAATTAAAGTATCATGTATGTGATATTATGGCTATAAATTGATTGTCGATATAATCATTGTATGTATATGTTTCATGAGAAGGCTTATACCTCTAATTGGACATCATTCCCTGAACAAGCCCGACATATGGGTGAAACATGTTGGGAATTCTATCCCTTTATGCTGTATCCACAAATCTTTGTTGATTTGTATTTGCCAATTAGTGATAGACGAACTTCCGATGGGACGTTTCGTGAACGCGGACCGCGAACGCGGCCGATAGTTCGCGAACTGGAACGTCCGCGGCGGGCCCCATTGACTTAACACCAGCACCGTGATATACAGCACTGACAGCAGCACCATGATAGAGAGCACTGACATCAGCAGCGTGATATACATCACTGTCACCTGCACCGTAAGCAGCCCCAGGAGGAAGTCAGCATAGCACAGGGATTCACACAGCCGAAATTCCCCGCGAAACGACCGCCGGGCGAACCGTTCGGCCATCACTATTGCCAATTGCTGTGTTTTTTAAGAATTTTTTCTAAAATAAAAAAACTTTCTTGTATAAAATAGTTGTTACCATTTTTCAAATTAACTTACACCTTGAAAATCCCACTCATTCTGCTGTAGTCAATGACAGGTTGACTTGGCCTTATGTTTTCGATTCTTATCATGCTGGAATGTCCAAGTACATCCCATGCGCTGCTTCCTGGCTGATGAATTCAAATGTTCCTCCAGTATTTTTTGATAACATACTGCATTCATCTTGCCATCAATTCTGATCAAATTTCCTGTGCCTTTGTAGCTCACACATCTCCAAAACATCAGCGATCCACCTCCGTGTTTCATAGTAGGAATGGTGTACCTTTCATCATAGGCCTTGTTGACTCTTCTCTAAATGTAGCATTTATGGTTGTGGCCAAAAAGCTACATTTTGGTCTCATCAAATGACTTTGTGCTAGAAGGTTTGAGGCTTGTCTCTGTGCTGTTTGGCGTATTGTAAGTGGGATACTTTGTGGCATTTGCGTAGTAATGGCTTTCTTCTGGCTGCTTGACCATGCAGCCCATCTTTCTTCAAGTTCCTCCTTATTGTGCATCTTGAAACAGCCACACCACCTAGTTCTGATTCCATACCTTGTCAATTATAGCTAAAGTGGATAATTGCCTGGCTAGTTTGAATTCACCCACCTCTAAACAATCTGCCAATTTTCTACCTAGAAATAACATAGACAGTATCTTCCTAATTGGGTGAATCCCCATGTCTTCCTCCCAAACCAATGGTTGGGGGTGTATATTGGACGGCTTGCGGCACCTACTAGACCATCAGTGCACTCACCTAAGTGAGTAAGCATGTATTAGGTGTGGGTGACTTGTTTACCCCACCCTTTTTCATGCTTTTTTATTATTATTTTTATTTTTCATTTACCTTACTTCTGAATATCATATTACTCTTTATTATAGATTGAACACGTGCTCTGCTCCTGATGAGTGGTACAAAGGCCACGAAACGTGCGTAGAGCTATTTTTTTTTTTTTATATAATAGGGATGGAAACGCATGACCTTACCAGGCCTTGGTTTCATTTAAAGTCCCGTGGGATGGAAACACATGACTTTACCAGGCCATAGCTTCGTTAAAAGTCCCAATTAATGTCCATTATGCAACCCATTAAATGTTGGAGCTCTGCTGACAGAAAATCTAGGAATAGTTTTGGAACAGCCAGCCCCCCATTCTCCTTAGCTTCCAGCAGTGTTTCTAATTTTATGCCTGAATTCCGCTTTTTCCAGATAAGCATACAGAGTATAGTATCCAGTGGTTTAAAAAGAGACATAGGGAGCCACATTGTGGCATCCATATAATTTTAATGAGGTTTTCCCTCCTTACTCCCTACTACTGAAAGTGGTAATTTGCACCAACTTATAGCTTTCTGTTTTAGGCTCCATGCACACTGAAGCTCATAAATGTCCGTTTTTGGGAGTTTGGGCGTTTTTTTTAACAGGCCATAAACTCCCCTCTGTTATCCTATGTGTCCAAGCACACATGGACGTTTTTGCATGTTCACCAGCAGTGGAGTTTATGGGCTGTTTTCTGAACGCCATAAAATCTCGTTCAGGAGTCGTTTTTCTGACCACAAAAAACACCAGACGCTCATAAAAGCTTACAAACACTCAAAAACTACTCACCAGCGTATTTCTATGTTTTTGATCCATTCGAAAAAATAAATAAAAATATTTTCACAAAAAAAAAGCGAAAAAACACTAATGCGGAAAAATACAAAATAAGTTAATAAACGCTATTGCAAAAACGTTAAAAAACTTTGAAAGACTCACTGCAAAGCTACTGACATTTTAATAAGGTTCTTTTAACGTCCAGTGTGCATGAAGCCTTAAATTTAATGAATAGTGGGTTAATATTTAAATCTGCATACCTAGAGATATCCCAATGTATAGCTGGTATAGCTATATCCCAGGTATACAAATGTTTCTACCACCTTTATCTGAGAACCAATTGGTGGCAAGGGGTCTCTGAGAGGGTCAACCGGCAGGAGAACAGGCTTATTTCAATTTACATTGAAGCCTGAATAAGAAACCTTCTATAGATGTAGATGTATCACCCAAAAATAATAATGCATCATCTGCATACAATGACAATTTTTTTAAATGTTTTTTACCTTAACTTCCCTGGCGGTATTCCAGAGTGTGGTTCGGGGTGAATTTTCATTACCAAAAGCGGTAACTCAGAGCCACACTGAGGATTGCTTCGCAGGATCCAGGCAAACTTACTTACCTTGTCTCCAAGATCCTGCGGTGTGTGTGTGTGTGTGTGTGTGTGTGTGTGGGCTGTGTGGGCTGTGTGGGCTGTGTGGGCTGTGTGGGCTGTGTGGGCTGTGTGGGCTGTGTGGGCTGTGTCCTCCGTCCTCCACTTGCTCTCACAGTGCTCTGTTCCCCCGCGAGCGTCGCAACTTACGGGGAGGAAGCCCAGAAACAAATTCAAAAAGTGAACAACACATAATACATACAGTACACTGTAATCTTACAGATTACATTACTGTATCAATTTATTCCCATCCCTTTTGTCCCTAATGCTTTGTTCAGTGCCCTGCATGCAGTTTTATATTATATATACAGTGGAACCTTGGATTAAGAGCATAAACCGTTCCAGGAGAATGCTTGTAATCCAAAGCGCTCACAAATCAAAGCAAGTTTCCTCATAGAAGTCAATGGAAACAAAGATAATTCGTTCCACATTGACTTCTATTGCATACAATACTGCATGTGGCCAGAGGTGGGGGGCACCGGAGAAATACAGAAATACTTGGAGACCGCTAGGCTGCACTTGGAAAGGCTTGGAAACACTTGGGAATGGACTACTTCTGAGTATTTCCAAACGGCTCCGTGTGTCACCGGCGCCCCCGTACCTCTGGCCAAATGAGCTACTGCATACCGCAGAGGCTTGAATCTTGCTCATTTTACGAGACAACACTCGCAAACCAAGTCAGGATTTTTTTTAAATAATTGCTTGTATTGCGAAACTCTCGTTAACCGCGTTACTCGCAATCCGAGTTTCCACTGTACTGTTCTTTCTGCCTGGAAACATGAGATTGTCCAAAGCAACCAGAAAGTGTCTCTTTACGTCAAAAGCGTTTTTAGACCAGCTAGGAAACAGCGATAATAAATTAGAGTCACTTGTAGAATTGAGCGATAGTGATTTGTGGGGAAATTCGTCATCAAGCACTGAAAGTAATGACAGCTTACTTTGATGGGAGATTGACTTGGACCTCTCTCTCTCTGTGGAATCCTGGTATAGGATGATTGATAATTTACACAAAAGTAACCAAGCTGCAGCTTTCAGAGTATCCCCATTGAAACTGGTTACTAGATGGTATATGACTCCTGCCAAAATTCATTCTTTCTATCCCTCAGTTTCCCCAGCTTGCTTCAGAGGATGTTTGGATGAGGGCAACTACCTTCACATTTTTTTCGAGTTGTAGACACCTCAAGCCTATATGGCAGGCTGTAGTAACCAAAATGGAATCTTCAACCAAAATGAAAATTTCTTTCACCACTAATATGCATATTATATGATGATATTATGGACATTCCCCCACCATGCAACAGATTACTCCATTCGCTAATCAGCTCCATTCAATGGATGATTGCCTTTAACTGGAAAACACACAACTTACCTTGGTCCCAAGTATTGTCCAGAATGGAGACTCTTAAATTATCTAAGAGAATCCACCACACACTTTCAGACACAATGTCATCCTTCCATAAAAAATGGAACTACTGGTCCATACCATAAACTGAACACTGGTGTTGTGTTCCCTACCCTACAGCCTCCCATGTACGCTCTCCCATTCGTGTATAGGCTCCTGTTATGTACTCATTTTATGCCAACAACTCATTATAAACGAATTGAGACTTTATATCTCTCACTCTTTTAGCATCTTATATCTACATTGTATCATACTACTTTACAAATGTTAACTATTTATACCTTGTCCTATTGATATAACACATCTCCTGGATATATGTGTGTATTGCTTTGTACTGTCAAATAAAACTTTTGTAAACAAAAAAAGAAAGTAATGACAGCAACAATTCTGCAACTGAGCAAATGTCAGTGTTTTTGATTTGATTACATTATTGAATACATTTATTATTATATTATTATTTGTTATAATTATTTATTATATTATAATTTATGATTTTGTGTTTCAAACTTTATCATACCCAGGATGTCTACTAGACTCTTGTTTAGACATATTTAATTGAGTTATTCTTAAAAATTACAGGCCTACAATATAATACGCCAAAGTTTCATGCAAAACAATGTACCGCTTTGAGCATCAAAAATCTGACATAATCATAATGCCAGGGGGGTTAATGCAGGAAATGAATTAAGGTAAAAAAAAAAATGTATAACTTTAGAACCACTTTAAGCCTCATTGTGGTGTCCTAATGCTCCATCCATAGTACACTTAAAATGTTATCACTGGAAGATCCAATAAAGATCCCCCCACCTACTCCCCTCCATCACTGCATTATATTTATTACTAAGGCACCAGTATAATATACATCTACTGCTAACCTTTGGTAAGTAATGAGCTTATTTTCCTGATGAACAGATGACAGTTGCTGATGACCACCGATCATTTATTTCCATATATTATGCATGTTGCCCTAGAATCCATTTCTGTTTTAGAAGTCAGGCAAGATGCAACATTAGAAGCATCATTCCCTCCAATATGGATTGCTTCTGTTGATAACATATGGAATTCACATGAGCAATTTTACACTTAGTGACCCGGTGTCTCTCCAGAGCCGAGAAGCAATTTCTTACTTCTTGTATTTTTGTCAATTTATATGTCAGCTTCATGGCTTCCTGTTAAAATAATCTAACAATGGAGTGAATCGTTCTTCCCTATAGCTACTTTAGATATGTTTATCTCTGCTCTGAAGCCTCTCGAATGCCCATGGGAGCTGTCTATACAGGAGATTTAATTTATTTTATGCCTTTCTACCTTCAAGGTGCTATAAGCAGAATCATTTTTAGCAGCATCATTCTAAATGGTGGTTCAGATTCATTAATTGATGTCATGTGTTTGCTGGGGATGAGCAACCAGTGCTCATTAGTCTAAATGTGGCATCCCTGGCAATGTCCACAGGTTTATATGGCTGTTAATTTAAAGCTTATCTCCAGCCAAGGACCTCTACCACAGTTTATCCCCCCTAGCCAATTGCCCAGAAAACTACACTGAAATCTTTACATGAATCCATGGTCACTGACTGTAGCATAAGAGTGTCCTTCTCCAGATGCCTATGTTGCTGCCCTGTGAAGTAAACACTTCCTTTGACTGTCCACATCACAAAGAGGAGTGGTAACTAGACCAGTTTGGCAGCACTGTAATAGTGGCCTTTACTCTGGAAAGATGTACCCACGGGGGGACATGTGATGGAAGACCTGGGTGTCTTACAAACTTTTGGGGGGTTCAATAGTGGTTGGGGGGGGGGGGGGTTAGGTGGTTAATTTTGCCAGAGGATGGGCTTTATTCTTTAGGTAAATATGGCCCTGAGTCTTGAAAACGTACCAACAACTTTGTACTGAATATAATCTAGACCAAAAATGTTTTTTTTTTTTTTTAATAATTACAACTAAGAAATGCCTTGAAGATTCAAGGCTTGGTTCCAATGGTCTAATTTCTTTCTGTTCCCATTTTGAACAACATAGTTGGTGCAAATACTACGAAGGGCCTTATTACTAAGGTATATACACGATTGTTATCTGAAATGTTATCTAACTGTAGCACCATGAAGTCTAGGCAGGGTTGTGCCTAAATTTGTCTGCCAGGTATAGTTGCCTTGGTCAATTGTTATTGATCAATTGATTTCACCCTAAGTCTGGAATTGCTGTACTTCTCTCTTCTGTTGCTGGGTGGACGGGTACCTGGTGACATTAGATAAGACAAGGGCAATGCAAGGACAGATTAGGGGTATATGGGGTGTCTCAGCCAATGGGCAGGGGTTGTCTTGGGCCCCTTAGCCTGCTGGGAGAGCCTATATATTTGGGGGGAGTGAGGATCAGGGTGATCAGGGTCTGTGCCACCTGGATGGCTGTCTGGGTGGAAGTGTGTTGTGCTGCCCGAGCTGCTAGGCCGGAGTTTGGGCCTATCTCAGACACATCTGGCTGCTAGGCTGTCTAAAGGCCTATCCAGAAGCAAGAGAGCAGCGTAGGTTTGGGATTGCGTCTTTGCAGTCCAACCAGAACTGACGGCTTTGTCTGTTGGGGTTAGAGGTAGAGGGGAAGCAGTCACCACTAAGGGACTATCCACCTTATTACCAGGGTCCACAGTAGCTGAGGCACGTACCGGAGCAGTATTCTCACCAATCGGGGACGGTGAAGAATTGGGAAACTTCAGCAAGTGCTAAGCCAGGGACCCAGCCAGTGGGGTGATGATTGAGTATCTGGAGTGCCAAATCAGGGACCCAGCAGGGGTGACACTTGAAGAAGATTAGAAGAGCTCATGAGATTCAGTGGCACTGAATCAGCAAGTCTAGTGAGAGAGACTGGCAGCTCAGTGTGCCGAGAATCTACAAGAAGTGATTGTGTAAAAGTAAAGTTGTACAGTTTACAGTTTGTGTTAGGAACTGTTCTTAGGCTGTTGCCATAGGAGACAGCACTCCTTCACATCCAGATGTGGTGCCTGGCTGGGTGCCTTTTCCTGCATGGCTGTCTACCTGTAGAGGTTTTGGAGTCTTCCAATTGACATTGCAACTACCTAAGGGTGTCCTGGCCCTAAACCCTCTCTCCCACAGTTCTGTTCAAGAAAATAAATCTCTTTGCATTCAAGAAGTGCCTGGCACCCACCTTACCTCACACCCACTATGCCTTGCAACCCACTCTATACAGAAGGATGTCAGCTGTTCCTGGCTCTGGAGGTTCACATTAGACCAAAGGAGGTCTGGGACATAACATTACTGTTCCACATAGGCAAAGATGGGAAGCAGAAATTGATGAGGGAACATATGGCATTTTCTACGGGGCCTTGGAGAGTAGGAGAAGGAGTGTCTTTAAAACAAAGCTAGTAGTTGCCATGTGATCATAGTAAGTGCAAGCCCTCCTACTTAATACTCTGAAAAATCTGAGCGAATGCACTGAATAGGTTTATCTCAGTATCTACAGAACAGAAGCAGGTAAGAATCTTTCCCAAAGTTTGATAGAATCCTTGCAATATGTATATTTGAACTATTTTTTTGTCTGCAAAACTGAATTTTCACTTTAAGTTTTAACAACCTCTTCAAATTTTACAAAGTTATACATATTCTATCCACTGTAATTGCATGTGTGTTCTATCTTGGGTTTTAGCTTTAGTAACACTTTAAAATGTATTCTGTCCACAACATTATGGTAATACCTATCTATTGAATAATGCTACCTTTTACAGACTTATTCTCTGAAATATTTAGAATTAGCTGACCTATCTTTTTTTTGCTAGCTATATTATAAAAAAGATCAACAATATATTTTTTCTTTTCTCTCTCCAGGAGATGTGCCTTTCCTTGTATTACCACTTAATTTTCTTTTATTCTGTACTAGAGAAAAATATATGTACAGTATATATGTTTTATATGTAAATTAAAGCTGGCGGGATATTTTTATGTGCTACGGTAATTACATTTATGATGATACTTAAATTTTCATCTGTATTTTGTTTTAGTAGCTGCTGTGGTCAGTTCTTTTGTCTTCGGTAATGCATTATAATAGCCCATTCCCAGAAATGAAATTAGTACGATAAAGAAGAGGTGGTATTTGCTTTATGTAGTCAGTCTTTTAAATGCATGTGAACTCTTTTAAGTGCACATTGCCTTCAGCTAGTACTACCTATGCAGCTTTAGCATTGCAATGCAATTGCCAATTGCAATCAACATCTTACTTTCATACTGGGGCAGTGAGGGCGTTGGCGATGTAGGGTTTTGGTGAAATGTCAAGGGTCTAAACAGACCCCTGAAGTCTCACTTTTTGAAGCAGAGAAAGGGACTGAGGGCAGAGATTTCTCAGTCCCTTTCTCTAAAGTCTCAGCTGCACTGAATAGTGAACGAATGAGAAGTGCTCTGTGCTGAGCAGCCACCTGTTCATTCACAAACTAAAGCATAGTTTACTATGCTTCAGTTAAGAATGAACACAGGGGTGATGGGTAAAGATCACTCATTGTGTTCATTCAGAAATGGAAGGGGCCGGTAAATTAAATATTTACTGGCCCCTTCCCCTGCTCTCCGTCCTGAAACATTCCCCACAGTAGCCAGCGGGAGAGGAAGGAGGCTGGCACCAATGCAGGGGGAATAAAGGGGGGCACCAGAGAGCAGGGGGACTCTGCACTGCACGGCGTGATTAGGGTGTGCCCAGGTTTATCCCGCACACCCTGTGTGCTCACCTATGCTAGATATGCAAGATAAACTTTAGGTGCATTATACTCATTTGTATTTTTTTAGGATTGTTTTGAGGTAAGGGGCAAAATGGAGGTCAATGCACCCAAAAAGCAGCATGTGCTAGATAATTTAGCTCCCAAAAATAAACACTACTACCACTCTTATTGAATATTGGAGTGTACTTTCATGGTTGTGGAACAAGTACACTGTAACATCCTCTAGAATAGAGACCAAGTATGTTTCAAATGCTGTGTACATACGGCCGGACTTTTCGTCAGCAAAGGTCTGACAGAATGAATCCGTCGGACAATTCGACCGTGTGTGGGCTTCATCGGACCTTTGCTGTTGAAAAATCAGATGGACTTTAGATTTAGAACATGTTTCAAGTTTTTCCAACGGACTCGAGTCTGGTCGAAAAATCCATTTGTCTGTATGCTAGTCCAGCGGACGAAAACCAACGCTAGGGAAGCTATTAATAATAATAATAATAATAATACATTTTTTTTATTTATAATGCACTTTCCATCAAAAGACCTCAAAGTGCTACATAATTACAATAAAAACAAACAAACCGCTTAATTTACAAAACATTTGCTAAAAAGAAAAGTCTTCAACCCCTTTTTAAAATTTTCAGTAGACTGAGAAACCCTCAGACTATCAGGCAAAGCATTCCACAGCACAAAAGGCCCTATCTCCCATGGTTTTCAACCTAGTTTTTGGAACCTCTAAACAATTCAAATTAGTTGAGCGAAGGGAACGCGGTAGATTTTGCAATCTAAGAAGTTCCTTAAGATAAGGTGGAGCTTGTCCATGTATGCATTGATGGACAAGAAGAGAGACCTTATACTCAATCCTTGTAGAGACCGGCAGCCAATGAAGAGATTTTAAAATTGGAGTGATATGCTCATGCTTCCGCACTCTCATTAGGATCCTCGCTGCAGAGTTTTGAACGTATTGCAACCTCTGCATGCTCTTTCTCGGAATCCCAATGAGAAGTTGGGCTACTGACTATTAACTTCCTTATTCTAGTCCAGTCGTACGTCATCACGGTCGAATACGTCGGACTTTGGTGTGATTTTGTGTAGACAAGTCCGATTCGATGGAAGTCCATCGACAGGCCGCCCGCTCCATGGCCTGTTGATGATCAGGCTGCACAGCGGGAGGTAAGCGGCGCCCACGGCCTGGACAGGGTTAACACAGGCCGTGGCCACTGCTCACCTACCACTATGTGGCCATGCCGGTGTCAACTCTGGGCTCCGGCGCAACTACAAATTATGTTAGCGGCTGATGGGCTGAGCTGTGTGTCTCTCTCACACACAACTCAGCCTCAGAGCTGAGACTGAAAGTTCCGCTCTCTGTTTGGACACTGCTCCTCCTGCTCCTTTCTGTCCCACCACAATCCCTGTGTCTGCCCCACCCACACATCCCTGGGGAGATGTGAAGGAAGATTGAACACAAGATAAAAGCTGCAGGCAGCCTGCATCTGAGCCTCCAGCCTGGGGTGAGTCAGCTCACCCACTCTCCTGCCTTCCAGTGTATATATAAAACAAATTTAAGGGGTGCTCTGTAGACTCTGATGCAAGAGGGGGACTTTGGTGAGCAGAGACCCCCTTACATCAGAGTTCCCCATTACACAGCATTCCCCCTTAAATCAGGGTTCTCAGAACACCACTTTACATCAGATCCCCCCTTAAATCAGGGTTCCCCTTTACATTTGAGTCCACAGAGCTCCCCTTACAGTAAGTGGAAATTCTACAGAGGGGGGCCTGTGCAGACTCTGATGTAATAGGGGGACCTGTGTGGACTGTAATATAAGGGGGGGCTGTGCAGACTCTGATGTAAGGGGGGGCCAGTGCGGACTCTGATGTAAGGGAGGGCCTGTGCGGACTCTGATGTAAGGGAGGCCTGTGCGGACTCTGATGTAAGGTGGACCTGTGCGGACTCTGATGTAATAGGAGGGTCTGTGCAGACTCTGATGTAATAGGGGGGTCTGTGCGGACTCTGATGTAAGGGGGGCCTGTGCGGACTCTGATGTAATAGGAGGGTCTGTGCAGACTCTGATGTAATAGGGGGTCTGTGCGAACTCTGATATAAGGGGGGTCTGTGCGGACTCTGATGTAAGGGGGGTCTGTGTGGATTCTGATGTAAGGGGGGTCTTTGCAGACTCTGATGTAATGGGGGGGTCTGTGTGGACTCAGAGACCGGGAGGAGCTGGTGATCTGCATAGTGAGCAGAGAGTAAAAGGGGGGGCATGATTGCAGGGGCACTGTAATATAAAGGGGACTGCTTTGTAAAGTCACACTTCAATCATTACAGTGCCCCTTTACAGTGCACTTCCCTTTATTAAAGCACGAAGGACCGACCCCCCCCCCCCCCCCCCCCACCGGGTCCCTGGAAAAATTGTCTGTTCAGTTGGAAGCTCCTGTATTTGTCAGGTGAGACATTGGACTAAATTCACAAAGCTTCACACAGAGATATGTGTCTTTATTTTCAGCCATATGATTGTTATTTTTAAATTTCATCTAGCTGGAAGTAAATGTCACATTTTTACAAATAAGGATCCTGATCCTAGTGTACTGGTTTTGTGAACTGAGCCTTAACAGTGCATACTACAGTTATTAATTATATTCATAGAAAAATGCAGCTTTATTTTATATGCATTCCAGTTGCATATGACATCAGATTGAGATGATTCTGAGACCATTAACAGCTGAGTTGGACCTGTGGACCTGAGTTGGACCTGTTGTTGACCTCCTTATGATCTGCATTTGACCTCCTAAGCTGCCTCAGCCTGCTTCAATATCCTGTTGTATTCCTTTTGACCAGTATGGGGGAAAAACTGTTTTGATGTGAAAAATCCTGTCAACATTGGCCCTAAGGAAGACAAAGGCTATGTCAACCAATGTATGGGAATGATTCTCAACAGTGAAGCTGTAACTGATTCAAGAGACATCGTTAGGATGTCACCATTAGGGTAAAGAGTACCTGAACAAAACTGATGTCATGGAGAATATATCTTCAAGTTACATATTTATTCAGGTGGAAAAAGTCTATCTAGTTCAAGTAATAGATAATAAATTAACTGAAGGCTTCCATACAGAACCAAGAGGAAGGCAAAAAAATGGTCCAATTTGTTCAATCCAGGGAAGTCTGAGTACCATATATAAGGTGGCCAGTATGGTGGCCTGAATTTATGGGAGGAGTCCGGGGGGTATTTAACCACTTGCAGACCGGACCATTTTGCTGGTCAAAGACCAGACCACTTTTTGCGATTCGGCACTGCGTCGCTTTAACTGACAATTGCGCAGTCGTGCGACGTAGCTCCCAAACAAAATTGACGTCCTTTTTCTCCCACAAATAGAGCTTTCTTTTGGTGGTATTTGATCACCCCTGCGGTTTTTATTTTTTGCGCTATAAACAAAAATAGAACGACAATTTTGAAAAAAACGCATTATTTTTTACTTTTTGTTATAATAAATATCCCCCAAAAATATATAAAAAAATATTTTTTTCCCTCAGTTTAGGCCGATACATATTCTTCTACATATTTTTGGTAAAAAAAATCGCAATAAGCGATTATTGATTGGTTTGCGCAAAAGTTATAGCGTTTACAAAATAGGGATAGTTTTATAGCATTTTTATTAATCATTTTTTATTTTATTTTTTTTACTAGTAATGGCGGCGATCTGCGATTTTTATTGTGACTGCGACATTGTGGAGGACCCATCGGACATTTTTGACACATTTTTGGGACCATTGTCATTTATACAGTAATCACTGCTATATAAATGCAGTGATTCCTGTGTAAATGACACTGGCAGTGAAAGGGTTAACCAGTGGGTGGCAGTGTAGGGGTTAAGTGTTCCTAGGGGTGTGTTACTAACTGTGGGGGGGTTGGGCTTTGATTTAGTGTACACTGATCTCTGCTCCAATCACATGGAGCAGATATCAGCGTCACTAGTTGCTAGGCAGAATGGAGAAATGCTGTTTACAACGGCATTTCTCCATTCAGCCGTCCTGTGAGACGATCGCGGGTACAGCATTTCCTCCATTCGGCCGCTCCGTGAGACGATCGCGGGGATGCCCGTGGCAATCGAGTCCGCGGGTCCCGCGACCGGACTCACGGGGGTCCCGACCAGCGCGGGAGCGCGCCGCCGGCGGTGCGCTCCCGATGGCAGGGCTGCATCGAATATTGGACGTACCTGTACGCCAATATGCCTGCCCGTGCCATTCTGTCGACGTACATCGTCGTGCGCTGGTCGGGAAGTGGTTAAACAGCCCACTCATCTGTGGTCTTTGTCGGTTCCTGTGCACGATTCATTACGTCACTAGACCGACTGTTTCCAACTCACTCGGTGTTCGTGAGTTATGTGTCCAAACTTCCAGAGGCTTTCGTTTCTCTGTTCATGGTTTTTCATAGATCGAGTCTTGCTCAATTGTCACAGGTAGGATTCGTATATCATTTCTTCATTTTACGTATCGTTGTTTAGGTACTCCCTATCATCGAGGCCCCGCAATGGAACTTATGAGTCATTCGTTAAAGTCTCTGTGCGCAGTCTTATTTGGCCTCGTGCAAACCATGAACTTGTGGCTCAGTTTGTCGAGCACATACCTCGAGTCATTTCATATCAGTTCCAATCGTACATTCTTGCTTTTCGTTTTCACACACTACAAGTTCGAATCGTTTCACTAAAACACTGTCTATCACCTCAGTTATTTTAGTCTGAAAAGAAAGGGAAAATACTGTGCTAAACCGAATCAAAAATATCTATAAGAAAAGCTAACACTCAAACAAAGAAAGTCCCAATACAGAATGCCAGAAAATAGTTTAGCGCTAAACAACTAGTGTCTAATAAAAGGAACTATCCAAGAAGACAACCTCTGTAGAACTGAGATTGATAGGAAGTGACTCAAAGTAACCTGTAAATAGAGTATTACAAACACAAGTGAAATATACACACAAATGAGTGGTGAGGCAAGAACCTAAATAAAAAACAGATGTCAATGTCCACACGGAAATATATGTAGGATAATAAAGTTCTTTCCCCTCAATCTCCGACTGGAGTAGAATGTCTGCTCGAAGTAGACTGTGGAATATATTGATAGGCACTTCAGACAGATTCTTCAAACTGGTTCATAATCCTGGATTCCTGATGGTATGCGGATGCCGGACTGGGTTGTATCAATGCGTCTCCGACTCCAGACCACTCACTAGTCAGTTTGCCGCTCCGAGGTTCTCAACAACAAGACCAAGCCAAGGGATGATGTTAGCAAGAAGATAACCGTCCAAATATGGATGCAAATATGGATAATTAAGAAAAAAGGTGCCCCATATGGCGCAGGTCAACCAAAAAATGGTTTATTGCAATAAAAATCATCTAAACATCTCATCATCCTATACATGAGGACAGTTTTGGATAAAAACCAATGTCTAATATACAAAAAACATAAAAGAATAGACTCAGAGAGAAAACCCCTGAGTTTGTATCCCAAATCTCATAATGAACACAGAAGCTGGGATATGTTTCACTTCTGTCTGAGCGCGCAGGGTACGCGTTCCAAGCCATACCAGTTACCTCTAAGACCAGCGAAAAACGCGGTCTGTGTCCGATGTACCCACTCTCCTAGTCTCAGGACGCGATGACGTCACAACGCATGCATAGACGGAGTGAGCCGGCCGAGTGCTGAACACGTGATCTGAGCTCCAAGCCTCAGCCCAAAACGACCTGGCAAAAACAAGACATTATATGACTCCATCAGGAATAAAAATATAAACAATTCATTACTTAACACTGGGCCAGATACCTCCAAGTATTGAAGGAAAGAAAAAAAGGAACATGGCCGCCTGTCATACGCGCCTAAAATCTCTGAACGGATGTAAGGTCACGTCACAGCGCCATCATGTGGGGGAATAGTAGACCAACGTATGAGAGCCTGTCATCTTGCCTAAACTCCCGTGCTGGGTGTAAGGTCACGCCACAGTGCCATGCAGAGGAAATGTGTTAACACATCCGATTCTTCCCAAGCACAGGACCACTAATTTCCCACAAAAAAATGCCAAAAGGCATATGACCCAGGAAGGAAACAATAAACACACCAAATGTGTTAATGAAAAACACATGTCAAACAAACATAAATAAGTTCTAACAAGTTCTGAACAGATAATGAGTCCTAGAATGAGTATAGGAAAGGACTAGAGTGATCTTATTGGAACATCACACAGACGAGACAGGCCAGTGGAAGTGTCGAGGATGGAGAAGACATCGGAATAGAGGTGCCACTCAAGCCAGTTGAGTAACCCAATCAATGTTCATACAGTGGGGTGAGTAGCACCTCAGCTCGTAAAACCAGTAGGTCTCCAGCCACGAAACACCCCTACGACAAGAATCGCCCCTCCAATGTTGGACGAACTTGTCTATGACCTGAAATTGAGTACCAGTTGGATCTCTATTGTGATGCTCCAGATAGTGTCGCGGAACACTGTGCTTTATACAGCTATTTTCTATCTTGGCTATGTGTTCATTCACTCTGAAGAAGTCCTGAATGTGCGACCCACGCCCAGTGTCTCATGTTGTAGCTCTGCAGAGTAACTGTAGAAGTAAAAACTACAGATTTGCGTCTGCCGCATACATTATGCAGGCACACATTACACTTCCTGCAAGGGAAAAAACCCTTGCATTCCTGAATAAAAGAGACAACACGTGGGGGACCCAAAGTATTGGGAGCAATCTCGCTCTGAATAGAGCAAGCACCACGAAAAATGATGCCCGCCTGATCCGGTATCAGTATTCTTATACTCATTCAAGACACAGACATACATTTCGCATACCGTTCACTTCAATTTGAATCCAGTTGCATCTGCGATGCACCGATTCACTTTGGCTTGTGTTAGTCATTCTTATCTCCATGCATTCCATGCTCCACAGTCCGGTTTGTTGTCATTTGCTATTGCGACACAGCAATGCGTGCTCTGTCATGCCAAATCATTTAATTCATTACATTTTGCATTCCCTTCACTCCGATTCGAATCCAGTCGCATCTGCAATGCACAGATTCTTGTTGGCTCATTCTATTCATTCTGTCCCATGCAATTCCATGCTCCACAGTCCGGTTTGTTGTCAGACGCAAATTTCGGTACACCGATTGGTGCTTCTGTCATGGCAAATCATTTCATTCATTACATATCGCATACCCTTCACTTTCTTTTCGACTCCATTCGCATCTGCGACACACTGATACATGTCCGCCCGTGTTAGTCATTTTGTATCTTCGCATTCCATGCTCATAGTCCGGTTCGCTGTCAGTCGCAATGGCGGCACACAGATTCATGCCTCTGTCACGGCAATCATTCCGTTTATACCACATACCCTACACTCTGATTCTACCCAGTTCCACTCTTACCAGCAACACACCGATTCGTGTTAATTTGTGTTAGTCATATCCCCTCATGTTCATTGGATGCTCCACTGTTCAGTTCACTCTTAGTCACAATCGCGACACAGATTCGTGCCTCTGTCATTGCAGTCATTTTTCACTCACTTCATATACCTTACATCCCGATTCGGGTCACAATTATGGCACCCTGATTTGTGTCACTGTCACTTCAATCATTCAGTGCTCTTATTTCATATTGTCTGTCATGTTCTCCTTAAATACGTCACTCGCTTCTTGTTGGCTCATTCGTGCATTTTTCGTTTCTTTTTCCATCCCATACGCTCTACAGTTCGGCTCGATGCCGATCGCTTCAGTGACACAATGATCCACCTTAAAATTCAGTTCGCTGTACGTGATGTCTCATTATTGACTGACACCCCACAGTATGGTTCACCCCATGGTCCAGTTTCAGACAACTATTCTCCAAGTCATTTTCCTTTGAATTCCATTCATGGTTGATTTAACCATCATTTGCCTTCTCAATAAGGTTTTCCCTTGCAGTCATTACAAGCGTATCTCAAAGTCACACGATCCGGACACTCATTAATCTCCAAATGGCATATAATTGAGCCACTCACCTTTGTCCATCTGTCATTTCTCCTCCAGGTCAGTCGAGTTCAGGTAGTTCCATCCTGCACCAGGTTGGACATTATTCCCCCAGGTAAAAAAAAAAGAAATAAAAAAGAAATACATATAGAAGACACAAACAAACAAAAAAACACTTGACTTCTACAATATGTCGCCCTTACTACAGGTTCTGGTCGACTGAGTCTTCAACCTCAAAACCAGGACTTCGCAACTAGGGCACAAGTCGGCTAGAGCCATATCACAGGCTGGCAGCGAAGACCTCACATCTGCCCCTCTGTCACCCTCTTCGGTTTCAGAGCAGCAGCGTGCAGTCCCTCAGGGGATGGACCATCCCCATGTTAACAGCAGAACTAAAGCTCAGGGGCGTGCCCTACCCACTATAGCCAGGAAAGCTGAGCTCTTCAGCTTCCTCTTTTTACCGCCAGCAACAGCTGGGCCCAGCACCCGGCAAGCGTCTCTTCAGACCATATCCTTGGCCATTTCTCAGCTTTACACCATGGTGTCATCATTGTCCACGCAGTCTCTGATGTCTAAGCCAGAGTGACAGACTCGGAAGGACGCCCGGCTGCACCCATCCCTGACTCAATCGCGGTCCCAGCTCCCTCTCTAGCAGGTATGAAAGAGAGGAGTTCCACTATCTTCCTCGCGCCCCTGGTCCCAGCCAGCATCAGGAAGGACATTTTGGATGGCAAGGACATGAACCTAGCTTTTCTCCTTATTTTGGTCCACGACCTGGCAGAGAATAAATCATACGCCTGGGGGGACGTCTCAGTGGTCCTCAAGGCCAAAGACCCCAGGCTCAACCGCAAGTTCGGCCCTTTTTATGACAATAACTTGCATATAAGCCTTTAAAATTCGCATTTTTGATTATTCATGTTCGTGTCCCATAGACTTTAATAGTGTTCGAGTGTTCTGCCGAATTTTTTGCCTGTTCGGTATGTTCTGGTGCGAACCATTCGGGGGTGTTCGGCCCATCCCTACTTGTGACCCAGGTAAAATGTTGGCTTTTCCATCACATTCTGTGACAGTGGTTCTATGGATAAATAGAGAGTGAAACTACCTAGCAGGGACAAACACTGCACAAAAAAACTTGACAAGGGGTCTAATTCTTACCAACTATAGCCTAACTAAAACATTTTTTTTGAATAAACATAAACTTTAACTGTCTAGGACAGAGGGCCCAGCCTGGGGCCCACAGAGCCCTCTTATGTGGTCCGCAACCTCCTGCTCTGGGATGGTGGTTTGACAAGCCCAGATCACAGGTTGCCAACCCACCATCCCAGAGCATCATTGTTGTGAATGAAGCCGGCGCTAGAGAAAGCAAGGAGCTGTAGAGTAGAGCCGCATAAGCTGATGCTTCCTGTATAGCGCCAGCTCCTGTCACAATCGATACCAAATGTACTCCGTCTGGGACAGCAACAGCTGGGGAAAACTGAATGGAAGACTTCTTAAAGGTGTGTTTGTTACTGAAATCAGTGTATATATGGTCATATCTGTTCTTCAGTGGTTACTAGGCTGCTGTTAAACTAATCATGCACCTGTGGGTTACCTGCACTGAGCCATACCTGTGGTTTTTGGTGCACTTTCAGAAAGAGGATATAATAGAAGTCTATGGCAAAGTGCAGCTAACCTGCAGGAAAGCCACAGGTGCACATCAGTGTGAAAGCAGCCTTAGGACCCAATCGGACCCTCCATTCACCTCTATGTCCATTTGCCCCTGCTTACCTTCAATCCTACATGCTAAGGAAAAAAAAACAACCCCAAAAAACAACTCATCAAAAACAAAAGGGGAACCGTCCCCTTCCGTCAGATAGAATTGGAGGGCCCATATAGTAGCATGGGCTGTGTCCATATCTGTTCTGCATATGCAGCGTAGATACAGACCTGTCATCCACCCATCACACTTATTTTGGCCCGCGACCGGTCACCAAGTCGCTTCGATGGCCCTCGCTCTTAAAAAGGTTGGGCACCCCTGGTCTAGGATATACCGCTGATCAGCTAAACATTGTAGACATCTAGGAAAGAAGATCCCCGTACAAAGATCAAGGAGATGCATTTCCTATACTCTTATTCATTTGAATGTCTATAGAGAATCATATTATGCAACATCCCATGTGGAATTTCTCGTACCTGTCAACCTATGAACATTAAAAATAGTGTGCTCAGAATTCACAAAGGAACGTCATCTCGCATTTGTTAACCAGGTGATCCCTGTTTCCAGGCTTTCTACTCATCCCTCTAATTCAACTAGGCATAACACTTATTTTCTTACTTAAAATAACAGTCCCATGTATCTTCAGATACAGAAAAAAAACTTTCAGTTTATAAATAAATCAAGAACAGGGTTACAGAAAAGGGCATACAGTTTGTGTTAACAAGTAATTTGCAACTACAGCATTCTCTCTAAAGATAGAGAGGAGTAAGTGGAGTGTCAAACTAAATCACGTGTCAGCAAGATATTTTTTATTTATAAAGAGCCAACCTGTTTCTTTCTTTGCGTTATAATGAAATATATTTTATTTAGATGACATGAATATATGACCTATGGAGCAGGTGTTAGCTACAGTGGGCATATTTAGACCAAATATGTGCTGGCTTCAGAGAGCACTTACATTACTGTATTACAATTTAGGAATCATGTAAGAGGAAGGGTTGTCGCTAAGTATGTGATTTTAAAATTTGCCATTTAATATACTGGATCAAATAATATTTGTGGGATCTTACTTACTCCAGGCTTGTCAAGATTTCTAAAGATGTAGATGAGACAATTTCTTCTTAATTAAAATGACAGGTCAATGGTTCATTATGATTGTTAATTGATAACCTGATTCTTCAATTACTTTATATTTTTATATTATATTTTATATTTTTACGCAAAATACTTGCATCACTGATGGTGTTGGCTTTAATGTTCATATGTTATCTATTATAAGTAGTAATGTGTAGCTTCTGATTATTCAGTGCAGGAGAGGGAATGAAAATGTGCTTTGTAAATGATTGTTGATGAGCAAGTAGTGATAAATCTGCTCCAGTGGAGCAGAATCCATTTTTAGCTCTGCCAGGAAATACTTTAAATCCCAGGCTGTCAGTGAACTGATAAAAATGATAAGAGGTCTAATGGGGCCTCTCCTATCTCTCTCTCTCTCTCTTTCTCATATATATATATATATATATATATATACACATGTGTATGTATGTATGTGTGTGTATATGTGTATATGTGTATATACACTACCGTTCAAAAGTTTGGGGTCACCCAAACAATTTTGTGTTTTCCATGAAAAGTCACACTTATTCACCCCCAATACGTTGTGAAATGAATAGAAAATAGAGTCAAGACATTGACAAGGTTAGAAATAATGATTTGTATTTGAAATAACATTGTTTTTACATCAAACTTTGCTTTCGTCAAAGAATCCTCCTTTTGCAGCAATTACAGCATTGCACACCTTTGGCATTCTAGCTGTTAATTTATTGAGGTAAGCTGGAGAAATTGCACCCCACGCTTCTAGAAGCAGCTCCCACAAGTTGGATTGGTTGGATGGGCACTTCTGGCGTACCATACGGTCAAGCTGCTCCCACAACAGCTCAATGGGGTTCAGATCTGGTGACTGTGCTGGCCACTCCATTACCGATAGAATACCAGCTGCCTGCTTCTGCTGTAAATAGTTCTTGCACAATTTGGAGGTGTGTTTAGGGTCATTGTCCTGTTGTAGGATGAAATTGGCTCCAATCAAGCGCTGTCCACTGGGTATGGCATGGCGTTGCAAAATGGAGTGATAGCCTTCCTTATTCAGAATCCCTTTTACCCTGTACAAAGCTCCCACCTTACCAGCACCAAAGCAACCCCAGACCATCACATTACCTCCACCATGCTTAACAGATGGCATCAGGCATTCTTCCAGCATCTTTTCATTTGTTCTGCGTCTCACAAACGTTCTTCTTTGTGATCCAAACACCTCAAACTTGGATTCATCATCTGTCCACAACACTTTTTTCCAGTCTTCCTCTGTCCAATGTCTGTGTTCTTTTGCCCATCTTAATCTTTTTCTTTTATTGGCCAGTCTCAGATATGGCTTTTTCTTTGCTACTCTGCCCTGAAGCCCAAAATCCCGCAGCCGCCTCTTCACTGTAGATGTTGACACTGGTGTTTTGCGGGTACTATTTAATGAAGATGCCAGTTGGGGACCTGTGAGGCGTCTGTTTCTCAAACTAGAGACTCTAATGTGCTTATCTTCTTGCTTAGTTGTGCAACGCGGCCTCCCACTTCTTTTTCTACTCTGGTTAGAGCCTGTTTGTGCTGTCCTCTGAAGGGAGTAGTACACACCGTTGTAGGAAATCTTCAATTTCTTTGCAATTTCTCGCATGGAATAGCCTTCATTTCTAAGAACAAGAATAGACTGTCGAGTTTCAGATGAAAGTTCTCTTTTTCTGGCCATTTTGAGCGTTTAATTGACCCCACAAATGTGATGCTCCAGAAACTCAATCTGCTCACAGGAAGGTCAGTTTTGTAGCTTCTGGAAGGTGCTAGACTGTTTTTAGATGTGTGAACATGATTGCACAAGGGTTTGCTAATCATCAATTAGCCTTCTGAGCCAATGAGCAAACACATTGTACCATTAGAACACTGGAGTGATAGTTGCTGGAAATGGGCCTCTATACACCTATGTAGATATTGCACCAAAAACTAGACATTTGCAGTTAGAATAGTCATTTACCACATTAGCAATGTATAGAGTATATTTGTTTAAAGTTAGGACTAGTTTAAAGTTAGCTTCATTGAAAAGTACAGTGCTTTTCCTTCAAAAATAAGGACATTTCAATGTGACCCCAAACTTTTGAACGGTAGTGTATATATATATATATATATATATATATATATATATATATATATATATATATATTTATATATATATATATATATATATATATATATATATATATATGTGTGTGTGTGTGTGTATATGTGTATGTATGTGTGTATATGTGTGTGTGTGTGTGTGTGTATATATATATATATATATATATATATATATATATATATATATATACACACACACCCACACACACACACTATATTAGCAAAATTATTGGGACATCTGCATTTATACACATATGAAATTTAATGGTATCCCAGTCTTAGTCCATAGGGATCAATATTGAGTGTTGGCCCAACCTTTACAGCTATAACAGCTTCAACTCCTCTGGGAAAGCTGTCTGCAAGATTTAGGAGTGTCTATGGGAATGTTTGAACCAAGAAGGCCTGGCTCACAGACTCTGCTCTAATTCATCCCAAAGCTGTTCTATCGGGTTGAGGTCCGAATTCTGTGCAGGCCAGTCAAGTTCCTCCATCCCAAACTCTATGCCCTTGTACACACGGTCGGACATTCCAACGGAAAATATCCGATCGGACCTTGTTGTCGGATAATCCGACCATGTGTGGGCTTCATCTGACTTTTTCCTTCGGAATGTCCGACCAACAAAGTTTGAGAGCTGGATATAAAATTTTTCCGACAACATGATCCGATAGGACTTTGTCCGATTGGAAAGCTCTACAATGATCGGACAAAGTGCCGCGCATGCTCAGATCAAATTCCTAGGCCAAAGCTATTGGCTACTAGCCTGAACATAGTCCGTTCGTAACTAAATAACGACATCACGTTCCGAACGATCGGATTTTCCGACAACTTTGTCCGACTGTGTGTATGCAACACCAGTTTCGAACAAAATCCGTCAGAAAAAATCAGATGTATTTTGTTGTCGGAATGTCCGACCGTGTGTACAAGGGCTAAGTCTTTATGGACCTTGCTTTGTGCACTGCTGCCCAGTCATCTTGGAACAGGAAGGGGCCATTCCCAATCTGTTACCACAAAGATGGGAGCAAGAAATTGTCTAAAATATCTTGGTATGCTGACGCCTTAAGAGTTCTCTTCACAGGAAATAAGGGGCCAAGCCCAACCCCTGAAAAACAACCCCACATCATACTCCCCCTTCCACCAAATGAACCAGTACACAAAGCAAGGTCCATAAAGACATGGATGAGCAAGTTTTGGGTGGAGGAACTTGACTGGCCTGCACTGAGTCCTGACCTCAACCCGATCCCAATACTTTTGGTAATATAGTGTGTGTGTGTGTGTGTAGATGTATATGTGTGTGTGTATATATATATATATATATATATATATATATATATATATATATATATATATTACTGTGTAAAAGTCTAAAGCCCCGTACACACGAGAGGACTTATGTCTGACAGACTTCCGAAGGAGTCCTGCCGGAGTTCTGCCGGAGTTCCGACAGAGTTCTGACGGACTTTTCGACTGAGCGGACTTGGCCACACACAATCACACCAAACTCTGACGGATTCGAACGTGATGACGTACGATTGGACTCGAATAAGGAAGTTCATAGCCAGTAGCCAATAGCTGCCCTAGCGTCGGTTTTAGTCCGTCGGAATAGCATACACACGAGCGCATTTTTCGAAGGGACCGGGTCCGGCGGAGTTCCGTCGGAAAAATTTGAAGCATGTTCCATTTCTAAAGTCCGTCAGACTTTTGCGAATCAAAAGTCCGTTGCAGCCCACACACGATCGAATAGTCTGACGGAATCAGTCCGTCGGACTTTGGATGTTGAAAAGTCCGCTCGTGTGTACGCGGCATTAGGTGTGAAAAATATGCCATAGATGAAGAATACTTTCAGAAATAGAAGTGGAAGAAGTGTTCATTTATTTTTATCAATTAACAAAATCGAAAGTTAATTAAAAGAAATAAAATCCAAATCGCCCTGTAACTTTAAAACAGCATCAATTCTTCTAGGTCTACTTGCACACAGTTTTTGAAGGAACGTCTGTGGATCTAGGATGCTTAAATCCTTCTGTCTCTCCATGTAATCCAAGCCAGACTTGATAATGTCAAGATCAGGGCTTTGTGGGGGCCAAACCATAACCTCCAGGATATTGTAATATAGGATTGTTCTTCTTTAGTCTGAAGATAGTTCTTAATAACATTGGCTGCAGAATAAATGTTTAGGGTTGTTGTTGTCCAGCTGCAGAATACATTTCAACCAATCACATGCCTCCCTGGTGGTATGGTATGATGGATAAGTGTCCACCTGTATTTCTCAGCATTGAGGGCACCATTGGTCCTGACCAAATCTCCAACTTCATTTGCAGAAATGCAGCTCCAGACTTGCAAGGAATCTCCACCATGCTTCACTGTTGCCTGCAGACACTCATTATTGTGCCACTCTCCAGCCTTTTGTCAACAAACTGCCTCCTGCTACAGGCAAATATTTCAGAATTTGACACATCAGTCCAGAGCACCTGCTGACACTTTTCTGCACCCCAGTTCTTATAGTTTTAATGTCCAGGACATAGAAGCAAGGCTAAGCGACTCAACTATGCACAAAAACATAGTCAGAATCCCCTCTCTACCTTTGCAGTACTCCTCCTCTTTTTTGTTTAGTCTATTCAGAACCCCACCTTTGCCTAGCCTGCATCTTCTATTTGCCCCACTATTCACACTCTAACCCATGTCCTCTCTTTGTCTTTGCTCTCTCTCTTCTCTGGTCTTTTCCAGGTCTAATCTGTATATTCCTGAGTTCCTGCTGGTTTCCTGCGTATTCCTATTTTCTGAGTAGTAATTTAAGATCTTAGGCTGCATTCACACCTGAGCGTATCGTTTTCAGGAGTTTGTTAGGGTCCTTTCACACGGGGCGGATCAGTTCTGATCCGCCCCGTGGATGTCCGTTTGCTCAGCGGGGATCACTCCGCCGATCCCCGCTGAGCAGGGAGATGACAGGTCTGTCTCCGCACACTGTGCAGGGACGGACCTGTCACAGCGCTGCTCTCCCCTATGGGAGATCGGATGACGACGGACCGCAGTGCCCGTCGTCATCCGATCCGATCCGCAGACGGATGGAAAAATAGCTTTTTCCTCCGTCACACTTTTTCGGATCGGAGCGGGTCGGATGTCAGCGGACATGTCACCGCTGACATCCGACGCTCCATAGAGCTCTATGGAGCACCCGTTCAGGTCCGCCTGAAAAACTGACAGGCGGGCCTGAACGGGACGTTAGTGTGAAAGGGGCCTTAGGGTGTTTTTTATGGAATTTTTCTGGTGTTTTTTCTGGCATTTTTGCAGAGTTTTTGCAGCTTTTTTTGTACAGGCGTTTTGAGGTCCATAGGTCACCAATGTATAGAGGAGTAAAACGCCTGTAATCTTCCTAAAAAGAAGCTCATGTACTTTTTTTTGAGCTTCGCCATTTTGCTTCAGAAGACAGAACACTCAGATGTGAACATTTAAATAAATCTCATTTTGTTTGTTGGGAGTTTTGGAACTTTTGAGATGAGCGTTTTATGGCATTTTACAAGCTGAAAACGCTCAGGTGTGAATGCAGCCTAAAGCCTCATACACACGATAGGACTTTGTACAAACTTTCCCTTGGATTTTTGTACAAAGCGTGTCGGCCGTGAACTTGTATTGCATACACACACACACACGACTTTTTCAGCCAACTTTCACCAAATCATGTGGTTTTTCTGGTCTTTACCACCACCTTTGGTCAACTTCTGTATTGTTGTCTGATCTTTTGCATTGGTTCTGAGCATGCCTGTTTGTACTTTGTACAAAAGTCCTATGGTTTTCTCCATCAGACTTTTGTTGCCAGAAAGTTTGTCCGTTCGCACAGCCAACAAAAGTCAGATGAAAACAAAAAAAGTTTGCCCGATGGAGCGTACACACAGTCGGATGTTGCTCCAAAACAGCTGATTTACATGTTTGTTGTCAAAAAGTCTGATCGTGTGTATGGGCCTTTATACTATGGAAATAATCAAACTGATATGTGTGCCCCTAATCCCGTTTTTTTTTTTGTTTCTTAAGTCCCGTACACACGATCGGACTTTTTGACAACAAACATGCAAATTAGCTGTTTTGGAGCAACATCCGACCTTGTGTACGCTCCATTGGACAAACTTTTTCCGTTTTCATCTGACTTTTGTTGGCTGTGCGAACGGACAAACTTTTTGACAACATAAGTCCGATGGAGCAAAGTCCGATTGTGTGCACGCAAAACCATCGGACTTTTGTACAAGGTACACGCACGCATGCTCAGAACCAATGCAAAAGATCAGACAATAATACAGAAGTGGACCAAAGGTGGCGCTGGAGTAATTGAACGTCCTCTTTTGAAGCGTCGTCAGTACATTGAAACGTCACTACGTTCGTGTTTGTTGCCTAAAAAGTCAGATCATGTGTATGCAATGCAAACTTGTGGACTACGCCCTTTTTACAAAAGTCCACGGGAAAGTTTTTACAAAGTCCGATCGTGTTTATGAGGCTTAATATGAATCTATCAGGTAATAGCAGACAATCAGTTGACTGTACTGAGAATACCACAGGATCGCGAGTGGTCAGAAAACTTGTTTGATGGCTAATATTTGGCCGTGGCAATAAGCTTACGGTAGTCAAAGCTTGATAGCTACTGTGAAAAGATTGTTCAGGAGTAAAGTTCCTGGTAACTGTTCTTACGGCCTGAGGTGGTCATCTGAAAAGACACATATTGAGTGGGTGTTGTAATATGGAAAATCTAGAGATGTCTTGAAGAGAAATGTAGGCCTTCTGAAATTTAACTTTTTTCTTACAATTCCATCATTTCATTAGGTACGATGAACTGCTGTGTCTTAAGGCAAAGTCCAGTACACTGTGACAAGTATCTTCCCCTCCGATACTGCTGACAGTTTCTGGGTTTTGCAAATTTTATTTTTATCTGTTTCTCCTGTTTATGAGCAGAGAGTGAAATTAAAGCTCACTGTTGGTTTCCACATCAATCTTCACTCTCTGTCCACAGCTGGCAGCTATAGTTTCAGAGATCATACATTTTGAGCGTGATGGAACAGAGATCTGTGCTGACATTAATATTTCATCCTTGTCACACTATCTTTTCTCATCCTCTATTACACTTCTTAAATAGAAATAAAATGAGGACATGGAAATAAAGTCACATTAACACTTCTCTTCTCAGAGCATCTCTGTAAACTTCCAAGAGTCATTGTGCTCATAGAGGAAGAGATTGCTATCCTTTGCAGACCTGTGATTCCCGTTAATAGACGACACTGGTTGTGCTATCAAAGAGAGGGAGAGGAATACTTTACAACCAAACAGGAATTGCTTTTTCTAGCCCAAAGAAGTTTGTAAAAGGTAATCTGTTTGTACTTTCTTCTATAACGTCTGACTTATGTTTCTTCACATAGAACACTGCTATACCCAGGATCATTTGAGATGACCCCCAAACAGCCGAAAAGGCGTACACTCTAAATGCCCAAGTACACTTCTTTAGTTCCTGGGCACATGCCCACATTCTTGACATGCAATAGGTAAATCAAAATGGATATGAGTCACTTCAGTAGAAGTTATAGGTGTTTGCTGAGTCACTGAGAGAAGGAGGTAACAAGATTTACAAAATGACCCCCAACTTCTTAAAATGATTGTAAACATTCTTCCTTTTTTTTTTATTAGTGGTTAAAATAATAAACATGTTATACTTACAATGGTTCTGCACAAAGCAGCCCCGATCCTTCTTTTCTGAGTTCCCCTGCTGGCGTTCCTGGCTCCTCCTCTTCAGCGAATTCCACTATGGGAAGCCAATTCCTATGGGGGCACCCTGTGACAAAGACATAGACAGTGCAGTTCGGCTCCACCCCCTGCTACCTTGTCACAGGATTTTATTGGTTCCTGCTGCTTTCAATCTGCCTTGTAATGAGGGAGAGAGCCGATGAGGTCAGGCACAGCGCTGGATCAAGATCGGGCCCAAGTAAGTATAATCCCCCATACACGCGGTCGGACTTTCCGACCGAAAATTTGCAATCGGATCGTGTTGTCGGACAATCCGATCGTGTGTGGGCTCCATCAGACTTTTTCCGTCGGAATTTCTGACAACAATTCCGACGGACAAAGTGCCACGCATGCTCAGAATAAATTACGAGACGAAAGCTATTGACTACTGGCCCATTTATAGTCCTGTCGTACATGTTCAGAACGATCGGATTTTCCAACAACTTTGTGCGACCGTGTGTACGCAAGTTTGGGTCAAAATCCATCTGAGAAAATCCAACGGATTTTGTCGTCGGAAAGTCTGACCGTGTGTACAGGGCATAAGTGTGTGTGTGTATACTGGGGAGGGGGGGGGGGGGGGGATTTGAGGGATCCTGTTGCACAGAGTTTTTTTTTTTATCTTAAAGAGTAAACTTCCTCTGCAGACATTTACCTATAGGTAAGCCTATAAGGCTTACTTATAGATAGTGTAAATATCTCCTAAACATGCACCGTTTAGGAGATTTTTACATTACATGCAGCCAGTGACATCACTGGTGCAATGCGCTCAGAAGGAACGGCCACGGGTCCCCTTCCTTCAGAGCGCTGTGCCATAAACAGCTGGAGGTGTAGTGTGTACTCTGTACTAATCACTACCAATGATTACGTTCTCTGTGTGTCCCTCCGGTGTTTTTTATCATGTAGTTTTTAGTTATTTTTGTATCTCCTCTCTTTCTTGATACTCATTGTGTGCGCATTGGGCTTCCGGGGTCACGTTTGTTGTATTTGCCCTGTGTAGCTGACTTGCACACACTTGCTCTTCTTATTGGCCATTGATCAGTGTGTGCTAGCTTAAAAGCTGCCGTCGCCGCTGATGAAGTCCCACCTACTTTCGGGGACGCAACGCGTACGGACACGTGACTCAAGCCGTGACGTCACCCGCAAGCCGCAACACTGATCCGTGCATGGACACTTGAATGCACCTATATTTATGCTTACCACTCTGCACTGGAGATCAGTGCAAAAAAATGTGAGTGTACCATTTTATTTTGTTTTTCTTTTAATAAATCCTTCATAAACGGAGAGCACTAGATCTTGTCTTTTATGCTTTTATGTGGAATCATGCTGGTATTTGGGACTTGAAAAGGATCCACCTCCGGAGTACTACCGTTATGTTTGCTGATTGCTGTGATTAACCCTTGATGGGAATATGTGTTTTTGACCTGTCTGATTTATCAGGGGTTCAGTATTTGAGGTGAGAGTCCATCTTGCTCTTTGGTGGAAGGGATCACATCATCACCTGTTTTTGCTGATTGAAGACACACTGCACAAGTGGATTCTTCTTGAAAATCTATTTATTCTATCTTATATTTCATCTATAGACTTTTCTATACGCACTATATTTATATTTACATTTATATTTATTTTTGTTAATTTTTATCTGCGCTGTACTGTTACTTTTTATTTAGCTGTGATGTCATCGTGGCTCCAGCCACTCACTGCGCCGAAGCCCACAAACCCGGAAGAGACTCCGGGGAAAATGTCAGCTATCTCAGCAGTGTGTGGGAGCCTCTGGAAGACTTTGTTCTAAGGTAAGCAGTTTATAATGAGCTAGTATGTGATGCATACCAGCTCATTATGCCTTTGTCTTACAGGTTATTTTTTTTAAGCGTTTACAACCTCTTTAAAGAATAGAATGCATTAGGGAAAAACCTGGCACCTTTAGAACCACTTTAAGAGCAACTCCTGTGCTTTAGGCCCACTCACACCAGAGCATTTTGTAGCATAAGCTTGTTTGGCTGGGCTTTTCCTATGGATCACAGGAGAGCAGTTCCTTTTGCACTCCTGTGATCCGTTCGGACTGAAGTTCGCTCTCTGCTGATGTCACAGAAATCAGCCCTGGCACCACGTCATCCCAGGTGCCTGGACCGATACCCATCTCAGACTCTCAGCGAGGGGCTGAGAGACTGAGACTGCCCACTCTGCCCCCCCCCCCCCCCACACAGCTCAGCACTCCAATGAGTGCGAAGGGAGATGAGCAGAGAGCTGTGACTGACAGTCTACAGCTCTCTGCTCATGAAGCTCTGCAAAACAAGTGTTCGGTGGTGTTCGACTGCTTGTTTTCAGTGCAGAGGCACCAGGGGATAGATGCAGCATCGGACCGATGCTGCATCCACCTAGGTAAGTATATATAGAAAAAAAAAAAGGAAACCCATACTTCTTTTTTCTCTTTTAAAAATCCCATTGTTTTAAATGATCCTTGTTCATACCTGAGTGCTCATGTGCTTGTTGCTCGAAAAAGCACAGAAGCTTCTTTTCAGGCAGATTTGGGCATTTTTAGCCAAAAAGTGTATGTTAGACCATAATCTGTTTTGCATCATGCCTCATTTTCCTTCTTTTTCCTTCCATTCTTCTTTGTGAATCTGTTGCAAAGGTTCTTGTTCCTGCCAGTAATTGTACTTTCATTTTCAAGCAGACAGCACTATGCCACTCCATTGCAATAAGCAAAAAATTGCTTTTTTTTATATAGTGAACCTGTATTCTATTTTAAATGAAAGCACCACCAATAGTCTTTGTCCTGTCCAGTGAGAATGTCATTACTGACCATTGAGTCTTATTAGATGGTGGTATGCCATTGGATGAATTAAGAGAATGTCAGTCCTCCTTGGTAACAAAGTAAATTCAAAAAATTTGAGCGGGGCAAATATTAGGTTTTCTGGCCAGTAAAGTGAACAGTGACAGTTTTGTGCTATCTGTTCTTAAGCTGAAAACACTATTAATGCATCTTGCTACACACAACATTTTCAATATCCATTATATAAATGCATATACCGTAGTTGGTGCAATAGGGAATAACGTTTATGAAGGAATGTACAATTCTTGTATGCCTGGGGCAGCACTGATGCTAAACAGAGATCTTTAAGCAGGTCCAGTCTCCCTTGTTATGGTTCTAGCAGATGGCTATGATGACAGCAGCTGCTATTGGCCATATGGACTGTGTTGGACCAGTTCTTATTCAAAAATGCTTTATTTGCTCACATCTACTATTAGATACAATATAGGGGCAGGTTTATCTGTTGATAAACTTTTTCCCTTTACAAGGTTGTTTTTCAGTATTGTGTAAGGTATATTCTTGTGAAACTTTATAGAACCTCCTCTAGTCTAGCAAAAACTCCCAGTGCTGGGGAAAAAAACTATGATTTTATTAAAGTGGTTGTAAACTCTCTCCCACAACTTTGTCCCATGTAAATCAGCATAAAAAACCTTAATGAACACTGCTTGTAGATATCTCCTTACTTGCTTAGTATTGTTGTAATCCTTGTTGTTCTGTAGAATGAAGTCACTGAGCATGCCCAGATCTCCCCTGATTTAAGCCACACTCTCTATGTCTTATCTATCTGTTATCAGGACTTCCTACGGCACAACACTGAACTCTGCTAATCACTCAGAGCTTCCTCCTACACACCATGTGACCTCACATACAGTCTAAGCTTGGCCATTACTGCAGTCTTATCAGCTGAAGCTGATAAGTCTGACAAAGGGAAACATTAGACATCGGCACAAATAAATACTATGAAATAAAACGAGTCAGCTATGAACAGGGAAGCAGGGTTGCCATAGAAACGTTGGATTGAGAAGGAGGCTTGGTTAACAGTACAGGAAGCGCTCAATGTAAGGGCAGAATACATTCCACTGTGGACTGTGGAAAAAAATACTTAAGATGGTGCTGCCTTACCCCTGGAAACAAGTTTTTTAAAGTTTCTTTAAACAGTAAGTAATATGCGATTTGGGCTGGATCACATTGGCTATAGTTTGATAATGACGTATTATAATGGACTAAATGAAAAGAAGCATCAGAGTGGGAGAGTTTACTTCCTCTTTAAGGTTTTCTACATTGCTTTATTATTGTTATACTGCAAGAACATACATTGAAGGCTTTTGTTTGCTGCCCCATAGGCATTTCAGAAATCAAGGGTGATGCATGGAGCTCTCTGTCATAGATGGGACCACTTTTGTCTTGCACAGCCAGCTACATTGAACTGTGCCACCTCCTTGGGGAATTGTAGGGTTGCATATATTCACTTTAGTATAACTCAACAGTTTATTATTCACCTATATAAAGATTTGGGCATTTTATGCAATTGAATTTGTGGATAGTTCTAGCATTATTGCTTTGTGCAGTAGTACATTAATATATACTTTTATATGATCTGGATCATACCAGACCCAGGGTGGGATCTGTACTTGGACTGTAGGCTTTATTATGTGTGTATTGTCCCATTTGAGAGTTTAAGATGATGTTTTTGTTTTAAATGCATGTGGGGTTTATGAATGTGGTTTTGACTCATCGGATAACGTATGTACTGTACTATAGCCTTTTTGATGTAGAGGAATAAACTGGTGTGTCTGTATAATATCTAGCTGCCCTGACATGTAATGGTGCTGGTCCTTGTCTTTTGATTAGTCCATAGACAATGGATTTTTAAGGACTGGCATCTAATTTATATAGCCACCCTTATTCCTCCTGCTGCATTCTAAATACCATAACACAAATTAACAATTTAAGGGGTAGAAAGAAGCCCGTTTTATGGGAAGACTCCAGGCTCAATTCCAAAATTTTGCCTCTGGAGACACTAAAGCCCCGTACACACGAGCGGACTTTTCAACATCCAAAGTCCGACGGAATGATTCCGTCAGACTATTCGATCGTGTGTGGGCTGCAACGGACTTTTGATTCGCAAAAGTCTGACGGACTTTAGAAAATGGAACATGCTTCAAATTTTTCCGACGGAACTCCGCCGGACCCAGTTCCTACCGAAAAATTCGCTCGTGTGTATGCTATTCCGACGGACTAAAACCGACGCTAGGGCAGCTATTGGCTACTGGCTATGAACTTCATTATTCGAGTCCAGTCGTACGTCATCACGTTCGAATCCGTCGGAGTTTGGTGTGATTGTGTGTGGCCAAGTCCGCTCAGTCGAAAAGTCAGTCAGAACTCTGTCGGAACTCCGGCAGAACTCCGGCAGAACTCCTTCGGAAGTCTGTCGGACATAAGTCCTCTCGTGTGTACGGGGCTTAAGAGATGAGATTATGGTGGTACTTAGCATTCCAATGTTTTGATAGGTGAACCCCCTTAACAGTGGCAGGGATCAGTATGGGGAGTATGGTAATTGAACCATCAGACAGGAGTCCATCAGATAGGCCCCTGAGGACGTCTTATGATGACAAAATGCGTTGAGAGGAGCCACAACGTGTCATCACACACCAGGATAGACAAATGTTATCGTGTTAGTTTGAAACAAAGCCATATTGATATGCTGGACTTCTTTTAACATATGTAAGTGCAATACTTTTAATAAATACCATATTGTGGAACATACTACACTATGAAATGGTTTTGCTTCCTTTATAACTTGTATGTCCTTGGGAAATCTACTGTTTTTTGGTTTATGAATTGTTCCTGATAGTGGAGGAGTTGGAGAAAGTTAGGTGAACCAGAAGACTAATTCTACCTGGATTCTGACCCCAACCTTTATTGTCCACTATGCTTTTTGACCGCTTTCTATGTAGTGGTCATGGATATCTGGTAAGTGGGTACACGTGTTCACTGTTGGTAGAGGATCCTTCTGGCTTGTTTGACATCACTTGCCACTTGAATCCTTCTCTGGGGATAATGAATGAACTTTACATTTTTTTCTTGGAGTTTGCATACTTTTAAGTCACTTTGTTAGTTTTGATTTGTCACCTGCAAATTGTGTCAGCTGCTTATGTTTATCTACTTAAGCATTGTGCACTAGCATGAGTTAAGACTTAAGGTGACAGAAAGGAATGTGACCTGATAGCTTTATTAGCAGTTCAGGGATATCCACTATAAATAATAATGAATTGCAGTGGAGTGAATTGGTGGCACTAAAGGCGCTTGTTACCCCCAACAATTCATATTTCTAAAATGTGCCTGCTGTACCATGTACTTGTATGATAAAGTATCCTGCTCTCTTTATATTGCACACTTTATTTGACATCCCTGGTTATCCTGCTAATCCCTCTGCTTTCCTATTAAAAACTGACCACACTAAGCAAGCGAACACACTGTGGTCAGTTCTCTAGCTATGCTGTGAACTCTGTGTACTCTCCAATGATTAGACTTGTCCTGACATGCCCCCACTGTGCAGCCATTCACTAGGAAGCCTAGTCTGCTACAGCTTCTCTTTCCCCAGCTCTTATGCAACTGAGAACAGAGGGAAGGTGATCACATATAAAAATAAGGGAAAAGGGTATTTGTTTTTTATATCTATACAAACATGTTTTTCCTTTCATTTCTATTTTATACTGAATGGGTTGTTTTACAAGGTGAAAAGAAACAAAGGAACTGCACTCTTATATCATAAATTACATATCAAAATAGTGAATAAACAAATAAATACATCTTCATTTGAATGATAAAAAAAACACATAAAAATTGTGAAGTCGATGTTTAGATCCCACAGGTGAATAATGCCCTCATTGGGTATAGTATGGTCATAGGAAAGGTTCCTCTCCACCCACATGCAGACACACAATGCACTCACCAGACTTAATTGACCCCTATTGCAGGGATTCAAAATACGCATATGGGAAAATCCAAGATGTCATACATGAGGTCACAGGATTGAACCCAAACCGCTGCTATCGTCCATTCAATATACTGTATATATCGATAGTGTAATCAAAGCTCCAGTTTTGCCATATAGAGAGGGAGATGAAAGAACACTCTCATGGTTCAGTAATTCAAATCATTTACTTAAAAAAAGAAGCTTGTGTAGTGCACATTCATCAAAGACAGAGATCAGCATGTATTGCATAGGAATCACCGGAAATGACGTAACTCAAACACCACTTTACGACCGGCGCATGACGTTGTACGTCCATTTTTTGAAGAGGGATTTCTCGGTAACGGCAGCAGCTGCTGCCACAAACGAGATATCCATCTCTTCAGGCACCGGTCGTGTGTACAATAGTGGTGGTCTCTGCGGCGAAATCACTGTTATCGGCGGCGGGAGAGGTTCCACCCCCCTCCCGCCGCTCTCCCGCGTCCTCCGATGTTACCGGAGCCGTCGGTAGTGGTGGAGGTGATTGGGTCCTTCACATTGCTGGGTATGGAGAAGAGTGAGGCTAAGATGCCCCCGCCCCCCCACTCGTCTCTATACTATAGGAGGGTGGAAGCTACGTCAAAACGTCACTTCCGCCCATAGATCTTAAAGGCACATTTTTTCAATGTCATTTTTTTTTTATTTATTGCATTTAAGTCCAAATATGAGATATGGGGACTTTTTTACCTCAGATCTCATATTTAAGAGTACCTGTCATGCTTTTTATGTTTACATTCCTTGTAATAGGAATAAAAGTGATCCAATTTTTTTTTTCTTAAACAGTGAAAAAATAAATAAAATCAAGTAAAATAAATGAGAATTTTTTATTTTTTTTTTAAAACACCCCGTCCCGACGAGCTTGCGTGCAGAAGCGAACGCATACCTGAGTAGCACCCGCATATGAAATCGGTAGTCAAACCACACATGTGAGGTATTGCAGCGATCGGTAGAGCGAGAGCAATAATTCTAGCCCTAGATCCCCTCTGTAACGCAAAACATGCAAGCTGTAGAATTTTTTTAATGATGCTTATGGAGATTTTTGAGGCTAAAAGTTTGACGCCATTCCACGAGCGGGGCGCAATTTTGAAGTGTGACATGTTGGGTATCAATTTACTCGGCATAACATTATCTTTCACAATATTAAAAAATGGGCTAATTTTACTTTATTGTTTTTGAATATATACCATCTGATATACTCCCATCTAAACAAATAGCTCTCTAGAGTTTTCTCGTAAGGTCACATTTTCTGGAAGCGCAGCACCACCATTTTTTCTTTTAGTCCATTCACATGAGCTGGTGTCTCATGAAAGTGTCTGCGGCATCCATCTAATAAGAACATTTCTCGTGAATCCCATTTAAGCGCAGGAGCCCACTGAATATGGGCTAATTTTACTGCTGTCTTATTTTTTTATTCAAAAAAGTGAATGTTTTACAAAAAAAGTGTGCTTGTAAGACCGCTGCGCAAATACTGTATGAAAAACGGAAAATTCTATACTCACCTTTCCGTAATTTTCCTTTCCTGACGCATCTTCATGGCACCACACACTGGGTTGTGACTCCGCCCCCACAACCTGACAGGATTGGTTAACTATAAATTTGAAGGGGAGACCTCCCGCTGCATTCTCTGTAACTATCATCATAAATTAAACAAACGGGAGGGATTTGTGTGGTGCCATGAAGATGCGTCAGGAAAGGAAAATTACGGAAAGGTGAGTATAGAATTTTCCGTTTTCCTGACGCCTTCATGGCAGCACACACTGGGAAATAACTCGCCAGACGGGTGGGTAAATGCAAAATATATTTAATTCCTATAATGCCGAAGAGTTGGCTCTAATAACAGATCTACCAAACTCTGCCAAGGACAAAAGGGCAGAGTTCACTCTATAGTGAGAAATGAAGGTATGTTCAGAAGACCATGTAGCTGCCCTACAAATCGTCTCCGGAGAAACTCTGCAATATGCCGCCCAGGAAGTAGCCACTGCCCTAGTAGAATGAGCCCTGACGTCTTCTGGAATCGCCAAATGTTGCGTAGAATATGCCTTTTTAATGGCCCTCACCAACCAGGTCGCAATAGTGCGTGAGGAAGCTGGCATTCCGCGTCTAGTTCCATGAGGAATAACAAAGAGAGAGTCCGTTTTCCTAACAGAGGTTGTAGCTGACAGGTAGTTGGTGATGGTGGATTTAATGTCCAGCGGATGAGGATATCCCTGATCATCAGTGAAGGATGGAAGGACAATATCTTGGTTATAGTGAAAGGAAGAAGCCACTTTGGGTATAAAACGATCTGAGGGTCTAAGAACTACCCTGTCTGGAAAGAAAACCAGATAAGGCTCCGAAATAACCAAGGCTTGAATTTCCGACACTCTTTTGGCTGATGTTATGGCAATTAGAAAGGCAAGCTTCAAGGTCAGGTCCCATAGTGAAATAGATTCCACAGGAATAAATGGTGGACTAGAAAAAGCGTGGAGAACTACCGATAGATCCCATGTCGGAAACATAGGCTTCCTAGGAGGCTTTATCTTCAGACTAGCCTTAAGAAATTGGATGACCAGGGGATGAAAAGCCCATTTTGTGCCTGTTTTAGCCGAGAGAGCCGAAACCTGCACCTTGAGGGTGCTTGAACTGAGGCCTTTGCTAATCCCTGACTGAAGAAACTCCAGGATTTGAGGTGGTCCCGGAGCAAGAGGGTTCCAACCTCTTTCTTGGGCCATAAGGCAGAACTTTTCCCAAATTCTAGAATAGATGGAATTCGTGGAAACTTTCCTAGCCTGCATTAAAGTAGAAATGACCTCCTGGGAGCAGCCTTGCGCCTTCAACCTAGACCTTTCAACTTCCAGGCCATCAAATGTAACCTCTCGGGAGCAGGATGAAGAAACTGCCCCTGTGAGAGAAGGTTTGGTTCTAGTGGCAGAGCAATTGGTGGCTGGACACTGAGTTGAAGAAGAGTCGTAAACCACGGCCTCCTCGGCCAGAACGGAATTATTGCGATCACTGTTACTGAAGACCTCCGAAGTCTGGACAGGAACCTCGCAATTAGAGGAGTAGGCGGGAATATATACCCCAACTTGAAGCTCCATTGATGTGTCAGGCAGTCTATTCCTTCGGCTGACGGAAACGGATTCCTCGACAGGAACCTGCGACATTTGGTGTTCAAGGGAGTAGCTGCTAGATCTATCTCCGGTGTCCCCCAGGTTCCCGTCAGGAAAGAAAAAATTTGAGGACTCAAAGACCACTCGTTGTTGGACAACGGCTTCCGACTCAGATAGTCGGCCAATGCATTCTGTGTTGCTGGAACATATACTGCTCTCAAGTCTGCTAGGTGAACTTGGGCCCATTCCAAAATGGGACGAACTTCTTCCATCAAGGTGACACTTCTTGTACCTCCTTGTCTCTGCACATAAGATACTGCCACCTTGTTGTCCATCCTGATAAGCACGCTCTTCCCTGAAAGCAGAGATGTGAATGCCGTTAGGGCATGGAAGGCTGCCCTGAGTTCCAGAATATTGGAAACTACCCCTAAGGCTTGGAACTGCCACTGGCCCTGGACTGCTAGATCCTGGTAGTGTCCTCCCCAGCCGCTCTGGCAGGCGTCCGAAGTCACCACTTCTGGGTCTGGAGGGACTATTGGCTTGAATCTCTCTAAATTGCTCTGGTGTGTCCACCACCATACTGACCGTTTCACCGGCTTGGAAATGACAATGGTCTGATGCATGGACACTCCATTCCACTGCCTGAGAAAGGAGATTTGTAGGATCCTCATGTGCCATTGGGACCATTGCACCATGGGTATGGTGGCCGACATGGATCCCAGCACGCTTAGACAGGCCCTGGCTGAAAGATGACTTGCTGACAGCAGTCTCCGCATCTTTTGAATTAGGAGCTGAATCTTTGCCTGTGGTAACTGAACTCTGTTCTGTTTGGTGTCCAGATGTGCCCCTAGAAACACCATCTTCTGTGTAGGTTGTAAACTGCTTTTTTCGAAGTTGACGATCCACCCGAAGTTGTGGAGAGTTGAAAGAAGAATTTCCCGATGCTGAAGTAATAGCTCTTGACTTTTTGCTAACAGCAGGATGTCGTCTAAATAATGGTGAATCCGAAGACCTTTCCCCCTCAGGAACGCTACTAACGGTAGAAGAGTTTTGGTAAAAGTCCTGGGAGCCGACGAAATGCCGAATGGAAGGCATCGAAACTGGAAATGGGAATGATTGATGGAGAACCGAAGAAATTTCTGAAAGGCCGGATGTATTGGGATGTGAAGATAGGCGTCCGACAAATCTACGGACAGCATCCAATCGCTCAGATTTATTGCCAGAAGTATGGACTGGAGACTCTCCATTTTGAAGGCTTCTATTTTGATGTTCTTGTTGAGCTTTTTGAGATCCAGTACTGGACGAAAATTTCCTGTTCTCTTCCTTACCCAAAATAACGGGGAGTAGAAACCTCTCCCTCTTTGTGTTGATGGAACCTCTACAATAGCCCCCTTCTGTTTTAAATCCGCTACATATTCTATCAGGAGGCTTTTCCTGAATAGTGTGGAAGGCAGTCTGGTAGGCTGAAAGTGGTTGCCTGGAAACCCGTTGATGAATTCCCACTTGTGCCCATACCTGATTGTGGACAGTGCCCAATTGTCCTGTATATGTGCTGTCCAGATCTGAATAAACCCTCTTAGCCTGGCGCCCACCTGGGCTGGGTGAGCGGGCAAACTTTCAAAAGGATTTTGGATGCTCCCCTGCGGGCGTAGCCTTGGTCTTTTGCATTCTCCGAAAAGAAGGCTTGGTATTCTTCCAATCCCTCCTGAATTCTCTGCCGGGACGATAGGATCTGGACTCCCTATACTTGTCCGGAAGATTTCGCCTGAAAGAAGGCCCTTTGTGAGCTTTGGGTCTTCTGTCGGAGGGAATCAGGCCAGATTTCCCTCCTGTGACCTTGGAAATAGCCGAATCCAGTTTGGCTCCAAAGAGACTAGAACCATCGTAAGGGATCTTACACCAATTTATTTTAGAGGCTGTATCGGCCATCCATGGCTTCAGCCATAGGGCCCTTCTAGCTGTTACCGATGCCAACATTGTTCTGGCCGAGGATCTTATGATGTCCACTGAGGCCTCTGCTACAAAGTCGCCTGCCAATCTGATCTCTTGCAAGGAAGAGACTAATTTCTCCATTTCTGCACCTTCTAGCAGATCCTTCTCCAATTTAGTAGCCCATCCAGAAATAGCTCTTGCCACTGCCGCTGTAGTAATAGCCGGTCTGCAGGAGCCCCCTGCCATGGAATACGCTTTCTTTAACTCCAAGTCCATTTTACGGTCCAATACGTCTTTAAAAGAGACCGCATCTTCAATGGGTAAAGTGACATGACGGGCCAGGCGCATCAGGGAGGAATCCACTATGGGAGCATTAATCAGAGGTTTAACCTTTGATTCGTCCAGCGGATACATCTTCGCTAATCTGTTCGCTATGCTGGGTCGCTTGTCTGATTCCCACTCATCTTTAATAAGATCTCCGAGTTCCTCAATAAATGGGAAGGACTCTGGTCGTCTTTTTAAATTGGGAAAGTACTTGCGGGTCTTCTGAGGTTCTGGAATAATATCCTCCCAGCCGATAGCCTCCTTGACCGATTTTGCAAATGGTTCCACCAAAGAAAAATCAAATCCTGCAGACATCTCCTGGTCGTCATTATCTGAGGATGATTCTGAGGCTTGGGAATGATATGTGTGCGCTGTGGATGTGCTAGGGCCTGCCACCTCCATAGCAGGTGCTGTTGCCAAAATAGATTCACGCACTGATTCCCTTATGAGGTCAGTCGCAATTCTGGCGTCTGCTTCCTTCTCTTTAGTTGCTTCATTGAAGCAAGAGCGACAGGCAAGCTTCTCCGGAAGGGCCGGTGCGCCACATATCCAGCAGGCGTTAGCTGCGGGTCTGGTGCGATGGCTGTGATGAGAGGAAGGAGACCTGTGATCCGAGCGGCTATGCCGAGTGCGACCGTGGTGGGAGCGACCATGTCTCTGACGAGATGAGGACCTGGAGCGACTTCTGTGCGATCTCCTACTGGAAGTGCGACTTGAGCCTCTTCCATGCCTGGAACTTGCTCCCCTTGATCTGGTAGGGCTGCAAGAAAAGCAGCATCTTTAGCAGTCGGCACTCTTTTTCCCCTTCAATACTCACCTACGACTTGTAGAGCCTCTTACCTTTCCAGCTGTCGATGGTCTGCGTGGGCAGTGGACTCCATGAAAAAAGGTAGACAGAGTAGGCTGAAGGAAGAAGAAAAGAATTTTCCTTGCGATACCGATAATAAACAAATAATTAAAAAACATCCATTTTTTTTTTTTTTTTAAAGAATTTTTTTTTTTTTTTTTTTTTTTTTTTTTTGAAGACCTGTCCCTTTAAAAATTTTAGCATCTGCAAAACAGGAGGAGTATATACACACAAAGAACTATGCAGCCACAGTAGAAAAATAAGGAATATTCTTACCTTATCCAGCTGATAACCGAAATACAGGGCAGTAATTTGCAAACAGCAGCATGCAGAAGCATACAGCTGTGATTTTAAAAACGGCGCCATAACGGCGCCGAATGACGCTCCGCGCATGCGCAGAACGTCTCGAGGATGCCGGCGCCATCTTGGAAGAGGGAAAAACCCTCTCTTCGGAAAGAAAAACAACCAGATGCCAACAGACATGCGCAGAGCGGCGAGGACACTAGCGGCGGCCATGACAGCTGTCCTGGAGGACAGCAAGACCCAGCCACTCCTGCAAGAAAAGTAAGATAGGAGAATGTACTTTAAGCAGACAAACGAACAGGATATATAAAAAGGGAGCCCACTGCATAATAAAGGCTTATTTAAAGCCTATAAAAAAAATCCATGAGAAGTCCCCTGAGACCACCAGAACGGGGATTCCCTCCATAGAGCTCATTTAGAGACTGTACAGGAGGGACTTCCAAACAGGAGAGGCTTGAACCTGCTGGGGTGAGGCGGTAAGAGGCTTATTCATCTGTAGGTATCTTTGAAACTCGAACGCTCCAACCTGTCAGGTGAGGATAAAAAAGAGAATGCAGCGGGAGGTCTCCCCTTCAAATTTATAGTTAACCAATCCTGTCAGGTTGTGGGGGCGGAGTCACAACCCAGTGTGTGGTGCCATGAAGGCGTCAGGAAAAAGGTATTACAATAACCGCCATTTTATTCTCTAGGGTGTTAGAAAAAAAACAATATATAATGTTTTGAGGTTCTAAGTAATTTTATAGCAAAAAAAAAAAAAAAAAAAACTGTTTTAAACATGTAAACACCGAATCTGAAAAAGAGGCCTGGTCCTTAAGTGATTAAAGACGTTTCGTCAGCCCACGTCTGAAGTCTTCAGGAGTTGTGGAACCGTTTTTTACACTTTACAACATGCAGCTCTTTATTGTAGTTTATTTGTTTTTTGGTCATTAATTTGTGTGTTTGGAACCTATTGGTTCCTACGTTTTCTTTCATTTTACAAGGTGATCATTTACAATCACTTTAAATGTTGAAAAGTTTGTGATAGGAGTACATAACTGACTAAAGTTTGGCAAGCACTTCTGGGAAATCGTACACCATGTATATCATTGTATTCTTCTTTTCTAGTCTGGATATTTCATTTCTAGCTGTAGATTTTTCATGTCTCATTTCTCCAATCCTATTATATTTACTTGTTATGGCATAGATTAGTCTGTTGCTTCTAACAAGATGTAAGCTAGATCCAGAGAACAAACGGAAATAAACAACTTCTGTACCGCTTGCTGATATCATGATGTTAATACAAACAAAATTACAATCGCTTGCTGTATTATAATAATGCAAAGTGCACACACACACACCATGGGGCTTTATAGAATACTTTCTGCTCTGTGGGGTCGCTAGAACTATTTATGGGTTAAAGCATTCCATTTGATTTACCATGTTATGAAGGTTTCACGAATTAGCATAAAAATGCATGTAAACTATATTGACTGTGCTTTAAGCATTGCATTCCAAAGACAAAATGGACTCCCTTGCGTCGCGTACAATAGACCCATTTTGCCTTTCTAATTTCTGATGTACTTAAGTTTTTATTGTGCTTTATCTTATTCCACCTACCTTGTACAAGTGTATAAGCATTAATAAGAGACAAGAAAATTGCATCAATTTCAAGCCTGCACACTTTAAATTATATTCCCATAAGGTTGCAAGCTCTAATGCTCGAAGACTATACTTATATAAGAAGATTATTAAGGATTGAAGATAGCGATTCAAGAAAAAAAAAAGTCCTATTAAGCTGCAAAGAAACAGAATTTTCTCGTCTTTAAACCTGTTATTTTGCCTGTGGTCCCATGACTACTGAATCAGCAGTTATACCAACTTTAGAAATAAACTTCAAAATCTATTTAGGAACTTTTAGGACAAGCTGAATCACAAGTTGTGTAGATGTCAGTATAATATGTAAACTTTAAAAAGGTATTTCCTTTATTTATAGCGTATTTTTAAAAAGCTCAAAAATGATATAGTGCACCTTACCAGTCCTTAGGTGTGGTGACTGCCTTCGTTTTCTTTTTTCCAGACTTGTATCTTTTATTTTCACCTGCAAGTAACATGATTCCTGTTCTAAGTTGACAACATTCACTTTTCTTACTTATAGAGCAACAACATTAGGCTACTCACTAATTTGAATTTCCCTATTTTCATAACATATGTGGGAGGTGTTCTGTAGTTCACATAGGTTAATTAGACAGGGCAATAATGCTCCTAGAGATTTCATTGCAACTGAGGAAGACAGCACAAGAAGATATGATCTCACAGTATTTTGTGACAGGATCAATTGGCATTTTTCCATGTACAGTACCTACCTGATATAAACTTTCAATGGTATCTTTAAAGTGTATTTCCACTTTTTATGTTTCAATAATTTTTATTAAAGGTTTTCAGTACAATACAAGCAATAGTCTCATTAATGCGGCAACTTATTACATTAAGCACAATGTACAATGGACTAACACACCAGTCCGCTCCGTAAACATGTTGGCGGCTTCGAAATAGGTGCCATATCCAGTAACCCCGGATCACATAGGATCCCAGCTGCCGGAGCTGTTGCCTCTTGAGTGATGGAGATACCCAATTATTTTGCTAGCACCGCTGAATGAGAGATATAAAGAATTCAGCAGAGAACAGTAAAGAAAAGAAGAAGGACCCTATAGCAGGGAAAGAGAAAAGAGTAGCGAATAGAAAAAGATAGAAAAAAGAAGGAAAGGGGGAGTACTGAGTGGGAGGGGGGGGGGGGGGAGCCGTAGTCCTGGATCCACAAACTCATGCTACCGTGACAACGTTAAACAGCATGTGTCCCGGAACCATTAGTTAGATAGATAATCCATGGGTCCCAAATTTTATGAAACATTTTCATCCTGTCTTGTGACAATGCGGATAACCGTTCATTTAGCATTAGCCATGACATTTTATGTTTTTTTTTTAAATTATTTTTTTTATTGAGTTTCAAATATGGATACAAATATTGCAAAAGAAACAGTAAAGAAATTAGGATAAAAATAACAATTATTATATAGTCATACATGGTGTAGACACATGTAACATATGAACTTTTACATTGTAGAAATACAGAGTATACATATAAAATGCTAGTGCGTCAGTCTTACTTCTGACACTCAGATCAGCAAGATTCGGCAAATCTCCATGAACAGTGCAGTAATAATAACATCTTAAGTATTAATAACTTATTAACATAGAAGAAACAAACAAGTTAAGGCATTAGTATCAACTTGCAGGCATGAGCCTCAATTTGTTTTGTTAAATTTATCCCACAGAGACCACTGGGCTAGGATTTTGGTGTGATTGCCTTCTTTCCATGCAATTGTTTTTTCATATGCGCATGAGTCCTTTACTAATTTTAAAACTTCTGCTATCAGTGGAGGAGACGGTGACTTCCAGTGACGGGCTAGAACTAGACGGGCAGCTTGGAGAATATGTAGCACCAATGGTCGGCAGTTGATGGGGTATATATCAAGGTCAACATTTAAGATTGCTTGTGCAGCAGTTATCTTGTTCAATATGCCTGTTATACCGGCTATTAAACTTGATATCACTGACCAATAGCTTCTCAGTGAAATACAAGACCAAGTCATGTGTACCAAATTTCCTACTTGGCCACAGCCCCTCCAACAAAGATTAGTCTGAGTTTTGTCATACTTTGCTATTATATAAGGAGTTTTGTACCACCTAAGCATTAATTTTTGTGTTGTTTCTTTATAGTTAGAACATTTAGTATAAGTATTGTTATATCTGATTGCGCGAAGCCATTGCTCCCGTGATATAGTAACTTTCAATTCTGATTCCCAATTTTGGAATTGCTTAGGAATATCTAGGTATGTCTTGCTGTTCAGTAAGTTGTAAAAGCGAGAGATACCTTTTTTCCCAGACGAACCCATTGTCCATAGTTTATGGATCTCCTCCGGGATATCAATTACATGAGTGGATGCTGTTCTTAGAATACGAGAAATTCTAGCAAATGTTAAGAACTCTAAGGGCGATAGTGAGTATTCAGATTGCAAATTGGCAAATGGTTTCAGTTTTTGTGAATCGTAAAGATCTGCTATAAAATGAATTCCTGCGGCTTCCCACTTCTGAAGGTGCAGATCCGGTGTAAGTAATAGAAGAGTGTTAATAGGGATTTGTGATGGGACATGTTTGACATGAGGGTTTTTGACTTGTAAAAAGTAGGTCCATGCCTTAAGAGTTGCATGAATCGTGGGATGATTCCCGCATAATGGTTGACTGGATAGGGCAGTGGTAAGCAATAAGTTTTGTGTTTCCCCTTTCTGCACATAGGATCTCTCTGCTCTACACCAGTGAATTGGTTGTGATGTGTCATACCATGCTGTTGCTTGTGTCAAAATAGCCGCTATATGGTAATCCTTTAAAAGTGGGACCCCCATTCCTCCAGCTTCCCTATGTTTTGTAAGGAGAGTATGGTGGCATCTAGCTTTTTTCCCGTCCCATAAAAATTGTGCCAAAACATTTTGCATTTTAGAGTAGAAAAAGGCTGGCAGTTGAATAGGGAGCGCTCTGAAGTAGTATAGTAATTTGGGGAGCATGATCATTTTATATGCGGCCAGTCTCCCTGACCAGGATATGTAATGCCGTTTCATTTTAGATAAGTCCCGTGTGAATTCTGTGATCAGTGGTTCGAAATTTGCTTGGTAAAGCTGGGAAAGTTGATTTGTGAGTGAGATGCCTAGGTACTGGAGAGATTTGTCTACCCACGAAAATGGCAAAACATTTTTTAATGAAATCTCCATGTCTGAAGGTAGTACCAATCTCATGATATTGGATTTCGAGTCGTTAATTTTATAGTAAGATATTGCATTAAATTGTCTTAATAAGTCCTGTACAGCTGTAAGTGATTCAGTCGGGTTGGACAATGAAAGAATAATATCGTCTGCAAATAGTGTTATTGTGTGTTCCTCTTTCCCTATGTGTATACCTTTTATTTGGGGATGCTGTCTAATACGTTCCGCTAATGGTTCCATCATAAGTGCGAATATTAGGGGCGATAAAGGGCACCCCTGTCGAGTGCCGTTTGATATATGGAATGGGTCAGAAAAAATACCTTCCGTAAATATAGTGGCTGACGGGTTGGAGTATAAAGCGTTAATAGCTAATTTTATTTGCCCGTTAAGTCCGAATTTATCTAATACTTTAGACATATAGCCCCAATGTATCCTGTCAAAGGCCTTTTCGGCGTCTAAGGACAGGAGGACAGATGGTTGTTTGGATTCGGTTGCAGAATGTATAATGTTAATTATACGTCTCGTAGCGTCTGTGGCTTGTCTATGTTCTACAAATCCCACCTGGTCTTGATTAATAAGACGTGGCAATACTTTCGCCAGTCTATTCGCTAAAATTTTCGCGTATAATTTAACATCTGTGTTTAATAGTGATATAGGTCTGAAATTTTGGGCATTATTTGGCGCCTTCCCTGGTTTAGGTAATGTAATAATCGTAGCTTGTAACATCTCTTCAGGGAACGAGGCCGAGGAGGCAGCGTTATGAAAGACCTTCTGAAGGTGAGGTATTAAGATGTCTTTATATTGTTTATAATATTCCGAGGAATATCCATCTGGCCCTGGCGTTTTACCATTGGGAAGTTTGGCTATTGTTTCCTTGATTTCCAACTCAGTAAAGGGAGAATTTAATAAGTCTAAATCTTCGGGTGGAACCGAAGGAAGTAAAATATCTTTTAGAAAAGAATTAATCAGGATCGGTGACGGTTGGGGAGTATCAGGATCTTTGCTTATGTTATATAAACTTTCGTAATAGTCTCTAAAGGTGTCTGCAATGCCCTTAGGGTTAATGTGTTTAGATCCGGTCTTATGATGAATTAAGAAGGGAATTTTTTGTCTAGTAATTTTATCTTTTAATTGATTGGCTAGTAATTTACCTGCTTTGTTACCATGCATATAGGAGTTAGCTTTAAGTCTATGTAAAGTCCTAACATGTTGCGACACCAACAAACTTCTGAGTTCTTCTCTTGCTTTGGATAATTTAGAACTAGTATCCGGGGAAGGCGCTAGTTTATTTAGGGATTCTAAATGAGTAATGTCGCTTAGGATGTCTTCCATTCGCTGCCTCCTTTTCCTCCGTATGGCCGCACTATGCTTTAACATAATCCCTCTCACATACGCCTTGTGGGAGAGCCACAAGGTGTAAGGATCAACATTAGGTGTGTCATTAAACTCAAAAAATTCTTTGATCGATCTCCCAATGTCCGATGCAAGCGCCGGGTCCGCGAACAGTAGGGTGTCATTGCGCCATCTGTTGGCCCTGGTAGTAAAATTCTGAATGCCCACTGTTACAGATACCGGCGCGTGATCCGACCAAGAGATACGACCAATGTCAGACTCCGATATTTTCTGTAAGAGAAATTTATCCACGAAGAATACATCAATTCTGGAATACGTCAGATGAACTTTCGAAAAGAAAGAGAAATCCCTTTCGTTTGAATGTTGACATCTCCAAACATCATATAAATTATTTTTGCAGGCGAAACCAGATAAAGAAGATCTAAGCGTTTTCCTGTCACCAGAGTGCGATATGTCAAGCTTATGGTCAGCGATAACGTTCAGATCTCCACACAATATAACATGCCCATACTTATTACGCTGTACTTTCTTCCATAGTTTGTTTAGAAATGCTATTTGATTATTATTAGGAGCGTAAGTGTTAACTATGGTGTAAGCAGCATCACCTATCTCACATTGTAAAATAATATATCTGCCTTCATTATCACAATAATGAGCTTTATATTTAAACGCTAGCGATTGTTTAATCAGGATAGCTACTCCCTTTTTTTTTGATTGCGCGCACGCATAGTAGCAGTGCGGAAATTGATTGTGAGATAGGTGAGGATGTCCCTGTTCTTTAAAGTGTGTTTCCTGTAAACATAATATGTCACATTTTTGGGACTGGGCTTCCTTCCAAACCATATGTCTTTTAAAAGGAGTATTCAAACCGTTAACATTCATAGAAGTAATTTTGAATGCCATGTTCAATAAAAGAAAAGTCGAGAGGATATTACGGTGTAGATCTTAAAATACCAAATTATGACTCAATTAGCAAAAAAAATAAAAAAATCCAATTAAAGTCCCAGATACCTGTGAACGAAATTAGTGCAGTGCGATATACCAGTGGTCCATGGAAAGTGCACCAAGTAACTATCAATCACCAAGTATATAAAATACTTTAAATCAGAATTGTAGAGTTATTGCCTTGCAAAGTTTCTGCTTATGAACTATCCAAGTGGACTGACAAACGTGAAGCAGAAGAACTGTAGAGATAGAGAAAAAACAAAAGAAAAAACAAAAAGAAAAAAGAAAAACAAACAAACAATTGCGCGTTAGCGCTTGAGATAAAAAGGTACGATTTCTCTCGAAATCTGAACAGGTATGCACCTGTTAATTTTGGGGGAAAAATTAACTATTCTGTTCCGCTGGAACTGCTCTCCGGGGTATATGGAGTTGAAATATAGGCACCAACCTGCGGACAGCTCAATTGTAATGGTCAGGGCCTTGTGCACCAGCCTCTTCATCCGATTGATGCTTATCCTCTTGTCGTGGGATGATGTTCCATTTTTCTAGTAGCTTGATGCCATCCTCCAGGGTAGAGATTGTGTAATCGCGGTCGCCTCTCATCACTACTAACTTGGCTGGATAATTCCAGCGGTAGGGGATTTTATGGTTCCGTAATGGTTTAGTGATGGTCACCAGATTGCGTCTGCGTTGCATTGTATGCGCCGATAAGTCTGCAAAGAAAGACAGCCCCCGCAGAGTTTCAGGCATTTGGGTTGTGTTCCTGGTCGCCGACATAAATTTTTCTTTAACATGATAATAATGGATTCGGGCTATAGTGTCTCTCGGAAGCTGTTCAGGAATATGTCTGGGTTTCGGCAGTCTATGAATCCTGTCTATAATCAATTCCTCCAATGGGAGGTCCGGTAGTGCGTCTTTTATTGCCTTGGCTAAGAAGGACATCAAGTCTTGCGGTTTGACCGTTTCAGGGATTCCTCTTATCTTAATATTGTTCCTTCTGGAACGATCCTCGAGGTCCGCGACCTTTGATTTCAGCCATTGGATGTCGTCATCATGGTCATTATGCGCGTCCACCATTTCGTTAAAGGTTGCAGTAAATTCACCCATCTTACTCTCAATGTGGGTCACTCTGCTACTGACCGCTTTAACCTCCGATTTACACTGTTTGACCAGTTGTAGCATATCAGTGTGGATCGCACTACGTAGGGTTAACAGCATCTCCTTCATAGTGGAGTCCATTACTGGGGCATTGTTGGTGGGGAAGGCCGCAATGGCGTCTTGAAATTCTAAGGTATCATCTAGCACTACCCCCCTGCTGTCTGAGTCAGAGCCTGAGGGTGAGGTATCAATCGTCTTTTGTTTGGTTTTAACAGGGCTATTGGAAGTGGATGATGCACGAGAGTCAGGGAAACGCTGTCTCCGCTCCTCCGCATGAGTATTATCACCTCTCCCTCCCTCACTAACATGCGGGGAGGACTGGCGCGTGTTGCTGGAGCTGAGGCCGGCGCCATCTTGGCTGTCCGCGCGGCCTGAGCGGACGAAAAAATCCGTCAGCTTACCGGGTTCCCTCCGCTCTTTCCTTTTCCTCGGCATGCCCGCTGATGTCAGCCCACCGTAGTCGGTCTGCTCGGTCAAAATTTCGGTGCCTCTCGTCGCTATTTACTGCTCCGGAGAACGTTCACTGCAGGAGCTGCGGATCTATGCTGCCATCCACTCTGCCGGTCGGCTCCGCCCCCCACATTTTATGTTTAAGCTGGGCTATCGGTAGTGCGGCTGATCTCCAGTTACGAGCTATAGTGATCTTCGCTGAAATAAATATAAAGGTAAGGAGCCGCTGCTGAGGCCTGGAAGCCTCTGTCGCCTTGCCCCCCAGGAGGGCCAGCTTAGGTGATTTCCTCAGGTTCAATCCTGTGATAGTATAGACAAAATTAAACACTCTAATCCAAAACCTCCTGACCTTTGGGCATGACCACCAGATATGGTAGGTGGTCCCCGCCTGGCCGCATCCCCTAAAACAATGGGACGGTGCTCCCGGAACAAAAGCGGCCAACCTGGCTGGGACCATGTACCACCGCAACAATACCTTGTAATTGGCCTCTATCACCGATGTGTTGGCGAGAGAGCGATATGCCGTCTCGGAGAGTGTACACCAGTCATCTAAATCAAAGGATTCCTGAATGTCCCGCTCCCACTGAAGCATATAACTCAACTTCTTCCTTGGCCCCCTAAGTAATGCATAGATGGCAGATAAATGGCCTCTTATTTTGTCATATTGCATACTCAAATGTTCCATGGGAGTTAGGGAACCCAGGTCTCCCCTACGGACCATACTCTGCACAAAATGCCTTAATTGAGCACATCGAAACCTCTCCGAATACGGCATATCAAATTTTTCAGTTAGAGCTTGTTCAGAAAGTATACCCCTACGGTCACATAGGTCTGCAATGCGCAATAGCCCTTTATTTGTCCACCAACTGAACAGTTGAGGAGAGAGGCCCGGGGTGAACTCATTGTTATTAAGTAATGGCGCCAGCGGGTTGTGGGGCGATCTGAATTTGTATAATTTGGACAGCCTGTCCCATATAGCCAGAGCCAGTGACAGGGTAGGACACAATATCTGCGGTCTATCCTTCATTGGAAGCCATGGTAACTGTGAAACCTGTGAGGGACGACAGGAATAAGATTCCATGTCCATCCAGATAGCATGTGCGTGGCTAGAGTGGTATCTAGTAAGATGGGCCAGCTGAGCCGCATGATAGTATTTCTGCAAGTCCGGCAGGCCCAGACCCCCCTGCTTCCTTAGGGTGTACATTGTACTCCTGTTCACCCTGGGCCTCTTGTGTCCCCAAATAAACCTAAGAATATCATTTTGCAATAATTGTAGATCCCTACGCAGAATAGCCACTGGTAGGGTACGGAACAGATACAGTATTCTAGGTAACACATTCATTTTAATAGAGTGTAATCTGCCGAACCACGATGGAGGGTGTAGCTGCCATTTAGCTAGGTCCATTGCCAGTGTCTTGTAGAGTGGGGGGTAATTCTGCCTATATAACTGCTGGATAGTCGAGGTCAGATTAACACCAAGATAAGGCAGGGCCTCCGACTCCCACTTAAATTGGTATGTGCTCTCTATAGCTTTCTGTGTGGCCTCCGACAGGGAAAGATTGAGCGCTTTAGATTTGGACTGATTAACTCTTAACCCTGAGATTTCGGAGAAGGGTTGAAGAATCGCATATAGGTTTGGGAGAGAAGTAATTGGTGACGTCAGCGTGAGCATGAGATCATCAGCAAACAGTAGGCATTTATGATCTCTGTTTCCACACCTAATCCCCTGAACATCCTGACATTCCCTGATCCTAATGGCCAGTGGCTCTATTGCAAGAACAAACAGGAGCGGGGACAGTGGACAGCCCTGTCTCGTGCCCCGTCTAATCGGTAGAGGTTCAGAGGAATATCCCCGCAGCATCAACGATGCCGACGGTGTGTCATAAAGCGCACCGAGGAGAGTCAGAAAGCGCTCACCAAAACCATACCTACTTAGGACCGCAAATAAATATTCCCAAGAAAGGGAATCGAACGCTTTCTGAATATCCAACGATAGCAGCATTCCCCGTCTAGTGCCTCCACCATCCCAGTCCGACTGCACTGCTGATATAAGATTAATTAGCCTGCAGGTCTGATCCGATGCCTGCCTAAGCGGGACAAAACCGGCCTGGTCAGGGTGAATATAGTTTGGCAGAAAAGTGTTAAGTCTAAATGCTAAGACTTTCGTTAAAATCTTTAGATCAGTGTTGATCAGGGAGATCGGTCGATAGTTCGCACAGTCCCCGTGATCTTTGCCCGGTTTAGGAATGACACTAAGATAAGCCACATTTTCATGTAAGGGTATCTTGCTTCCCCTCCGAAGCTCATTAAAATAAGAGCACAGGTGAGGAATCAGAACATCCTGAAATTTCCTGTAATATTGGCCTGGAAATCCATCTGGTCCCGGTGCCTTCGAGGGGTGGAGTGACTTAATCGCCATTTTAATCTCTAATTCCGTGAATTCCGCCTCCATTAGATCCGCGTGAGCTCGTGTCAATTGAGGCAGCGGAACATCACGGAAAAAGAGATCAGCTTTACGAGAATCGTACGCAGTCTGTGAGCCATAAAGCTTGGAATAGAACTTATAAAATTCCTGTATAATAAGTTCAGGGTTTTGCGTAGAGCGACCTGTTGAAAGCCTCAGTTTTGGTAACGTAGGTGTATGTGGTCGGGGAACCAGTTTCCTGGCCAGCATAGTATTCGGTTTGTCACCCATTGTATAGTACCTATGCTTAGTCCAGCCGATATGTTTTTCAGCCTGAGTCGTCAGAGCTAAGTTCAGTTCCAGTCTAACATCGTCAATCGTTTGTCTAATGTCGCAGTGCGGGTGAGCATGTTGTTCCCGGAGTAGCTGGTCCAATTTGGTTTCTAATTGCCGAATCGCATGGTCACGTGCTCGTTTTTGTCTAGAGCCTATTTGTATCATAATGCCCCTAATCGTGGCCTTGTGAGCTGCCCAATTAATCGCGGGTGATGTGTCTGAGGATTTATTACCCGCAAAAAACTGCTGTAATGCTTTGTCTATCTCAGCGCACAAAACGGGGTCTTTTAACAGACTAGCATTCAGACGCCACGGGGCCGGGGAAGCTTTGGACCATAACCCAGTCAATGACATCTTGATCGGAGAATGATCCGACCAGGGGGTGGACAGTATCGATACCGACGTTAGATACGGGAGTAGGGGCGTGCGGACCAGGATATGGTCTATCCTGGAATATGTATGATGTACCTGCGAATAATGCGTATAATCTCTAGTCGTGGGATTGGACTCCCTCCAAGCGTCAATTAAATCATAGAGATGTAAGAGCCTAGCCACCCTATTGCTCCCAGTCGGTGGTCTCTTGAGAGTGGGTCTGTCAGGGTTGGATTTATCCATAATTCTGTCCAGCGGGACATTACTATCTCCCCCCAAAATCACCTGCCCCTGGACTTTGGGCATCAATGTCCTCAACATTTTGCTAAAAAATTCCACCTGTCCTGAGTTTGGAGCATAATAAGATATAAAGGATACCAATTGGTCATGTATACGTCCCACGGCCATGATGTATCTGCCACCTTTATCCTTAATTATGGTTATGGGCGTAAAAGGGGTACGTCTAGAAAAAGCCACAGCCACCCCCTCCTTTTTATCGGGTCCATTTGCCAGGTAAAACTGCGGGTATTTAACACTAAGGTAACGCGGAGCTGACGTCTTAGAAAAATGCGTTTCTTGCAGTAGTAAAATATCTATTTTCTGCTTGTGATAAAATTGAAAGGCTTTAGTCCTTTTAGTTGGGGAATTAAAGCCATGGACATTATGCGTGAGCACCGAAAAGTCGGACGAATACGACTTAGCCATCGTGGTAGGGCAGAGCACTCTTACCTTGTTGCACCAGAAGATCGGGCATAGCCTTCAATACATGGGGATCACCTTCCGCAGGCTTCCAATACCAGCGCACGTAGGTTAGAGTCAGGACTACAGCTCGGGGAAGATAGAAGGTAGAGAGAGAGAGGAAAAAGAGAAAAATGAGAAAAAACAGAGAATTAGTGAACATACAGGACAAGGGCCGTAGGCCCAGAAACTTATACCAGTAAACTCGTGTAAACCGTAGAACAATGTGGGAAATGATCCCTGACGGATAGAGTGTCCTTTCCGGTAGTGGCAAGGGTACCTCTTCTCCAAAGAGAGAGCAGGTAGTCTTGCAAAGGAGCAGCATGGATTCCCGATCCGGCCCAAAGGGCCCTAGCTCCATAGCATGCCAGCGGTGTGGATTCAGGTTTCGCATGCTGTCGGACAATGAGTTACACTAGCTTCGCGAGTCATCCCACCTCGAGGGCAACGGCCCCAGGGCAAGCAGGCACCTAATGGTCCCCTCCCGCCCCAGCACCCCTCCCCCGGGGGAGGCCCCACGGGCCTCGCCATAGGACAGACCCCATTTCACCCATGTTATATAGAAACCAAGTGCAAACCTCAAACTATGAGGACGCTGTAGAACATGTCCAAAAATAGAGAGTAATTATAAAAATAAAACCAATAAAGATAAAGCACATTAACTTTAAGTCAGTCATGGAAGAACCGTTTCGGGTGGAGTAAATCCAAAAAATAGGAAACTGCACTATGGTTGTGCTAACAGGGTGACTACGTAGTCACGTAGGTATAGACGGACTCAGGAGCGTCCCTCAATCAAAAAAAAATTAGTAGTATCCCTTCAGCCGCAAGCGGCCAGTCCAGAATTTCAAGGAGGGCATAAAAGTGTATTCTCGGGATTCCTGGTCTTCCGGGGGGCTCCTCTAGGTGGGTTCTGCTTACGCTCCGTCCAAAGTGGGGAGAGTGAGCGGCGTGCTTGAATCGGAGGAGAGGAGGCTGATGAGTCCCTTGAGATGATGCCCAAACTAAGTAGCAATTCTTCTCCCTCCGGCAACGTGGAAAATGAATAGGATTTCCCATTATAGGTGAAAGACAGTCTAAAGGGGAAGGCCCACCGATATCTAATCTGTTGGTTGATGAGATGTTGCAGCAGGGGTTTCAAATGTCTGCGCTTTTGTACCGTAGAAGGAGCAAGGTCGGTAAACAGCTGGATGGACGACCCACATAGAGTCAAGTCCTGTCGGCTGCGGGCAGCAAACATCAACTTCTCCTTAATCTGGTAGTAGTGTGGTTTAACAATAACATCACGAGGCAGGCCATCAGGTCTAGGGGCAGTGAGGGCCCTATGAATGCGGTCAATTTCCATGCGATGCGGTGCTATGTCCGGGACTAAGTCCTTCATTAACTCCTGCATTGCCCCTTCCAAATCGGTATGCGTTTCGGGCAGGCCGCGGATACGCACATTGTATCTACGAGAGCGATTTTCCAAGTCCTCGATTTTAGCGAGGGCCTCCTCCAGCCTATCCTGGAGGTCTGTGAGCATATGGGTATTCTGATTAACCCTTTTAACAGTTCCTTCAACTTTAGCTTCAACAATGTCAAATCTCTCACCAATACTGTGGATGTCCTTCTTTAGATCAGTGGTAATCAGAGTGCAGGCCTTAGAAAGCTCCTGTTGTAGCATCGTGGAGAACCGAGCTAGTAACACTGTGTCCCCGGAATAGTAAGCTGGCTGGGGTGCTATAGAAGCAGAACTAAGTTGGCTAGACATGGCCTCTGCCAGCTCAGCCATATTCTTATCCATAGAGGATTCAGGGGAGCCCACCAGTTCCTGTGCATCTTCATCTATGGCTGGGGAAGGGGGATGCGAGCGGGACTCACCCTGCTGTTCTTCCTCCATGTCCCCGGAAGATTGCGAGGAGAACGGATCCCTGGGGAGCTTCAGGGGTGTTCTGCTGGCTCCATCCCTCAGGAAGGCCGCAGCTCCGGCCGGGCCTCGCGTGTCTCGGCGTCCCGGCGCCATCTTGGATTGCGGCCTGCGCTCCGGAGAGGACCCGGACCCCCCGGTGAATATTAGGGCTTTACGCTGTCCTTTTTTCGGCTGGCCCCGAGCCCGCCTGTTCATCACCCTCTCCGGAACTTCCCTCAGCCGTTTTCGTCACCGCTGTCCCGCTGGCTGCGCTGATTTTAGCTAAATTTGGGCCGGATCGTGCGGAGCTCTCTCAGAGCACGTCTGCGTCCGAGATCCCGCGCATGCGCTCTTGTATTTCCACTTTTTAAACCCCCCACTATATGTCCTCATTCACATAGCATACGTAAACAAATAAAATAAAAATATTTCTTACCTTTTTAGTTGTTTCTTTTGAAACAGATTAAAACATTGGATGCTATAGGTATCTTCCATTGCTCTGAGGATAAGGGACAGAAGTAGGGACCTTGTTTTCAGTACGTTATTATATAATACAGAACCCATCTCCTATGATTATTAACCCTTTGTATGAGAGTGTACACATCTAGTTTACAATGAAAATGAGATCTGCCAGCAAAGTATAGACAGGATTATTCCATACATTGTGGCATTCATGCCCACCATCTGTATTGTAAATATTTAGACAAAACAGAAAAAAAGATTCAGCCTGTACAGGCCAGACAAGTAGTAAGAAGCTTATCTATGAAATCCTAAAGTTTTATAATATAACAAACATAAAAAAGTTCATACAAAATGTTTGTATCTTGGTAATTAAAAACAATTATACAGCAGTGCTAGTATATTGTACTGTATGTGTTCATATACTTTGCATGTATCAGTGCTGATAAAGAAGGTCGTCATGTGCAGACACGTTTCACCAGATTCAGCCTCATCAGGGCTCATGAAAATACTACAGTACTCATCTTAGCGCATAACAGCGCAAGCACAATAGCCCCATGGGTGGACACTGGAGCATCAAAGGGAACCCAACCAGATATAGTATCACCCACGGTAGGTCATTCAGGTATATACATACATTATAGGCACCCCTACTATGTCCAGAAGGAGAACAAAGGTCCAAAGACAAATTATGGAATATATATTTCACAGGAGCCAGCTAGTAGCTCATAGGATATGATCCATTTGCAATTATTAAAGACTAAAATCAAGCCAAATATAGCTAGAAGATCAAAGAGCCAGTGGACTAAGATAAAGCACCCTCTAGATCTCAGGTTGGACATGGCCATCCATGCATCTGCCCAGATAAAGCAATATAATCCACATATTATAAATCCATATAATATGCCCACAATGCATGGAATACTAAAGGCATCCAGGTGGCCTGGTGGTAAACATTACTCCATAACCCCCCATGACAGAGTAGGGAGGATTTTAAGCAAGTAAAAAACACCTGTATCTGGTGGTGGAGCCTGAGGCATTGAGGAAGGCCTCTGTTAAAGCCCTGGCTCTGGGGCTCTGGTGGGGGGACAGGAGCCAGTGAAAGGTGTAGATAGGCTGGTGTGGATGCAGGATAGGCACAAGGCACAGTTGGACAGTACGGGTTAGCAACTAGCGAGCAGATCAGGTTCAGATGGCAGGAGTAGTCAGAAGACAGGCCAGGGTTGGCAGCAACAGAGTAGATGAGCAGAAGGAGCAGGCAGGAATGTATTCCAGGGACAAGCCAGTGGTCAGGCAGAGTCAGAAGCAGGATGAGGTTGGCAGCAGAAGAACAGGAACTGGTAACAGGAACACAGGAGCGTAATAGACCAATCGGCACTGACATACTGTACTAGTGCAGTTTTAATAGCCCTTCTGGCTTTTTAAAAGAGAAAGAGGGCTTGCCTCTCAAAACAGGTCATATACCTTGTACCAATTGAGGATTGCTGTAGAGGTCTATAGGTCTTCTCTAAGTCACCTAAATGGTGGAGATTTGAAGAGGTCCTGGATATGATAGATGGATGGTTATCTATGATGGATATGATGGATGGTTACATGATATAAATATTTTTGTGAATATTTATTGAACTTTAATAATGTGGTGCAAAAGGTGTTGCATGAAGCTGACATACTCTCTCTTTTTATGATTTTGGTAGACTGGCACTTTTCCTGATCTGAAGAGAGCTTCAAAACGGTGAAAGACTCCATGACATCAGTGGATCTTAATTAGTGGTAGTATAAATAGAGTTTTCCAGGCAAGCAGTTGACTCAAATACACAGGCAGTATGCTTGTAGTTTATACATTTTAACAGGACACTCAGCCTAAAGCCGGGTACACCCTACTAGTTCTTTTTCATTCAACACAGCATTTTGAATGAAAAACAAAACAAAAACGGACAGCTCAGGTTGGAGCCACTGTACTAACAATTCAATGTTAGTACAGCAATATCTTCTGATGCTGTATTATGTTCTGACAGAGAAATGCCCCCTCCCCCCCACCAGAACATTCCGGTCAGCACTCTCAGCCATCGGGAGCCAGACAGCAGACCTTTTTTGGCAGTGATCCTTCAGACAGGCTGCCGTACACATAGTTGCATAGTAGGTGAGGTTGAAAAAAGTCTATCAAGTCCAAACTATGTGTGTGATTATAGGTCAGTATTACATTGTATATCCCTGTATGTTATGGTCGTTCAGGTGCTTATGTAATAGTATTTTGAAACTATCAATGCCCCCCGCTGAAACCACTGCCTGTGGAAGGGAATTCCACATCCTTGCCGCTCTTACAGTAAAGAACCCTCTATATAGTTTAAGGTTAAACTTATTTTCTTCTAATTTTAATGAGTGGCCACGAGTCTTATTAAACTCCCTTCCACGAAAATTTGTTATCCTTATTGTGGGGTCACCAGTATGGTATTTGTGAATTGAAATCATATCCCCTCTCAAGCGTCTCTTCTCCAGAGAGAATAAGTTCAGTGCTCGCAACCTTTCCTCATAATTAATATCCTCCAGACCCTTTATCAGCTTTGTTGTCCTTCTTTGTACTCGCTCCATTTCTAGTACATCCTTCCTGAGGACTGGTGCCCAGAACTGGACAGCATACTCCATGTGCAGCCAGACCAGAGTCTTGTAGAGCAGGAGAATTATCGCTTTATGCCTGGAGTTAATCCTCTTTTTAATGCATGCCAATATTCTGTTTGCTTTAACATCAGCTTAGCATTGCATGCCATAGCTGAGCCTATCATCTACTAGGACTCCCAGGTCCTTTTCCATCCTAGATTCCCCCAGAGGTTCACCCCCTAGAGTATAGCATTCATATTTTTGACACCCAAATGCATTATTTTAAATTTTTCTACATTAAACCTCATTTGCCATGTAGCTGCCCATGGCTGAATGTCGGCCTGTTTCTATTAATACCTCCCGACAATGGGCCTGTTTATACAAGGTTTAAGTATGGAGCATATCCCTATCCTCCCCTTTCTGGGATTTTTTGTTTGTTTTTGCTTCCCAGCAATCATAGGGATCTCTAGTTCCAGATCCATTCAGTTACCCCCCCTTTACTTAGGTATGTCTAGGTATGGAGTTGATGCCTCCTACATGTTTGTTATCCCATTCTTGGGACCCACCCATGGATCCCCTAGATTGCATATGACTCTCTCTTCTCCTTTTTTTTTTATCTGGTTACTGTTTTTGCCACAACCATCCATATGTTAAAATACATTACTGCTTTCTGTTATAATCTGTATGATTTTCACCTTTCAATAAAAATCTATTTAAAAAAAGAAAAAAAGTATGGAACATAAAGGCTTCCCCCATATTAATTTAAAATTACACACTATTCAGAAAGATGTTTTTAAATTATTGAAATTACCAAATATTTTCAAACGTATAGTATGGTTGCAAATACTTTAATTTAAATATAATCCTCAAAAGTCACAAAAGATATAAAACCATGTTATCTATACCAATTTGTTTAAAACTCAGATATTACCTTTAAAAACAGCAGTGACATCAAAGTGGCATCATGCAAAGCTAAAAATTAGTTTTTGGTTAGTTACACACATGATAGATGAGGTTGAATAAAATGATTTCTGGTAGTTATGAGTTATGGAAGTTGAAGTCATCACATGTGTACTGATTAGGCTTTAAGCAGGTCATTAAAAAAAAAAAATAGCCGTAGTTTGATTATTTTATTTGGGGACATTTAAGTGATCCTATCATTAAATATCCAACTTTGCACAACTAAAAGAAAAAAAATCACATGCCAACTTTGCCAGGCATTTATTGCATTCAAATAATTTCACATTTGTTTTGTAATTTAATGGCCAGCAAATGTTACAATAATTGCTACTATTATTAAGTTGAGCTTTTTATATGTATCTGAAATAATAATGATAACTTTGGTCAAATGGACATATTTGCTAAAATTGTGGCTGAATGTGTAATAATAGGCTTGTGGTAATTCCTTTCTGCTGAAATTGTGGTAGGTCAGATTTTAAAAACATTACACATCCATTATTCTAAAACATTTTTTTGTTACATTAAAGGATTACATATTTAATTAGTGGCTAACCATGAACCATAAATGCAGTTGCTTGGCATATTACCTATCCAAGACTCTTGTTCAGGAAAGTCTTACAATATTATCCTCAATGCAAAAACTGTTCCTGTAAAAAATAAACGTTGTCTAATATATAACAGAAGCACTAACCTGCAATGAGGTAAATATAACCAAGTTTGTAGAAAGCCCTAGGGCATTTTGCACACTGTACTGATGTAGAAGCATCAGACATTCCTGCAAGAAAAAAACACAGGGATGGGCTATGGGCTATACAGGCATACCCCACTTTTAAGTACACATTGGGGTTTATTTACTAAAGCTAGGAAGTGCAAAATCAGGCTCACTGCTGCATAGAAACCAATAAGCTTCTAAGTTTTGTTACCAAAGCTTAATTGAACAAGCTGGGGTTAGAAGCTTATTGGAACAAATGAGAAGTGCAAACATAAGATATAGCTGGGGCTCCCCGGCAGCCCTCTTAGTCCAGAAAGAGGGAAGAACTATCAGGCTTAAGTTTTTAGACGAACTGGAGGACTTTTGTAATAAAATAGGAATCTCAACCCCCATGATTCCTCTAGATCCGTGGGATGTGTAACGATAATGGATGTGGAGGATGGGGGGAGTGTATGAAACTAAGCTTATGCTCAGTCTTCTGTTCTATTGATGGAGGGGGGGGCAGAGGGGGGCGGAGGAGGGGATGGACTGATGGAGGGACTAGGGGGGGGATCGGGCTCTTTCACTCCTTACCCATGAGGGTTACTCCCGTTCCCTGGGGGGAAGGGGAGTGGGAGGTTAAGAAGAGAGGCGCCGCAGTTAGGGCCAAACCCCGGGAGATAGGGCTTGCAAAAGGAGTAGATCTCATTATGCAAAGCAAAGGCCAGGAATGGGCCAGAGGGTGGGAGAGGGAAAGGGGGGAGGGGAGGGAGAGATTGGGGGGAAAAAGGGGGAAAAAAATATTCCTGGCAGTCGAGGGGAAGAGGGGAGGAGAGGGAAAAAAGGAGGAAAAGAGAGAGAAGAGGGGGTCCAAAGGAATTTCAAAGGGTCCAGATTAAATTTTTCCGGGGTAGTATCGGATGACAGAGATAAAGTTTGTGCCATACAATGTAAAGGGTCTGAACTCCCCCGATAAGAGATTTAAACTCTTAAAAGAACTACAACAATATAAAGCAGAAGTAGTGTTTTTACAAGAGACCCATTTAACGCAAGACACAAACGTGAAACTGTACTCCGATAACTACCCAACTTGGTTCTACGGAGACTCGCCAATTAGGAGGGCTAAGGGAGTGGCAATTGGGTTTGAGAAATGTACAAAATTCCAGGTGTCCGATAGGCTGACCGACCCAGAGGGTAGATATTTGTTCCTGAAAGGGAAACTCAGGGATAGAACCCTCACTCTAGTAAATGTATACAGTCCAAATAAAAACCCAGTAAGATACATGAAACAAATTTTGAGAAGACTTGCAGATTTTAAAACAGGAGATGTAATATTGGCAGGGGATATTAATTTTTGTATGGACCCAGTATATGACAGTACGTCTAGTACAAAGGGGATGAGTGGGAAGAGTTTAAAAACAATTCAACTCCGATTGAGACAAAGCCAATTGATAGATGTATGGAGGATACAGCATGAAAAAATAAAAGATTATACTTTTTTTCTCCCCAGTGCACGGGACGTACTCCAGGCTGGATTATATACTGGTTGAACATAGATTATTAGAGACTGTAATGGAAACAAAGATAGAAATAGCATCCTTGTCAGATCACTCCCCGGTGACAATGAAGATGAGGATACCTGGGACACAGAGACACCTGTTCACCTGGCGGTTAAATGAGGACCTATTATGGGACAATAAAACCGCAGATACGATACGGAAAGAAATTGAATTTTATTTCACGATAAATGATATAGGTGAAGCGTCGGGCGCTGCCCTGTGGGAGGGCCATAAAGCCTATGTTAGAGGTGTCCTCATCTCCATAGGGACGGGAAAAAAAAAGGAAAGAGCTGAGGAAAGGGAGAATTTGATGAGAGAGGTCTATAGATTGGAACAGGAGCATAAAAAGCAAGGGGGTCGACAACAAGACCTCTTTCATCAACTGATTAATAAGAGGGAGGAGCTTAAAGACAAATATGACCAGGAAGCAAGAAGGGTACTAGAGGGGAGAGCCAGAGAGAGATACTACAGGGAAAATAAAATAGGAAAATGCTTAGCGAGACAGGTGAAAAGTAAGAGAGGGATTAATTTCATTGATAAAATACAGGATAAGAACGGGAAAATGGTCCATACATCTAGGGAAATGGCGGAAGTATTTAAACAATATTATGAAGCTTTGTACAATGTAGGACAGAAAGGGGAACAAGGTAAAGGGAAAAAGGAGAAAATTAAAGAATTCTTGCACAAAGCTAAATTACCACGAATACCAGATTGGGATAGGGAGAATATGGATAGACCCATTTCAGAAGAAGAAATTCATAAGGCTCTGAAAGAAATGGCTTCAGGGAAAAGTCCGGGCCCAGATGGGTTCGTGATTTCTTATTATAAAAAATTTAAGGAAATTTTAGTCCCCCAATTTTGCAAATATATAAATGGAATAGGAATAAAATATGATATGGGGGGAGAAGCATTGCGAGCTGCAATAACGTTGATCCCGAAAGAGGACAAAGATCATACACTCTGCTCCAATTACAGGCCGATAGCCTTACTAAACACAGATTTAAAGTTATACGCCAAAGTATTAGCAGCCAGATTAAAAGAAAAAATGATAGAACTGATACACCCAGACCAAGTCGGATTCATACCCGAGAGAGAGGGAAGGGATAATGGGGTAAGGGCAATGCTCCTTATCCAGGCATTAAAAAATAATGGGTCCCCAGGTCTATTCCTGTCAATGGACGCTGAGAAAGCCTTTGACAGGGTAGACTGGGGACTCATGCTAGAAACTCTAGAAGTGATGGGGGTGGGTCCGAGGATGATCCACTGGATCAAAGCTTTATATAACAATCCACAAGCGACGGTAAGGGTTAACGGAGAATCATCTACACTGCTCCAAATGGGAAATGGCACCAGACAGGGGTGCCCTTTATCGCCCCTGCTGTTTGCGATCTCTCTTGAACCATTGTTGGCCTCGATCCGAAACATCCCAGATATTAAGGGGATTAGGGTGGGAGAGGAAGAGCACAAACTTGCAGCATACGCGGATGATGTGCTCTTCTTCATCACAAACCCCCGGATAACGATTCCGAACTTGCTAAGGATGTTAGAAAAATTTGGTCAAATATCAAATCTGAAGATTAATCTTGGTAAATCTGAAGTTTTAAATATTAACATTAGTAAACAGGAAGAAGAGAGACTACGAGCAGAATTTCATTTCCCCTGGCGTAAGGAGATTAAATATTTGGGAATCCTTCTCTCGAATACTATTAGGAAAATATATTTGAAAAATGACATACCATTGTTAGAGGAAATAAAGAGAGAAATTTAAAAAATCTCATCTAGCCCCCTCTCGTGGTTAGGACGGATAAACGTGGTCAAAATGATTTTGGTCCCGAAGATCATATAAGTTTCAAATGATACCCATCACACTCCCTGCGGCCTTCTTCGTAATTTTAAGGAAAATAATCTCAAAGTTTATATGGCAATATAAAAAGCCAAGAATTGCGTTTGCGGTACTAAGGAGGGGGAAAAAACAAGGGGGACTGGCAGCTCCGGACTTGAAAAGATATTACAATGCAGTGGTTCTCTCACGGGTGGTGGAATGGGCGAAAGAAGTAAACGATAAGAGATGGGTTAGTTTAGAAAACACATTATGTCAAGCACAATTAGGGAGATTAATATGGAACCCGCCACAATATAGGACATTGGGTCCTAACACACATGAAATAACACAACACGTATTTAAAATTTGGAATCGATTACATACACAAAATAAATGGGGGTATAATTCACCTTTGATTTTTTTTAAAGAAAATGAATATTTTCCACCGGGACAACTAGAAATAGGGGGAAATTGGATAATAAAAAATAACGCACAATTAAAAGATATTTTAGTAAAGGATAAATTAAGCACTTATCAAGCACTAAGGGAGGACACAGAGCTTATGAGGATTGATGCATGGCGGTTCCTCTAGTTACGTCAGTTTGTTGCAAAATTGCCCCAACCAATACGAAGCAAAGAAGAGCTTAGACCTATTGAACAGCTTTGTCAGAAAGTAAAATCCCCCAAAAATATAGGCCTAATCTATAAAATACTCTCAGAGGGGGACGAGCGAGAGGACCCGGCATTTATCAAAAAATGGGAAAAAGAGTTGGGGGCACAATGTAGTACTCAAATTAGAAAGAAAATATTTAAACTAATTTACTACGCGGGGGGGAGGGAACAAATTGATAGAGACGAATTATAAATGCATAGCAAGGTGGTATGCCACCCTTGATAAACTAAGACAGTTTGGAATTGAACAATCCTCGGATTGTTGGCGGGGATGTAAGAAAATCGGGAGTATGGGTCACATATGGTGGGACTGTCCCATTATTAAAGAATATTGGAAGAGGATTATTGATATAATAAAAGTGGTAACCATAAAAGAAATAAGAGAAGACCCATGGATTGTTTTATTCCATGGGACAGATGAGACAATAAAACAATATAGATCCACGTTAGTTCCCATATTACTTGATACTGCAAAAAGCTTAATTCCGAAAAAATGGCGAGAGAAGGAGAGCCCTAAAATACAGGAGTGGATCTCCCGAGTAACCGAAATACAACATCTGGAATGTTATGAGGAAGAGGGAGAGGAACTATCCGCAAAGGAGGTTAGGGTTGGGAAATGGGAACCCTGGGAAAAATGTAAAAAATCTTGGCGATATGTGGAGGAAATAACACAACAGCAATAAGGAAAAGTAACCCCTGTGAGATACAAATTAAATTGGAACCCCATGAGAAACTAGCCAGGAAGGGGAGGGGGGTGGTGCGGGAGGTGGGTGTGGGAAGATAGAAGGGTATTTAAGGTTTAGAGGAAATCTGTATAAAACAAAATAAATTAAGAAAATAGTACGAAATGTTTGTAAAGGAGTTGAATGTACTACTGATTATTTTTTATATGGATGAAAAAACAAATAAAGTAATATAAAAAAAAAAAGCAAAAAAGAAGCTTATTGGTTTCTTTGCAGAAGTGAGCGTGATTTTGCACTTTCGGGCTTTAGTAAATAAACCCCATTGTGTACTTAAAAGTGGGGTATGCCTGTATATCACTCATGTATTTGCGAGTTTGCAAACACAAGCATTTTAAAATTCTTCTACCTTATTTTCAAGAAGTAAGTGTGGCATATTTGCGTGTATACGTGCAAGAATACTGTCCAGTAATTCAGATTTCCTTTTTTTTTCTTTTTTTTTTTTTTTTTTACTGGTTTTTACGTACTTGTGTGTACAGGCACATTGAAAACAATGGGCTGCATTTAGATGAGCACAGAAAAAAAACAAGTATGCCTTAAAACAGAGTTTTCATGTAGCAGTGTGCAAGAGGCATATCTCTCTTAGTGTCTATTTAATAGGTGTTTGTTGTACAGAATAATTGACGTATGATTTATAGGAATAAGTAAAAGAGTTAATGGTATTATATTCCATATTGTATATTTTTATTGCTGTCTGTGTTCCTTTTGTTAGTTTAGAGAGGATCTTCAGATCCCCCCCTCCCCCCAAATAAAAAAAGCAGCTACAAATTTTGTAGTTGCTGACTTATAATAAAAGGACACTTACCTGTCCAGGAGAGCCAGCGCCATCCTCACTTGGGCCTATTCTTTGCCATTTTTTAGGTCCCTGGCATGTGTACTTTGGGAAGCCGGCTGTGACACCCTTGCGGGGAGCAAGAGGTGAGGGAAAATCTTCAATGGGTACATCCATTTTAGTGACAGCTCTAACATGGGAATTCTGTTCACTTTTGAGAAACTTCCTTTGAATGAATGAATGAATGAAATACTTGTATAGCGCACAATGCGAACTGAATCGCCTTTAATTTCCTATTGTGTCTCTATGGCAGGAAGTGAAAGTAAATCTCCCCAGCATGACACAGGAAGCAGAAAATGAACTGAAAAGGGTTTTAGGATACCTGTTGGAAGTGATCTTATGTCCCGCAGCACTGCGGGATGCTTAGCACATTCGTTTTACTTATAATTATTATTAAAGGTACTTATATAGTGCTATCAATTTACACAGCGTTTCATATATATTTTGTACATTCACATCAGTCCTACCTTTAAGGAACTTACAATCTAAGGTTGCTAACTCACATTCATACATATACAAGGGCCAATTTAAAAAGGAGCCAATTAAAGTGGTTGCAAACCCTTACAAACCACTTTGACCTACAGGCAAGTCTAGATTAAGGCTTACCTGTAGGTCCAAGAAATATCTCCTAAACCTACACGGTTTAGGAGATATTTACAAAAAGACAGCCACCGCTGTCTACAGCACATGCGCCGTAGACAGGGGTGCTCAGGCGCACTGGGAATGCCAACGGCAATATGCCATTAGTGGTGGCTCCCGTGCACATGTGCGAGAGTGACATCATCACTGCTCTGGCTCTGTGAGTGGCCGGAGCAGTGATACCCGGAAGAAGATGGACGCTCCCTGCTACAGGGGACAGCGGACAGCTACAGGGGACAGCTGGCTCCTGTGTCAGGTAAGTGACACATAACGGGCTACTATGTGATGCATAGTAGCCCATTATGCTTTACCTTTGCAGGGAGACAAAGAGGAAGTAAACCCATTAGGGTTTACTTTTTAAGCTACCGTGTCTTTGAAGTGTGGGAGGAAACCGGAATACCAGGAAGAAATCCACACAGGCACAGGGAGAACATGCATTCTACATGCAGGCAGTGCCGTGGTTAGAATTTGAACCCACAAACCCAGTGCTGCCTGGCGGAAGTGCTGACAACTTGGCCACTTTTATTTTGACTTGTCTGATATTTATTTTTTTCGCCACTTTCATTTGAGCTCGAAATTCCCTTTGACTAAACGCTAAGTCTGAACTCTTTAATATGCACAGCACGTTTGCAAATAATTGTACATATTAAAAAAGCTATAAACAGGTTTCTGACAGAAATAGCATATTCTAATTATTTTCAGATGGCGCCAGAGCAAATGATCTGCATTGGAGTGAATCTGATTTGAAAATGTGTGCTTGCAAAGCGATGATGCTGATCATTTTGCCAGATGTAGCACATGTTTTAGTAAAAATTTCCCTCCAGGAATCTATTTTCAGACATGTTACACTGCTCTGTGCTGAGAATTGTTCCTTCTTTTATAATGGCGATTTAGCAAGAAAAAGAGAACATTCTCTCCAATGAGCTACATTCGCTAATATGCTTCTGCTAAGGGGACAAATAATATAATGGGGAAAGTCTTATCATTTTCATAAACTTATGCTTTTAGTCATTAAAACTGTCTCATTAAAACCGTAAGAAAGAAAATTGAGCTGCTGCCAAGAACGGCTAATTTGCCCTCACCTTTTAAATCAGAATTGTGATTGGTTGTTAAGGACAACTTAAAGTGATTCTAAAGGCTGAAGGTTTTTTACCTTCAAGGTAAAAAGCTTTCTGTGTGTAGCACCCCCAGCCCCCCCCCCCCCAATTCATACCTGAGTGTTTAATCCAGAAATGTTCACAATAGCCTCGGCCATACCGGGACTCTCCCTTCTCAATGAGACAGCAGCGGGAGCCCATTGGCTCAATGATGCTTCTGAATTTACAGCCAGCTTTTGGATACCTACCCATCCGATATGATCCATGCACCACAGGCAGACACCAACAGGATTAGTCTCCAAAATCTTTCAACAGCAGCCCTGATGAAGAGGGAGTCCTTGTTCACCCAACAACACATTGGCTCCATTTTATCGCTGTTACTCCAAATAAAACGTTTTAAACCTGCATTTACTGGACACCGGGCACTTCTTTACTTTCAACTCTTCTAGATCATAGTCCACCACAAGGTCGTACCCTGAGGCAGCAGCTCAGGCCCATTTAACCTCCCTGGTGGTAATCCCGAGTCTGGCTCGGATTGGGATTTTAGTTCCACGAGTGGTATCCAGCAATGTCCCCGCGCTGTGTGATCGAGTTGTCCTCCGCTCGGTTTACACAGTGCCCGAATGCCGCCGAGCTCCGTTCCCTGCAACATTACGGCGCACAGGAGCGGAGATCGGCGCCAAATTCAAAAAAGTAAAAACACACAAAACACACAGTACTGTAATCTTACAGATTACAGTAATGTATAAAAACATTACACACCCCATTTGTCCCTAGTGGTCTGTGCAGTGCCTGCACTTTTATATTATAAATACTGTTTTTTTTCTGCCTGGAATTTGGAGATTGTCCATAGCAACCAAAAAGTGTCCCTTTATGTCAAAAGTGATTTTAGACCAACTAGAAAACAGCGATAATAAATTATAATCACTTGCAGAATTGAGCGATAGCGATTTGTGGGGAAATTCGTCATCAAACACTAAATCTAATGACAGCGACAATTCTGCAAATGAGCAAATTTCAGTGTTTTTGGATTTGATTACATTATTGAATAATTTTTATTATTATTTATTATATTATAAACTTTATCATACCCGGGATGTCTGCTAGACTCTGGTTTGAACAGATTTAAGTGAGTTATTCCTAAGAATTACAGGCCTACAATATAAAACGCCAAATTTCCATGCAAAATAATTGTACCGCTTTCAGCACCTAAAACCAGAACTAATCATACCGCGAGGGAGGTTAAGGCACCAACTTCTGGAAGAAAACCTTCCTACCTGCCCATACTTTCTTATACCCACAAGTAGCGATTGACTGTGTCAGTCCAGCGCAGTCTCCACCCCCCCAAAAAGAGAGCCAATAAGAAAAGAGAGGGGAGTGGGCGAGCCGAGCCACAGCTCTGTTTGTCATATTCTCACCTACCTGACCGATGAGCCCGATAGTGCAGAGGAAGGTCTCCCTTACAGATCTGACTTGCGGCCCCTGGTAGAGTAGACAGGAGGCACAGGAATGCAGAGTGGAATGAGAGCCTGGTGGGTTAGTTGCAGGAAGGACGGCTCTGGGGTTCCTGATGTTGTAGAGATGATCACCAACCGGACAGCAGACAAGCTGGAAGCAGGAGCACCCGATGTCCACACCCAGAAGCTGGATCAAGCAGTCTGTACTCAGTTCAAAGGTTAGTGGATTCCAGAGGGAGCAGGCAGGCCGGCAGGTGTACAGACGGATGATGCTGCAGCAGGAGCAGGGCAAACAGATCAGGTCACAGGCTGGGTCAACAACAGGGGGGTGGCAAGGTACCAGAGGAGCAGGCAGGTTCAAAGTCAGAGGCAGGCTGAGGTCAGATGCAGGCAGAGAAAGGAGAGTCCAAACGTCAAGCCGGGTCGTTCAGGAGATCTAACACACAAAGGCAGGTAAACAGGAGCAGGGGTCAAAAGGGAGCTGCAGATCAGACAGCACTGATCCAGTGTGCGTTTCCAGTTTAAAAAGGCAGTTTAGCACCAAGTGCCACGTGCCTGCGCACTAGCTCACACAGGCATATGTGCACCAGGGTACGTGCACTAGCATGCACCAGTGCACTCAGGCACATGCCAGAGCAGCCAATACTGCGTCTTCTACTGGGACTTTCCTGATAATGTGTGGAAGCATAAAGCAGTGGCTCATGAGCAAGCATGCAACGGTGCCCCCACTGCAAGCAGCTTTCTCTGGGGGGTGCTGCTCGAAGGTGGGAGGCAGGAGAGCCAGCAGGGGACCCAAAAAGAAGAGGATCAGGGCTGCTCTGGGCCAAAACATTGCACAGAGCAGGTAAGTATAACATATTTGTTATTTAAAAAATAACAAAGGTAAAAAGCAGTGCAGCACAAAAAACACAAGTATTAATAATAAATGATACCTGTATATGAATAATAAAGTCCATAAAGTTCATATTAAAATAAATGATAGAACACCATAGAGTGTCCAAATAAGTGCTTCTATGGACGAGATACAAGGTGCTCATGTGACAACCTCAACCTCCAAGTCACACAGACATTTCCCTCATAGGGTATAACAGCTGAATCACTGGATGTGCTAAACACTGGTGAGGAGAGTACTCAGATGGTAATGAGATCCCTTGCGCTCTGACCATGAGCTCCAGTTCACAGGTATATGGAATAAAATCGTCAGAATAAAGTGCTCTCCATTTGATAAAAGCATTTAATCAAGTAAAAAAGTTGCACTTACAAGTCAAGCACTATTCCCAGTGCAGGGTGACAAGGCAGATGACAAACAAATTCATGAGGATCAACGATGGATGCGGGTGACGTCACCCTAGTCACATGGTTACTTACGCATTGCGTTCCAGGGGGCGGGACTTCATCATTGGTGATGGAATGACGTGAGACACCCACTTTATATGTTTTGAGCTAACACCTAAAGATGCTAGGGATTTAACTAATGATTGATCTCCATGGAAACCCTGCTCACTCCCGGAACCAGCCAGAACATTACCTAACATATGAGTCAATGAAAAAAAAACACACCGTCCATAATAAACTGTCAGGACGATTGTGGTGAACATTACATAGCACATCAAGATGGAAATAGTGTATATTGCACCCGTCTAATGGCCAAACTTATGAAGAGGACAAATGGTACAATATATAACTGTCTTAAAATGGGCATGAATGCACATACTATACAAAATATTAAAAGATCTGTCATAAAAATAAAAATCATAATAATAAATGCATTATAATTAAACTCCATCCATGTCCTCATTGATCCTCATAACAACACAAATGCACATATTAACATGTATTAGCATAAATCCTCAATAGCAATAACATATGCCATTTAATCCATACATTATGTGCTGACGATCAGAAATGAAACAGACATTCACGTCAAAGAATGTTCAAGCCTGCTGATACAAAAACTTCTCTCATGTATCCAATGAGATTCCCTGCGACTAAGTTGACTTATAAAATTCCCTCCTCTCCAATGCCTGGTGACGCTCTCAATACCAAAAAATCTCAAACCCCTAGGGTTCTGATTATGAATCAATTTGAAATGCCTGGAAACATTGTGAGACTTTAATCCTTTCTTAATCTTCTAAAACTTTTTGTGTTGGATGTTGTAGTTCAACACCATCTTAAAATTTGAGTACTGTTTTCCTTATTCTGATTCGATACCATGTATGTCTGTCCATAAGACGCACTCTCTTTATTTCACTATTCAAGGTAGATTTCTCATACCCCTTGTGCTAGAATCTAGATTTGAGAACCTGGGATTGAGATACAAAATCCTCCTTGCAAGTGTAATTACACCTAAGCCTAATGAATTGACCCTTGGGGATATTGCACAACCATGACCTATGGTGGCAACTCTCCACGGGTATATAGGCATTCCGGTCTGTCGGTTTGAAATAATTGCACAAGCAAAAGTGATCACTATCCTTACAAATCTCAAAATCAAGAAAGACCACACGTTCATACTTATATTCCATGTTAGCTTGATATTGTTAGTATTGTTATTCAATGTCTGAATAAACTATCCATCCTTGTAATCCAACATCGAATCCATAGTAAGAATTTTATAAGTGTTAACGTCACTCAGTAATTGACTCAGCTTGATAGATTCTGTCCAAAATGACCAAACCTCCTTCCTTATCAGCCAAGTGTATGATAAACTGTTTTCGCTCCTCAAGTGTATTCACACCATTCCTAATATACTGGGGATCCACCACCTTCCTTACCCTCATCCTATTCAGATCATTAAACACTTCCAAGTATTTGTTATCTGTGTTTAGAGGATTGAAGGTGGACTTATTGCAAAGATTTGAGTGGATACCCATATCTACTGTAGGGGTTCTGATGGGGTTAGACATGAAATATTTTTTTGATGTTTGAGCTCCCGATGTATTTATGAATATTCACATATGTCTGAAATTTATTGAGGTTCTGAGTGGGGGCAAATTTAAGCTCTCTGTCCAGAACACACATCTCGTCCTCACTTAATGAGCTACTACTTAAGTAAATACTTATTCCTACTGGGGTTTTGGTCTTTTGTATTCTCCTACCCCCTCTTTTTCATGGTTGGCCATTTTCTTGAGGGGTTTGTTGAGACGAATATCTCCACCGTTCCCCAGGGTTTGGCTGGTACAGTGGGGGGCCCTCCCTGGACCACTCTGTGCCCTTGAAATATCCCCCCCCCCTTCATATATTGCATAATTTTGCAGGGGAGCAAATCTTATAGAAGTGGAACTTGTCCACCTCGAGGGTAATGCGATTTACCTCTACCATGATGATTTATATGGGGGTCTTGATCCTGCCGGTAATTTTCCCAATTCTGAGATTACTCATAGTTATATTGATGCTGAGTGTTATTTCCAAAGGAAGACTGATGTTGTCCTCCTCTCCTTCCCCTTCCCCTGCTGTCCTTTCCCCTCTGATTATTCCCTCTAGAGACTTGATAATTCCCGCGACGGTTGAAATCCTGTTCAGGGTAGTCATATGTGTATTAGGTTTCCTCTTGGGGTTGGTAAAGGGAAATCAGTAAGTCCCTGATTAGGAGCTTTATCAGGGATAGGCTGAGTGGGAAGGTCTGCCATTTAAATATACAGGCATACCCCACTTTTAAGTACACAATGGGGTTTATTTACTAAAGCTAGAAAGTGCAAAATCAGGCTCACTTCTGCATAGAAACCAATGAGCTTCTAGGTTTTATTACAAAGCTTAATGGAACACGCTGGGGTTAGAAGCTCATTGGTTTCTATACAGAAGTGAGCCTGATTTTGCACTTTCCAGCTTTAGTAAATAAACCCAATTGTGTACTTATTAGTGGGGTATGTCTGTATTACCGTTATTTAAATCATGCAGATCCCTGATGTATTTCTCCTTTTTCTTATTTTGGACTTCTAAGTCCCATTTTGAAAGTTTATTTTTATGCTCAACAGAAAATCTAAGGAACTCCTCGCTGTCCTTATGTGGTTCCATGAGATGTTTAATATCTCGGATTTGTGACTCCAAAACTTTCATTTTCCTTTGTTTGCGTAAAAGCAAAAAATAGAGCAAATCTAAACCTTTCTTTATAAAGAAGTCTCCCCATTCTTTCATAGGTTCCTCATCCATTAAACCATCATTAGGTGGTACATCCCACCTAAGATGTCGTGGGATAGGTTTAGCAGCCAAATACTGTTCAAAGGATATGATATCCCACCAGGTTTTAACTTTCTTCTCAAAGATGTGTCCCAATTTCCTAAATGACTAAGTAAAATCATTGGCCTGTTCAGAGGGTGAGTTACGGGAAAAAAAAATTCCCCTATCTCTACCTTACGTTTCTCGAAATACTGAAAAATATCCATACTTGCTGCTAAATTATAATAAATTGTAAAATAAATGTATAACAGTATAGATCAATCAGTGCAAATAAAAACCTAGCAACAGCAGCTGAACACTGAGGGTCAAATTATCAAATCCCTGATAGCAATAAAGGTAAAAAGCAGTGGAGTGCAAAAAACACAAATATTAATAATAAATTATATTTACAATTCTAGCAGCCCAATGTACCAGCCAAACCATGGGGAATGGTGGAAACATTCGTCTCAACAAACCCCTCAAGGAAATAGCCAACCACGAAAAAGAAAGGAAAGAGAGGAAGGAAAGGGGGTAGAAGAATACAAAAGACCAAAACCCCAGTAGGAACAGGTATTTACACCTTAAACAGTAGCTCATTAAGTGAGGACGAGATCACTCCCTAGGTAACACAATTAACCCCTTTACCGCCCCCTAGTGTTAAACCCTTCCATGACAATGACATTTATACTGTAATCAGTGGCTATTTATAGCACTGATCACTGTGTAAATGTCAATGGTCCCAAAATAGTGTCAAAAGTGTCCAATCTGTCTGCCATAATGTCGCAGTCCTGATGAAAATCTCAGATCGCGCCATTACTAGTAAAAAAAAAAATAATAAAAATGTCATAAATCTATCCCCTATTTTGTAGACGCTATAACTTTTGTGCAAACCAATCAATATAAGCTTATTGCGATTTTTTTTTTTACCAAAAATATGTAGAAAAATACATATCGACCTAAACTAAGGAAGAAAGTTGTTTTTTTATATATTTTTGAGGGATATTTATTATAGCAAAAAATATTGATTTTGTATAGTATGTGCATTTATGCCCATTTTAAGACAGTTATATATTGTGTCATTTGTCCTCTTCATAGGTTTTGATGGGCATTAGACAGGTGCAAGATGCACCATTTCCGTCTTGACGTGCTATGTAATGTTCACCCCCATTGTCTTGACAGTTTATTATGAATGGTGTGTGTGTGTGTTTTTTCCATTGACTCATATGCTAGGTAATTTTCTGGTTGGTTCCGGGCATGAGCAGGGTTTCCATGGAGATCAATCATGAGTTAAATCCCTAGCATCTTTAGGTGTTAGCTCACAACATATAAAGTGGGTGTCTAACGTCATTCCGTCACCGCTGATGAAGTCCTGCCCCCTAGGACGCAACACGTAGTGAACCATGTGACTAGCGTGAAGTCACCTGCGTCTATCGTTGTTCCTTGTGGATTTGTTTGTTATCTGCCTTATCACTCTGCACTGGGAATAGTGCTTGACTTGTAAGTGCAACTTTTTTACTTGATTAAATGCTTTTATCAAATGGAGAGCACTTTATTCTGCTGCTTGTATTCCATGTACCTGTGAATCGGAGCTCATGGTCAGAGCGCAAGGGATCTCATTATCATCTGAGTACTCTCCTCCCCAGTGTTTATCACATCCAATGATCCAGCTGTTATACCCTATGAGGGAAATGACTGTGTGACCTGTCTGATTTACTCAGGGGTCCATTCAATGAGGTGAGCTGCTAGAATTGTCATCGGTGGAGGTTGTCACATGAGCACCTGGTATCTGGTCCATAGAAGCACTTATTTGGACACTCTGGCGTTCTATCACCTATTTTAATATGAACTTTATGGACTTTATTATTTGTATATAATTTATTATGAGTATTTTTGTTTTTTGCGCTGCACTGCTTTTTACCTTTATTGCTATCTGGGATTTGATAATTTGACTCTCAGGGTTCAGCTGCTGTTGCTAGGTTTTTCAATTGCGCTGCTTGATCTATACTGTTATACATAAAAAAAAAAAAACAAGCTTTAACCTCCCTGGTGGTAATTCCGAGTCTGCCTCGGGCTGGAATTTCAGTACCACAAGCGGTAACCCCGAGCCAGACTCGGGATTGCATCGCTGGATACAGGGAGACTTACTTACCTTGTCCCCTGAATCCAGCGATGTCCTCTCTGTGTGTGTGAGCCGTCCTCCGCTCAATTCACACAGTGCCCGAGTGCCGCCGAGCTCCGTTCCCTGCGACTTTACGACGCACGGGAGCGGAGATCGGTGCCAAATTCAAAAAAGTAAAAGTACACAAAACACACACAGTACTGTAATCTTACAGATTACAGTACTGTATAAAAAAAAATACACACCCCCTTTGTCCCTAGTGGTCTGTGCAGTGCCCTGCATGCACTTTTATATTATAAATACTGTTTTTTTCTGACTGGAATTTGGAGATTGTCCATAGCAACCAAAAAGTGTCCCTCTATGTCAAAAGTGATTTTAGACCAGCTAGAAAACAGGGATAATAAATTCGAATCACTTGCAGAATTGAGCGATAGCGATTTGTGGGGAAATTTGTCACCAAACACTAAATCTAATGACAGCGACAATTCTGCAAATGAGCAAATTTCAGTGTTTTTGGATTTGATTACATTATTGAATAATTTTTATTATTATTTGTTATCATTATTTATAGTTATTTATTATATTATAAACTTTATCATACCCGGGATGTCTACTAGACTCTGGTTTGAACAGATTTAAGAGAGTTATTCCTAAGAATTGCAGGCCTACAATATAAAACGCCAAATTTCCATGCAAAATAATTGTACCGCTTTCAGCACCTAAAATCAGAAATAATCATACCGCCAGGGAGGTTAAAGAGGAAGTAAACCCTTCCAAACAACTTGGACCTATAGGTAAGCCTAGATTAAGGCTTACCTGTAGGTCCAAGCAATATCTCCTAAACCTATATGGTTTAGGAGATATTTGCCCGAAAATGGGCACCGTAGACAGCGGCGCGCAGGCGCACTAAATGCGGCAAATCCAAGAATGGATTTGCCAAATTTGTCGACTCCCGTGCGCATGCGCGGGAGTGACGTCATCGCGGCTTCGCCGTATGACAGCGGCGGAGCTGCGAGGCGCGACTCCCGTGCGCATGCGCGGGAGTGACGTCATCGCGGTTGCGCCGCTGTCATTGGTCGGAGCAGCGAGACGCCACCAGCAAGATGGACGCGGCGGACTACAGGGATCAGCGGCGACTTCGCTGGCTCCTGTGTCAGGTAAGTGACACATAATGAGCTACTATGCGATGCATAGTAGTCCATTATGCTTTACCTTTGCAGGGAAAAAAAGAGGAAGTAAACCCATCAGGGTTTACTTCCTCTTTAATACCACTTTCATTGTTTTTGCCTTTATGTTCTCTTGTTGTAACGTATATCTGAAGCCAATGTTAGCTTTGATTAGAGTAGAAAATGGTTAAAACATCAATTCTGATTAAAACTGGAAAAAACATTCCCATCACAAAAAAAATGATGAATCTGGCTATACATACATTGCAGCTGCAGACTTTAAAAAAATACATATTTACCAGCCCAAGAAATCCAGCACTATCTCCGCGGAGATGCACGATCACATAAAAGATCTTATGAAAAAGATAAGAAAAATTATTTCTGAAACTAAGCAAAAGCAGTTAGGCTGCCTGCATAGTTATAACTAAATTAGAAATTGTAAAATTGTGTCTTCTCAACTACCTTAACCACTTGAGGACCAGGCCTATTCTAACACTTTGGGGTTGATTTACTAAAACTAGAGTGCAAAATCTAGTGCAGCTGTGTAGAGTACGGTTGCCAATCAACTTCTAACTTCAGCTTGTTCAATTAGACCAGGGATATGCAATTAGCGGACCTCCAGCTGTTGCAGAACTACAAGTCCCATCATGCTTCTGCCTCTGGGTGTCATGATTGTGGCTGTCAGAGTCTTGCTATGCCTCATGGGACTTATAGTTCTGCAATGGCTGGAGGTCCGCTAATTACATATCCTTGAATTAGACTTTGACAAAAAAAAATGGAAGCTGATTGGTTTCTCTGCAGAGCTGCACCAGATTTTGCACGCTTCAGTATTAGTAAATCAACCCCTTTTTGTTTACAAGTAAAAACCAGCATTTTTTTTTTTTGCTAGAAAAACTACTTAGAACTCCCAAACATTATATATTTTTTTAAGCAGAGGCCCTAGAGAATAAAATGAAGTTTTTTTCAATGTTCTATGTCACGCTGTATTTGCACAGCAGTTATTCAAATGCAATTTTGATTGAAAAAAGTACACTTTCAATTTTATGCAAAAAAAAAAAAAAACAATGTAAATCAATTTTTGGGTACATTATAAAAGACGATGTTACACTGAGTAAATAGCTACCTAAAGTATCACGCTTTAAAATTGCGCACACTTATAGAATGGTGACAAAATATGGTGCTTAAAAATCTCCATAAGCTTTAAACATTTTACAAGTTTCCTGTTCAGAGTTACAAAGAAGGTCTAGTACTAAAATAATTGCTCTTGCTATAACGTTCGCTGTGATACCTCACATGTGTGGTGCCAACATATGCATGTGTTCGCTTCTGTGCGCAAACAATCCTGAGTAACATCCTGTGATAGAAATAAAGCATGACAAAAAAAAATGATCTCATGCTTTCCAAAAAAAGAAAAAAAGACAATATTTACATCTGACCTAACTGGAAATGGCAAAATAATGGCGCTTCCGGCCTCCTAGACCAGTGGTCTCCAAACTACGGCCCTTTGCTTTATTTTATCCGGCCCCTGGGGCACTATTTCATTCAATGATAACAACAATAGGCTATTATTCCCCCCACTGACTGCAATGAAGGGGCACAATTTCTATCAATGACACCAACAATGGGCCACAATGACAGCGGTGATAGGGCACAATTCCTGCCAATGACACAAAAGATGGGGCGTTTTTTTTGTCACTGACATTGGGAACTTTTCTACTCCCAATGGCCAGAGTCCAGCCCCCCTAAAGTCTGAAGGACAGTAAACTGGTCCTTTGTTTAGAAAGCTTGGAGACCATAGAGATGGCACCGCCAGATTATATACTGGGCTCCTCAATTGCACAGGAGAGCCTGGAGTGGCTGCAGAAAGGGGGGACGTCCCCTCTTGTCACCTGTAAAAGCAATCCAGCGGCTACTTAGCTACTAGGTTAGATTATAGATATAAGTGCATTACTGGCTGAAAAAAAAATGACCAGGGTTATGCCATACAGCTGCAGCCATAAGCCTGGTATAACCACTTGAACACAATCATGTACATGTATATGATTCTGTGACAAGTGGTTAAAAGTGGTTGTAAACCACAGACATGTAATATGAACAAAGCATATCCCTATGTAATTTGTACTTTCAATCCAAAGCACTAAGTGTCAACTCTCTCTGCTACATCGTTCCTCTGTAATCAGAGTGACAGTCTTTGCTCTGTTCCTGTGTGCCGTATGAAGAGGAGTGTGGACACTTTACTACAGGAGGTGTTTTACCGGCCTAATCACCAGGTGACAACAGAGAGAAAATAAAAATAAAAATGGATGAATGGTCACAGGGGACACAGCAGGCAGAAACATTGTCAGTCTGGGGGGGTAGTGTTAAATGTACTAGCAGCTTTAAATACACTAACACATTAAAGCCACACTACAGCTGACACTTTATAGTTAGTTACAGCAAACGTTTTTTTTTTTGGTCTTTTAGGAAAAAAGCTTACACAAATAAAAGCTGACCATTGTAAGCTTTACTGTCAGTGTTACATGATTTGTCTTATCCCTGTAAACTAATACATGTGGAAAATATCTTGCTCTGTTAAAAAATAACTGACTTACTGGTGAGATCACCAAGTGAAAATAGAGGAAATAATGCCTTTAAAAAAGAAAAAGAATAGAGCCATCACATCTAAGAATTTGTAGGATGCTTTATAATAAAGTTTTGCTTTTGGCTTTAATTCTGCTTCAAATAGCAACAAAGAGTCTTAAAGCAAACCTCTTCTGCTGCGCTCTCTCTTTAAAAAAAACCTATAATGCTCTATGACCCCGGGTTCATGAGAGAAATCAAAATTAAATATTTGTTTGGAAAATAAATATTTTATCGAAATGTAAAAATAGATAACATACGTTTAAAAAAAATAGATTTTTAAGCCTTCATAAACTCTGCAATACATTAAATAAACAATTTATAGTTATAAATCATAATTACAGTAATAATTTATAAACAATAATATATATCCACAGGTTGCGCTAGTTTTAGATGGTAAAAAGGACCATTTATTTAGAGTTAATGCATCTAGAATGTACCATTCTGCAGAATTTTTCTATTTCAATGACAAACATGATCCCTAGTTTTTGTCCTGAAGTCATAGGGACAGGAAATAAAGAGAAAACAAAAGTTGCCTGGAATTGTGCTTTAATCTCAACAAACAAAAACAATTCTATTGGTTTAGCTTTTGGAATAAAACGTTGTTTAATTGACATTTTTTTGTAATGGTCAAATTATGTACATTGATTTTAAAAACATTCATGAAATATTTAATAACTGGTAGGAGTACTATGTGTTTTATACAGGGGTAAACATATTGGCCATGATGTGGATATCCTGATTACATGTCCCCGCAAAGAAGATGAAAATCAAATTTTGCACAAAACTATTAAAGTACTGAAGAACCGGGTAAGTAATATTTTATTACCATAAATAACTGACGCTCCTCTGCAGTAATAAATCATCCAGGATTTACTTTCTAGAGATATAATTAGCTGACGATAAAGCAGCAGTGTTATAGATGGTAGCCAAAGGGGTCCATTCATTCAAGCAGTGTCAGCCATATACAGACTATTAGTTACAACATTAGTTAAAAAGCCAAACATTACCGAGACCATGGAGCAGGACATGAGTACCATATACAGAACCAATACATTTTTTTTAATTATTATTATCCACCTTCTTCTACAGGGTAACTGTGCTATGCAGGATCACATTTAGATAGCGTGATCTTGCACTTCTGGGTAACGGGCATGAGTGTGTGCAGGCGGTGGCTCACACAGCGGGTTCCACGGAACTCTCATCCACCGGCACCCTCTGATCATTCTGTACACAGGCATAACAGTGATCTGCCTATGTAAACAATGCAGATCGCCGTTCTGGCAGTACTGAAGGCATGGATCTTGTTTTCCTGTAAAGCAGCAACACCGATTCACACCTTCCACTAGTAAAAGTACCTCACCCACTACACTGAAGCACCAGCTAGGCACACAGTTATCGATTTGATCGCCGCTGATGTTAACCCCTTCGCAGCCATTAGTATATTAGTACAGTGTTATTAGTACAGGGACAGTGCATATTTATAGAACTGATCACCGTGTTAGTGTCACTGGTTCCCAAAAAAGTGCCAAACGTTTCAGTTAGGTGTCCAATTTGTCTGCTGCAATATTGCATTCTCGTTATAAGATCGCTGCCATTACTAGTAAAATGAAATAAATAAAAAAATCCATAAATATAGCCCCTAGTTTGTAGATGCTATAATTTTGTGCAAGCCAATCAATATACACTGTAACGGCACCCCTAATATAAAGGGGGTTAACGCCGTTTACGATGTTCCCTCTCCTAGACACACATCCACTCGCTACCAATATCCACAGCTAAACGACCCTTTCCTATAGGAGCCGACCCCTCTGGCAAAAAGACGAGACGCACTCTGTCTCTTCTGTAGTAGGAATGACTTTATAATTGAGAAACATTGTAACTTTATACACAATTCAAGGCACATGCTTTAACATGAACAAGGGCCCAGCTCCACCCACACATCCCAAGACTCAACACCTCATCCTGACGTCTGCTAGGCTTCAAACGATCCCACCCAATACACATCTTTTCACAAAGGGTTGGCAGCCAGTCTGTCTGGCACTTTACAATACACACAAGGACAGACTTAAATGAACAATAGAAATGCAAAACAACTTAATTCCTCACAGCAATGATACTTAACCCCCATATACAGTATACATCCAATCTATATACAATGTATATACAGCCTGGAATATGGCTATCACAGACCATATCGGGGGTTTCTTTTATTCACCCTGTGTCCAAAGTGACCCCACTGTCACATACACGTACTGGGATTTTTTTTACCAAAAATGTATATCAGAATACATATTGACCAAAATTGATGAAGACTAAAGATGAGCCGAACACCCCCCTGTTCGGTTCGCACCAGAACCTGCGAACAGACCTAAACTTCGTGTGAACTTTAGAACCCTATTAAAGTCTATGGGACTCCAACGTTCACAATCTAAAGTGCTACTTTTAAAGGCTAATATGCAAGTTACTGTCCTAAAAAGTGTTTGGGGACCTGGGTCCTGCCCCAGGGGACATGGATCAATGCAAAAAAAAGCAGCAGTGATTTTAATAATGATTCAAGTGAAACAATAAAAGTGTAATATTCCTTTAAATGTCATACCTGGGGGGTGTCTATAGTATGCTTGTGAAGGGGCGCATGTTTCCCGTGCTTAGAACTGTCCCTGCACAAAGTGTCACTTGTGCAGGAAAAAAAGTATTTTAAAATCACTTGCGGCTATATTGTCGGCTCCCATAATACAGAGAACACTCAATGAGTGTTCTCTGTATTAGCCGACAATTCATTCATTGATTTAAAAAAAAAAAAAGTGTGGGGGTTCCCCTAAATTCAATTACCAGGCCCTTCAGGTCTGGTATGGATATTAAGAGGAACCCCGTGTCAAATAAAAAAAAAAAATTGACGTGGGGTCCCCCTAAAAATCCATATCAGACCCTTTATCCGAGCATGCAACCTGGCAGGCCACAGGAAAAGAGGGGGGGGGGAGAGAGTGCCCCCCTCCTGAACCGTACCAGGCCACATGCCCTCAACATTGGGAGGATGCTTTGGGGGTCTGTGACCCCTCAAAGCACCTTGTCCCCATGTTGATGTGGAGAAGGGCCTCATCCCCACAACCCTGACCGATGGTTGTGGGGGTCTGCGGGCGGGGGGCTTATCAGAATCTGGAAGCCCCCTTTAACAAGGGGACCCCAGATCCTGCCCCCCCTGTTTGAAATGGTAAGGGGTACAAAAGTACCCTTACCATTTCACAAAGAAAGTGTAAAAATGGTTAAATAAGACAAACACACTAGACGCAAGTGATTTTAAAATACTTTTTTCCTGCACAAATGACACTTTGTGCAGGGACAGTTCTAAGCACGGGAAACATGCGCCCCTTCACAGGCATACTATAGAAACCCCCCAGGTATGACATTTTAAAGGAATATTACACTTTTATTGTTTCACTTTAATCATTATTAAAATCACTGCTCCTGAAAAACTTTTTTTAAACTTTTTTTTGCATTGATCCATGTCCCCTGGGGCAGGACCCAGGTCCCCAAACACTTTTTAGGACAGTAACTTGCATATTACCCTTTACAATTAGCACATTAGATTTCTCCCATAGACTTGTACAGGGTGTTCCGGCTTTTCGAATTTGCCGCGAACAGCCCAAATTGTTCACTGTTCGCTGAACAGGCAATGTTCAAGTCGAGCATGAGTTCGACTCCAACTCGAAGCTCATCCCTAATGAAGACATTTGATTGTTTTACATTTTTTTTGGATGTGTTTTAGAGCAGAAAGTAAAAAATATAGTTTTTTTTCAAAATTGTCTGTCTTTTTTTGTGTATAGTGCAAAAAACAAAAAAACGCAGAGGTGATCAAATACCACCAAAAGAAAGGCTCTATTTGTGGGGAAAAAAGGACATAAATGTTATTTGGGTACAGTGTAGCATGACTACACAATTGTCAGTTAAAATAACACAGTGTCGGATCACAAAAAAATGCACTGGTCATGAAAGGGGTATAATCTTGAAGAGCTGAAGCAGTTAAAAAAAAAATGAGATCTACAGTATGTTCAGACCACTAACAGGCTGCATCTGCCTGCTACTCTCTTAAGAGAACTTTATTCTCTTATTTTTTGTTCTGTATGCCAATAGGGCAATTATGTGTCTCATGGTTATCCATGTGGACGAGATTGATCTTCAAACTAGTGATTGCTTAATTGTTTAGTACAATTAATATTATTTACTCGGTGATCCAGGCAAATCCCCTTATTTTTTGCATCTGCCTGCACATTATAGTTTGTTAGAGTGCATGTGCCCCACCACCATGGCTGTCTTTTTGGATGCCAGAGGAGCTTAGTTTAGGGTCCTCTTTACATATTATACACATAATACACATCATAGTATGAGATATTCATTTGTTATTATCATTATTTTTAGAGCCTACTGCTTTTCCACAACCTTGTGGAGTCAACATTTGATGACACAAAACGCCCAAGCAGATGTGTAGATTCGCTTGATCATTTCCAAAAGTGCTTTCTAATTCTTCGGCTTCAAAAAGAAGAAGAAAGTAAAAATGCTAACAGCAAAAAGCCTAAAGAGTCTTATGCCCACCGAAGATGGAAGGCTATTCGCGTAGACCTGGTAGTAACACCATACGAGCAATATGCCTTTGCGCTTCTTGGATGGACAGGCTCACAGGTATGAATATACTTTTTCTAGTACCCTCAAATTATATGGCTTTGTAGTAAACTTCACTAAGACTTTGAACAGCATATCGTGGTAGCATTTGACAGGAAACACAACAGGAAATAAAATATGTCTGATTTAGGAGGCTTTGAATATGGCTGATTTGGACTTGACTTCAATCAAAAAACAGGATTTGCTATTTATATGATTAAATAATTTTATTTTATTAAATCAGTCTCTATTTGTTAGCATTTGGAGATAATTTGAAGAAAAAATTTCCATACTTGGTTCGATTAAAGCAGCTAATGCACCATCTCTTGGATTTTTAGGCCATTTCTGATGTCTCAGAAGGTAATAACAAACTATGCAAACAGTTAGTGATCCTTGTTATTGCCAAGGAACCCTATTGGGTTCCAATGAAGAGTGAAGATGTTCCGATTCCTCATAACTTTTAGTAACACGTTCTCTTATATAAAAAATTGTTAGACTGCCCCTTGTCTGCCAGAGCTACCCATCTGGGTCATCATTGTTGCTGTCCCGGCGCAATTTAAAGGTCATTGTTGATGTAATAATGTACTATACACTTATGGTTAAACCTCTGAGTCTGTACATCAATTACCAACAGAGAAGGGAGACAGTTTGTCTTATTCCGCGTACACACGATCAGACTGTCTGGTGGACTTAGCCCGGCGGACAAACTGCCGGACTTTGAAGCGGAGGTCCGCCGGACTTTCCGAACAAGTGGACCTGCCCACACACAACCGGACTTTTCCGGCGGACTAGGTTGACACGTCGCTGGCCCCGTCACCAGGTATGGACTTAAAGGGGAAGCCCTATCCCGAAAAAACGGCGCGGGGGTCCCCCCCAAGGTCCATATAAGACTCTTATCCGAGCACGCTACCCAGCCGGTCAGGAAAGGGGGTGGGGACAAGCAAGCGCCCCCCCCTCCTGAGCCGTACCAGGCCGCGTGCCCTCAACATGGGGGGGGTGCGGCCCCCCCACCCCAAAGCACCTTGTCCCCATGTTGATGAGGACAAGGGCCTCTTCCCGACAACTGTGTCCGTTGGTTTCCGGGGTCTGCGGGCAGGGGGCTTATCGGAATCTGGGAGCCCCCTTTAATAAGGGCGCCTCCAGATACCGGCCCCCACCCACCCACCCATATGAATGAGTATGGGGTACAATGTACCCCTACCCATTCACCTGTGAAAAAAATATAAAAAAAAACACCACACAAGGTTTCAAAATAATTTATTGCATAGCTCCGGGGGTCTTCTTCCGTCTTGGGGGTGGGGTCTTCTCACCGGACTCCTCCGCTATCTTCTGCTCTTTTTCTAGCTCGTTTACTAGCGGAGGAGCCTGGCTTTCTTCTTCGTCGCCGCCCGTGGGTTTTCTTCCGACTTCGGGGGTCTTGTCCCCCTCTTCGGTTCTTCTTGCCGGGCCTCCGCTTTCTTCCTTTAGCTCTTTTCTAGTGGTGGCCTGGTCTTCTGTCGCCGCCTCTTCTTCCAACTTCGGGGGTCTTGTCCCCCTCTTCGGTTCTTCTTTCCGGGCCTCCGCTCCTTCTTCCAGCTCTTTTACTGGCGGTGGCTCGGTCTTCTCTCGCCGCTGTCGCTGCCTTCTCTTCTTCTTCCTTGAGATGTTGACTCAACTCTGTCTCTGGCCGTAATGACAGGAATGTGTTGCGCGGCGACTTATATAGGGACAATGGGCGGGGTCATCGGGTGATGATAATCACCCAATAATCTCTGTTTTTCTGTTGATTCTCTCATTTACATGGCAACGATTGGGTGGTCTGAACCTGTACTGTGTTGGTACAGGGCAACATAACAGGTTCACATAATGGACCATCCCACACTGCTTAAAAATCTATTTGCTACACTGCCACCCCATTTTCCCACTAAAACAAAACCAAAAGAGCAAAAATTAACCATATTAATTCCACATCAATCCGATCAGAGCTTACACAAGGTCAGTGTTCTCACGTGAGAGTAAACCACCCCAAAGCTGGCCATACATGGATTGAAATGCAGCTGGTTCAGCATAGATTGACTTGGGTACAACCAGCCTCTTGGATTTATCTTCATGTAATTACAGCCAGTGGCTTTAGCCGCTAGCAGTGTTCATTGTATTCTGCCAGATGGCAAGTGTTCGCCCCCCCCCCCGCCCTCCTGGGGAATCAAGCGATTTTCTTTCCTACTGTCTGTTGTGGAAGGGAAGAAAATCAATTCATCTATGGCTTGCTTAAAGATTGGCCACACAAGCACCCAACACTGTATCCAGGGAGAAATAAGAGGACATTACTTGCTCCACCACACCCAGGGGCACTAAGTATTTCATTTTGATAGGGAAGTTACCACTGGGAGGGGGTTTCTTTTAAATGCTCTTGTTACTTTGCCCTGAAGTTCACTTTAATTTCAGGAGACTGATAACATCTGTTTTCTGATTAAGTGCCATGGGTTGCCCTTCATAGACCTTTATTTACCAATATATCTGATAATTAAACTGCCTACATAAGTTGGTATTGCATTTTATTTGGAAATAGTTCTTAAAATATAAGCTAGCCTTAACGTGTTAGCAAAAGTACTTTGCATGATGTCAGATTATTTTAAATGCACACAAGAGGATATATTTTGCTGTAAGAATATGCTATTTCCCAATATATTATTAAGCCAATCAGTATATCTTTCTGCTACCCAAAATTCACGTTTGAATGTTAACTTCTTGTAGGAGTAAATGCAAAAGCTCTCTAGACTTGTCTTACAAAATGTTATTATCATTCACGTTGTACATATGCATTTGTGCGTGTGTATAAAGTCACACACTCCCCCAGCAGATGCACAATTGAACAGTGTGTTACAAGCAGCATACATACTGTAATTAGGGAGCTGCAGACAGGCAGAACTAACATTAGCCAAGTAAAGTGATACTATTATATCTGAGTGCTGGACAAAGTATACATTGTGCTTCCCAGGCTTAATCAGTGCTGCAGTTATTTACACCAAGAAAAGCATAACTATCATTTTCAGGCAGAGAGAAAAATCAGTGAATAACTTATTTATATCAGTGGCCTTTTTCCTGCTTTCATAATTGTTTTCATCCTCTGATCTTACATCGATTGATCAGGTTGGTAATTCAGCCTGCCCATTAATAGTTCGAATCTCAGCCGGTTCCGACTAAACCGGCCGAGCTTCGAACAGTGTATGATGGCTGGCTTAAGTAAATTGACATGCACCAAGTGAAATGGAGTGAACTGGCCAATACCCTGAATACAACTGGCTTTGCTGAGGAACAGGGAAGTGTATCTATCCCCAGCTGCAAGGGCATAGAGTAGCAGAGTTTGACAAACAGAGGGGTTGACTTACTAAAAGCAAATAGACTTTGTACTTTGCAAAGTGCATTGGCACCCTGCAAGGGCAGTTGCTCCAGAGCTTAGTAAACGAGGCTAAGTTTCACTTTACAAAGAATACCCAATCACATGCAAGGATAATTTAAAAAAATGCATTTTGCTACATGATTGAATGATGGAAGTCAACAGAGCTTCTGCTCTTTTATTTAGCTCTGGAGCAACTGCTCTTGTAGAGTGCAACTGCACTTTACAAAGTGCACAGTCAATTTTCCTTTAGTATATCAACCCCACAGTATCAGGAATAATGCCTGTATTCACCAGGTTTGGACTTTGCATCCTGCCAGTTTGTTTCCTCGCATACTGTCAGAAAGATGCAAAAGGATCACTGGCAGAGACAGCCAGGCAACTAGAGAAGAAAAACAAGAAGCTAGTGAAATCACCAGAGACATGCTTGGATGTTCCCAGCTGCATGGGCTTGGAGGAGCAGATTTGGGCAAATGGAGAGTACCAGAAGCAACCCAGCTGCAAAAGGCTAAGAGAAGCAGAGTTTGGCAAACTAACCATACCAGAAATTGCAGTGTAAGGCTGCAGTGGCTCAAAGGAACAGAGTTTGGCAAATGGAGTGTATCGGGAGAAGCTGTGTTCAAATGCAAGGATTGGCAAACAAATCATATCAGGAATTACTGTGCCCAGCTGCAAGGGCAATCAGTAGAGTTTGACAAGCAGTGTGTCAGGAGCAGTGCCTGCAGCCAGGAGGTAGAGTGTACTAGGACCAATTTCTGTGGCCAGAAGCAATAGGATAACATGAAGAGAACATGATGGGGGTCAGGGTACTATGGATAGAATACCCTAGGTCAGTGTAATATGAGGAAAATAACCTGATCAGGGCAATATGAAAGGAACACCCAGGGTCGAGGTAATATGACATCAAAACTGTAGGCCAGGGTTATAGAAAGCGAATACCCTGGGTCAAGGTAATTTTAAGAGAATAACCTGGCTCAAGGTAATAGGATGAAAATACCACAGAGTAGGGTCATTTGAAGAAAATACCCAGGTCAGAGTGATATCCATCTGGGGAGAGGAGAGGAGACGCAAGGACCTATTTGAGGGAGGAATCAGGGTTCAGTCAGGGGAAGGGGAAGAAGAGCCTAGGATAGTAAGATTAATGCCGCCTGGGTGCGAAAGATGTGGAATTCTCCAGGATGGGTTACACGTTGACTGAGGTCTAAAATGTTTAGGCAGGTCATGGAGGGGTACTGTACAAAAAATGGTGGTTCACAATATGACAAACCTGGCTAGGAAAATTAACTATAGAATGTGTCTAAAGGAAGAGCTGATATCCTATACTAGTAAGATACAAAAATGCAGTTTCATTAACAGCCACATTGATGAAAATAAAGATTTCCTTGTGTAAAGTTACATAAATTGTTGGGTAAACCCCATGTTTACCCAAATAAACTAATTTCCAGACTCGTTTTGGATACGCAGAAGTCTGCTTGTTTTGGCTATGGCGCTGTCCTGTGACAGCAAATAAAATACATATTACATGTGAATAACCAGTGCTAAAATAAACAACTTTCTTAAAGTGCTAGCTACCTAGACTCCTATGTAATTATTGCAGTGCAAATTGCAGGTGGTGAATAAAAACAGAAAAAATGTTAGAAAAATACTGAAAAAATACTGAAAAAAAATGTTGAAATTTTCCAACACACCACATTAAGCCCAGGAGTACAATACAGCACATTGATGGATTGGATCGAATGTAATGCATTCAATTAGGTCGAATGTAGTACATTCATATCCACACTGCCTGACCTTTCAAATGGTGTCTGTAGAATCTATATAAATTAGGTGGCTTCCTGTCCAGCCCATGGAATAAAATTAATCCAATATTACCCCCGCCCCCCCAGATTAAAAATTAAAATATTGAAATTTCTCTATTTTTATTTTTCATATTTTTATATTTTTATACGTTTCTTATACACATTTCATTTATATATTTTATTTCCTCCCAATCCCATAGTTATAACAATTAAGCTGGGGGGGCACCTTTTTTCGTTTCTGTTTTTTGGTCCTCAGTAGGGCATATATATACTTCATCTAATTTTTATTTTTATCTTTATTTCAATTTTATTATAATTGTCATTAAATAATGCTAATCTTCTATGTAAGATCTCTAAGGGGATTAACACATAAGATATACGATGTAACATAGTGTAATGCATCATGTTGTTTTTAATAAGCCGCCGCATGTATATGTATAACAAAGCCGCTGTTGTAATAGTTTTAGAGCAGAACTAGAGGGTGGATGTAATGCTGTACGTGCTTACATGCCGCAATACAAAGTACGTTCATCTTATATCCTATTCCAGATACAAATATGGCGTTCATGCACTCGCGCATGCGCAGTATAAGCATTACACCCTATATTGAGAGAGAGGTGCTCCAGACGACGTCCAATGACGAAACGCGTAGGGCGTGGCCTAACGTATACACACTCTCTCTCACAAGGCGGCGGAGGTGTTTATATTTTAAAAGCGTTTTTACCTCTGATCTATGTGAGTAGCCACTTTTGTATTACAATAAAGATAATAGTCTTAAACAGTACTACACTATGGATGTTTTATCTTTCTATATAACACAAGGAAATGAGGAGTAACTGAATATTAACCGGACCAGATTTATACAGCGACACAGGGGCTCACACTGTGGAGGTGAGTTAACCCCTGCAGGGGCAGGGGAGCTGGTGAGTGCGACAATTTGTCCTATGCACGGAAAACGCACTGGTTGCAATTCAGGATACACCAGGCACTGAGCACAAGTCACTTTGATTGAATTACTGTGGAATTTTTTTGAAGTTATCTTTTTTTGGACTTTATTGTTTTTTTAATGGTTTTTCAATGGACTTTATTGCATGAAGATGATATAAGTTTCATAAGCTTTATATGCACGTTTTTTGCACCAAAAGCACATAAGCACTTTTGATTGCACACAGCTGTGAAATATAGAGTATATTTATTTTAACATTTTTTTTCAACATTTTTTTTCAGTATTTTTTCAGTATTTTTCTAACATTTTTTCTGTTTTTATTCACCACCTGCAATTTGCACTGCAATAATTACATAGGAGTTTAGGTAGCACTAGCACTTTAAGAAAGTTGTTTATTTTAGCACTGGTTATTCACATGTAATATGTATTTTATTTGCTGTCACAGGAGAGCGCTATAGCTACCATCTTAGTATTTACATTTCCTTCCAACCTATTAGGCTGGTATTACCTGGTAGTGGCAGCCTCCTTTCTCTACATATGTGATTTTATATATATTTTTTGCCTCTTTCCTAATTTCTAAGTAGTTTTTCCGGTCCCCATAGCGCAAACCTTATTCCCCCTCCCCCCCCCCCCCCCTTTTTATTCTTGTTTTGGCTGACTTACATAATAATGGTATTTTTCACACTTTTGATCATTTGTTCTCAAACTTTCTAGTGCCATGACCCCTTGATAACATTTCTCAAGTGGTGGGGACCCCTAACAGTAACATTATTTTTGTAGAGTGGGTTGTCAGCACCCAAGGCAAGGCAAGTAATTTGCGGCCCTAACCCATAGACATTTAGCGCTCCCCTAGTCCCTTCCACTCATATAGTATTAAAAGCCCTTATAGTACATTTTAGGATGTACCACTCTTTATCTTTGTTCTAATTTCTTGCCCCCCCCCCCCATCCCTCTCTCTAGCCATCTTTCTTGTTCTTTCTCTTATTCTTTCTCTCCCTTTTTCTTTGTTCCCCCCCCTCTTTTCCTCTCCCATCCATGTATTCTCTATTTTTATTCCTTCTCTTACTCCTTAGTGGGGAGTTGGGATTAGTGTCAGTGCTGGTGGGGAGTTGGGATTAGTGTAAGTGCTGGTGGGGAGTTGGGATTAGTGTCAGTGCTGGTGGGGAGTTGGGATGAGTGTCAGTGCTGGTGGGGAGTTGGGATGAGTGTCAGTGCTGGTGGGGAGTTGGGATGAGTGTCAGTGCTGGTGGGGAGTTAGGATGAGTGTCAGTGCTGGCGAGGAGTTGGGATGAGTGGCAGTGCTGGTGGGGAGTTGGGATGAGTGGCAGTGCTGGCGGGGAGTTGGGATCAGAGGCAGTTCTGGGGAGTTCTGATCAGCCAACTAAGGTGCTCTTGATCAAGGTCATCTGCTGATCTGAGAATTGTAGTGGGGAATTTTTTTTTTATATAAATGTGCGTTTATTGAAAACATTTTTGCAAGACATAAAGAAAACAAATACGTCGCAAACAATCATTATTATCGTCATAATCGCAGCATAGGAATCATCCTTAAGTAGGCTTCATGTTACAAAAAGAAAAGAAAGGCACATAAAGATAGCATAAGGGGAAGGGGGGGAGGTACATCACGGATCTGGATACCGGAACTGCATAGTGATAAAACATGCAATGGAAGTAGGTGATATAAATACTGAAGCGTAACCGCAGTAAATTGCCCTAGGGGCACCTGGCAATGTAACCAGATATGGATTCTGGGTTAAATGAGGAGTTGTCCCAGGAATCCCATATCTTGGAGAATTGGGGCAAGGAGTCCTGGACCACTGCCGTCATATGCTCCATCCTGCGCATCTGCGCAATGGTTGAGACTAACTGGGTTTGCGCAGGAGGAGCAGGAGACAGCCAGTGGGTAGGTATTACTCTCTTGGCAGCTAAAAGTATAAATGCCATCAGTTTCTTGGCATGTATGGTATACCCGGGACCGGGAGGCCCAATAAGTAGTGTGCTGGGTTCAACGGAATATCTATCTCCAACACTGATTGGAGCAGGGATTGAACCGAGGACCAGAAAGGTATAATTAATGGGCAATCCCAAAAGATATGGTAATGCGTACCCACGTCGTGCAAACACCTCCAGCATAATCGGGATAGTGAGGGGTCATATTTATGCAAAACTTCAGGGGTTTTGTACCAAAACATCAAAACCTTGTAGGCTGTCTCTCTCTGTTCCACACACCTAGAGGCTTTAGAAATGTCCAGATCTCCTGCCATTGAGGAAGAGATAAAGGAGTGGGTAAAGTCTTAGCCCACCTCCGCATGTAGAGATGAGATTCTAACGTGTATGGTGATGAGTCATGGAGGATCTTGTATATAGAGGATATAAGACCTTTCTGGTAAGGGCTGTGGGTACACAAAACCTCAAAGGCATTAGGTTTTTCCAAGGCCATGGTAGGAGATATGGAGTGAAAATAGTGTTTAAATTGAAGGTAAGTAAAAAAACTGTTTTGGTATATCAAATTTGTTTTGGAGATCTGGAAAGGACAGTAGCTTGCGGGTCACCGGATGTAAAAGACATTCGCATTGCATGATATAGACAATGCCGATGGATTGGCAAGTGGCAGTGAAGTTAGGTTTGAATGTTCGGACATTTGGCAGAACAATTGATTGAGCTGCCTGAATGTATTTGCAAAAGTTGCATTTGTGGCAAGGCCGTGTGCCCCTGTTGGATTCATTGGGAACACCCAATGGAGTGGTATAATGGCTTTGCACCAAATTATCTTTCAAAGATTTAGAACGTCTAAACGTAATCTCAGGATATGATTTAAGATGTTTTGCTACCTTCTCGTCACTCATTAGGAGGTACCAGTATTTTGTCATGATATCCCTAACCTGTTTGTGTTGGCCCGAGAAGGTGGTGACCAAATGGACACCAGAATCAGCATTCTTTGGTACAGAACCATGTAAGAGAACAGTCCTCTTCTGATTTTTAGCTTTTAAATAAGCTTTCTTTAAACATTTGCGGCTGTAGCCATGTGCTGTAGCCGTAAGTATAGTAGCCTAGCTTCTCTTTCAAGGTCTACATCGGAGCTGCAATTGCGTTTTAAACGCAAGTATTGGCCGTATGGCACACTTGCCACTAGTGGCGCTGGATGTGAGGAGGCAGCATGTAGTAGGGAGTTGAAGTCATGTGTTCAGGGTTCGTTCGTGAGGCCCTAGCGATCTGTTCCTGATTCTGGACCAGGGTAGCCCCGCGAGGGGTCCCGGTCACGGGAGCGTTTGTCGCTCCACAACATGTTCCGGTTGGTTAGCCCCAATAGACCCGCATGGTCTGGGGTGAGGATCCGTCTGTTCCCGAGTCTCGGAACCGGCTGGTCCGAGTCGCAGTAACTAAGGGAGGATTCAAGGCGTCCGGGTGTGCTCTCGGCTTGGAGGGGCACCACAGCTCGTGTAAGCGACCGGGGGAGGACTCTTTGGAGGAGGGCCAAGAAACTGGCATCCTGAGAAGTGCCTGGTTGCTGAGTTGTGAAGGACACTGATGAATTCACACTTTTTCCAGTACTGTCAAGGAGACAGAGAACATTCCAGGTACTGAGGAAAGAGGTTCCTGGTCACTTTCAGTTACAACTTGTTCAAGGTCAGAGATTTCACAAGTTCTGAATCAAAGTGCTGATTGCCATAACCTCTGGCTAGAGATTTGTTCAGCCTTGAAGCACCCAACTGCGAGTGGCTACTCTCTGGGTGGGACTAGAGACTTTGTTGTATTTTCAGTTCAAGGTGCCTGAGTTTCTTCACCCCTGCTCTTTGTACCCATACGAGACTGTGTTTATTGGATGTTACCCCTGCAAATAAAAACCTTTCTAAAGGACTTTTATGGCGTGAGCATCCAAAGTTGTTGGGTATTAACCCTGGGAACCCCTAGACGTGGAAGAACCAGCCAAGCAGAGGTAACCGGTAAGCCCAAAAGTCAAGGTCGCCCTGCCAAGGGTTATGGCCGCTACATATCGTATCCTTACATCCAACTACGCCAGATGCTTGCAGTCTGGAGCAGAATTTGCAGATCTTATGTGGTCTTGCCCAGATATACACCAATACAGACAGCACGTGGTAGCTCGTAATTGCTACCCCAGTCCTGCTAACCCTGGAGATATGCCTGCTGGGGCTTTTAGACGAAGAGTATGGCCTAGGTGCACAAGAATGTTTGTAAGAGAAGACTTGTTTTTAGCCCCAAAGATGATTGCACTACAACCATCTCCCACAGTCCCTCAGTTGGTTAAACTCAGTCAATCGAATCATTCCCTATGAGAAAATAACTTATGACATTAGAGGTAAACACCATATGATTTGGGATGCTTGGTGCAACTCTACTCATACTTTAACACTGCTTAATATTCTTTTGCATGACATTGTACCTATCTAGCTTTCAGCTGGGTTTGACAACCAAGTTGGCTGAATTTAATTCCCATTGGATGTATAATAAAAACACAAGATGGCTGTTGAAGTTTTGAACGGTTTATTGCTACCGTATGTGCACTTAAACCCCTATTACCGTTAAAGATGTTTATTTTTAGATGTAACATTTGTCATATTGCAATGGGTTATTTAATTTATCCTGTATTTTGTACTCTTTATTTGCAATAAAGAGAGTTTAAAAAAAGTTGGATAATTGAACAACATATGTTATATAATAAGGATCTCCATGGGTTATATGTCTTCCTTATACTCATGAACGGGTTGTTCTGTAATTTACACCCTTAATTCACTGAGGTCTGTAAAAGAGAAGTGTGAATTCTAATCTTGGCTTCTCAATCTGCCATGGTAAAAGACCGATTCTTAAGGGATGTCCTGCCATTGATACCCTTTTAGTTCCATAAGTATCTATGAAAACACTTCCCCAACAACCTGACCATCTGAACATAGCTGATGTTAGAGCCAGTTTTGCACATGCCTGGCTCTCCAGTGGAAACAAATGAACCATGAACTGTTTATCTCTGAATAACTTATCTTTCTGCAGAGGTGGTAAGAGTTTAAAATGTCTTCTACAGAGCCTATTTCAGAAAAGATGTTTAGCAATCCCTTAGGCCCCTTTCACACTTATGGACCGTTCGTTTCATCAGTTCAGTCATGTTTTTTCAAGAAAGAAAACAGATTAAGTTTACATCAGTTTTTCATTTGTTTTTACATCAGTTTTTTTACATCCACCAGCTAGAGTCCTTAACCACTTGCGTCCCGTAGCCATTTTTTTTAAGCAAAAACAGACCATTTGTCTGTTTATATCCATTTTTCATCTGATCCATTTTTTTAACAGAAGAAAATAGGGCTTTGATCCAATCCAAAAAATTGATGTTGACGGAAGCAAATATAAATAGATGATAATCCATTTACATCTGTTTTTCCATAAAGATGCATTAATGTCTGTTTTTTATTTGTCAACAGATGGATGAAATATGAACAAATGGTCCTCAAGTGTGAAAGGGCCCTCAAGTATATCTCTATGTTGTTTAGGCAGGGTTGCTAGTAAATTTAGTTTGCAAGGTAGTCGTCCATGGTTAATTGTTAGTAGATCCATTGATTACTCTCTAGTTCTGGGCTTGCTGCACCTTCTCTCTTCTGTCACTAGGTGGCATTATGCTGGTGACATTAGATAGACAAGGGCTTAGCAAGGTCAGTTTATGACTGGATGGGGAGTCTTGGGCAGTTGGCGGGGGTTTCTTTAGCCCCCTGGCCTACTGGGAGAGCCTATTTATTTGGGTGGAGTCAGGTAATCGGGGTTTGGTGCCACCTGGATGGCTGTCTGGGTAGACGTATGTTATGCTACTAGGCCAGAAGCCTGAGGCCTATCCTGGAGAATCTGGCTGCTAGGCTATCTGAGGGCCTATCCAGAAGCAGGAAAAGCAGCGGAGGGTTGGGACTGCAGGATTGGTGTCCAAACGAAAGTAACGGTTCAGCCTGATGGGGAACCAGTTGTGGTTGGAGGTAGAGGGGAAGCTGTCGCCACTAAGGCCCCATCCACCTTGTAACCAGGGACCACTGTCAGTAAGCTGAAGCAAGTACCAGAGCAGTCTGCTCACCAACCAGGGACAGATAAGAATTGGGACAACTTTAGCAAGCGCCAAGCCAGGGACCCAGCAGGACAGCAGAGGTGATGTGGAAGAGCTTAGAGGATCCAGTGGTGATTGGGTCTGAGAGTCTGGGAACTCGGTAAATGAAGACCTACAGTGAGAGACTATAGCAGTAATGGCGAACCTTGGCACCCCAGATGTTTTGGAACTACATTTCCCATGATGCTCAGCTACACTGCAGAGAGCATGAGCATCATGGGAAATGTAGTTTCAAAACATCTGGGGTGCCAAGGTTCGCCATCACTGGACTATAGAGTGCGAGGAGAACTATTTGTGTTACCAATAGTTAAATACAACTACCGTTCATGACTGTTACAAGATTTGTTGCCATAGGAGACAGCAGTCCTACCTTTTTCAGAAGTGGTGTACGACTGAGGGCCTTCCCTGTATAGCTGTCTTCCTATAGAAGTCTCAGAGTCTGACAATTAACATTGCATCTACTTAAGGGAGTCCTGGCCCTAACCCTCTCTCCCACAGTTCTTTTAAGAGACAATAAATCTCTTTTGCATTTAAAAAGTGTCTGGCCCCCATCACTCCATCTTGCATTACACCCACCATGCCTTGTAACTCGATCTACAAAGACGGATATGAGCTCTCCCTAATTCTGGAGGTCACCATTACGCCTTTGGAGGTCCAGGACCTTGCTACATTTGTGCCCAACGTGGGGCAAAGGCATTGATCCTGCAGCAGTCGCCCATAGCAACTGGCTACCGCGACATCGGGATTTCGTCTGGCTCTGTGGGAAAGTGGCAAGTAACATATTTGCTCCGTATAGACTGTGTTATTGTGCATTCCAACAATGTGGGGAAAAATCAACATGTCTCATTGCTCATGGGAGAGTGTCCCATCCCAGTTTTGCCAGGAAATCCACTCTCAGGCTTTAGAGTAAAATTATTTTCTTACAACTCCAAGATGTTTCCTAGGCAGGGGGAGGATGTAGCACCCTGGTGTTTAGGCAGGGTTGCTAGTAAATTTAGTTTGCTATTAAGTTAAATAGAAATCTTGAGAGCTACCATTAAACCAACCTAGGTTACAACTACATATTAGGTTTAGTGTTGGAAATTTTTTTTGCATATATATATATATATATATATATATATATATATATATATGTATATATATATATATATTAAAGTAAGGTCCCATAAGGTGACTCTTGTGATGATGATCCAGGTAATAAAAAGAGTAAAAAGAGAGAGTGACTTCACACACGTGCTCACCTCAAGGAGTGTGGCCGCACAATCAAGTGTGGTCTACAAAGTAAAATGGGCTTTACAGGATCCCTCAGGTGTAATCTAGAGATGTTGTCCTCAATTTAATGTAAGAAAGAGGCTGGATAGTGCATTATTGTTTAAGTATAAATTTATTGTAGGCAAAAACATCATGGTACTCACATTTTGCAGGTGCTTCCAGCACACTAAACTATAGAAAACATTCAGTATAAAAAATCCTCTCCAAACAGATTACAAACTTGTGTGTATCAGCAGCTTGCTCAGAGAGCATGTAACTATCTCCTCCACCATCCTGGCCCCTCCCCTATGCATGACGAGACAGGGCTAATCACGTATCTTCCTCAGAGGGATATCGCGGCCATTAAAATTAAGCCGCGATATGCAATATTTTGTTGTGGGTCTGTCTGAACAATAAGCTACAACCGCGTCCATGTTAATGGGGCCGCCTGCCGGCAATAATATTGCTGGCTACAAGCATAGCAAAATACTATAGCGGCCAAAATATTTAAGACTCAACATGCGCCATATGATAGCGGGATAGCTCAATACCCCCAAGATCACTATACTGTTCATTCCCTCACTAAATACAGGACGGGGAGAGCACACAAGAACAGAGAGGAATGACAATGTATATACCATTCTCTAATTCATTGTTACAATACTGATCCACTATTAGCCCTATTGATACAGTATGTAAATAGCCAAAACTTAGCACACTGTTAACCCTATAATGATGCATCATACGGATTACTGGATAATATACAGCTGTAAAAATTACAACCCAACATCTAATATTCATCAATGGAAACAAGGGAATCAAATAGCATTAATAAAAAAATGTACTTTATAAAATAAAAATATAAAATAGCCCAATTTAACCTACACAAAAAAGGGGAATTCATCTTTCCCAAAGATCCTAGGAAAACTCCTAGGTGATAGTACGACTAAATAAAAAACCCAGAGGGAGATAATGTTTACATATAGCAAACACAGAACAAGTACATAGTGTCATACACTATACCTGAATCCCAATTAAACTCTATATAGAGGCAAGGTGATGGCTAGCTACAAAAAAGAGAGAGAGAGATGGGGGGAACAAAAATAGCACTCCCTCAATAATGGCAATAATATCACCATAAATTGTGCCAATACCCATCGTCGTATACCAAGGAGCAGGGGGGGGGGGGGGATAAACAAACAGAGTAACCTCACTTTAACAATTACTTAAAAAGTGAGGAGGAATGGAGGTTAAACTCTTTGTTCAGACCCCCCCCCCCCCCCCAACGATAAAGACCCAAAATTGCACCCCTTCCGGATTCTTGTTGTGCTTATCCCTCATCTCGCTTGACCTAGCAGCTGATGAGATGCTCAACAAAGTCTCTGCCACAGACGTGTCAATTGAACTTAGAAATTTTGAGAGTTCCAGAAGAACTACCATACAGTACCAGATTCTTTCAGCCGACCCGGCAATACTGTATGGGTATTGATCCAGGTTGCGTCCTCCAACTGAGTTTCCAGGCTCCTCCAGAGACACCAGCCTTGTGCTCGGTTCTCCACCGGAAAAGTCTTCCCCTGGATCCTCCAGTTTTCTTGGCCTCTCCCTGCAGGCGACACAGCACAGGACCACCCCCGGATCAGCAGGCCCCAAGACATTTCTGGGCCCACACTCTCAGTTGCAAAGCCTCAGGCCAGCCGGCCCCAGAACCCCTGGAACCATGCGTCACAGACCCCAGGCCAGGTGGGCCATGAGGTCGGGATAGCGGACCCCGGACAGAGACCTGAAAAGAGACCCACAAAAATGGTGTCGGTACCTTAAATAAACTCTCCCAGAATGCACAGCAGGGAAACCACACCCACTGAGCTATTTCTGAACAAAAGGTGGCATTCAATGCATCAAGCCTGCTGCATTTCCACACCCACCGGCGGTGACAGCAACACCTATGGGCAAGTGGGAACCAGTGCAACTCAGCTGGACTGGTACAGAAACCAGAACTTTTTAGAGAGAATTAGTCTGAGCCAAACTACAGCCAACTAAATTTCAGACAACTAAATTTAAAAAAAATAGTGTCTGTCCATCAGGAGCAAGGCGCTACACATATATATATATATTTATATATATAAAACCGGCGCTGCGTCTAAGGACTGGTAAGCTATAATATATTACATGTTTTTTTGTGGACATTTTGATACACTTTAAAAAGAACTAGTCGCCAATAAAAAATAAAAACTTGTTAGAAAATTTGACTAATCTAGAAGAGTCAATTTCTCAGCACAGTCCCGTAATTCTTTGCACATCATAACCCTCTCCTCCTCTGGGAGTGTCTATTTTTTTCTCTCTGTTGGCCTAGCTTCTCTGCCCCTTCTTTCTCCTTCCTACAAATCTTTTATATAGCTGCCAGGGGAAGAGTAGGTGAATACTATAGTTCAGGCTTTCCCAACCTTTTTAACATGGAGGGACCCTGAAAGTAACTTTCTGGTCTCGGGGAACCCCTGGTAATAATTACATAATTACAGTACATTCGTGTGATGGTCACTGGGAAGAATTTGTAGTTAGATGGAAGAATCCCCTAACTTACAGATAGATTAAAAAAGATCATTGTTGCCAATGGTTACTTATCTAAGAGGCAGAAATTGTTCATGGCTCAAGGAACTCCTTACAACTTCTGGAGAAACCCTGTTTGACAAAGCCTGCTATAGAGTGTCCTTTGCTTGACAACTCTGAATCCTGCTGACATCACATCATAGATGGTGCATCCAGCAGCAGTCTGTCCCAGGCCTTTGGATGTCTACACAAGTGAGGCTTTAAACGAAAAATAATGTCCATAAAATACATTGAATGCACATATACTCTTATGGGAAGACTGTTGTAAGTTACATAGAACTCCATTAAAGGTAAATCCAGTGACCTTTAGTACTTTAGTTGGAATCCATTAATAGCAGACATTTAAATATTATAGTACGGTATATGCACACGGTTCCATCCGAAAAATAAAATGTTGTCACTCTCAAAATTCATTTTTTTTATTTAGTTTCATTAAAAATGCATTCGTATGAAAATCTGAATTAATGTTGATTTGTTAATTGAAGGCTTATAGTGTCTGTCGGATGTTCTAAGAAGATTTGACGAATCAGCTAAACTGTATAATGCCGCGATCGTACGTTTCTGGTCAAATGCTCCGCTCACAAACTATAGTAGAATTCTAATGTTGTTTGACTAGTGATAATTATAATTATTAATTATTACTAGTCAAACAACATTAGGATTCTTCTATAGCCTATGTGTGGAGCATTTGAGCCTAAATTTCCGCTCTCGATGATCATATGTTTTTAGCTGCTTCGTCGAATCTTCCTGTCTCTATAATGTTGAATCTTTCCTCTCTATGAAGAATACTTATGGACTAATAGAGTTAGGTTAGGCACATTTGACTACAGGTTCGATAGACACAGATCGCTATTGTCACCGTCATGTCTAATCTTCTATCTATCTATATCAAACTGTTGTCATGATACGAAAATATAATAGCTATGAAAATAAAGCATTTTTTTTTCAGATCTCTTCAGGTTTCGGATTCTGCACGTTTGTCATTGTTTTGTTAAAACGAACGCGAAAATCCCTAGTATTTGGAATGCATGCATTCAGGTGATAACAAATGCACATGTCTATTAATAGGTCACTGATTAGTTTCATTTGCTTCCTGAGATTGTTGGGTAACAGTTAGTGAGGGGAGGATGGAGGCTGCCATCACTGAACTCTGCTTGTGTATTTTATTTGTGTATGTTCATTATGGTGTTGTTAAAAATAAAAGGCAACACATAGAGAAAGAACTTTGCTGTACCACACATTAACGTGTATAATAACACGCACCAACAAGCGAGAAAATGTTCAAACATAGACTCACTGGCCATTAGGTACAACTTGCTTGTACTGGGTTGGACCCCATTTGGCCTTCAGAACTGCCTTAATTCTTCATGGCATAGATTCAGCAAGGTGTTGGAAACATTCCTCAGAGATTTCGGTCTATACTGACATGATAGCATCACACAGTTGCTGTAGATTTGTCGGCTGCACATCTATGATGTGAATCTCCCGTTCAACGATATCCCAAAGGTGCTCTATTGGATTGGGATCTGGTGACTGTGGAGGCCATTGGAGTACAGTTAACTCATTGTCATGTTCAAGAACCCAGTTTGAGCTGATTTTAGCTTTGTGACATGGTGCATTATCCTGCTGGAAGTAACTATCAGAAGATGGGTACACTAGTAGTGATAAATTATAGCATAAAGTGACACATAAATGGGAGTCTGATGAGGCTGCGCACCCCAAAACAAATATTTGAAAGGGATGGAAATTTCCCCATGGGGCTTTTTAGCAGCAAAAATCAATCGAAAAAGCTAATTAAAAAAATCACTGATTTTATTAACAAGAAAAATTGGACAATGGTTACATATGAAGATTAACCCCTTCCCGCCGAGTGTACGCAGATGTGTGTACTCGGCTTTCGGGGGTTATCTACTCGGCTGCCAATGGCGCCGGTTTTAAAAAAATATACAGTATTCAGAATCGCCGTTTTCGGCGATCTGAATACATTGAAGTGTAAAGGAGGGATCGGGGGTCTTCCATAAAGAGTACCTGTCACCACCTATTATTGTCACAAGGGATGTTTACATTCCTTGTGACAGCAATAAAAGTGATCAAATTTTTTTTTTTAAACAATTTAGTCATTTTAAAATAAATAAAATAAATTAAAAAAAAGAAAAATTTTAAAGCGCCCGCCGTTCCCGCATTATGCAAAAAAATTGGGCTAATTTTACTGTAGTTTTTTTTAAATTCATGAAAGTGTCCCTTTTCCCAAAAAGTTGCGTTTAAAACACCACTGCCCAAATACCATGTGACATAAAATATTGCAACAATCGCCGTTTTATTCTCTAGAGTCTCTGCTAAAAAGATATATATTGTTTGGTGGTTCCAAGTAATTTTCTAGCAAAAAATGTGGATTTTAACTTGTAAACACCAAATGCCAAAAATAGGCTTAGTCATAAAAGGGTTAAAATATGAGCTATGGTATATACAATGCAAAATTTTGAATTCGAGAGATAGGACAAATCCCGCTGGGGAACTGACCTCCTAGTCCTTGCCACCAAGCAGCAGGGTGCTTAATTTTTAGTATCTCCTTTTATACATTCATAATTTTAGCACTTTATCAAATATTGAAATGATTCTAACTGGGTTACTCATTGTACCCTTATGGGAGATGTAGACATGTGTTCTTATCTCTTTTTAATATATTGACTGTTCCAATCCTTGTTATAACTGTTTAAAAATCACTAAATACAATATATAGCATGCTAACATATATTACCTCATGAATTTCTAGGTGTTCTGTTCCCCACGCTTCCCCCACTTGCCTTTGTGTGAGGAGGGACACGATTCAGTGACCACCTGCAAGCCCCTCAGACCGCCCTGCTTGGTGGTGAGGATTAGGGGGTCAGTTCCCCAGCGGTATTTGGGATTCTCTCTTGGGGGGAGTCTTCTACTCTATTCTTTTACATGTTAAACAAAGTCTCTGGAGGATGCGAATTAACTGAAAGGAAGGGGTAAAAATATTGTGATTATTAAGTTGCATACATGGCTGTTTGTCATGGAATGTGCCTATGTGTCACTAAATATTGTAATTTGTACATTTGATGTTTTTATAGAAATGTAAGAACCCCCTGAAGAAGACTAGAATCTCGAAGGTTGAAATGTATTGGGTTTTTTCTATACATTGGATGGTATAATCTACTATTACTGTCTAACACCTGTTGCTCCTTATTAAGTATCTTACTCACAGAATAAATTGTCCTTTCTCTCGAATTCTAAATTTCACATTGTATATACCAGAGCTCATATTTTAAACTTCATATGTAACCGTTGTCCAATTTTTCTTGTTAACCTCCCTAGCGTTAATCCCGAGTCTAGCTCGGGTTGGGATTTTACTAACAGGAGCGGTAACCCCGAGCCAGACTCGGGATTGCATCGCTGGATACAGGGAGGACACAGGGAGAGTTACTTACCTTGTCCCCTGGATCCAGCGATGTCCTCCGCGCTGTGTGATCGAGCTGTCCTCCGCTCGATTCACAGTGCCGAATGCCGCCGAGCTCCGTTCCCTGCAATGTTACGGTGCACAGGAGCGGAGAACAGCGCCAAATTCAATAAAGTAAAAAGACACAAAACACACACAGCACTGTAATCTTACAGATTACAGTACTATATTAAAAAATACACCCCCCCCCCCTTTGTCCCTAGTGGTCTGTGCAGTGCCCTGCATGCACTTTTATATTATAAATACTGTTTTTTCTGCCTGAAATTTGGAGATTGTCCATAGCAACCAAAAAGTGTCCCCTTTTCAGTGTTTTAGGATTTGATTACATTATTGAATAATTTTTATTATTATTTATTATATTATAAACTTTATCATACCCGGCATGTCTACTAGACTCTGGTTTGAACAGATTTAAGAGTTATTCCTAAGAATTACAGGACTACAATATAAAACGCCAAATTTCCATGCAAAATAATTGTACCGCTTTCAGCACCTAAAACCAGACTGAATCAAATTCCGCCAGGGAGGTTAATAAAATCAGTGATTTTTTATGAACATTTTCGATGATTTTTGCTGCTAAAAAGACCCATGGGGGAATTTCCATTCCTTTCACTGTATTCATAAAGGGAAGGACATGGTCAGCAACAATACTCAGGTAGGGTGTGGCATTAAAACAATACTCAATTGGTACTAAGGGGCCCAAAGCGTGCCAAAAAAATATTCCCCACACCATTAGACCACTACCATTCTGAACTGTTAATACAAGGCAGGATGGATCCATGCTTTCATATTGTTTATGCCAATTTCTGACCCTACCATCTGAAATTGAGACTGATCAGACTAGCCAACATTTTTCCAATCTTCTATTGTCCAATTTTGGTGAGCCTGTGCGAATTTTAGCCTCAGTTTCCTGTTCTTAGCTGACAGGAGTCACACCTGATGTGGTCTTCTGTTGCCAAAGCCCATATGCTTCAAGGCTCAATGTGTTATGCATTCAGAGATGGTCTATCTGCATACCTTGGTTGTAACGAGTGGTTATATGAGTTGAGCTGGCCATACAGGGTTGAATTTGAAAAGAGTTTTCTTTTGAAAATCAGACATTTTGTGTATTTTGTGATCTGATGTTGCCACCATTGATTTCGAAATTCGACCAACTGAGCCTTCAATTTCACTTCATGTTGCTACAGAAAATAATTTTCGTGGCTGGGAATTTTATTTTCTTTCTGGGAATTTTATTTTCTTTCTGGGAATTTTTATTTTTGGGAATATTCTCTTCTTCTTCTTTTCATTTCTTTTTTTGATTCAATTTTTCGCACTATTCTCCCATCATTGATTAGAAAATTGTTTGTTTTTCAAAAAAATTTCAACATGCCCGATTACTCAAATTTGATGGCTGCACGAAAATCGTGTGTTGCTGCAGCCCACTAATGGTGCGAAATTCGAACGAAAATTCTTATATAAGATTTTCAAAAGAAAATTCTTTCAAAATTCGACCCATGTATGGCCTTGCCTTATACTGGCCATACACTATATGAAAAATCGGCCAAACCCATTTTCAAAAAATGAACATTCGGCCGTGAGAGCACATGATAATGCCATCATGTAATGAGCGATAAATCGTCCAGTGGACATGAATGAATCTATTTTTTGCTAGTTTTTTTTTACATATACCTAGTGCAAACAGTTTGGACAGGAAACACGTTAACCTTTCAATTTATCATTCATTCAGCAAAATATTTCCAAACTTGTCCTTCGTTTTTTCAGCTCAAAAACATACCAATGATTTTGTGCCCATTACCTGGCCGAAAAACAAACAAACCGACCAAATGAATGAATTTCTGCAGTTTTTTCTTATAGTGTATGGCCAGCATTAGTGTTGCCATTCTATCGTCTCGAACCAATCTGCCCATTCTTCTCTGACCTCTGATATCAACAAGGAATTTTCATTCACATATCTGCCACACTCACTGGATATTTTTTCTTTTTGGACCATTCTCTGTAAACCCTAAGGATGGTTGTGTGAAAATCTCAGTAGATCAGCAGTTTTTGAAGTACTCCGACCATCCCGTCTGGCAAAGTCCTCTTAAATGCCCTTTCTTCCCCATTCTGATGCTCGGTTTGAACTTAAGCAAGTCTTCTTCACCACATCTAGATGCCTAAATGCATTGAGTTGCTGCCATGTGATTAACTGATTAGCAATTTGTATTACCAAACAATTAAACAGGTGTACCTTCTAAAGTGGCCGGTGAGTGTAGGTGTGAAGCTGCAAGAACTGCTGTGCAGAAAGCCAAGCAGAATTAGGCTACTTTCACACTGATGCGCATTACAGGCACTACAGCACTAAAAATAGCGCCTGTATAGTCCCTGTAAAGAGCCTCTTCTGTGTCTCCAGTGTGAAAGCCTGAGGGCTTTCACACTGGAGTGGTACGCTTGGAGGATGGTCAAAAAGGCCTGCAAGATGCATCCTACCCAATTGAAAACAATGGAGCGGCGCTGCCAAACCGAGGGCAAAGCATAACTCCAGTGGCACTTTGAGAGTGGTTTTAACCCTTTTTCTGCTGCTAGCGGGGGTTAAAACCACCCCCTAGCAGCCGAATAATGCCACTAAAATGATGGTAAAGCAGAGCTAAAAAAAGTGCTGCTTTACCGCTGGCGCCCCCCCCCCCCCCCATGTTCCAATGTGAAAGTAGCTTTAGGCATAGCCATGAAGGGAAGGAAAAGTCATCTTCAGGATAAAAGCTACTTATGTCCCCTCATATCCCTGCCAACAGGTTTTCCTGTACAGGTATGATGAACACAAATGACTGCTGCTCTCTTCTGTCACCAACAGACATAATGACTTTTCTAGACCATTCAAGTGGATGTAGCAAGTTGAAACAATGTGACTTTTTGTTGCACAAAAATAGATTAGTGATATTGTGGTTGGTGAGAATAGGGAGGAAACTATTGTTTAACTGGCTTTTACAAAGAAAATGCTGGAATTTGCCTAGTTCTAGTAGCGTAAAGAACCAATAATAAACTGGCTGCATGTAGTTAAATTTGCTCAGTGCCTGTGTCTATGTGACCCACTTCTCCATAGATTTCAATGTCTATGTGAAGCTCCCCTCCTCTGTGATAGTGTTAGGATGTAACATTGACATAAAAGTATGGCAAACCATAGTAATGTTCTATTTTGCCTACACAACCCCTTTAAATTAAATTTCAGACTTTCAGCGAGCTACTGCTAAATGGGATTTCCTTATAGCATTTTGTCATCTTTCTATTTGTTTACTTGTCTTTTTATATGGTAAAAATACTGCATAAAAGAGCCATATTATAATAGTAAATGCAGATCATCATTCCCACAACCTCCAACTTCGTAATAACTTTTTTCCAGAAAGATGTAATTTTCCCATAGCAGACATGAATTCATTGTCTTGCAGTTATTCCCCTCCGTCTCTGACACCCCATCCATCATCTGCATCTATTTCTGTTCCCTGGACTGCCTACAGGAGCATGCTATCATCTGCCTCTCTTATATCAGAAGGTTACAATAGCCAGCCAATTAATTGTCTTTTAATGAAATACATAATTCAGAATCTATATTGAGGGTAAACAATTCTCCTCCAAGCTATTTTCTAAAGAAACAAGAACTTTACTGATCCATATCGGGTAAAATTATATATATATATATATATATATATATATATATATATATATATATATATATATATATATATATATGTGTGTGTGTGTGTGTATTGTAAAGCAATGTGTAAATTGCTGGCGTTATATAAATCCTGAATAATAATAATAATATTTGCCCTCCCTTTGGACATGTCTATATTTGGGCACATAAACATTTTCTTTTACCAAAAATTTGAATTTTAATCACATTTATCACACCACAGATAGTATGAGAGGCATTTTAAAACAATTAACATAAAGCCTGCAGGACATGCTGAATATATAGCTTCTTTTAAACCTGCACATTTGCATTGATGTGCACTTTTTGTTGTTCATTCAAATAAGTTACATAATAAAACTTGGTAATTCACTATGGGGGGAGATTTACTAGCTGGTGGACACAGAATCGGGTCCAGCTGTGTATAGTAGTCAATCAGCTTCAAGGTTTTATTGTCAAAGCTTAAAGTGGATATAAACTCGATTCATGAAATTTGAGCTGGGCACATATCTGCAGTGTTTTCTTAACTCTCTTCAAAGTATTACCTCCCGTGGCTTTCTCCTTTTCCGTTCTGTTATCAGCATGATAACGTCTGACGATTTCTCTGACACATGTGATAAAACCAGCCTGAAATTTGTATCAGGGTGGGTGCTATAAAAAGATTAGCAGAAAGCTGCTCTACTCACAGGAAAGCTCTGAAAGTCTCTGCCAATCTGGAAGGGGGTGTGTGCCTTTCTGCCAATCAGCTGTCTCCCAGTGTAATCCAACACTACACTGCTAGTGCTGAATGAGAAAGTGAAAATTCTGACATGAAGAGCACTTTCTAAACAGTATATAAAGCTGAAGACAGCAGATATACATGTAAAACTTATGTAGAGAGATTTGTTTCATCTCTGTGTATCATCTGAGACTGTTCACTTCACTGGGTTTACATCCACTTTAATTGAACAAGTCGAAGTTAGAAGCAGATTGGTTACTATGCACAGCTGTACCAGCAGTGGCGGCTGGTGTATTTTATTTTTTGGGGGGCAGCCCAGCGGTCGGCAGGCATAACCCCCCACCCGCTCTATGTAGGTCGGTTGGCAGCCGGGTGCCCCCCATTCCCCCACCCAGTTGGTGTGGTGGGTCGGTCAACAAACCCAGCACTTACCGGATCTAAGTTGTGGGCAGGCAGTGGGCGGCGGGCGGGTTGCAGATGGGCAGTGGGCGGCGGGCAGTGGGCAGCGGGCAGTGGGCGGCGGGCAGCGGCTCCTGTGTCCTCTCCTCCTCTTCTGCCATCTCCTCCCTCCTCCTCCTAGGGCGTCCAATAGGATCCCCTGTCTTTTCAGCCAGTCGGGTGATGAGTCTCAAGCCCTGCTTCTGGAATGCTGGGAGGAGGACCAGTGTGGCAATAGCAAATATTAATAGCTATTTTTTGAAGCCTATTGTAGCCCCTGGCTCTAATCACGTACGTAAACCCCCTCCCCATTGGAATCCATGATCCGGCACGCTGTGTGTAAATCAAGGAGCCAGATGCATGGATGGGGAGGCGGTGCCCGTGTGCCCCTAATGGACGGGCCACCGCTGTGCACCAGGTATAGTAAATCTACCCCAAGGTGTCCAAATTTCCAACGCAATACAAACAAATGCCTACAGTGTGCACAAGCAACCAGGTGTACAATGTACAGTAAATAATACATCCAAAGGTTATCAGACTGAGATGGCTCATAAAGTACAGGACAGTACTCCAACAATATTCTGAAGTCTCTCAAAAGTAATGGGAGTGGCTAGTTTCTATTCATGTAAGACCGCATTTCAAATACCTAATAAATGTAAAATCTAGGTATTTGCAAACAGTGGCCTGTGGCAAAAAGGTCCACTATACATTAATAATGCACATGGATATCACTGCAATGGAAAGATCTAAATATCCATTCACAAATCACAGCACAAATGCCAGCACTGTGTTGATGACATTTACTTCCAATAGCTTGCCATGAAATGCCTGAGCATTGGCAAACCTTCTGTGGGAACTGCCATGTCTGTGTGTGATTGCCTTTAATATATCTTACTTCCATATAGCTTCTCGCCACATGGACATATGGTATATTGAAGAGAATTCCACATATGTATGGCTTTCCCACAGAAGTGTTGCCAATACTTGTTCATTTGATGACAGGCTAATAGATGATAATGTCATCAGCTCAGTGATGACATTTGCGCTATGTTGTGAATGGCACAGCAGATTGAGGAGGGCAAAGGAAAAGCTCTGGAACTGGTGTTGATCATACTGTACACACTGATCCGATTCAGTGGGAGCTGGAAGTATATACTGGAAGCTCTCAACAGAGCTAATTTTGAATAAATTGCCCAATGCAGCACTCGGCAATGTACCAAGAAACCGTGTGTTAACACATGTAGCATAACCCATTAAGGGCCACAAGTAACTAGGATCCCCCACCCTGTACAGCCAGGCACACCAAATCTTTACAGTCACCTTAGAGCCAGGGAACAGCCCAGTACTTTTTATATTTTTTATTTTATTGAGGGTAATAAACTTGCATGGGATAAGGGGTATTATGGGATGCCCACTTGACTTCAAACATTTTTCAGGGACAACTTTTCCTATATACAGTCTATATACATTCCACTGCTTCCTCCAGTTGAAATTTGGTAGCTAAGGTGCATTACAGGCAGGGACTCGCAATCCCTTCACAATCCCATTACTACCTCTTCAGACATTTCCAGCCCACCTAGTTGCAGCTGCAGCTTTCACTAGCCTTTCTGGCTAACTTCTCCACAGTCCTCCCAGACTGACACTCTCTCCACATTCTTCCCAGACTGAACACTCACCAGCCCACCCGACCTCTCAGAAAATCTCCCGCACACGTTGACCTTCTCCTGCTGTCTCCTCTCACTTGCCTCTGTGCCTCCAGGAAACGATTCCTCTGTGTGTTGTAGAGGTTCCCTCCAGCACCCGAGCCCCAGGCCCAAGGTCACCCCCCCACAGACTAGGGGGCATGCTCAAGGACCACCGACAGCCTCATCAGCGCTCTATCTCTATCTTCCACCCAACTGCCCCTGCTGGCGTGACTCATGACTATTTATAAGATGCCTAAGCCCTTCCAGCCTGTCTTTGCTGATGATTGGTCGAGGACCTCATAAATATGACAAGTAGCTCCTCCTAGCATCCACTCACTACTTCTGGAAGCTTCTCCAAGGTTCCAGAAAGGAGGAGGCACCAGGCATGTTGCTTGCTTAGTTATCCAGCCTCCCTGTGTCATTCAGCCCTGACCCAGATTCCACCCAGACCATGCTCTTAATCGAGCCAAATTTCCTACACTACAGCTTACTCTACAAAACATCTAGCACACTACAGGGTACTACACACATGTTTGTTGTATTGTATGAATTAGCCTTTAATCCCCCTTAGCCTAAGCCCAAAAAACCTGTCCCTAACACTTAATACTGAACTTTTAACCTCACATAAACCTGAAACATAACCACTATCACTTAAAATGTATCATTAATACTTAATCCTAACACTACCTGTAAAGATGCACGATCACCAGAATTAAAGTGATACACTGTTTAATTTACATCTTCCCTTATATTTCTGTATATGAATGATGGCACTATAATTATTTTAATTAAAAAAAAAAACATTCATGTGCCAGGGCTGGGCTCTCAGTCCCTCCTTCTCTGTGCTCAGGTAGCTCAGTGTCATGGTTATGCAGGGATCTTCCTCTGTTTGCTTACCTCCCCTGATGTGTTCTGACTAAGAGGCCAGCCCCTTCCACCTGGTGGTTTTTATAACCTCTCCTCTAATCGTGGCTCCACCCCAGGCCCTATCAGGGAGCCCTATATTAACCTGTGCACTGCGAGCCAGCGGTGCTGATCAACCATTGTGTACCATTGTGTTTGGCTTCCTGTTTTTTGCTTGCTGTGTGCTCTACGTTTGACTCTGTTACCGACCTTGGCGTGTTCTCAACGATTCCTGTCTGCTTGCGACCTTGACCTTTTGCATGTCTCCGACCATCCCTGTCTGCTTGTAACCCTGAACCTTTGGCGTGTACTCTGTTGTTCCTGTCTGCTAGTTGCCCTGACCTCTGCCGTATCCCCTTACTATCCTTATCATTCCAGCCTGCTGCTTCCTTCTCCTGTAGTCTACTGTGAGCATGAGCTGTGAGACCCTAGGGGCCGCGTCCTGGAGCCAGACTGCAGCGAAGTCCATTCTCACCACTGGAGGCTCTGGTGAACACCCGCTGGCTCTTAGACTCTGTGGAATCTATGCTCCACCTCCCATTGGGGACTGTGTTAGTGATCCTGTAGACCTGTGTCCTGAATCTCCCTGGGTACAATCCGCAGCAGTCAGTCCTAAGGTCCACTACCTAGCGGTGCACTTCCGACTCCTACGGAGTGCATCTGTCACCTGGTCTCTGGTGACCTGACACTCAGCTGTCGGTTAATTGGCAGAACTCATCATTTCACAGTGGCTCACCTGTTTATCATCTCCTGCTTGTCAGTTAAGCCCACAGCCAGCCCTCCTGGCTATTTAAACTGCCTCGTTCATTTTATCAATTGCCTTTGCCTTGGTCAAAAATATCTAGAGACTCTGTGCTGTGTTCCTGTTGAAGAGTTGCCTGGTTGATGTACCTTTTGGTTCCTGATCCTGTCTGCTGCCCCTGACTATGCTGATCTCTGGCTCGCTGATTTCCTGGCTTGTTCTGACTACTCGATTTGGCTACCGTTTAAACCATGGCTATGTTATGACTATGTTTACCAGTTTTACCATTTTTACTATTTTATTAAAAGGTGTGATTTTTACTGCATTTTCTATCTCCGTTTGTTTCATGGTTCCTGACACCAATTACCTTTTTTCTAATCGATATACAGCTGTCACCCAGGTCTTTCCTAGCCTGCCTGCAGGGAAACATAAGCAGGAGGAGCTTCTAGTACTCTGCTGCTTGTCACATGTTAAAAAAAAAAACTGCCTTTGGAATACGGAGTAAAAATAAATAATCTATATCAATAAACACTTTTAAATTGTCATACAAATACATATTTAAAATCAAATCTTTATTATTTTTTGTCAATAACATGGTGTGGGTGGATTTCTGCAGTCACCCCCTCCAGTCTGTGTCTTAGAATAAGAGGGAGGTGAATCCTCTAATAAACAACATGTAATATCCCACCCACATTGTGTTTAGCTAGTTAGTGGGCATGGAGGATGGAAGGAGAGAGCTGTCATTTATCACTGTGTATATGTCCACATGTGTGACTCTAAAGTCACATGGGCTGCTCTGATGTGTTAGACAGGAAATGCTCAGCATAGAAACACACCGAAAACTGAGCAATTGCAGAGCTAACAACACCGCTCTGCAAGATTCCTAAATGCATTGGACAGAAGTTGGAGACAGAGAGCAGCAGGATTAACCAGGTTTTTTAAAGGATACAGAAAATAAATCTCATAGTGACTAAGTGAGTATGAACAGCATGTAATACACCATTTATTGATAGTTTATTTTTATAATGTGGGTTTAGTGACACTTTAATAAAGGCTTGAAAGAAATTGGCAAGGACAGTTTTCCGTCAGTGAGAACAAAGACAGCTGCAACAAACTACAAGCTGATTTCTATCCATTGTTCTATTACTGTTTTATGAAAGAAAAATAACATTATGATGTGGGTTTAGTGACACTTTAATCGTATCTTTTTATAAGTTACAGAGGGATTCCACCAAAAAAAAATATATTAAAAGCCAGCAGCTATAAATACTACAGCTGCTGACTTTTAATAAATGGACACTCACCTGTCCCGGGTTCCAGCGATGCCGGCAGCCGAGGCCGATCGATCGCTCGGCTCTCGGCTGCTGCAGTCACCATTCTAGGTGAGGGAATCAGGAAGTGAAGCGAATCGGCTTCACTTCCCGGTTCCCTACTGCGCATGCCCGAGCCGCGCCGCGCAATAGGAAATCTCCGCGCTGTCACTGGGACCCGTGTGTGTCCCAGCAGACAGCGCAGCAGGGCAGGAAATGGCGTAGACTCCCACGGGAGTCTATGCCCGGAAGTGGGTGAAAATACCTGTCTTTGACAGGTATCTCCACCCCCTCCCCCCTCTTGTTTTGTTTTTTGTTTTTCCTTTATTGTCTGAGTATAGATCTATGTTTGTCCCAAGCATGTTTCAAGCCATTTACTGTTGACTGTCTCACTACCAGTGCTGGTAGTTTATTTCAAGCATCAACTATCCTTTCAGTAAAATAATACTTTCTCAGGCCGCGTACACACGGGCGGATTGTCTGGCCAACTAAGTTCGTCAGACAATCCGACAGACAGTCCGTCCAAATTTTGAATGAACGGACTTGACCACACACGATGAACAGACAGTCCGCTGAAAACTTGCGCGATGACGTGTACAGCACATACGACGGGACTAGAAAAACGACGTCCAATACACTGCAATGCAACCTTCGGCCGTGTAAATCCTTTCTGAGCATGCGCCATACTTAGTCCGTCCCACTTGCCTACACACGAGCGGACTGTCCGCTGAAACCAAGTTTGGACGGACAAAACCAAGTTTCAGCGGACAAAATTACGGAAATTCCGAAAGACAAAGTCCGTCAGACTGTCCACTGAAAAAGTCAGCTGAAGCCCACACACGAGCGGATTGTCCGCTGAAACACGGTTCAGCGGACTAAGTTGGGCAGACAATCCGCCCGTGTGTACGCGGCCTAAGATTAGTTTTGAACTTTCCTCCAGTTAGTTTGAGGTCATGTCCCTGTTTTCTTGATTATAGTTTCATATTGAAAAAAACTGACCTCCTCAACCTTATTCACCCCTTGAGGATTCAATCATGTCTCCCCTTTCCCTTATTTTCTCCAGACTGAACTTATTAAGTTCCCGAAGTGGATCTTAATATGTTTTATCCCCAGTCCTTTCACCATTTTTGTTACCCATCTCTGGACTCCTATTTTATTAATATGTTAATGTAAGTGTGGTCTCCAGAACTGGACACAGTATTCTAGTACATTGAGGTCTTGCTAAAGATCTATATAGAGGGATCAGAACCTCCTTCCTCCTGTTGGTGATCCCTCTAGTGATGCATTCTAGAATTGTATTTGCCTTTCCTACTGACTATCTTTTTCCTCTGTAGTGCTGGCTACATGGTCGAATATCGAAATAATTTTCTTTTGAAAATCAGAAAATGTGTGCATTTTGTGATCCAATGGTGCCACCATTGATTTCGAAATTTGGCCAACCAAGCCTTCAATTTCACCTCATGTTGCTACAGAAAATAATTTTTGTGGCTGGGAATCTTCTTTTCTTTCCGGGAATTTTCTTTTCTTGCACATGCACATTTCTTTTTTGATTTACATTTCTCGTACGATTCTCCCATCATTGATTAGAAAGTAGTTTCAAAATTCAACCCATGTATGGCCTGCCTAAAACTGAACCCCCAACGTTGTACTCTCTCAGGGGATTGTTTTCCCTAGGTGCATTATTTTACATTTAGAAATATTAAACTGCAGTCTCCACTGCTTCGACCAATTTCCAACAATGCCAAATCATGTTCCAAGTTACAGACACCTCCAGGGATATCAACCCTATTACACACCTTTGTATCATCAGCAAAAAAGACATACCTTGTATAACAATCCTTTAGTTATATTAATTACATATAGATTAAAGAACAAGACCCAGTGCAGAGCCTTGTGGTACACCACTTTTGACTGGTCTCTGTTCTGAGTGAACGCCAAGAGTGACACCTGAATACAGACACAATGGTGTGAGTTTACATACCTGCTGACATGCATTCTTTCGATTCCTGATTAGAATTAGCCTGCCTATGTAACGTCCCTTGTTACCATAAACGTACAATTTTAATATTAATGTGATACCTACATAATCATATGTATAAAAACCTTAAAATGTGTTATAATAAAGGAGAACAGTTATTTGGAAAGATGCTGAGCGTATCTTTTGTGTCTGTTCCCTACTGCAGTAGTTAGTATTAATTTGGAACCACTAATCAATATGAGGATAGGAGTTGCCTATCAACAAAATATCCATTTTATTATGACTATCAATTATTATGGACCCTTCAAAAGCCTATAAGTCCAAGACACCTATTAAATATAATTCAAAATTGGGATGCTATTGTTATCCGTATTTTGCCCAAATATACAGTATGTCAATAAGGCCCTTGTATAGTCTTATCTTCATTCCCAATTATTTGGTATTTGAGCATTTATCTGTCAGCCTTGGCAATGTGGTCAGACCATGCATAGACCAGAAGTCATCAGAAAAAAACTTTATTTTGTCTGAAAAATGGCTGTGGTTCGACAACTTTACATAAGTAAGCATTATACTTAGAACAGTGTTCTACTCCACTTAGAAATGTGTGTTATCTTAAGCAGCAAAGCCTTGCATAATGACATTGGTTCCTATTATATATGCGAAGATTTCATGTTTGTATAGAAACAAGAAAGCTTTATTTTCTCAAGCAGAAACTGCATGCTTCATAATACTCCTTTTTATTTTAATCCATACAGGGAGAAAACACATTAAGTAGATATGAGGCAGGATTAAAATGCATGAAATATCTGCAGCTCCCCTGAAATTGCTGCTCTTTAATGTTCTAAATTAAGAGAGAAGTGGCGCATGGTCTTGTCAAGTGATAATCCTGGCAGGCCAATTATTTTTAATACAGGACTGAAATAGTTTAGCATCTCACCTGGTATTTTAATCAGCCTTTAGCTAACCATCTATAATATCAAGCTCTTTTTTTGGGAAATTAGGATTTATTTAAAGAGCAATAACCGATATCACTTAAGATGACAGTACATGTTGCAATCACACTGTATAATCTCTGTACAATCTTTGTAATGTGAGGATCCATCTAAACATGCAGTTTATATCCAGTTAGACAGACCCTTAAGCCTAATACACACTACTAGTATTTTCCAAAAACAAGACGGCTCAGAAGGAGCCACTGTACCAACAATCCAACATTAGTGCAACAATATCCTTGCTGTGCTTTTGTGTTCTGACAGGGGGGACTGACCCCATCGGAAAACCTCCCCCTCCCTGCCAGAACACCCATTGGCTGAGAATGCTGATTGGCAGACCTCTTTTGGTCATTCCCCTTTGACAGAAGCCAGACAAACAGGTCAGCTTCTGTTTGACAGGCTGCAGTATACAAGGGGCCAGGGCTGGCTCTACCCTGGGACCCAGTGGGTCTATGGTCCCAGGCAGCATTTTAGAGGGGCGGCAGCAGGACTGCTGTGAAAAGCCGCATCCAATGAGTGTGCAGTCCATGCTGTCTGTAAGATAGTTTCACACTGAGCCGATATTGATGCTTGCCAGAGCCGCTCAGTGTGTGAAACTGTCATTTAATGTAACTGCATGCAGAGAGAGACCAGCTGCCAAAATTGAGCGTTGATGTTGGGGTGGGTGGAACCCAGCAGCTAACACCAGACAATGGGATGGGGTATGGGCGGGCTGCTACGTGTATGTGGCCCTGTCCCCTTTCGGAAGCAGCCCAATAATTGGCTGGTATTTGATAGCTGCTGGTCCCCGCCCACCCCAACATCACCGTTGAATTTTGACAGCTGTAGTTACATCACGTAGTTACATCACATGACAGTTTCACACACAGTTTCACTAAGTGTCAACATCAGCTCAGTGTGGCACTCCCTCTCCTCTGTCAGTGCCAATCAGTGCCACCTGTCAGTATCAATCAGTGCCACCTGTTGTGTTTCCAATCAGTGGCGCCTGTCATTGCCAGTGTTTCCAATCAGTGCCACCTGTCAGTGCCAGTGCTTCCAATCAGTGCCACCTATCAGTGTCAGTCAGTGTTAATCGGTGTTTCCAATCAGTGTCAATTAGGGCTGCCTAATATCAGTGCCAACAAATGCCACCTATCAGTGCCAAGCAGTGTTTCCAATCAATGCCACCTACCAGTGCCAATCATTGCTGCCAATTAGTGCCAATGCTTCCAATCAGTACCACCTATCAGTGCCTCCTAACAGTGCCCATGAGTGCCACCTATCAGCGCCCATCAGTGCTGACTATCAGTACTTCATATCAGTGCCCATCAGTGCTGCCAATTAGTGCCCATCAGTGCTGCCAATCAGTGCCACAAATTCTGCCAAACAGTGTTGCCTATCAGTGCCAATCAGTGCAGTCTATCAGTGCCATTGGTACTGCCAATCAGTGCCACCTATTAGTGCCAACCAGGGCCCATCAGTGCTGCCAGTCAGTGCTTTCTATCAGTGCCAATTAGTACCGCCTATTAGTGCCAATCATTGCTGCCTGTCAGTGCCAATCAGTGCACTGAGTGGAGGAATGGTGCGATTAACTCATCAGCAAGGCACATTGTCCATGGGGGGCCGACCTGGTGGGGCACAACTGAAATCTGTTGAAGTTTAATTCCACATGCCGATCTTTAGTATAATAGGTAATCACCACACTAATATTTACTATTACTATAGACTACTAGAGGTAAAATAAGTGTCAGTAAAAGGCCTGCCACTAAGCACTGTTATGTATTCCCACACCACAAAAACAAAATGCAATGCTAATCAATAACTTAACAATAAAGGTGGAAGCCTCTAATATATGGAAATCTCAAAAGGCTTCAATATTACCAAAATACCGGTCTCTGATATGCAACTTCACATATAATGCACATCAAACTGAAAATAAGACATACTGTGTAAAATTAAACTTAGCAGGGGTGGTGGAAACCCCTGCTATAAATATTGGTTATACAGATTAACTTCTATTTTTTAGAATGTTACACTTAGTTTTATATGTTTTAGTTACTATTATAATGTGATTTTTTGCACACTTGAAATACCTTTTTCACCACCCTTGCTAAGTCCATGTCTTTATGGACCTTGTTTGTGCACAGTTGTTTGTGCACAGGTGCACAGTCATGTTGGAACAGGAAGGGGCCATCCCCAAACTGTTCCCACAAAGTTGGGAGCATGAAATTGTCCAAAATGTCTTGGTATGCTGATGCCTTAAGAGTTCCCTTCACTGGAACTAAGGGGCCAAACCCAACCCCTGAAAAACAACCCCACACCATAATCCCCCTCCACCAAATGTTTTGGACCAGTGCACAAAGCAAGGTCCATAAAAACATGAATGAGCGAGTTTGGGGTGGAGGAACTTGACATACCTGCACAGAGTCCTGGCCTCAACACGACAGAACACCTTGGGGATGAATTAGAGTGGAGACTGTAAGCCAGACCTTCTCGTCCAACATCAGTGCCTCACCTCACATATGCACTTATGGAAGAATGGTCAAACATACACACTCCTAAATCTTGTGGACAGCATAGAATAGTTGAAGCTGTTATAGCTGCAAAGGATGGGCCAAATGAATTTTGAACCCTAAAGACTGGGATGCCATTACAGTTCATGTGCGTATAAAGGCAGGCGTCCCAATACTTCGGACAATATAGTGTATATTTCTTGTGACACTGAGCATGGCTATTGTCTTAAGACTGGTTCACACCACAGAGATGCAGACAACATGTGTGAGGCTGCCCGCTGGTTAAATGGGTAGCAATTCCTGACCTCAACCTGATAGAAGACCTTTGGGATAAAATAGAGTGCAGACTGCGAGCCAGGCCTTCTTGTCCAACATCAGTTACTGACCTCACAAATGCGCTTCTGGAAGAATGGTTAAATATTCCCATAGACACACTCCTAAATCTTGTGGATGGCCTTCCTAGTAGAGATGAAGCTGGTATAGCTGCAAAAGGGTGGGTTAATGCAATATTGAACCCTACGGACTAAGATTGGGAGTCCATTAAAGTTCATGTGCGTGTAAATGCAGGTGTGCCAATACTGACAATATAGTGTATGTGTGTGTGTGTGGGTGTGTGTATATTTTATATATATATATATATATATATATATATATATATATATATATATATATATATATACACAGTGCCTTGCGAAAGTATTCAGCCCCCTTGAACTTTTCAACCTTTTGCCACATTTCAGGCTTCAAACATAAAGATATAAAATTTAAATTTTTTTGTGAAGAATCACCAAGTGGGACACAATTGTGAAGTGGAATGAAATCTATTGGATATTTTAAACTTTTTAGAAAATAAAAAACTGAAAAGTGGTGCGTGCAAAATTATTTGGCTCCTTTACTTGCAGTGCAGCAAACTCACACCAGAAGTTCAGCGAGGATCTCTGAATGATCCAATGTTGTCCTAAATGACTGATGGTGATAAATAGAATCCACCTGTGTGTAATCAAGTCTCTGTATAAATGCACCTGCTCTGTGATAGTCTCAGGGTTCTGTTGAAAGCACAGAGAGCATCATGAAGACCAAGGAACATACCAGGCAGGTCCGTAATACTGTTGTGGAGAAGTTTAAAGCCGGATTTGGATACAAAAAGATTTCCCAAGCTTTAAACATCCCAAGGAGCACTGTGCAAGCGATCATTTTGAAATGGAAGGAGTATCAGACCACTGCAAATCTACCAAGACCTGACCGTCCCTCTAAACTTTCAGCTCAGACAAGGAGAAGACTGATCAGAGATGCAGCCAAGAGGCCCATGATCACTCTGGATGAACTGCAGAGAACTACAGCTGCGGTGGGAGAGTCTGTCCATAGGACAACAATCAGTCGTACACTGCACAAATCTGGCCTTTATAGAAGAGTGGCAAGAAGAAAGCCATTTCTCAAAGATATCCATACAAAGTCTCGTCTAAAGTTTGCCACAAGCCACCTGGGAGACACACCAAACATGTGGAAGAAGGTGCTCTGGTCAGATGAAACCAAAATCGAACTTTTTGCCCACAATGCAAAACGATATGTTTGGCGTAAAAGCAACACAGCTCATCACCCTCAACACACCATCCCCACTGTCAAACATGGTGGTGGCAGCATCATGGTTTGGGCCTGCTTTTCTTCAGCAGGGACAGGGAAGATGGTTAAAATTGAGGGGAAGATGGATGCAGCCAAATACAGGACCATTCTGGATGAAAACCTGTTGGAGTCTGCAAAAGACCTGAAACTGGGACGGAGATTTATCTTCCAACAAGAAAATGATCCCAAACATACAGCAAAATCTACAAAGGAATGGTTCACAAATAAACGTATCCACGTGTTAGAATGGCCAAGTCAAAGTCCAGACCTGAATCCAATCGAGAATCTGTGGAAAGAGCTGAAAACTGCTGTTCACAAACGCTCTCCATCCAACCTCACTGAGCTCGAGCTGTTTTGCAAGGAAGAATGGGCAAGAATTTCAGTCTCTCGATGTGCAAAACTGACAGAGACATACCCCAAGCGACTTGCAGCTGTAATCGCAGCAAAAGGTGGCTCTACAAAGTATTAACGCAAGGGGGGCGAATAATTTTGCACACCCCACTTTTCATTTTTTTATTAGTTAAAAAAGTTTCAAAAATTCAATAGATTTCATTCCACTTCACAATTGTGTCCCACTTGTTGGTGATTCTTCACTAAAAATGTTATATCTTTATGTTTGAAGCCTGAAATGTGGCAAAAGGTTGAAAAGTTCAAGGGGGGCGAATACTTTCGCAAGGCACTGTATATATATATATATATATATATATACACACTCACACACACACGTATATGTGTGTTTGAGCTTTGGGGTGCACACCGTAATGCAATAGGCTGCGCACACTTATGCCCCTACAGTACTTTAGTAGCTGCCCAGCCGTACCCTACTGGTCAGGAGAAGGGCAGATCAGTCAGCAGGGGCAGGGCTGATCCTGGTCGGCTGTGGGCTGCACTGGTTGCTAGAATCTCCTGCTACCCGGCGCCTAGCAACCAGTGATGTCAGAGTCCATTGTTGCCCCAGCATTCAGAGCGCTCAGCCTCCAAGCCTAGTCAATTAGCTCCGCCTCCACCCACCAACATCTTCCATAGTCCATCTTCTTCAGCAGGGCTCAGAGCCTGAGGCAAGGGAGCTGCCTGTGCCTGAGCTGAGCTGAGCAGCTGTCCACAGTCCTCCTGCACAGCACCTGCCGCTGCCTGAGGTGTTACAGCCTGCCTGTCACTGTGTCCACCATGTTCTGGAGACTCAGCATTGACCCTCACCCTGTCCATTCTGCCACCAGTCAGTTCCTCATAGCAGCATTGTCTGCAGTAGTCCGAATCTAAGTACTGTAAGTACACTGTCACACATCACAAGTTGTATGAAACATGAGAGCATGAGAGGGACTTGCCTTGCCCACTGCCCAGCCCTGATTAACCACTTCAGCTCTGGAAGATTTGCCCCCTTAATGACCAGGCCATTTTTTGGTGGTATTTGGTCACCTCTGCAGTTTTTATTTTTTTTTGTGCTATAAACAAAAAAAGAGCAACGCTTTTGAAAAAAACAATATTTATTACCTTTTGCTATAATAAATGCCCCCCCCCCCCCCCCCAAAAAAAAAATGTCTTAATCAGTTTAGGCCAATATGTATTCTGCTGCATATATGTGGTTAAAAAAAAAATCACAATAAGCATATATTGATGGTTTGCATAAAAGTTATGGCGTCTACAAAATAGGGAATAGATTTATGGCATTTTTAATCAGATTTTCTAATAAATTTAATTTTATTTAACATGATATACAATAATGAAATTGGGGGGCCATTTGGGGGGCGTGATGTTATTATTTTTTGGGGGGGGGGGCAGCATTTCATTCTTCCAAGCAGCACAATGTCTTGGGCTGGCCCTGCATAGGCCAAATGTTGTCGGGTTTCTATTGAACTGTCCGACATTTGGCCCCTGTGTACTGGGATCTAAGCTTAGGCTTCCTTAACACAGGAGTTTATCCATATACATCAGATTCCAATGGCAAGAATCAGAAGATTCCTGCAGCTGGAACCACAGGTTTATGCAAAAAGCAACAATTGCTCAGCATGTATAAAGTGAGCAGTTGAGGAAGGTGGAAAGATTGCACTGGACCTGTATGTTTATTTTACTGGTATTATTATCTTAAGGTTGGTGTAAATGATCTTGCTCCAGGGCAGGCGGTTTCTATACCCCAGAGGATCTTCAGTCTCCTTATCTTGTAGTGTGATGTACAAAAAGTTGAAATTGAAGCGGCACACCACTGCTATGAGGTCCAGATACAACTTTATTTTATTAAAGGTCAGGGCTACAATTCAAAAAGTAGCCAACATGTTTTGAGGGTCTAAGTGTCCCTTATGTACTTTCTAGCCCCAATGAAGGGGGCAATCAGACCCCCTAAACGCATTGGCTACTTTTTGAATTGTACTCCTGACCTTTAATGGAATAAAAAAGGACCTCTTAGCAGTGGTGTGGCGCTTCCATTTAAACTCTTTGTATAAAGTGAGGACAGGCTGGCAGTGGTCACTGTTCCCATGTGGCCGCACACTAAGCAGTTACCTGCAGTTAGGGACAGATGCTTGAGCCAGGACACAGTCAGATGCATTCAGTCTTGGACATCTGTCCCTAACCCCTAGCCTACCACTATTCTATGCAGGGTGAGCGGATGCCGCTATTCTGCCATTTCAGCTGCAGCAACGTTCTAATTCTTGCAGCTGGAATCCAGTGTATGTAGGTAAGTGTCGTGTGAAGGAGGCCTTTTCCTACATAAGAGTTGTAAGGTTTCTAGCAGATTTTACAATCAGATTGTAACTTGATCGGGTCAATTTAACTCAGAGAAACAAGTTGTGTATGAGATTTAAGGAAGTTCATTATAATTATGTGACAACCGATTAGAAATTGATTGTTACAGGTGGATATCTGCCATCGACACTGAGTTATTTAAAGCCTCTCTGTCATTTCAAAATAAATAGTTGCAGTACCCCCGTAGGGGCTGCTGAGTGATGTTGCCCACCTGGCACTCTGCCCAGCCCTGCATTCATTTTCTTCAAGGTATTGGGAATTGAACAGTCCATGAGCTTGTTTTTGTATTTTTATTGAGGGATTTGAACTTGGATAGGGATAGAAATATATGGGATGCCCAGTATAACAAGCATCTGGTTGATTGTATATCAATCAGATGGGACAACTATACACACCTGGCTACTCCAGTCTCCTCCAGGACATCTCTTGTTGCAGACTGTTACACTCACTCTCTCCTGCACAGCACTTTACTCCAGGCACAGCTAGCACATGGTTAGGCCCAACTCTGACTTTTCAGGCAGGGACTGCGGGTCCCTTTTAGTGTAGCAAAAATAAAATAGGAAGTCTTTAGTGCTAGCTGTCCTATGGTGGACTACTTCTCCCAGTAAGCCCTCTTCAGGCCCTGCCAGCCCTCCCTACTGGCTCCATGCCCAGCTCTGACTGTTTCCTCTCAGTCCTCTCTGGCATGCCCCTCCAGTCCTTGTGATAGCACAGGTCACTCACCAGCCCTCTGGGCTGCAACTGATGGTTCCCTCCTGAAGACTTGCATGGCAGTACTAGCTCCAGCTGTCCTCTCAGACTAATTTCTGTGCCTCCTGTTTAGATCCTTAATGAGTTTCTGAAGGAATCCATCCTGCAACCATGCCCCAGGCCCTAGGTCTGCCCCCACAGACTGGGGAGCTCCCTCCAAGGCCCCCAACAGCCTAGTACTCATTCTCAGTTCTTTCATCCGACAAATCATCCCCAGTTGGGCTGACCCTGGGCATTTCAAGGAGGCCTGCGCCCTACCAATCCTAGTTGGGGATTGGTCAGGGCTCCCTGAGACACCCCAGACTACTCCTCCCCTCTTCCCCTCCTCTTCTTCTAGAATCCTATAGAAGCAAGAGGGAGGTGACAGTGGAGAGATGCTCTCTGTGAATCACCAGCTGCTGCACTAGGCCACTCCCAGCACACACAGATCAAAACAAACAGACCTAGCTCCCAGCTAGGCCTGCTTAAATTTACCTGCTATCACAAAAATGCTAACTTTAGCACCTAAGTAGATGGTTCTGCAAAAACAATTGCAGGTATAAAGTGCAGAAACTGGAGGTGCACAACTGCATTGCTATTGCTATTATGTCTGAATCCTCGGTTGCAATACTTTCAGATAGGGTCAGACCTTATAACTACCTTCTGCTACCAGACTCCTATTGGCCCACCATTATAATGGATATAGTCACTGGCCAATAGGAATATGCAGGAGGTAGGAAGTGATGGGAAAACTTTAGGAAATAGTAGAACTTGAGTACATGAATAGCGATAAATTTAGCCAATTTGTAGGTATATACAGGTACCTCTTGTTTTGGCTGGATTGGGTCTTTAATAATGCACTGAGCAGTGAAGTACAATTAGCCATGAACACCAGCACAACTGGATTTTCGACATCAGAGCTGATAGGCACACAACTTTTGCCACCCCAAGCAACAATCTACTGAGTTCTAACCTAGCTTTGCATATTCTAATAATCTTTAAATAAATTTATAAGAAATTACAATGCCTACCTATGATGGTAAAAATGCGTGAACAATAATTATACAGCACCAAGAAAGGCCAGAACTTCATGTAAAATATATTTTGCTGAAAATCAGCAATCATCGGTGCACTTTTCAGGAGCGTGCAGGTCATTTGCCATTAATTACACAGGAAAAATTATGCCAACCACTCATAATAATTGCTTTTATTAGAACTAAAAATTGATCTGGGTCTGTTACAGTATACCATTGCTTTTTTTCCAAGACGTAAAAGTATTATTAGATAGTATAATACACAGCTGAACAAAATAAATGTATTTTTTTTACAGCAGTTTGAAAGAGATTTGAGGAGATATGCATCCCAAGAAAAGAAGATGATGTTGGATAACCATGCTTTGTACGATAAAAGCAAGGTACTGTACATTCCACAAAGTGTGCCAAGGCATTTAGCTGGTTAGTGGGCATGGAGGAGGAGGGTGGGAGTGGGCTGTGATTTACCATTGTGTATATGCCCACATGTGTGACTCTATAGTCACATATAGTCACATGAGTGAATGAATTATGGATAGCGCTTGCTCCTCCTATACTGTAATAAATACCAACAAGCGCTGTCCATAATTCATTCACTCAGTTGGCCTACTTGTGGGGACAATATTAACAACAGTGTCCCAATTATATTGCCATTTATCACCAAGACACGGGTGTCCAATATTCTTATATCTATAGTCACATGAGCTACTCATATGTGATAGGGATGAAATGATCAGCATAGAAACTCACTGAAAAGTGAGCATGTGCAGAGTTGCCATCATAGCTGCAAAATCCCTAGGTGAATTGGGGACATGGACAGTAGGTGGCATTAGGGAACAGCATGATCAACCATTTGTTTTGCAGAATACACAAAACAAATCTCATAGTGACAGAGAGTTCCATTCACAAAATTGGATTGCATGCAGTATTTAAGTGTCTTCACATATAGTGCATGCAATCCTGAAAATATCAATTCACTATTGCTTTATATGGTATATACCGCATGAAGCAAAAACACTTGGTAAATACCGCATAAAACAGGAGTGAAAATCAATTCACAAAAAAAAAAAAAAATGTTTGCGCTAAATAAGTAGTGGTCCTGGCACTTCCTGGCATATCCCTTCAGTCTGATATGGATTTTGAGAGGAACCCAATGCCAAAATGTAAAAAAAAAAAGAAAAAATGGCATGGGAACCGCTTGTTCAAATCAATGACAGGTAGCAGGAATCTCCACGCAAATCTTCGAGAGTACAACTGTGTGGGTCCAATGCATGGATCAAAATTAAGTCTGGCTGTATCGTGATCCATGTATCAGGCCCACGCAGATACAGTATATACCCTGGAATGTGTGTGAAGATCCTTGCAGGTCCATCCAGCCAGCCGCTCTTTATTGATTTGAACAGACTACCTGCTTGGGTCTGCAGGGAACACTTATGCTGGCGTACAGATTGGTATGCCCAGGTGAATGAGGCAAATATCAACCTTTATGCATCTGTCGGCTCCTTTTTCAGACCGGAAGTCACAGCCCGTGGCAGAGATAATGTTTCCAGCACCAACTTCCTTTGTGGCTTTGAGATTTTTTGATACTAAATGAAAAAAGATGATAAGGAAGTAAACTCTGGAATAATACAAAAATGTGAAATGTGTTGTGTTTATTTTTTAAAGGAAGCTGAATGATAAGGATTATTTGTGATGAAGACATGGTGTTTGATTTAATGTTTTCTTTCAGCGAGTCCATATTATTTTCACAGAGCAATTATCATTTTGTTCAGCTTATGAAGTACTTCTTCACAATAAGTCCCTAACAATCCTACTGTATTAGCATATAATTGTAATAGGTATGTTATAATAAACCACATTCTATAAGACAGCACCCACCTCTCACCATGACCACCAATCAGGGTGGCAAACTTTGTGTGGTGTGCTTATACCTGAACTAAACTCTCTCAATCACCAGTTCTATAGAAGGGACGGACTGCACCTAAATGAGGAGGGTGCAGATCTGCTAGGAGTTAAGATGTCCGAAAAACTAGGCGACGGGGGAGGTAGAGATAGTCAGCGTGGAACATATTCCAGAGGGTAGTATTGGGGGCATTAGTGGTAGGTTGGGGGAGGGGTATGCCTGTATATCAAGAATAATGTACAAGTGAATGTGAGAGATTACATCACTAAGGGAGCAAGGGAGGAGGTAGAATCCTTATGGGTAGAGCTCCAAAGGAATGGAACTAAGGGGGAAGTAACACTGGGAGTATGCTATAGGCCCCCTAACCTGAGGGAGGAGGTGGAGACAGACCACTTATCACAATTTGGATTAGCAGCAAGGATGGGAAGTGTCATTATAATGGGGGATTTTAATTATCCAGACATAAACTGGGCGAAAGGAACCGCACATTCGTCTAAGGCTCGCCAGTTCCTAAATGTCTTGCAGGACAATTTCATGGGTCAGATGTTAGACCCACCAACTAGAATTAAATCACACGATTTAATTCCTGCATGTCAGCCCTGACTGCAGGGGGAATTTCAGAGACTTCTGTGCAGGTTTCTGCACTGATGTCAATGAAATTCACGCCCTGAAGTCACCAAAAAGCAGTACAGAAACTACTTTTGGAGATTGAGACACTGCACCAATTAGAACGGTGCAATTGCTGCCAATTTGACATGTTAAATCACATGACAAATCGCACCAATGTGTACCAGGGCTGACACAACACTGCCTATCCACCAGCTGAATTCATTACCTGCAATTCTCGACAGCTGTTATATATAAAGATTTCACCTTTATCATTTACTTGCAGGTGTGCTGAAGAGTTTTATTTTTATTTTTTTGGTGCACAAATACATATAGAAATGATAAGATATAAAAGAAAGAGATTGCACTTCCCCAAAACCACCACCCCCTAAATCAAAAAGAAGAAAGAAAAGAGTAAAAAACAAAAAAAACGAAATAAGCTCAATAATGCACTTTTATTTTTCTAGCAGAACAGAAAAAAATATGTACATTAATTTACTAGCTTCAAAAAAAAAAAAAATTCTACAGGATACATGGTGCTACATTTAGCAAAACAGTTAGTCCTGCTCATAGGAGCAATCTAAAATTTGTCTAAACCTTAGGGTGGACACAGCTTTACTTTCAGTGTATAAAGGGTAACATTTCATACTACAACTCACCCACCAGCCCACATCATTTTATCTGCAAGATTATAGAAACATACGTAACAGTCATTATTCTTACGAAGCATTTCAACATAGTATTAAAAATGGCACATATTCAAAATATAACACCCACCACCACCCCACAATCCACACATATACATCAGTGACCATGTTCTGCTGGAAGCTGCATTTCTGTGTACATGATTAAGCAATGATATCCAAGAGTACATGCTCCCAAACCATGTTTGCAAGGTCAGACAGGAACAATACACACACACACACACACATTGACAGCATGGCCACATAAATCCACTTTTGATGGAAAAACAGCCCTAGTTGGGCGTTTGTCAATATGCACAATATCATTCCATCTCCCCACAAATCACAGCAAAAAACCTTGCCTTCAGGCCTAACGAACCCCCCTACTGCAGCCCTTTATATAAGATTGGTTGTATTTTTAGCACACTGACACACCCCCAATAGAAGTACACGCCCACCGGTATCTTTCAATTTGTCTCTTCATGTATGTCTAAAGTGATTGCACCTAATGAGCAGGAACACATAATACTATTTGCAACCGTGTTAGCCCTTGGCTATGTGCATCAAATCTCCAAGTACAGGCCAAAGATCAAAGTCCATTTGCATGCACATAAACAAAGCAACAGTCCCTGGGCATGATTAGTGGTTACAAACATTAACATCAGTCCCTGGCTGCAATGAGCTTCCAATATAAAGTCCAAAACCAACTTTCTTACATTAGAGACTATTTTGACAGGAGGCAAATAAAATACCAGCATGTCTTTGGATTGTGGTTAGAAGCCCACACAGGGAGAACATATAAGCTTCAACACAAGCATTAGGATGTTGGGGAATTGAACCAGTAACCCCAAGGCTGATAGATGGAATTTCTACCCATTTAGACAGCGTACAGCCTCACACATGTTGTCTGCATCTCTGTGGTGTGAACCAGTCTTAAGACCATAGCCATGCTCAGTGTCACAAGCAATATACAATATATTGTCCGAAGTATTGGGACGCCTGCCTTTATACACAAATGAACTGTAATGGCATCCCAGTCTTAGTCCGTAAGGTTCAAAATTAATTTGTCCCATCCTTTGCAGCTATAACAGCTTCAGATCTTCTGGGAATGCTGTCCACAAGGTTTAGGATTGAGTCTTCCATAAGTGAATATGTGAGGTCAGGCACTGATGTTGGACAGGAAGGCCTGGCTTACAGTCTCCTTTCTGATTAACCCCCAAGATGTTCTGTTGTGTTGAGGTCAGGTCTCTGTGCAGGCCAGTCAAGTTCCTCCACCCCAAATTCACTCATCCATGTCTTTATGGACCTTGTTTGTGCACTTGTCCAAATCATTTGGTGGAGGGGGTTATGATGTGGGGTTGTTTTTCAGGGGTTGGGTTTGGCCCCTTAGTTCCAGCGAAGGGAACTCTTAAGGCATCAGCATACCAAGACATTTTGGATAATTTCTTGCTCCCAACATTGTGGGAACAATTTGGAGATGGCCCCTTCCTGTTCCAACATGGCTGCACACCAGTGCACAAAGCAAGGTCCATAAAGACAAGGATGAGCGAGTTTGGGGTGGAGGAACTTGACTGGCCTGCACAGAGTCTTGATCCCAACCCAATACACCTTTTGGCTGAATTAGAGAAGAGACTATGAGCCAGGTCTTCTCATCCAACATCATTGCCTGTCCTCACAAATGCACTTCTGGAAGAATGGTCAAACATTCCCATAGACACATTAAACCTTGTGGACAGCCTTCCTATCCTTCCCAGAAGTTGTTCTAGCTGCAAAGGGTGGGTCAAATCAATTTTTAACCCTACAGACTAAGACTGGGCTGCCATTAAAGTTCATGTGTTTGTAAAGGCAGGCATCCCAATACTTTTAGCTAGATTTACAATTGTGGTGGAACCCCCTATAATGGTGGTGGGAGATGAGACAACTTCTCTACATGAAGTGGCATGTTTGGGATTTGAACAAAGACACTCAGGGATGCTAAGCAGAAGTTCTAACCTCTAAGCCACAGAGCTGCCACATGTGAAAACCTCCTACACATAAATACTGCATTTCTTTGGACATACAGGTGATGGAATTACATTACTCAAAAGTTATTATTCTTGATTTATTCTGTGATATTTGGTGGTTCTTTGTGGGTGAGTGTAGAATAGTGACGTTACCCTCAAATTTTTGGGAATTACATTTAGAATTTCTTATGTTGGTACATATCACATTTTTTGGGCTCAAATTATGATTATTTGGAAATAATAAAAAGCACAAAAAATTGTGACTCGTTTTAAATTTTCATCAGCAATGGTATTGTTTGTGGTTTGTAAAGACACCTGTGTGAGTTTGGGTAAAGATTGTTGTAAGATGGAGAGTAACAAGTGAAAGTGACCGAGAAAAATATATTTTATCAAAACATTGCACTTTCTAGCATTCTTAAAAACAAAATAGAAGAAAGTAGAAAGTAGAAGCAACAATGTTGTAAAGGAAAATTAATTTCAGAGAAAGATACATTTCATCTCAACATTAAAAGGATTTATTTGGGGAAGTTACAATTGTACCATTAGAATCAATGTCTAAAACTTGCATTGGACTATGATAGCGCCGATTTCCCCTCCCAAAAAATGCTCTTTAACAGCGCTCATTCTGGTATTTACTATAGCGCCCTGTAAAAAAGATATTGGAACTAAAATGAGAGCTATTTACAGGTCCGAGAATGCTCAGCTGTGTTGGCACCTAGTTGTACAAACCAAATGTATCTCTTCTCGGTTTTTTAAAGATATTTCAGTGTATAAATCACTTTTTCACATAGTTTAAAAGCAGATTATCTTTAAATAAAATACAGCATATTTCAGTACCATTTAGGCAATTATATCACACTCTAAACATTATTTTCATGTACACTACTCTAGGTTTTAGCAGAGTAAGGGTTTGGGACTATTTTTTTCAGGGATCTATAGTAAATTTGATTTTGGGAGCATTTTTTTTTTACCAGCGCTATAGTGTAAACTGTTTTAGCGCTAATTAGCCTGTGTGTTACGAATTCTGCTTGCTCAGTGGGGGATCGCTCCGCTGATCCCTGCTGAATAGGGGGGTGACAGATCCCTGCCCGCTCTTCTCTATGAGGAGATTGGATAGAAATGGACCGCCTGTCCGTTTCTATCCGATCTGATACACCAGATTGATGGAAATTAGGACCACATCCATTTTGCTTTTGTGGGCAGGATCAGATTGGATGGCGGAGGGTGTCAGTGTGTCTGCTGACATCCGCTGTTCCATAGAGGAGACTGCAAGGTCCAATTAGGTCCTCCTTAAAAACTGACAGGTGGACCTGATGCCATGTGAAAGGGGACCAAGAATATTTAAATCATTGGCATCATCTTATCTGAACACCTGATACTAATTTCATAGATTTGAAGTGGTGGTAAATGTAGGGTGTACTTACATTTTCCAAATGACAAATCTGGATTTTAGTTAATTTAGATAATTATGAATACACTACATAAATGTAAAAGTCATCTGTTCAAACACATCACCTATATTTGTTCTCACTATTTGATGATCTAATGCCTGTTCAAATATGTTGAAAATGTCAACAGTTTGTATAGGACATACTTACTTTTTCACATGACTGTATATACACCATATTTTAGATGTATGATGCATTCCAAGCTATTCTTTATCAGTAAGCAAAATGAGCAAATAAAATGTGTCCCATAAAATTTGAATGTATTTTATTATCCGCTCTGTGTTCTGTGATGTAACATTAAAGTAGATTTAAAGGAGGACTGATGGGAAGCCATGATGTCATGTACCTTACAGCAGAGTCCGAAATGATGAGGGTGGCCTCTTGCACGGTCCCGGTCCTAGCACCCCTGGAGGTTGAGACAGGAACTGCTAGGGCAATGGAAGGGTGCAGGTGCCTGCAAACAGTCCAGGAAAAGTCTAACAAGGTCAATTGCAGAGTCAGGAACAGGCAGGAGTTGGCAACAGGCTGGCAATGAAGTACACAATTGTAAAGCAGGCTCGTAGTCGGGGACAGGCAGAGGTTGGCAACAGACAAAGATGCAGGGATAATCTGAGAGAGTGGTCAGAGGAAGCCGGGTGATCAGAATCAAGATCAATCAAGCAAGACAGCAACGGGTACACAGGAACTAGGTGAAGACAATCCAGCACTGACACCAGGTAAGCTCTGCATTCAAATAGGGCGCCGTGCGCCATGATTCATTGGCGTGTGTGTGTATGCACACACACCTGCTTGTGTGGGTGCGCCAGTGCGCATGCTTGGTCCGGGCTTGTTTGTTCTTGCCTACGACATGACATACGCACGTTCGTATTGGAGGAATGAAGATTGATGGCTGGCATACGGGAACGAATGTTTGTTATGATGGTTCTCTGAGGGGGGGTACATGACTGCAGGGTGGACTGTGATGAGGGCCATGACTGTAGGAAGGACTGTGATGGGGGGGCCATGACTGCAGGGAGGACTGTGATGGGGGGCCATAACTGAAGGGAGGACTGTGATTGGGGGACCAGTGACTGAAGGGAGGACTGAGATGGGGAGCCATGACTGCAAGGAGGACTGAGATGGGGAGCCATGACTGCAGGGAGGACTATGATTGAAGGGGGGAAGTGGGGGTGCATGACTGCAGGGATGACTGTGATTGGAGGGGGTGGGGGGAAGAGGGGGTGCATGACTGAAGAGAGGACTGTGACGGAGGCCATAACTGCAGGGAGGACTGTGATGGTGCGATTTCCTGCAGGAAACTGTAAATGACAGTATACATGAAGCCTTAGGAAGCACTGACTCAATTAGGCAGCAAGTTAGGTTCTCCTGGGCACTATGGACAGTAGAGCAGTGGTTGGCAGGCATTCAATAAGCGACACCACCTCCTAAACGCCCCAGAATGGGGACTTTGTATGTAATTACTGTACCTCAGCCACTGTTCACTGAGGTGGGTCATATTTGTAGGCTGAACGCAACAGGTGGTATAATTTTGTGGAGACCACAAAGCACAGCATGGCATGTGCCCAATATACACAAAGAAAGAATTTCTCCTGCACTTGTGAGGACATTGTTGCTATAAAATGGTAGTACTTTCAAAAGGAAAAGATTAATTGGAAGATGATCATGCGAGTCCTGCTGCCTAAACTGACCAGGGGTGGTCCGAAGAAAGCCAAGTGTAAGAAAGAGATGGAAGGCGCATGATCTAACACATTGATCAAAATGTTACAGTTTATTCATATACATATACAAATGGCATGTGCCCAACCCTGAGCATCTTCACGCTACTTTATGTGGGTGGTTGGGGGGGCAACTCACCACCCATTTTTACTACCTCCTCCCCCAGCCACCCTTGTGTACAAGGCCTTAGAAAGAAAGAGAGGGAGATCTCTAATGTGGACACAGACAGCAATAAAAAACAGACACTATACTATCTAGATTCGAAAAAAAGTTCCAGCAAAAAATAATGAAATTTACATAGCGCAACATCAGTTACTCTAATCCTCATTCTTGATTGGAAACATCTATTCCTAAGCCATGTAATAGATCAAAGTTACAGTTTCCTTTATGAGCCAAGTTCATTGCCAGAAACCAGTGGTACCCAGGTACACTCATCCACTGTCCAGAGAAGTCTGGCCAGCAGTGGTCTTCATGGAAGAATTGCAGCCAAAAAGCCATACGTCTTACATTGAAACAAGGCTAAGCAACTGAACTATGCACAAAAACATAGAAAGTGGGTGCAGGAAAATGACAGCAGGTGCTCTGGACTGATGAGTTGACATTTTAAATGTTTGGCTGTAGCAGAAAGCAGCCAAGGGGCTGGAGAGTGGTACAATAATGAGTGTCTACAGGCAACAGTGAAGCATGGTGGAGGTTCCTTGCAAGTTTGGAGCTGCATTTCTGCAAATGGAGTTGGCGATTTGGTCAGGATCAATGGTGTCCTCAATGCTGAGAAATATTTATTTATCCTGCCATATCATCATTGAGACATGTGATTGGCCCCAAATGTATTCTGCAGCAGGACAATGACCCCAATCATACAGCCAATGTCAATAGGAACTATCTTCACAATGAGTCCTAGAAGTGATGGTTTTGCCTCCATGGAGCCCTGATCTCAACATTGCGTCTGTCTGGGATTACATGAAGCGACAGAAGGATTTAAGGCAGCCTACATCCATAGAAGAGCCGTGGTCAGTTCTCCAAGAGGATTGGAACAACCTACCTGCCGAGTTCTTCAAAAACTATGTGCAACTATGGGGGAGCTGCACAATGAAGTTTTTCCACCTTCATGCATCTATGCATGATGGTAAAAAATCTCCAGAAATTACTACCACTTTAAGACAACTTTATTTAAAACGGTTAAGAATGTTTTGGAAAACTCATTTATATAATTCAGCTTGTTGGAAAAGTTTTCTGGTCCCTTCAGTTGGTGTTATACGAGAACCAAAGAAACATCAAAAAAATCACATGGATAAAAATGCAGAAATAGTTACGATGTAACCATGGCAATGTACTGGGTATTTAAAAGATGGTGAAGACAGAAAGGGTCTTCTGCATATAGCCCCCGGACAGATAATCAATGATTAAATCCTTCTTCCTTGTTACAAAGAGACTAATTGGTTTCTCTATAGCTGCTCTTAGTGATTTAAGGAGATAATGGTGGCTGCTAATGAGAAACAAGCAATAGAGGAGTCACATAAATAGCATTTTTGCTGCTTATAATGCATTTGATCCCTGCCCTTTTTATAGTGGCTCTGTGGAGGAATTTTTCATTGCTTGTTCAAGTATGCCAGTAAACATGACTGGGTGAACTATACGCATAGATTTAATGAAGTGAAAGTACAACATAAAGTATCTAAAAGGGCTAGAATTTAAAGGAATATATGAGGATATTCAGATGCTCATCCAAGATGAACATTTATCTGACAAGGGCGGTTATTTACTAAACGAAAATCCACTTTGCACTGCAAGGGAACTTGAAAGTAAAGTCGCTGTAGATCCGAGGTGGTCTTGCAAGGAAGATAAAAACAGCATTTTAGCTTGCACATAATTGGATGATAAAATCAGCAGAGCTTCCACTCATTTCAGATATACCACTTCGATTTAGAGCGATTGCACTTCTAAATGCACTTTCAGTGCAAAGTGGAGTTGCCTTTTGTAAATAACCCCCAAGGTGTTTTTTATGAGGTACATCATTTTACCAAACAAGTCAAACCTTCTGGTCGAGGAATTTATGTGAGAGACGACACAGGCAGCTTCAAGTTGTCATCCTAGGCCAGTCTGGGACTTTTCCCCCTGATTAGCTGAAACACAGCAGGGACGCCATTGGCTCCCACTGATGTCAATCAAAGTCAGTTAGCCAATGAGAAGAAAGAGGGGCAAGGCGTGGCCAAACCAAAGGCTTCATGTCTGAATGGTTACACAGAGCTGCGGCTCTGCACGGTGCCCCCATTGCAAGCTGCACTCAGCAGGAGGGAGGGGCAAGGAGCACTAAAGAGGGACCCGAGAAGAGGAGGATCTGGGCTGTCAAACTTGCCCATTGAGATCAATCGAGCCATAATGCAACTGCGAGTCATGATGCAGCAGTAGCGCTTCCCGAATGCCCACCAGCCACTGCTATAATGTTATAAGCTTACCACCTGTCTGAAAGCATCTTTAGTGCATTGAAGTGCCTTTCAAAATTAGAAATTCTTGATCGTGCCAACATCTGTATTGTGTTTTAACATGTATTGCAGTAAGACCCGTATTACTCCAATGCACTGCGGCACAGAAAGGTGTTTCACAGGTCAAGGTAAAAGGGTTACTTAGAACCAAACTCCAAGCAAACCACTAAATACACAGATAAACTACATACAAATACAGAGACTTTTTGCCTGCATTTTGCCAAAGGATTTGGTTTCCAGTCCATCCAATCCTGATAATTACACAACTCTACCACGCAGCACAGACCAGTCTGATAGGGGGTGAGACCTGATTTTTCTCAGCTGCAGTTAAAGAGGAAGTAAACCCTGATGGGTTTTACTTCCTCTTTCATTCCCTGCAAAGGCAAAGCAGAATGGACTACTATGCATCGCATAGTAGTCCATTATGTGTCACTTACCTGACACAGGAGCCAGCGAAGTTACCGCTGTCCCCTGTAGTTCAGAGCGTCCATCTTCTTGGTGGGTCTCCGTGGGTCTCATGACGTCACTCCCGCGCATGCGCACGGGAGCCGAGACTCGCGGCATTGCCGTCATCGACGATGCCCCGCTCAGTGCGCCTGCACGCCGCTGTCTACGGCGCATGCGCCGTAGATAGCGGTGCCCGTCTTTGGGCAAATATCTCCTAAACCGTATAGGTTTGGGAGATATTTCTTGGACCTACAGGTAAGCCTTAATCTAGGCTTACCTGTAGGTCAAAGTGGTTTATAAGGGTTTACAACCACTTTAAGTAACACAGATCTATGACTGGACAGTGAAAGGAGAAGCAACAGAGTGATTATCTCATCTCTCTGTCAGTTTCTTTTCTTTTTATCAGTCTGTTCCCTGTTAGCACATGAGTACGGCAGCACAACTCATTGGCTGAATCTCCCTTTCCCAGTCTAAGTTCTCCTGTAAACAGACTACAATAGGCTAATTCAAGCCAAATTCCAGGAAACATCAATAATATGTCTTTTGTATACACCCATGGTGTTCTAATTTGATTATTCTGCACCCCCTTTTTCCCCATCCCAATGGCAAGGAACCAGAGTGAGGAAAGGTGAATAATGACTTCTGGGGTAGGCGAGGAGTTAAAGCGGAGCTCCACCCAAAAGGGGAATCTGCGCTTGTTTGTCTCCTCCCCTTACATTTGGCACCTTTTGGGGGTATCTGGTTTTGATAGGTACTCGGCTGACTTTGCTGTGGCAACCTGAGCCAGACGTTCAGCCCCTCTCCTCCTTCCCCTGCCGTTGGGCCATTCACAAAGTGCAGCGTGCTTCGCACATGCACAGTAGGGAACCAGTTGTGAAGCCACAAAGCTTTACTGCCGGTTTCCCTTAGCCAAGATGGCGGTGACAGCACCCGAGAGCCAAAAATCGGCTCAGATGAAGACACCGCTGGATTCGTAGATAGGTAAGTATCCTAATATTAAAAGTCAGCAGCTACAGTATTTGTAAGAGTTTTGCCCCGTACACACGGTCAGAAATTCTGACGGAAAAAGTCCGATCGGATTATGTTGTCAGAAAATCTGATCGTGTGTGGGCTCTATCGGACCTTCTGTTGGATTTTCAGATGCACAAAGTTTGAGAGCAGGATCTAAAATTTTCCGCCAACAAAATTTGATCACATAAATTCTGATCGTGTGTAGACAATTCCGACGGACAAAGTGCCACGCATGCTCAGAATAAACTAAGAAGAAAGCTATTGGCTACTGGCCCGTTTATAGTCCTGACGTACGTGTTGTATGTCACCTTGTTCAGAACGATTAGATTTTCGACAACTTTGTACGATCATGTGTATGCAACACAAGTTTCGGACAAAATCCGTCTGAAAAAATCAGACAGGTTTTGTGGTCAGAATGTCTGGCCGTGTGTACAGGGCATTAGAATTTTTGGGGTTTTAATGCTGTCTGTGACTCTATCTTTAACAAAGTGATTCTAATGCCACGTACACAAGACTGGTCTGACGGTCTTCCCGATGGTCTTCCCGACAGAGTTCCAACCAAACGGACTTGCCCACACACGAACGGACCAAAGTCAGTTAGTTTTGAAAGTGATGACGTACAACGAGACTAGAAAAAGAAGTTCAATAGCCAGTAGCCAATAGCTGCCCTTGCGTCATATTTGGTCTGTCAAGCTAGCATACAGACTAGCGGTTTTCCCGATAGAAATTGATTCCGTCGGACAGATTTGAAACATGCTCTATTTCTAGGTCCGTTGGAATTTTTTTAAGAAAAAAGTCAGATGAAGCTCACACACTATCGTAATATCCGAAATGATTCAGTCAGACCTAATGATAATGATGTGTTTGTGAACAGTGCAGTTTTTAAAGCGATTTTGTTGGTCTCAGCAATCGATTCATCAGCGTTTTCAGCCAGGGTTGCCATAAGTAAATTCAGGGACAGTTTGCAAAATCCATTTTACATCTGTCTGAGAATATCTATTACGGATATACAGTCTTCATGTTCGTAATGGACATTCATGGACAGATGTAAAAAATCACAGATTTTACAAATTCTCTGTAAATTTACAGACAGTTGGCAACCCTGGTTATGGTTGGATGGCAAAATTGCTAGCAACAATACCGCCTAATCATTTTCTATAAGATGTTGCAGCAATCACTATGTTGAGTTACAATTAATTGAAGGAAAGCAATTTGTAGCAGAGCACATCCCAATGTTATAGCGACTCTGGTGATTAAATCGCTACCTACAAATTGCTGTTAATTAATGGCATTAGCATTTTTTTTTTTTTTAGCAGTAATGTGAAAAAATTGCCCATGCGTTATAAACCTAACTTTTTACTTCCTTGCCCTTTTGATTACTGCTGTATCATTTTTCCATGTTCCGGATGAATTACCTACATCAAAGGCTAACGTGTGTTTTGTTTGTGTTCCTTTACATTCTGATTGGTATAAAGTATGTACTTGAACCATTAACCACATTTCTGAGATATGTTGTTTACAAGTTAAAAACTGTTTTTTTTTTTGCTAGAAAATAACTTAGAACCTCAAAATATTATAATTTTTTTTCTAACACCCTAGAGAATAAAATGGCGGTCGTTGCAATACTTTCTGTCACACCGTACTTGCGTAGCGGTCTTACAAGCGCACTTTTTTTGGAAAAAATACACTTCGTTGAACCAAAAAATAAGACAATAGTAAAGTTAACCCATTTTTTTTTTAAATATTGTGAAAGATAATGTTACACAGAGTAAATTGATAACCAGCATGTGACGCTTCAAAATTGCTCCCGCTCGTGGAATGGCGACGAAAGGTTAACCTTAAAAATCTCCATAGGCGATGTTTAAAAAAATTCTACAGTTTGCATGTTTTGAGATACAGAGGAGGTCTAGGGTTAGAATTAATGCTCTCTCTCTCTCTACCAAACATATGCATTCACTTCTGCACGTGAGCTAGTTGGGATGGGGCGCATTTAAAACATTTTTTTTATTTTTTTTATTTTTTTTTTATTTATGTTCTTAAAAAAAAAAAAAAAGTCACTTTTATTCCTATCACAAGGAATGTAAACATCCCTTGTAATAGAAAAAAAAACAAGACAGGACCTCCTAAATATGAGATCTGGGGTCAAAAATACCTCAGATCTCATATTTACACAAAAAAATAAAAATAAAATAAATAAAAAGTAATTTATAAAAAAAAAAATAATAAAAAAAAAAGGCCCTTTAAGTGCTATGGGCAGAAGTGACGTTTTGACGTCGCTTCCGCCCTGCAATAATATGGAGACAGGTGGGGTCCATCTTCCTCTCACTCATCTCCATGTCAAAGCCAAAAGCAAACATTATTATATAGCAGCTTACTCATTCCTTGATGTGATGGCTTCGTTTCTTTTAATTTCTAGGATTTCTTTAATGTATTTTCATCTGGTGATTTGTCTCTCTTGCAGGTACAGCGGTGAGACAAACCAATACCACTGAGAGGGGTGCTTACATTTTATTTATTTTTGTAAAACCTTTATCCCAAAAGAACTGTTTAACTGCAGTGTGAGCTGGAGTTTGCCTTTAATTCCTTAGTGTGTCTCAATCTGCTAATCCATGTTATGCCCCGTACACACGAGCGGATTTTCCGTCGGAATTTGGCTTGCATACACACGGTCACACAAAAGTTCTCTGAACTTTCAACCATCAAGAATGCGGTGATGTACAACACTACGACGAGCCGAGAAAATTAAGTTCAATGCTTCCGAGCATGCGTCGAATTGTTTCCAAGCATGCGTAGGAATTTTGCGCGTCGGAATTTGTACAGACGATTGGAAATTTCCGATCTTAACTTTTTCCGACTGAAAAATTGAGAACCTGCTCTCAATCTTTTGCTGGCCGAAATAGACACAATCGCATTTTCTGACCAAAAGCTCTCATCGGACCTTATGCTGGCGGAATTTCCGATCGTGTATACGGGGCATTACACTACTCTCCCTCCCAGATTGACAATGCTGTTGTCCTAAGATGATCTTGTGCTTCTTCGTCAGGAGTGGAGGCACTATTAATACAAGAGGTGTGTAACTGGCTACATCACCAGGTGAAAACAGAGGAAAAAAAGCCTAAAAAAGGAAACTAATACAGACACCACATCTAAGGATTGGTAAACATCAGTATATTCCATGTTTAGTGTTGAGTTTTATATGGCTTTCAGTCTGTGAATGATCAAGAGCCTCTGTACAGGGCACTTTCTTATCATTCATTGTCCAGTGCAACTGAGGCTGCAGAGAAAGTGACTGGAGAATTGATATCCACAGTCCCCTTCTTTTTCTGAAAAGTGAGACATCAGGGGTCTAGACCCGTGATATGTCACCAAAGCTTACCCCAACAGCATTGGAATATAAATAGTAATTCATTTTTAAATTGTAAAAAATTATTTAACGGCTTCCAGGCCGTCTACCGCACATATACTGTGGTAGGGCGGCCTGGCTGTGCGAAACATACCTATATGTTGGTTCCTCTTGCTGGGCGTGGGGTACCCGCCACCGGAGGCCCACTCCCACTGTGATTGGACACAGTAGGACCCAATCAGCAAGGTCCGGCAGCCACGATTGTCACTGGTCACCCACGATCATTTGTAGGAGAGGCAGAACGGCGATCTGCCTATGTAGACAAGGCAGCCCGTCGTTCTGACACAGAGCAACATAGAGATCTATGATTCCTGCTAATCAGGAGCACAGATGTCTCTCTTCCTCCAGTCAGTCCACCCCCCCCCCCCCACAGTTAGCAAGCACTCCCTAGGAGCACCCTTTGATCGCCCCTGATGTTAACTCCTTCCCTGCCGGTGTAATTTATACAGTGAAAGTGCATTTTTTTTAGCACTGATCACTGCATTAGTGTCACTGGTCACTGGTCCCAAAAAGTGTCACTTAGTGTTTGATTTCTCTGCCGCAATCCCACAAAAAAAATAAAAAATATGTAGCAGAATACATATTTGCCTAAATTGATGAAGAAATTAGATTTCTTTTGATTATTTACATATTTTTATTGGATATGTTTTATAGCACAAAGTAAAAAATACTGTTGTTTTTTTTTTTCAAAATTGTTGCTCATTTTTTGTTTATAGCGCAAAAAATAAAAACAGCAGAGGTGATCAAATACCACCAAAAAGCTCGATTTATGGGAACAAAAGGACATCGATTTTGTTTGTTTTGTTTGGGTACAGTGGGCAATCTGACACTAGCTGACACTGGCTGGGGGTACACTAACTGACTGACACCCATAGTGACACTAATACAGTAATCAGTGCTAATACTATATTGTCACTGTACTAATAACACTGGCTGGGAAAGGGTTAACATCTAGGAGCAATCAAGGGGTTAAATATCTGCCTAACTATGTGTGTTATGTGGTGCTTTTTCTAAGCAATCTTGCTGTTTTATCCCTGCTTTGCAGGGAATGAAGAAACATCTAGATAGCCTGTCACTATTCGGAGCACTGTGTTGTTTACAACACAGAGCTCCCTTTCATTAAATGATGGAGCTGATCAGCAGGGGCCGGCTGTTGGTCAGAACCCACTGGTCAGCTTGTGCTGTGATTAATCATTTTACTGGCGACCCCTATCTGGAAGTGCTGGATCACATATCACATACGTTCTTCTTACTTCTTCTTCTTACTTCTGTATGTATGCACAGTAAGTAAGGCGGGCAGCAAGCATTTAAAGTAGAAATAAAGGCAAACCTTTTTTTCATGTTTGATAGAATAAGGGAGGGTTTTGCTTGTAGTGATCACAGGAAACAGGACAAATAGACGGGTGCACAGAGCAATGGTAAACTGACAGGTGCTTTAATCTATCTCCACTCTATCCAAAACTATATAAAAAAAATGGTTTAGTTATACTTTAATCAAATCTGTTGCTGTAAAAAGCAAAATATCTGCCAGCTTGTATCCACAATGAGCAGTAATGGGTTTAATAAATTGTTTAGACTTAGCTTTGTAAAATCCAGGCAGTACACCATGCGGTGAAAAATAAGGCTTCCTTGCTGCTTTTGGATAACATTTCAACCGATCGATTTTTATAAATCTCCAATGTAAAGTGCCCAATAATGACAACATAGTCCTAGTCCAATGAGCTGAGCATGTACAAATTTCACTCTGAGAATCAATCCCTAATTGAAACCGTAGAGAGTGAGCTAAATTTCCATTTTATACAATTCTCGGGAAGGCTATGGCTTATACTTTGTGACTTGTTAGAACGCCATTGATTGCTAATACTTTATATATGTGTAGGAGGAAGAGGGTGATAAATTATGTGGGATGTATTGCCACAAGACAAAGCCAGATACTTCAGCCCTCTAATTTCTATTTATGTTGTTTGTCAGGATGATATCTCCTGGAGTTTGTTTCTCTGTGAAAAGGAACAAAGGTTTCAAACACCATATAAAGCATATGCATTAACCATCACATATACAGCATCTCACAAAAGTGACCTAAAAAAGAAAAAAGGGGTTCCCCATAGACAGGTAATCCCAGAAAAAGGGAGGCTCACTGAGGGACAGTGCACCAAAAGAGTTAATCTATACTATCTATCTATACTATTTATTGAGAATTAATATTAAATATTAATTATATCTCACAAAAGTGAGTACACTTCTCACATTTTTGTAAATATTTTGGTATATCTTTTCATGTGACAACACTGAAGAAATGACACTTTGCTACAATGTAAAGTAGTGAGTATACAGCTTATATAACAGTGTAAATTTGCTGTTCCCTCAAAATAACTCAATACACATTAATGTCTAAACCGCTGGCAACAAAAGTGAGTACACCTCTAAGTGAAAATGTCCAAATTGGGCCCAATTAGCCATTTTCCCTCCCCAGTATCATGTGACTCGTTAGTGTTACAAGGTCTCAGGTGTGAATGGGGAGCAGGTGTGTTAAATTTGGCGTTATCGCTCTCACTCTCTCTTACTGGTCACTAGAAGTTAAACATGACACCTCATGGCAAAGAATTTTCTAAGGATCTGAAAAAAAGAATTGTTGCTGTACATAAAGACGGCATAGGCTATAAGAAGATTGCCAATACCCTGAAAACTGAGCTGTAGCATGGTGGCCAAGATCATGCAGTGGTTTAACAGGACAGGTTACACTCAAAACAGGCCTCACCTTGGTCAACAAAAGAAGTTGAGTGCATGTGCTCAGCATCATATCCAGAGGTTGTCTTTGGGAAATAGATGTATGAGTGCTGCCAGCATTGCTGCAGAGGTTGAAGGGGTGGGGAGGGGGGGGGGGGGTCAACCATGCTCAGACCATACGCCGCAAACTGCACCAAATTGGTCTGCATGGCTGTCATCCCAGAAGGAAGCCTCTTCTAAAGATGATGCAAAGCAAAACCCACAAACAGTTTGCTGAAAACAAGCAGACTAAGGGCATGGATTACTGGAAAAATGTCCTGTGGTCTGATGATACCAAGATAAACCTATTTGGTTCAGAGGGTGTCAAGCATGTGTGGTGGCAACCAGGTGAGGAGTACAAGCATGGTGGTGGGAGTGTGATGGTCTGGGGCTGCATTAGTGCTGCTGGCACTGGGGAGCTACAGTTCATTGAGGGAACCATGAATGTCAACATGTACTGTGACATACTGAAGCAGAACATGATCCCCTCCCTTTGGAAACTGGGCCGTAGGGCAGTATTCCAACATAATGACCCCAAACACACCTCCAAGACGACCACTGCTATGCTAAAGAAGCTGAGAGTAAAGGTGATGGACTGGCCAAGCATGTCTCCAGACCTAAACCCTATTGAGCAACTGTTAGGCTGCGTACACACGGGCGGATTGTCTGTCCAACTTAGTCCGCTGAACAGTGTTTCAGCGCACAATCCGCTCGTGTGTGGGCTTCAGCAGACTTTTTCAGCGGACAGTCTGACGAACAAAGTCTTACGGAATTTCCGTAAGACAGTCCGTTCAAACTTTGTTTTGTTCGTCCAAACTTGGTTTCAGCGGACAGTCCGCTCGTGTGTAGGCAAGTTGGACGGACTAAGTATGGCGCATGCTCAGAAAGGGTTTACACGGCCGAAGGTTGCATTGCAGTGTATAGGACGTCGTTTTTCTAGTCCCGTCGTACGTGCTGTACACGTCATCACGCACGCTTTCAGCGGACTGTCTGCTCATCGTGTGTGGTCAAGTCCGTTCATGCAAATTTTGAACGGACTGTCTGTCGGATTGTCTGCCGAACTTAGTTGGGCAGACAATCCGCCAGTGTGTACGCGGCCTGAGGCATCCTCAAATGGAAGGTGGAGGAGCGCAAGGTCTCTAACATCCACCAGCTCTGTTATGTTGTCATGGAGGTGTGGAAAAGGACTCCAGTGGCAACCTGTGAAGCTCTGGTGAGCTCCATGCCCAAGAGGGTTAAGGCAGTGCTGGAAAATAATGGTGGCCACACAAAATATTGACACTTTGAGCCCAATTTGGGCATTTTCACTTAGGAGTGTACTCACTTTTGTTGCCAGTGGTTTAGACATTAATGGCTGTGTGTTGAGTTATTCTGAGGGGACAGCAAATCTACACTATTATACAAGCTGCACACTCACTACTTTACATTGTAGCAAAGTGTCATTTCTTCAGTGTTGTCACATGAAAATATATAAAAGAAATTTACAAAAATATGAGAGGTGTACTCGCTTTTGTGAGATACTGTATGTCAATGTTAAGCGCATTCTTGCTAGATAATACATAAGCGTAGCACCTTACAATAGCTTAATCTATTTTCCTCTGCAGAAAAATTGCACCGTTTTTGTTTAAGCATTATTCAAGCTCAGCATCTACTTATTGGACAGATTCTGGCTCAGAGATGACAGTCATGTAAACCTTCTTGTTTTTGTTCTTGTTTTATCCAGATAGACCCCTGCTGCAGTGACTTGCAGTGAGGACCGTGTAATGCTCCTGCTCCACCACAGCTGCTGGTCTCATTCCAGCATCCTGGTCTTGGCCATGATGCATTCTTCTTGTCTCCTTGTTCACCTGCATGATTGATGTAGCTAGTCTCTGGGTAGAGACCAAACCTGATTTAAGCCAGCCAAGCCTGCATCCACATGCTTGTAATATTGTGTTTAACATATGCTTCAAGCTTCCTGTTTGTCTGCCCTGTCTGCCAGCTTGGATTTCCTTGTAGAATAACTTGGATCAGATATCAAAAACGCTCAGAACTCTGACTGACTATTCTGAACCTTGCCTGCCTTGTACCTGGACTGTCGTTGAACCACTCTATCTGTCTGCGAAATGCAAGTACCCGTTTTCTATGCTCAGCTGATGCCTGCTCCGGCATGGTAGCCAGGAACTATAGCATTGGGTATAAGTCCTGGGGGCAACTGAGTACCGGTAGGCCTATTTACCTTATGGGCTGACCACCTATTGTAGGGATAAGGGTGACACTTGCTACATTATAACATTGGTGGCTTGCTACATTTTAACAACTTTACAGTGTGATCTTGTAACAGAGGAGATTTGTTTTCTTGCCTGCAGCAAACCTATGACCTTTCAGCTTAAACAAAGTGAATTGACTGTTTTGTAATGCCAAAGGTACAGATTTATTTTGAAACAGTATAATTTTGTCATATATAGTGACATGGCAGAAATGTTTACACTGAAGTTAATGAAAAGTCCACTCTGTAGAATAACTACTGAAAGACATGCCAGTGCAGAGAATGTGGTAGTGCACATAGGTGCAGTGGTGGAAAATGAATAGCTGTACATTGGTACAGTCTGGGCAAGCAAACAAGTGTACGGTGCAGTGGTGGCAAGTGCAGATGTGCTCATTTGTGTAGTGGCTAAGCTTACATAGGTTAAATATTTATTCTTATCTTTTACATACATACATATACATACATATAGTTACATAGTTAGTAAGGTTGAATAAAGACACCAGTCCATCCAGTTCAATCTGAGTGTGGGTGCGTATCTACAATCATCCCTATTTATTTAAGGTACCCATATAGTGCCATCAATTTACACAGCGCTCCACACATACATTACACACACACATCTGTCCCTACCCTCAAGGAGCCCACAATCCAAGGTCCCAAACTCACATTCATATACTAGGGCCAATTTTGGAAAGAAGCCATTTAACCTACCAGCATGTCTTTGGAGTGTGGGAGGAAACCGGAGTACCCAGAAGAAACCCAAGCAGGCACAGGGAGATAATTCAAACTCCAGGCAGGTAGTGTCGTGGTTGGGATTCAAACCAGCGCTACCCACTATACCACGGTGCCAACCGTACGCTTTTGATACATCATCTAAGTTTAATTGTAAATACTATGCATAATTACTATTAATTCAGTCCAGAGGCAGTGACTAGCAATGACTGCTAACAACCCAACCTGATAACATGGCACTTCTGGCATTTACTGAAAGGGCATTTTCAAGGGAGCCTGCATTAAAAAAAAAAATGAGATAATGTCGAACACAAAAATGAATGTATGGCTGCCAGTGGGAAGGATAACAGTTCAGACCAGCTTATACTCACCTTTCAGACCCCAACTGTTAAAAAAGAATTTCAAGACCATGCTGCTGTGGGGCCTCGGGGTGGAAGGGGGTCCCTGTAAGGAGGCTGTTGAGGGAATTTAAACATAGAAAATTTGTGGGCATGTGAAGATCACACAAACAGAGTACTGTAAGGATTGCAAAGGTTGCTGTTGACAATGACCCTATACCAGTTCCTTGAAACAGTATTCATACCCCTTGAAACTGTCCACATTTTGTCATGTTGCAGCCAAAAAAGTAAATGTATTTTATTGGGATTTTATGTGATAGAACATCACAAAGTGCCACATAATTGTGAAGTGGAAGAAAAATGATAAATGTTTTTCCAAATTGTATTGTATTTTTCCAAAATACATTTATGTTTTTGGTTGTAACATGACAAAATGTGGAAAATGTCAAGGGGTAGGAATACCTTTTCAAGACACTGTAATTTAAAACATTTCCAATCAAAAAGAGCTGATGTCAGACATACAGGAGGAGACTTCAGAATTGTTGTCGTAGTCAAAGATCCCCTTTGCAGGCTGTGCATTAACCACTTGCCGCCCGCCCTATAGACAATTGACGGTGGCAAAGTGGTTTCATAATCCTGACCGGACGTCATATGACGTGATCAGGATTATGAGCCGCTGCGCGCCCCCGGGGGCGCTCATCGCGCCGATCGTTGTTGCGGGGTGTCAGTCTGACACCCGGCAACTACGATCTCGGTAAAGAGTCTCCGACGGAGACTCTTTACCACGTGATCAGCCATGTCCAATCACGGCTGATCACAGTGTAAATAGGAAGAGCAGGTGATCGTCTTTTCCTCACTCGCGTCTGTCAGACGCGAGTAGAGGAGAGCCAAACGGCTGCTCCTCTGACAGGGGGGGGGTCTGTGCTGATCGATTATCAGCACAGCCCCCCCCCCGAGGATGCCCACACTGGACCACCAGGGACGCCACCAGACCACCAGGGATGCCCAGCAAAAGGTAATCCTCCCTAGACCACCAGGGATGCCAGTCAGCACAATGGATACCAATCAGTGCCCATAATGGATGCCAATCAGTGCCCACAATGGGCATCACTGATTGGCATGCATTATTGTTTGGCACTGATTGGCATCCATTAGTACAGTATAACACCAATGCCGCCTATGAGTGCCCACCTGTGCCGCCTATCAGTGCCCACCTGTGCCACCTATCAGTGCCCACCTGTGCCGCCTATCAGTGCCCACCCATGCCCATCTGTGCCGCCTATCCATGCCCATATGTGCCGCCTATCCATGCCCATCTGTGCCGCCCATCCATGCCAATCCGTGCCAGCTATCAGTGCCAATTTGTGCCACCTATCAGTGTCCATCCGTGTCGCCCATCCGTGTCGCCCATCAGTGCCGCCTATCAGTGCCACATATCAGTGTCCATCAATGCCACCTCATTAGTGCCACTTCATTGGTGCCACATCATTGGTGCCCATCAGTGCCGCCTTATCAGTGCCCATCAGTGTAGCCCCATCAGTGCCCATCAGTGAAGGAGAAAACTTACTTATTTACAAAGTTTTGAAACTGAAACAAAAAAAAACATTTTTTTTTTCAAAATTTTCGGTATTTTTTTATTTGTAGCGCAAAAAATAAAAACCGCAGAGGTGATCAAATACCACCAAAAGAAAGCTCTATTTGTGGGAAAAAAATGATAAAAATGTAATTTGGGTACAGTGTAGCATGACCGCGCAATTGTCATTCAAAGTGCGACAGCGCTGAAAGCTCAAAATTGGTCTGGGCAGGAAGGTGTTTAAGTGCCCTGTATTGAAGTGGTTAAGGAGAATTTGTTTAGCTGTATTAGTGGTGTAGATAGATGTATTGTCCTCAGAGCTTCTGATTATCCTGAAACAGTCTTCCAAAGGCTGTAAAAATACAAAAGTTTCCCAAATTGTCTCCTCAGCTAAAAAGCTCAAGTCTTCAAATGTACTACATTACACTGGAACCAAATCAACTCTCAGCATCTTTTAAGCTCTGTATATATCTCCACAAGCCAAATATTTACGTAATAACAAAAAAAAGAGATCACACTGGATTATGTATGTAAAATACCACTTTAACCACTCTCCATCCGTCCCCACAGTAGTTTAACTGCGGGCGGGCTCCAGCTGCAAGCCAGCCGATGTACTTGTATGTTGCCCATTACATGCGGACTGGTGAGCCCCCTTGGATTGCGAATCGAGGTAACCAACTGATTTTATCGGCTATGATGTCACATGATCTCAGTGTCCACACAACTGTTATAAATTAGTTTGATTCATATCAGTTGTGCTTACAAATGCATTGTGATCCTATGTTTGGCCCACAGGTATCACATGGTATTTGGGCCAAACACAGCACCCTGTACCAGTTGGAGCCAATCAGAGATCACTAGTAATCACCGCTGTTATGAATGAAACACAATTATGAAAGTTCAAAACATTGTGATAATCACTTTTCTTTTTTGCACTTTAAACTTTCCAGACTTATGAATGATCTTAACCTTTAGCACAGATCACATGCCAGAGTACCTAGGTCTCAAATTTGTTCTACAGGCTGAATATTTTTTTACCTTCATGCGTTCTATGCATTAAGGCAAGAAAACTTCAGTTTGCAGCACCCCCTTCAGCCCCCATTTATAATCACCTGAGCCCAATCCTGATTCACTGATATGCACAAGAGCAGAAGCTCTCCCAGGTCTTTGCTTTCTCATTGGCTGAGACACAGCAGCAGGAGACATAGGTTCCCGCTGTTGTCAATCACAGCCAGTGAGGAGGGAGTGGGAGATGAGGCCGATCCATGCACTGTGCACCTCCTAGACACACAGAGGGGGGGCTTGGGAACAAGCTGCTGCCCATTGTTTCTTGAGCATGCACAAGTGTTGCCAGAGAAACCAGCTTGCTTTGGTGGCACTCAGCAGGGGGAGGGGCCAGGATCACCACCGGGGGACCCGAGAAGAGGAGGATCGGGGATGCTCTGTGCAAAGCCCCTGCACAGAGCAGGTAAGTGTGACATGTTTATTTTTTATTTTTTTGTTTTTTTTTATTTGAACCTTTACAACCACTTTAACCACTTAAGCCCCGGACCATTTTGCAGGCCAAAGACCAGAGCACTTTTTGCGATTTGGCTCCCAAACAAAATTGACCTTCTTTTTTTCCCACAAATAGAGCTTTCTTTTGGTGGTATTTGATCACCCCTGTGGTTTTTATTTTTTGCGCTATAAACAAAAGAAGACAATTTTGAAAAAAAAAAAAAAACGCATTATTTTTTAAATTTTGCTATAATAAATATCCCCCAAATATATATAAAAAAACATAATTTTTCCTCAGTTTAGGCCGGTACGTATTCTTCTACATATTTTTGGTTAAAAAAAAATCGCAATAAGCATTTTATTGATTGGTTTGCATAAAAGTTATAGCGTTTAAAAAATAGGGGATAGTTTTATGGCATTTTTATTAATATTTTTTTTCTGTACTAGTAATGGCAGCGATCAGTGATTTTTATTGTGACTGCAACATTATGGCTGACACATCGGACATTTTTGACACATTTTTGGGACCATTGTCATTTATACAGCAATCAGTGCTATACAAATGTACGGATTCCTGTGTAAATGACACTGGCAGTGAAGGGGTTAACCCCTAGGTGGCAGTGTAGGGGTTAAGTGAGCCCTGGGGAGTGTTTCTAACTGTGGGGGAGGGCGTGGCTGCGTGTGACACGTCACTGATCTCTGCTCCGATCACAGGGAGCAGAGATCAGTGACACTGTCACTAGGCAGAACGGGGAGATGCTTGTTTGCATTACATCCCCCTTCTTCCTCCCATGAAAGAACATAGGGAGGGAACCGCCGCGGCGATCGAGTCCGCGGGACCTGCGATCGGACTCACGGAGGTCCCGACCAGCGCACGCGGTGGGACGGCTGTAAATTTAAAGGGACGTACCCGTACGCCCATTTGCCTGTCCATGCCATTCTGCCGACGTACATCGGCGTGCGCCGGTCGGCATGTGGTTAAGACTTGTAATCCCAACTAAAGGGAGACTACAGCAGTATCTTCTTCAGGGAAGATAACACATTTAGCCCTTCTGTTACTTTGTTATTTATCCATTTCAACGAGTTTATTAACAATCGTTCATGTTAACATCTGAGAAGATGTTCCCTTTAATGAGCTATTTTGCATAAGTGACAGGTTCACTTTAAAAAGCCTAGTTGAATATCCTTCATGTATAGGTGGAAATCTCTTTTTTTTTTTCTGGGAGTTTTGCATTGCCTAAGCCTGAAGCTATTTACTTGCACAGTTAAACAGGCTTTTTATGCCTTTTTAAGTTGGATGTAATAGTCTTGTTTTGGCAGACGCTGCGCTAAGATTATACGGTTATAATGGGGAATCGTCAGCCCCAAGAACATCTTGATAAATTAAACATTCTACATCTGCAGTGCTTCCTTCAGATGTCTGCAGTAATGATGGAGACAAGCCATAAAGATATACTGAGGTTATAATATTGATTTCTGGCGTGATACAGGGAGCTTGTTCCCACAATTAAATACTATCACATAGCAAACACAATAACAGATGCTTATTCCTTCATTACCTGAGCGATTTCCAGGCTTTTATCATTTGTCTGCAGCAAGCCATTGTGCTGTTCAGTTGACTTATTTGTTTGTCATTGCACCTGGTTGACAAGAACATGAAGGTAATTAGTTTACCTCTCCCTCCCCACAGAAGTGAGAGTCCTAGTGGAATTGCAATGGTGTTTAGAACAGTCATTTTGTTTACATTTATGCTTTTATAAGATGGTCTATTGAGGGGGTCATTCTATCCAGTACTGGTATTTTTATTTATGGTAAATGCTGGTGGATTAAGTTACCCATTGGTTCCCTGTTGCTTTTTGAGCTCTCCTTTAGGTGGATCTTTTCATTGGAGATTACATTTGGATATAATAGGAAAGGGTTAGAACCCCTATTGGGTTTTTACTGTTGCCCTGGGCTCCATTAGAAATACTTACCCTCACTAACTCTCCTGGTGAACTCATTGTGACAACAGGGGAAATGGAACACTTCAATGGAACCCACACATAGCCATACAAAAATGCACAGCAGGAAAGGAAAGATATCACCGCTCCAGGAAGGTCAAATAATAGTAAACTTCTTCACCAGTTTAGAAGCCATAGGTGCTGGCAATGCATATAGCAATAAATAATAATAATAAATAAGTAGTTTGCGTTTTATTCAAAAACAAAAATACATGCCACAGCAGAACGGACAGAGGATCTGACACATTTCACAATAAAAACAGTGCTTAATCATAATCCATGATTAAGCACTGTTTACAGTGTGAAATGCGTCAACTCCTCTGTCCGTTCTGCTGTGGAATGTATTATCGTTTTCATTTTTGAATAAAAGAAACTTTTTTTGGAGTGCGGCTGTCCAGAACTTCTTCCTAAAAATGCACAGCAGTTCTAATCCTACCCCATATTATCCAAAATTAAAACAAAAAGTTTTAGCTGAACATACACTTTAGTGAAGTGAAGGAATGGTATACCTGTGCTGTTCCTTCCCTCTCTCAATCAACATTGACTATTTTTAATCCTTATGCTGCTAGCATTACCCAGATAGCAAGCAATTGTACTGCAAGTTTGAAAATGACTTGCTAAGCTATTGCTAGGCTTGCCAGGCTTCACACATTTGTTGATTAATTGAAGCAAGTCCGCATTGCGTCACTCCAGATCAACTTTCTTTGCAAATGTAGCAACCCCCTTGGTCTACTTGCAGAGCTCACAGCAACACATCCTCAGGCCAGAAGGGGGAGAGAGAGAGAGAGAGAGAGAGAGAGAGAGAGTCCGAACTGTTTACAGCTTAGCTAAAAACTAAAGTTACATTATAGCCCTAGTTTATGACCAGGGGGCTACACAAAATTCTGCAAGTCTGCTGCAAGTTCTGGTTCAGTTTTGTTTTGCAATAGTCATCCCACCACAGGGGTCACTGTGGCTGAATTTTCATGTTGTAGACTTGCAGAGCTCTTGCTCTAGACTCCCCACTGATGCTCTTGCTAGAGACTTGCCACACAAATTTGCTACAAATTGGAAAAGTGTCAACTAGAAATTGTGCTTCAAGTGCTCTGCAAGTGTACAACTTGGCAGTGAAAATGTGCAGCAAGTTAACAGACGTACAATTTAACACTAACACACATTTGTGACAAGTTATCCTTGCTATCTGGGTAGTAAATAGATATACTATTTACTTGTTTAAACCGTGTTTTACATTTCTTTAGTTACTTCCTAGTTTTTATGTCTAGGCAAATTATGTCCTACACCCCAGGAGTCTTCAGGAGGGGAGGAGGGGCTTTCCCAGATGAACACTCTTGCCTACATGCCTGAGCTAAGGGCAAATGTATTGCAAAAAGTATATGCTACATGTAATCATCTGTCCTTACTTAAGATGGCCACAGCTAGAAATGCTAGACAGCGTTCTTCTAAGTGATTTCTCAGCAAAATAAAACATGGAGACATGGAAAGATGGGTGAGTTTGCTTTGAATATTAATGTAGCGTCCACCCCATTTAGGTGGGTGCTAAATAGGTTTTCTGTATATAGTGATATGTAAATTTGACCAGGGCCTTGCTCTTTTCTAGGCCTGGTTGTTTATTTTGGAGAGGGGAGTGCTAGAATAGAGGGGGATGTGGCCACCTACACTCTGGCTCAGAGACATCCCCTCAGCCTTTCAGTGAAATGTTCTGGAAGTGAGGCAGGACTTGCAACTGGAGTGTCAGGCAGCTTATCTGGAGAACAATCATTAATTTGTGTTGGCAGGGGCAGGACTCGCATATAAGCTGGGGGTCACATGCTTCAGGAGGAGGAGGAGTAGGAGAAAAAGGAGAGAACCCAAGATGTAGAGTGGAGCAGGCTTGAAGGCCCAGGGGTTCAGAGACCCCAATGCTGGATAGCAGGAGCCGGTTTGAAGGCCTGGGGGTTCAGATACCCCAGTGCTGGATAACCGAACAGTTATCATCATGTAGTTCAGAGGAGAAACCGGGTGTCCCAGCCGGACCATGCGGAGGAGGAAGTAGGTGTGAAGCAGACGGAGGAAACTGGGATCGACCTTCTGTGGGAAACTTGGACTGTCGATGGGAGGTGAGCAAAGGGAGTGAAACCCAGTGGTGCTTATCTGTAAACTCTCTATATGTCCAAGAACTGACATTGGGCGGATTTGCAAGAGTCAAGGAATTAGGCAGGTGAGGCCTTGGGACTTCGGAATCTACAACCCACAGTTTTATCCAGAGTGATGTTGGTCAGTTCATAAAAGGAAAGTATACAGGATCAGAGTCAGAAACCAGATTTATTAGAGGCAACTCATATCCTCTATCCGAATGTAACGTTCACTCAAGTCCAAGAAATAAAGCCTTTTAAAAGATAAAGACTGTCTGCTGTTTGTGGATCTTTGCATGGGAAGGAAGAACGGAACCTGTTAACAGAAAGGTAATGAACAACTTTGCAGCTCCCAAGGGAGTAGTGCACTACATAAAAAATTAATGAAATAGTACTTTTTTTTGTGCTGCTCAGCTGCTGTGTAGTTCCACTTTAAGGTAATTACAGCAGTAATATTGAGGTTGCTCTTGCTATTACAAGACAAGGCATAGATGGTCAAAGCACTGAAATGAGTTCACGTAGATCCTGAGAATAGCTAGAATTCTTCTGTTGGGGTGAGGAAATTCATTGGGGTATATTGCTTTAGCATAGGCGTGTGCAGGTGTGCCTGGGCACACTCTAATCACCCCGTGTGGAGCAAATTCCACGTTTCACGAAAGCCCTCTAATGGGGCAACTAAAAATGTTGTAAAAGTAAAATAATTAAAAATAATAATAACTGACACTGTCCACTGCCCTACTAACACCAACCTCTGCCTTACTGACACTGTCCATTGCTCTACTGACACTTTCAATATATATACACATGCGCATACACGCATATGTGTTTGAGCTATAGGCTGTGCACACCTATGGGCTTTAGTAAGTCTTTCAGATATAGAGGGTCTAAGATAGTCAATGCTTTAAAAGTGAGCAAAGAAAACTTACAAGTTTACTGCCAAGAATAAAATGTAGAAAATCAACAAATATGTGAATAGTAGGGTACATCTGGTAGCAGTCTGTACTTGACAATTACAATTGTTGCAGGTCCGTTTTCGGTTGCCCTACATAAAAAAAATGTTAAATAATACAGAAGATGCAAATGCATGAATAGGTGTGAATTGCATGTGATTCTCAGTATAACACTCAGGTGGAGAAGGAACATTATACCTGGCTATTTTCCAAAGCTGGTATACCTGAGACTGACCCAATTCATGTACTGTCCGTGACAGGTACATGAATTGGTTACAAGCACCACCACTTTCTGTGCTTAACCCTAAATAAATTCTGAAAGGGTGTCTAGTGTCCGCAAAGAGCTTTTGTGTTCTCCCTATGTTTCCATAGATAAATTCCTCCTGCAATCTAAAAACCTTTGGCTATTTTTTTGGGGAAAACTTTTAAAGAACATACCCTTTGGCCTAACGCCTGATCAAATAAAGGACCCCTTAAAATAAACCCAGATTTATCTAAATTGGACAGGTACAGCCTGCAGGGTTCTCCTGATTTTTTGGACTACTACTCTTTGTGCTGATCACATTTCTGCAGTTGGTCACCATAGACTTCCGGGGCAATCCCCTGATACAGGAGACACTTGGATGAAGATCAAATGTGCGTGTAAGCTCCTTAGAGGTCAGCAACAAATAGGAATGGTTTATTGTTCTCTACAAAATGCTTCAGAATATAATGCTGATATAAAAATACATAAAATAATTTGTGCAGATCAGTTTACTTATCTCTGGCTTGCTTGGCATTTGTAAAGAAGCTAAAGCCTCATACACAATCCGAAAAAATCAGAAGGGGGTTGTCATTTGACAGACTATTGTCTGAAGTTCCTACCGTTAGTACGCTCCTTTCAACAATTGTTTTCCAATTTTAACAAATGTTGGATGACAGGCTAGTCAATTTTTGTCAAACGACAGCTCCACATCAGATTTTCGGATGGTCAGTACACAAAAGTTGCAAGTACAAACACGCATGCTCAGAATCAATGCTCAAACACAAAATTAGCAGAAGGGGCCCAAAGGGTGTCAATCAAGAGCTGAAATTCGTCGTAGTACGTCACCATGTTCATGTTTGTGACTTAAGACTCAAAAGAGGAAATACTAAAGGCTTTAAGAGAGAAAAACAATGTTCGAGTTATCTCTTTTTGCTCTCACCTGGGCTCTTTGTCTTCCCACATCGCACTGAAAATAAAACAGCCTCTGCTTCAGCATATCATTAAAGTTAACCTATCATGTGCACCTGACATGCAGACCTGCAATTACTTTTTAAAAGCATGTATATGAAGGTATCTACAAGGACCTTTATTATTCAGCAGATCTTCTACTCCAATAATAATAATAGTAATAATCATTTTAACAAAAGGTTAACAGGCCCCTTCACACCACTTTGTGTTAGGTACATAATAATGCACCCTAAACTACCCAGATTAATTGCTAATGGGAACTGTCATTCTCTGACATATGGGCTATGGTACATACTTGTTACATCCCTATTGTAATGTTAAGTTGTCCCCACTTTGCTACTTGTCTGAATTGTAGTATGTTGTTTTAATATTTTAAACTACAGTATGCTAGCTAGTGTTGTGGACATACATTTCTCTTAAAGCGGAGTTTCACCCAGAAATGTAACTTCCGGTGTCATATTTGGCACCTTTCAGGGGGGAGGGGGAGCAGGTACCTTTCAAATCCAGGTATTTGCTCCCACTTCCAGCAAAAGATTCCCAGCAATCTATGCCAGGTCCGGCCCCTCCTCTGCCCCCCACTGTTTTCTGAAAGACACACAGGTCCCAGAATACAGCAGGGACCACTCAGAATACACAGCATGACGGCATGCGTAGTGGGGAACCAGACTGTGAAGCCGCAAGACTTAATTTCCTGATTCCCTTACTTAAGATGCTGGTGCCTCCGCTCAGAGGCAAGGGATGGGTCGGCTTCGGGGGAGGACATCGTGGGCACCCTGGACAGGTAAGTGTCCTTATTTTGAAAGTCAGCAGCTGCAGTATTTGTAGCTGTTGACTTAAAAAAAATTTTTAGGTGGAACTCCACTTTAATCTCTAGAGATCTCACTTCTGATTGTAAACATTGAGCAATGCCCTGATAGAAAACAATTGTGCTGCAAGTTTGAAATGTCTTGTTAAGATATTGCTACACTTGCCACAATTGCAGCAAGTCTGCATTGCATGACTCCACTTTTTCTGCAAACATTCTGCAAGTCTGCTGCAAGTTCTGGTTCAGTTATGTTGTGCAATAGTCATCCCACCACAGGGGGCACTGTGACTTGCATAGCTCTTGCTATAGACTCACCACTGAAACTTTGCTCTTGCTAGTAAACATGTGTGGATCTAAAAACGATATTTCCTGCCACAAAGAAGCTTCCATAATACACATTGCTTTTAAAATGTGCAGAAAACTGTAAGAAAAAGCACAAGAGAGTCTATACAATCATATGAATATACTACACTCACACATACTACAAGAATGAATGTAGCCAAACAATTTAAAGAATATGTGAACCCAGTATTTAAAATTCCCAATATGTGCCTGTTGTACCATGTACTTGTATGGAAAAAGTCTCTTGTTCTCTTTGTATTGCTTCCTTTGTGTGAAATCCCTGGTGTTCCTACCTGCCACTCTGCTTTCCTATTAAAATCTGACCACATTAGGCATGAGAGCTCTCTGTGGTCAGCTCCAGCTATGCTGGTAACTCAGCCGCCTCTCCTCCAATGATCAGACTGATGTGAAAAAAGGGGAAAAAAGGTGTGTGTGTGTGTATGTGTATATAGATACATATGTTAATTGAAGAAGGCAAGTACTGTACTTCCCCTTCAGACCTGCTTATTATCAGGTGTGCTGAAAGTGTCAGTGTGGAGTTGTTGAGTAGGAGAGAGAGACACAGCAGCACGCTGTGTGGAAACGTCCATTGCTGGAAGGTGTACCTGCTGGGTGAGCTTAAACCACAAAAAGACTTTAGTTGTGTTTGGAACCATGAACTGTTACCTCTAAGCCTGGGGGCTGATGAACTGTAAGCTGTACCTGGGTGCACATCAATGTGATAAGACAAGTCTGTCTGGTCTTATGTTTTGTTTTTCCTGTTTTGCTGAATAAAAGCCAATTTTATTTTACTGGACTGCCTCTGAGCCAGCTCTTCACCCCTCTGATCCCCTACAATATATATGTATTTTTCTATATCTGTACACAGATGTTTTGCCTTTCATTTATTTTTTATACTGAATAGGTTGTTTTTCAAGGTGATCACTTTAAGTAACAGTGGCAAGAATCTAACTTTTGCTTACCTAGAGATTGTGGTGGTGGACCTTGAATCAGTTTTTGAATTTGTTTCTCAAAAATAGCAACTTCAGAATAAAGAGTTAGAGGGAATAAACTCCCATGTATGATTTTTACCTATAAGTAAGCCTATAATAAGGCTTGCTTATAGGTACTGTAAATATCTCCTAAACATGCACCGTTTTTATTCTGTATTGCGAGTGCGCGCGCACACTGAAGGAATGGTATACCTGTGCTGTTCCTTCAGAGCCGTGCCGTAAACAGCGACTCCTGTGCATACGCGGGAGTTACATTATCACCAGCTTGGCCAATCAGATAGCCGAAGCCCTGGAGGGCTTCATTCAGCTAAGTCTGTCATAACGTGCTAATATGCGATGCATACTAGCACCTTATGGCTTAAGCTTAAGCCACATTATGGCTTAACTACTTCCCGACTGCCGGCCGTCAAATGACGGCCAGGCGGCACACCTATTGTGGCGGGGGGCCATCATATGACGTCCTCCCGTTTAAACAGGGAATGTGCGCGATCGTGCGCGCAGATCCCTTTTACTTTGGTGGCGGCGTGTCACGGAGACACCGCTCGCCACCGAAGGGGGTGAACAGCCATTGGGTATGGCTGTTTACCACGTGATCAGCCGTGATGAAGTCACGGCTGATCACAGATGGTCATACCCCCACTGTGCACGGCGCGTGCGCGAGATTGCGAGCGTGCCGCGCGTGCACGTCAGTGGTGGCGTGTTCCTGGGAACACTGCTCATCACTGACGCTGGTAAACAGCCATTGGCCGGCTGTTTACCCACGTGATCGGCTGTGATCGTTTCACAGCCGATCATTAAAATGTAAACAAACCGCGGTAATGAGATGTTACCGGGTTCTCCTCCTCACACACCGATCGTGTGTGAGGAAGAGATTGCGATAACATCTCGTTACCACTTACAGTGTACACCAATCACACTGATTGCCCCCCCCCCCCCCCAATAAAGAGGACCGGTCACCACCCCTCATAGTACCTGTCACTCACAGTCCATCAAAGTACCTGCCACAGTCCATCAGAGTACCTGTCACAGTCCATCAGAGTACCCGAGTACCTTTCACAGTCCATCAGAGTACCCAAATACCTGTCACGGCCCATCAGAGTACCCGAGTACCTGTCATGGCCCATCAGAGTACCTGAGTATGTGTCACGGCCCATCAGAGTACCCGAGTACCTGTCACAGCCCACCAGAGTACCTGAGTACCTATTTGCAGCCCATGCCTCATAGAATATATACATTGGGGTGTTTGCTTTCCAAAATGGGGTCATTTTGTGGGTAATTGCACTGTCCTAGTGCTCCAGGACCTTCAAAATTTTGATAGGTAGGAATGAAATGAGATGTATCATTTATGCTCCTAGAACGCCTGAAGGTACTACTTCAATGTTCGGCCTCTCTATGTGACCAGGCTGTGTAAAAGTCCTACACATGTGGTATCACCATACTTGGGAGGAGTAGCAGAATGTGTTTTGGGGTGTAATTTTTGCTATATACATGCTATGTGTTAGAAATATCTTATAAATTGACAACTTTGTGTAAAAAAAAAAATGTGTTTTCATTTTTTCCACATTTTCCAAAAACTTCTGGAAAAAAATGAACCATTCAAAAGACTCATTATGCCTAACAGATTATATGTTGGGGTGTTTTCTTTCCAAAATGGGGTCATTTTATGGGAAATTCCATTGTCCTGGTACTCCAGGGCCTTCAAAATGTAATAGGTGGTTAAGAAATGAGATGCGTAATTTTTGCCCGTAGAACGTCTGAAGGTACTACTTCAATGTTGGTGCTCTGTATGTGGCCAGGCTGTGTAAAAGTCTCACACATGTGGTATCGCCATACTCGGGAAGAGTAGCAGAATGTATTTTGGGGTGTAATTTGTTGTATGCATATGCTGTGTGTGAGAAATAATCTGATAATATGACAATTTTGTAAAAAAAAATAATAATAATAAAAAAATCGTCATTTTGCAAAGAATTGTGGGAAAAATGACAACTTAAAAAAACTCACCATGCTACTTACTTAATACCTTGGAATGTCTACTTTATAAAAAGGGGTCCTTTGGGGGGTATTTGTACATTCCTGACTTGTTAGTGTCTCAAGAAATGAGATACACCTGATGTACTGAAGGCCTGATCAGATGTGATCAATTTTCAGTGATTGGCACCATAGTTTGTAGACTATAACTTTCACAAAGACCAAATAATATACACTAATGTGGGTTATTTTTACCAAAGATATGTAGCACTATAAATTTTGGCCAACATTTATGAAGAAAAATTACTAATTAGCAAAAATGTATGACAGAAACAAAGAAAAAGGCATTTTTTTTCACAAAATTTATGTTTTATTTTATTTATAGCACAAAAAATAAAAAACCCACTAGTGATTAAATACCACTAAAAGAAAGCTCTATTTGTGTGGAAAAAAAGGACGCAAGTTTCATACGGGTACAGTGTTGCATGACTAATTGTCATTCAAACCGTGAGAGCGCTGAAAGCTGAAAATTGGTCTGGTCAGGAAGGGGGGTGTGCACTGTATTGAGGTGGTTAAGCTGCAGTGGATGCAGTTTACTACTAGACTTGTGCACAACTGAAAATTCTGTTTAGTTTCGGTTTGTTGTCATTCATAAAATACATAATTTCGTTCTGTTATATTCGTTATGTTACGTTAATACGTTATCGGATAATTCGTTATTATTCGTAGAGTGTTGAATTAATTCGTTCATATTCGTTGAAATTCGCTATTTATGTATGTATAGACATTCGTGATAATGATTTGTAGTTTGGAAAGTCGTTTGTTTATTGAATCTTTTAACACACACGATGACTACGTCTCTTCTCCTCGGCTCAAATACAATACAACACCCTTCTCACTCAGTTCTCAGGAATGCACTTTGCCAGTAATCCATCCTCCGGCACAAAATTAATTAGCTGATTGGACTATAAGATTTACTTTGAGCTGACCTTTTGTTTCATTAGATCTTTAAAGAATTACCGAATCATGTCGAATTCATTCGAATTAATTTGTTATATTTCTTTCGTATTCGTTGTTATTCGTTATTTTTTTTATTCGGACATTCGGATGCATCCGAATGTCCGAAAGATGTAAAATTCGGGCGAATTTCGATTTGTTACGAAAAACGAATTGCACAAGCCTATTTACTACCGCTTTAAGGAATTGACATAAGTCAGAGCTGGCCTTTGTATAAAACCTTTATAAACTTTGCACCCGTTTTTTTTTTTTAATATTTTTATTGTTTTTTTTTAAAGAGCATACGGTGTTAGGAATCGTGTGGACGCAGCCGCTTGATAGTAATTCAAACAAGTATTATAACAAAGGTAAGGGCAAGGTGATAACATTAATTTATGGATTAAGTATGTAGTACAAATTCCAGATGTATAGGAAGGGATGAATATCAGTACTTGGTATTTTTTTTATTATTTGAGGATTGCAAGTTAGTGTATATTTCCCATAAATGTATTATTTCATATGTGTCTGTGCTTCTATAATGGTGTGTGCAACTGCAGCCTGTTTAGGTTTTATTACTTTGTTTTCTTGCACATAGTACAAATACCTGTTGATCCAAACAGTCCTTTTTGGATTCGGTGCCACTCATCCCTTTATCCCCTGCCTATGGCCTGAGGATGCTTTTGACCATTTCCATTGAGCTTTCAAAGTGCTCCCGAGACATATGAAACGGTGCAAGCTGTTGAGCACTGACTTTAAGATCCACCCACAGCTCCCTGAATGGGAGAGAGGACAGGGTGAGGTAGTCACATAACTGCTAAGAAAAAAAAAACCTGTAAATAGACTAAACATTTTATAGACTAGGTTTAAAAATACTTTAGGGCAGGACTGTCAATTCCTAAGTCCCCTCACATAGCATTGCTGAACTTCCCAACAGAAAAGATTTCTAAAAGTAAGAAGTGCCTGATTCATTTTATCCTTCTAGAAACTAAACTGATTATAGCAAAAGCATGAAAACAGCCTTTTGTCTCCAGTACTATGGCAAAGCAAAGCATTTAATGCATCATGGCACAGGAGAAGATGGTCAATATCCTCCAAGACACAGTTCAGAAATTTGAGACCACCTGGGAACCGTGGGCTGATTGAATGCACATCTCCCAGACAACCTCAATCTTGTTACCTAACACGCATCGGTAGGACATCCACTTTTCCTCTACTTCTTCTCTTTGAACCTGCTCTCCCCCTCCCTTTTTCATCCTCAAATCTTTTTTCTATTTCTCTGTCTCCTCTCCTAGTTCCCTCCGTGGAGGGATTCCACTTCCCAGTTGAGAATTGAGACTATTCCACTAGAGTAGGTGGGAAACACATAACAGAGTACTCATTGGTTGGGGACAAAGCAGTTTCCCTAAACACACTTCAACCAGGTAGAACTTGCCATCTACAGTATCTCACAAAAGTGAGTACACCCCTCACATTTTTGTAAGTATTTTATCATATCTTTTTATGTGACAACACTGAAGAAATTACACTTTGCTACAGTGTAAAGTAGTGAGTGTACAGTTTGTATAATAGTGTACATTTTCTGTCCCCTCAAAATAACTCAACACACAGCCATTAATGTCTAAACCGTTGGCATCAAAAGCAACACTAAGTGAATATGTCCATTTTGGGCCGAAAGTGTCAATATTTTGTGTGGCCACCATTATTTTCTAGCACTGTCTTAACCCTCTTGGGCATGGAGTTCACCAAAGCTCAGAGCTTCACAGGTTGCCACTGAAGTCCTCTTCCACTCCATGATGACATCACAAAGCAGGTGGATGTTAGAGACCTTGCGCTCCTCCATCTTCTATTTGAGGATGGCCCACAGATGCTCAGTAGGGTTTAGGTCTGGAAAATGCTCTGCTTCGGTATGTCACAGTGCAAGTTGGCATTTATGTTTCCCTCAATGTAATGTAGCTCCCCAGTGCCAGCAGCACTCATGCAGCCCCAGACCATGACACTCTCACCACCATGCTTGACTGTAGGCAAGACACAATTGTCTTTGTACTCCTCACCTGGTTGCTGCCAAACGCGCTTGACACCATCTGAACCAAATACGTTTATATTGGTCTTGTCAGACCACAGGACATGGTTCCAGTAATCAATGTCCTTAGTCTGCTTGTCTTCAGCAAACTGTTTGCAGGGCATCATCTTTAGAAGAGGATTCCTTATGGGACAACAGCCATGAAGACCAATTTGATGCAGTGTGTGGCGTATAGTCTGAGCACTGACAGGCTGACCCCCCCCCCACCCCTTCAACCTCTGCAGCAATGCTGGAAGCACTCATATGTCTATTTCCCAAAGGCAACATCTGGATATGATGCTGAGCACGTGCACTCAACTTCTTTGGTCAACCATGGCAAGGCCTGTTCTGGGTTGAACCTGTTCTGTTAAACCGCTGTATGGTCTTGGTCTGTGCTACGGCTCAGTTTCAGGGTCTTGGCAATCTTCTTATAGCCTAGGAAAGAGATGGCGAACCTTGGCATCCCAGATGTTTTGGAACTACATTTCCCATGATGCTCATACACTCTGCAGTATAGTGGCGCATCATGGGAAATGTATTTCCAAAACATCTGGGGTGCCAAGGTTCGCCATCACTGGCCTAGGCCATGTACAGCGACAATTCTTTTTTTCAGATCCTCAGAGAGTTCTTTGCCATGAAGTGCCATGTTGAACTTTCAGTGACCAGCATGAGAGATAGAGAGCGATAACACCAAATTTAACACAATCCCACTGCTTCTCAAAATTAAGCAATTTATATGGACACACATTCTCATGGCCATATACTCAATGCCTTATTTAGATTATTGAACAACCTAACCACCACCACTATTTAATACCACTAAGAGATGTAGCATTTCCATACCTACACATATTGTTATGCTTTCTATCCTTATACAGGCATACCTCACTTTTAAGTACACAATGGGGTTTATTTACTAAAGCTGGAAAGTGCAAAATCAGGCTCACTTCTGCATAGAAACCAATGAACTTCTAACCCCAGCTTGTTCAATTAAGCTTTGGTAATAAAACCTGGAAGCTCATTGGTATCTATGCAGAAGTGAAGCTGATTTTGCACTTTCCAGCTTTAGTAAATAAACCCCATTGTGTACTTAAAAGTGGGATATGCCTGTACTGGAAACCCTTACAATGTATTGTATTCATTGTCTTTTTTTGAATTTACAATAAAAATCGATTGAAAGGAAAAAAAAAAAAAACTTTAGGGAACAAAGAGGGGCATAAAGAGAAATTGAATAACTTAATTTAAATGTGTTTTATATGGTGGGTCATGCTAATAATAGATGCTTTTAATGGTTCTCCAGTTAAAACTTGATTGTTGATTGTAACTAAGTAGCAATACTCTAATGCCGCGTACACGCGATCGGACATTCCGACAACAAAATCCATGTGATTTTTTTCCTATGGATGTTGGCTCAAACTTGTCTTGCATACACACAGTCATGCAATGTTATCGGAAATTCCAAACGTCAAGAATGCGGTGACGTACGACAATCTGAGAAAATTGAGGTTCAATAGCCTGAGCATGCATAGAACTTTGTGCTTTGGAATTGTGTACACATGATCGGAATTTCTGACAACGGATTTTGTTGTCGGAAAATTTGCGATCCAGATCTCAAATTTTGTGTCAGAAATTCTGATGGAAAATGTCTGATGAAGCCTACACATGGTCAGAATTTCTGACAAAAAGCTCCCATCGAACATTTTCCGTTGGAAAATCCCACCGTGTGTACGCGGCATTAGTCCTCTCTATGTCAGTTATATACGTTGAATTTTAGCAAGCTTCCTTGCAAAGTCTAACTTGTTGATGTTTCATTAAAAATGAGAATCCAACCACTTACTTCTTCATTAGTACTAAATGGATAGTCTGCCTGCTATAGTCACATGTTCAGTCCCATTGTTGTAAGAAGAGAAAAAAAAAAACACAGGTAAAAACCGAGAATGACATTATCCAGCAGAATGACATTATCCAGCAGAATGACATTATCCAGCAGACTTTAAACCTGACTCCAGCATGCTGAAGATGGAGGGTGACAACCAAATAATTGTACTGAATACTGGTCAACGTTGGGAAATGAAAGGTTGCAGCTTTTTTTTTTTTCTAACATGTAAATGTAGGCATTTCAGTTCATTTTATAATTTAACATACATAGTATTAAATGACCTGCCCTTGCTTTGGGGGTAGGTCGTTTACTTACTTTATGAAGCCTGACTGAAAAACTTGCAGACAGACATTCTCGTCCTGCCTTGTTGCTAGGACATTGCTAAGAGCTGTTACTATTCACCTCCACATCAAAGAAGTGAGCTCTTTCTCTGATTCAAATTAGCCCACATGCGCTTTCTCTCCCGTGATGCAGTAGCTCTGAGCTCAGAGTTTTGGAGCGCACTCCTGTAATGGAGGAGGTGAATAATAACAGCTGGGAGTAGACATATGCAATTTGTTTTGTTCTGAATTATATTTTTCTAACAAATTTCTGAAAATTTGAAAAGTCGGAAATTCTAAATGCGAAAATCCGAAGTTTCGGAAATTTGAAAATCCATAAATTCGAAGAACCGAAAATAAGAATGAAAATCCAAATGAAAATACAAAAATAAGAATGAAAATATGAAAATTCGAAAACCTGAAAATACGAAAAGCTGAAATAACTAACAAATAATAATTTAACTATTACTAACTATTAAATTATAGGTATTGGAATTTCCTTTCAAATTTGGCTGTTAGAGAACGTAATGAATACAAATTTATTTAAAATTACAAATTATCTGAAATAACGAATGGCGTATCTAAACAAATGAAACGTAACAAATGAATAATAATAACAATAATAATAAAAATGTTTTATTATTATTATAATAACGTTTTATTATTATTTCATTCCATTCCATTTGTTTGGATGCGGAAATTTGTTATTTCTGATAATTCGTAATTTCAGAAAAATTCGTACGCCCTTTGAGGAAGTCGTGATGACGAAACGCACCAGGACGTGATCTAGCAACGATTGGAAGTGATATGCACGTTCCTTGCATTCCAGAGGTCTGAGTTGAGATAACCGGCAAAACCGGAAGAGGTATTATGTGACGAGATTTGCGCTGTGCAGTGTCTCTTAAAGCCGACCTTGTATCTCCTCAGCATTAGGCTCATAAACAATTAACGTATGACATCCAGTTGATTGGCCTAATTGAACCAAGGATTGTAGCAACCTTTGAAGAGAACAAGTTTTTTTAATTACCAAAATTAAATTCCAATAAAAGGTGTTAAATTAGAACTAGACTATGTGGAGAAATCTTTTTTCTTTCCTCATGTGTTGGATCTGGCTGCACTTGTCTATGGATTCTGATAAGAAGGAGGCATAAAGGAGTAGAGCTCTGGTGGAATTATTCAAGGCTCATTTAATCTGGAATTGTGGCGAGTTTGAACCCCAGAGGTGTGTGTGACCCACGGGTGGAGTAATCTGGTGGAAGGGTGCACATTCGACAGACAATTATTGATATCACCATCTGTGTCTGGACTCTCCTTTCTCTCTTAAAAACACCATCTGATGTTGTTATTAATTGATGATTATTTTGGTTGTTTTATCATTTAAAAATAATTTTTAGTCCGGTCATTTTAATTTGACAGGAGCGCCGCTAATGATAAAAGCTATTGGATGAAGTTATTATTAGTCAGTTAGTTATTATTTAGAATTTTCAGATTTTCTTTCTCATGTATGAATTTTCGAATTTACGAAATTTCAGATTTTTGAATTTCTGAATTTCGAATTTACGAATTTCGATCATAATGAATGACCCAACAAAAAAAATGGAATAAACGAAAATGAACAAATTTTTCAGCAGTGCACATGTCTAGCTGGGAGTCTCTGAGTGACATCCTAGCAACAAGGCAGGGCAGGGCATTATTCAATTTTAGTCAAAGCTGCACAGTTTGTTTTACCTACTCCTCCGTAGGCTCCTTAGGCTTTTTTTTTGGTAAAGGTGAATTATGCCTTTAACTCCACTACCAACAACATTACAACAGTAAAGCAGGTCATTTGACAATGCCCTTTTAAAGCAGTTACGTTAGGGATCCATACCAGCCACTATTAAGAGCAGCTATTAATTCAACTTGTATAGGACATTGGTGACCGTTGACCATTTCTCATCATGTCTTCCTTTAGGCACCACCAAGGACCTGCCCACTCCCTATGTGACTAAACCTAATTTACCAATAGAATTCCATCAGTCTAACTGATAGACTCTTTATAATCACCTCACCCTCTCAGTAAACTATAATTATGCTCAATTTTTAGCGGTCAGCTATCAGCTTCTACTCCGCAGCAAGATGCTAAGGAGGCATCTGTGCATACTTGCTCCCGAGGTGGGCTGTGTGTGTCCATGAACACACACAGTGCCAGTAAGCCACACAGCCTCTATTTCCTCACAAGAATTTGACTCCCCTTTCTATTCCACAATCATGCCCCCAACATTTAGGCGGGCTAATCCTAAACCTTGCCACTTGTGGGGAGGTGCTGCATAGTGCAGTGGCAGTAAATACTCTGAGTCTAGTTGCAGAGAACAGAACTTGTATTAATGTCAGGGTTCATAAATTCACAACAAGCCCAGTGGGAAGGCATTCAACTGGGAACATCCACAGAGGATACGGCAGTGTGTAGCAGAGCAGGTCTATGATGTACCGACTGCATCTGTCTTGAATTCGGCCTGGCTGGTCCATACCTGAATGGGGAGGTCTCCAGGAAGGATGGCGTGTCCCTATTCTTTTTCTTCTCATCTCAAACCTCTACCTACCACTAATCACTGTTCCTACCAGACGGGGAGCCTGGGCCTTAAATAGGCTCTGCCTGGCCAAACATGGCTGCCAGAGTCACGTGGGGCAGCAGCATTCAATCAGATAACTTTCCCAGTGACTCAGGAAATCATAGAGAAACTATGTTCCTCTTGACTTCCCATCCGACTGCAATACGCCACCTACAGTGGAGAAAATAGACTGCACCTACCTACACTCTGACACATCTATGTCCTTAGCCCACCTGGGTCATGTGCCCCTCCTTGAGTGGCTCAGTTGAGGGCATATTGTGTGTATTGTGTTGTCAGAGTCACATAAAAGCAACATTTTACACTTTTGTTGGTTTTAGATTTAAAAAGGAAAATCATTTTTGTGACATAAAATAACAAAATTGAGAAGTAATTATATACGTTATATCAATTTATTTTTGGATAAAGAGCGAACATTAGCAATGAACCCAAGTGTTTATTTGTACTTATGTAAAGTCTTCCCATAAATATTCAGTTATTCAGCCTCTGACACTTAGATGTTTGCTGCAAATTCTATCCTTTGATGATAAACTTAGCACACCGATATAGTTATAACACAGAACATTGTCCAAACACGTAGGGACAGCAAATTCTGCATACCGATAATTACTCCCAAAGAGGTGTGTCTGTCGGTTATTATCAGAATCCCAAGGGAAGGGAAGTCACAGGCGGAATGCAGTTTACATTTGTGTTTGTTTTATTCAGTTTTTTGTGAAAGTGATTATTTTTTTTATTTTGTGATAAAAAGCCTTCTGTTACAGTAAGTTGTTAAGTGTAGGCTAAACCACTCTTAAAACGTAAAATCTTGTTTGGAAATGGGCAAATCAATCCAATCAAAAAACAGTACTGGATTGTTTATGTCTATAAATGGGACCTGATCTGCATCTAGTACTTTGGACATGGACTGTCATTTCTTTAATTACTTTTTTTTTTTATTCAAAGTGCATCTTTGCCCAACTATAGATATGAAATTATTTACATATTTAAAGTGTTTTTTTGGCTTGTTCAGAATAAATACTATGTTTGCATAGTCTGAGCACAGGTGTCATCTGAGAAGATGAACAGACTTTTGTATAGATTGTCCTTTTAAAATAACCATATCCATCCTCTTCCAGCACCCAAATCCTTATACCCATATCCCATAGGCCTATGCTCTTGGCAGATCCACATTGTGCATCCTGCAGAGAGTGCCTATTTACTCATGCTCAGACGTAGGTCCCCTTACCTCCATTTCCCCTAATGGCCACACCTGATGAGGCATGGATAGCTGGAAAATGGTCTGCATCCAGGTCAGAGGACCTCTTTTATCAGAACTGGCAGTCAGGCTAGAGCCTAATAGCATGCATTTTCTCTGGAAGATCCAGCTACTGTGAGGAGCACCTTCTCAATTGCTAACAGAGTACTCAAGTTCCAGTGAGGTAGTCCTGTTTCTCTCTGCCCTGGATCTTTCCAGCTGTTCACCTGTATTACCAGGGCTAACATGGACTTCATTGTAAGGGAAGCTGTTTATGAGAATAATCTGTTAAAAATATCTGTCTAAAGTAGCTCTGTTCTGAACTGTTTTACTGAAGACGTGATTGTCAACTTGATTCTATGTTGTTATAAACTTTTATTGACTATGCTTTGCAGCCACACATTACCCTTATTGAGCCAACAGAGACATTGCTATAAATAGGCCATGTTTGTGCAGCTTTCATATGTTTTGCGGCTTTCATAATTCTGCAGTATATGAGTGATTTTTTTTCTTCCATCCTAACCTGTTTCGTCTTATTGCTTTTAACTTTGTACCTATTTTTCAAATTGCAAGTTAGTTACTCCCTGATCATTTTGTTGATAACCTATTCTGTAAAGCTCACCACACACATTACAATCTAGTTGTACAATCTCCTTTATAGCTACCAACAGCAATGTAGCGCAAGTACTGATTGGGGACAGATTGGATATATTAAAGTGGAACTATACTCACCTCAGATGCCGCAATGTGGCATCCCCGAGCTCCCCTGCTGGGCACTGACATCTCTGGGCGGCCCGCTTCCACGTCTTGATTACTTGGGATGACATCATTACCGCATATACAGCATATCTGCATATGAGTTTAGTCAGATTTAGCATTGCCAAATTTGTATTGTGAGCAGAGAAGATAGAGCTTTCTTTTGGTGGTATTCAATAGCCACTGGGTTTGTTTTATTTTTTGCTAAACAAATGAAAAAAGACAGTACATTTTGATTTAAAAAAGAGAAGGAATTGCATAGGTGTGTGAGCAGTTTTCTTCCACAAACCGACGTCCTTAGCCACTGGCTGGAATTAGCTTCCAGTAAGGTTGAGATGGGTTAGCCATGGGTCAAGTTTTATACTTGACAGCCTAGAGTGGCGTTTTGCCCATGGCAACCAGCCATTTTCTCTCATTCCCTTTGCACCCCACACTTCTGCACCCCTTGTCCACCACTGCACTCCCAAAACACCTGTACCACTTCTGAAACCCCCTCAGACCTGTTCCACCTCTGCACCCACTACTTACCTCTTTCACCACTGTACCCTCCGCATACCTATTCCACCACTGTATCCTCCTCATACCTCTTTCACCACTCTACCCCCACACACCTGTTCTATCATCACTGCTTCCTCCTTACATACCTGTTCCACATAACTGTTACCCCTGCACACCTGTTTCTATACCACTACATTGCCAGCAGGCATGTTCCTCCACTGTATTTCCCTGCACACCTGTTACACAACTGTACCCTCATGCACACAAGTTCCACAACTGTAACCCCTGGCACACCTGTTCCACTACTGTACCCCCATGCACATCTGTTCCATCACTGTACCCCCATGCACATCTGTTTCACCACTGTACACTCCATGCACATCTGTTCTGCCAGTGTAACCCCCCTGCACATCTATTCTGCCACTGTACTCTACCTGCACATCTGTTCCGCCACTATACTCTGCCTGCACATTTGTTCCGCCACTGTACTCTGCCTGCACATCTGTTCCGCCACTGTACTCTGCCTGCACATCTGTTCCGCCAGTGTAACCCCCCTGCACATCTGTTCCGCCACTGTACTCTGCCTGCACATCTGTTCCATCACTGTACCCCCTTCACATCTGTTCACCACTGTACTCTCTCTGCACATCTGCTGCTCAGTGTAAGAATGCCAGCATGTGCCACTGAAAAGGCACCATGTTCTGAGGGTTACCTATGCCTGCTGTTTAGCATTCAGTTCTTTCCTCTTCTTTGCAAGCAATTAATGTCACTACAGATCAAACCATGCATTATAGCTTTCCCAGACAGCAATAAAATGTCACACATATAGTATATTTGGAAAATATGAATATATACAAACACCTAAATACTACGATGAAAATATTCAGCAGCTGAATATTGGTTTAGAATTTTACAAATGTGGGGCATACTTTACGAAGGAGATAGCAGACCAAGGATGGCTATTCATGTACAAACAAACATAGTGAAAGATCCACTTTCATCAAATGGACATTGACTATACTACATAAAACAGTATATTGTATTTTACATCTAATCAACACTCTTTGCAAACAAAAAATTGGTGTTTACATTTCATTAACCAGTATGCCCATACTGCGAGAAAAAAGAAGTGTTGTGTTTTCATTATAACCTCAGAAAGCAGCATTAGCAAGTCAAACAGCATAACAAACCCATAGCAAGTAAATGGAAATAATGAGGTGCATGTAGAGCAAAAATAAGATGTAATAGGAAAAGTATCCATGCGTGCTTTTTGCTAAATAGAAATGAAAAACTGACACTGATTATCACGCAGTTTATGATCATGTTACTAGTGGCTGAACTATATAGAAAATCAAATTAATTTTTCATCCACTGAAGTGGTAATGATGAGAGTATTTACTGCAGAAACAAGCTTAAAATTTGTAATCTGGGATTCTGTTTTGCACAATCATATCAGGGGTTGGCAAAGAAATTTGCTTTTAAGATGACAAATCTCATAGGTATCTACAGAATGTTTGCATCCTTTAAGTGCTTCCTGGGCATCTCTACTCTCAACTTGTACAAGGTTTATATTGTGCATAAAATATATGGTTTGGGCTGCGTATGGCAGCTTTGCATGAAAATGTTTACTGCTGATAAGGCTTCTACTAACCTCAAGCTCGGGGCTGGTTGCCCATGTCAAGTGCACTATGCAACTCCCAGAGGCAATGCCACAATCTTTTGCACTGTTTGTAAATGTTGCATTATGCATGGTCAGTTCTGAGTATGATCATGTATGACAAGCAGCAGCCAGACCAATCCTATTGTGACTGGTGTTTATCAGTGGCTTTAGTGACCTAGAGCTGACTTAACTAAATCAACTCTCAAATCTTTATATCTCTTATAGACTAGATGTCACATATCTGCAGAGATCTGTCGCCTCTATTCCCAAATATCAGCAGGCATACTGCTACATGTAGTTGCATGCCTTTAACCTGTAGGGTTCTGCTGTTACCTGTTATCCCACAAGACTTGTGTTCAAGACTGGTTAACCAGCTGGCCATATCCCTTTATATTTAATTATTGGTTTAAGCATTTGCCTAAGCATCAACAAGTGTTTCTAATGCCAGTTCCCCAACTTTCTGAGAAGATTACTACTGCATTACCAGTGCTTCCTTGTGTCCCTTGCTTCCTGAGAAGGTTGCTAGTGTACCCATTGGAGCAGCGAATAATCCTTGTCTGCTCCAAGCATGTAACAGGGAAACATACAAATACAAGGCTAGGTATAAACTGATGATGACCACAGCACCTTGATAAATCACTGTTGTGGGGACCTCTAATGTAAGTAAACTGGAGTTTATAGAAAAAATCAATTTAACATAATACTACTAGAGTGGTTTTGCAATATAAACTCAGGAGGTTCACCATCCGGTAAACCCCTTGATGAGGCAAATGGGTTTATGAAAGACCGTGGACTTGGGAGCCTAGCATTGTTATTATTTAATCCTGATGGGATAGTATTGGTGGCAATAATGCCTCTTACTCAAATTGTGCGATAATTAAGGCACTTGTAACCATCGCCATTACAACTATCCCATATGAGGGCTCAAATTCTCCAAAGTGTGCACATAATAGTCTGGGTTGTAAAAAAAGCAGCTACACACCTGCGATGGCAAGTTTGGCTAAGAATAGTAAAAGGAATAGAAAGGACGGAATGGGGTAGAAAGAAGGAAAGAGGAAAAGAGGAAGAGGAAAAGAGGAAAATTCAATCTGGGAGCCTCCCACCAGTTAATTTAAGAAATATCTCTATGTATTTGGGACCTGCAAGTAGGCAAGCCAAGGAGACCATGTTTTATCGAATAGGGATTGTTTGTCGTGTAGAACACTCACTATTTTTTCATTCAACATGATCCACCTAAGCTTGAGTTTCATTATTACCATGTCTATAACAAAACTTTTCAACGCTGTGGCAATGGCATTTTTTGCTGCAAGAAACATAAAATGAATCAAACTGGGTATGCCGGGGTACATTATATACTGCTTTATTCAATAGCGCAACCCTTAAAAAATGGTTTAAGGGTCTGGGTCATTGAGACAATGCCAAAGAACCTCCCCTCAGCCGAAGGTTTCAGAAAACTCTGTCATAGAGAAATGTTTTGGATTTTTACTTTAAATGTTCTTGCCCCTGGAGGGTTGAACGAGGACTTTGAAACTAGTGCCATTCTCTAGATTCCTCCTTTCCTAATATATTTGTGCAGACTTCTTTTGCCCCTCCCCTTTTTTTCCCTACTCCCTCCCCTTCAGTCTTATATATATATATGCCTAGTCTTAAGCATTATTGAAGATTGTGTAAAAATATTGATTCTCATTTTCATTTTATGTTTATTTTTATTTTTAAATGTCGCTTATTGGTTGTTGTTCTGTATGAAATCATATATATATTTTTGTTTGGATAGGGATTTTGTTTCTGGTTCTCCTCCTGTCCTATACCTGTATATTGTGATAACGCTCCATTTACATATTCCCGCCCCTAAGGTCCGCCCAGGTAGTATAAATTAGTCCCATACAGACACAGTCATCAGGTTGATAAAGGAACCAATGAAATGTTCCGAAACGCGTCCCTCTTTGATGACTGCTTCCTGTTATGCTTCCTGTTTGTGGTCCACGCTGGTTGCTGGTTGCTGGTTATTGTCTCCTGCCGCTGACGTCACTTCCGGGATCCTCGTGTTTTGAGACTGTGATTGCGGGCTGGCCTGTCAGTTCTCTTGGAGCTCCCTGCTGTTTTTCCCGTTGGCATCCCCTGGACCTCCCTGCTACTGGACACACACAGCCTAAAGAACTGGTAAATGCCAGTGACCACTGCATTCATGCCGGGCCACCTACATGGATATTAATGATATGTTCTGCCAGTCTACATATCTTGTAAGTGTTTTTAACCTTTTTTGGGGAAATTAAACAGCTTTTAATTCTACACTTAGAGGCGCCTTTTCTTTGTTTTTCTGTTTCCTATTCAGAGATTGCTTCTCCATAAGTGCAGCCCTAAGTGTGGAAGATACCCTATTATAGACTTTCTGGTTCATAAAGACATCTGTTTTTGCTTGGTCCTGAAGTTCAGAGAGCCCTTACAAACTGTATCTGGATTATAGAGCATACAATAGATTTTACTACACTGAAATAGGTATATTTTCCTAGAGTTCAATTGGACTTAAAGGGTAATGTGGAGCTACCTAGTGTTTCACTCTCATAATGGACATCTTCATACCTTTCCCTGCCCAGAAGAGTGTCGCAGTTGAGATTGCTGTTTTCCTCCCAGTGGCTGCATTTCTACAGTGCCATTGCTATGACCCAGTAATGGGCACCATACAAACTGAACAACAGATCATTTGAAGATTCTGTAGAGAATATTAATATTCATTCCTGGCAGTGCATTGGAATATTTCCTGAGGACATTGCATATATTCAGTTTATAAGTATATATAAATTTGAACATTGGGCATATTAAATGATTAGGAGTCTGCACATACATAATTTCACCATAAAATGCCTCCTAGTTGGGATCTCTACATACTGTAGCTTAGGCTCTGTGCATTCCCTAGCAACCTCCAGTTTCACTGTGCTGACCTTTTTCAATAAGCCAAATAGAGTTAAATGCAAGAAAATGTTGGCTCAAAGAGTCATGTCCCCAGTTTAAATTAGGCGGCATATTTTCTTGAAATGGCTTCATTAGAATAAAAGGGAGAGGTCTGTTTGCTGTGGACATGCTATACTTTGACAGGTGTAACACAAAGAGCTCTTACTCGAGGCAGTTAGTTTGAGGATAGAGTAGTCAACTTTTCTCTGGTGGGGCTTTTCTATTCAAATAGTACATAGGAGAATTTCATTAACCCAGACTCTCCCAAAATTAAGACACAGTCCATGTTTGAAGACCTACATCAAAATAGTTGCAGTCATAAGTTTCAGCTGCTATTTTCACTACTAGGACAAGGCCGGCATGAGCATTTTTAATGTTATTGTGGTAACTTGACACACAAAACATTTTTAAAAAAAATATGGAGAGCACTAGAAAATTATTTTTAAATGATCCTAAAAAATATCTCGATGAAATCAAAAATAATAAAAGATGACTCTAACAAAAAATTTGTAAACATTATTATGGTGATCGGGCTTTTAAAAAATACAATATTATTCATGAAATCAGGAGAAATAATCCAGAAATCTGTTTGTGAGAACTCTGTGTGAATAGGAGCAGCAAAACAACTTCGTTCTTCTAGTATTATGAAGAAGACAATAATGCGCTGCATTAAACGATCACAGAATTTGCAGCGTGAGGAATGTGCTAGGTCCAATACGAACACTAGTTTTACCAGACCGATCGCTTCCATCTCGTACTTGCTTCAGAGCATGCGCCGTTTTTGTCCATTGGAACAGCATACAGACGAGCAGTTTACTCCATAGGAATTGGTTCTGGCGGAAAGATTTGAAACATGTTCTATTTCTAGGTCCGTCAGAATTTTGGAAAAAAAAGTCAGATGAAGCCCACAGGAGCGGAATGTCCAACAGAATCATTCCGTTGGACCTTTGCTGCCGGAAAGTCAGCTTGTATGTACGTGGCTATAACTCTGTGTCGAAACAGTGGTCAATTTTTAGAGGTCCAACACATGCCCTGCTGAGCTAGCACTATAAATTTGCAATGATCAAAGCTCATGCTCCCTACTGATTAAAGAGCTCTAGATATGACTCAATGGAGGTTTTGTCTGACATAATCAGAGGGACCATAGGCTTTCACAAAGAGAAACAAGGGTTCCTCTGCAGATTGCTGGCAGGGGAAAGGCTTTTGTGCTCAGGATTCAGCTTTTTTCTCAGGAAAACTAACTGTAAAATGTTGCATACCTTTTGTTCTAATGTACCTAGCGTGTAGTTAGCTGATTTAACACAAAATTCAGTTGGACTGAAGGTCATTCAACTGCGATTTGTCATAGCTCTCCTTGGAATGATTGAATGATGGAACAATTGGTTTTTAATGTGTCTGGACATAGTAGTAACATCTCCCTTTCCATATGACATTTGATGGTTGTTTTATTGCAGGATTAGTAGTAAACATACCTTTTTTCCCTTAGCAACAAAACAGTCACAGTAGTGAAAAAAAAAAATTGGAAATTCATATTCTAAGTAATACTGTACCTCGTTAGGTACAGCTTCTCGGATAATGTTTTTGAGAGACACAGCAAAGCAACGCGTTTCACCTCTGTAATAACATCCGGTAAATAAAATAGAAAATAGCATGCACATATAGATGAGGAGAAGGAAAAAAAAACCAAGATTACACAGTAATTACATTTAGCAGTGTGTACATAGTATTTCATAAAGGCAAGGATGTCAGCGAAATTGAACAAGAATAAATTATGGCATGTACGAAAGGAAAGGTGACATGAATATATGTAATATATCCTGTTCAGTATATTTTTCTATTTGGGTTTCAGCAATGTACTTGCTGGTGTTTAGTGATATGACATCCAGATAATGGAAATTGTATTTTCAATGTGGCTATTTTAATCTTATGTTATAATATATTTGAAACATAGGCTTGTCCTGTCTGAAATGTATGAGAATCAGGATCAGTAAATGGCAAAACACGTTCACAGAGAAAGCTTATTTTTTTTTTTTTTGGTAGAATCTTGTACAATATCAGAAATACTGTATCAACTAAAGTAAAATTAGGACAATAATTATCCTAAAGAAGAGCAAAAATATGCAATACTCATCTGCCCAGTAACAGGTCACTTGTTGGCGTGGGGATCTTCTCCCAGGGTTCTTTTGAGTGCTGGCCTTTAGATGTCTTGGGCAGCAAGGGTTGATGTAACTCCAGCGCATGCACAGGGATTCAGTTATCATAGTACTAAGATGGAAATGTAAACTGAACTGCACATGTGCAGCTCAGTTCACATTTTATAGGCCATTGTGGACAGACAAATATGTTCATTTTATTGCAGAAGAGACTAGAAATGTGCTCAATGGCAAAAAAGGTTTTAGTTTCGGTTTCATTCGTTAAGTAAATAATTTTGTTTAGTCACAATAGCTATGTTAGAATGATTCACTTTCGGAACGATTCGTTATTTCGGGAGAGTATACACTGTGTTCATTGTTCTGAATTGATTCAGATTTTTGGAAGTTCTGTTTACATTCATTATGTTATTAACCACAAGTACCAAGCTTCTTTCTGAGATTTGGTGTTTATAAGTTTAAAAACAGTTGTTTTTAAACTTGTAAACACCCCCCCCCCCCCCCCCACACACACACACACACACACACACACACGACCCGAACTGGATCATGGATCTGAGATCCCTGAGCGTATATGAGAGGAGCCTGGGAGATGTATAAACCCCAAAAAGGACTTTTCCCAGCTCTCTCTGGGAAGCTCTGCTAATATATATATATATATATATATATATATATATATATATATATATATAAACATTTTCTAAAACCCTAGAGAATAAAATGGCGGTTGTTGTAATACTTTATGTCACACTGTATTTGCGCAGCGGTCTTACAAGCGCACTTTTTTGGGAAAAAAATACACTTTTTTGAATTTGAAAATAAGACAACAGTAAAGTTAGCCCATTTTTTTTATATTTTGAAAGATAATGTTACACTGAGTAAATTGATACCCAACATGTCATGTTTCAAAATTGCTCCCGCTCGTGGAATGGCGACAAACTTTTACCCTGAAAAATCTCCATAGGCGACATTTTAAAAAATTCTACAGGTTGCATGTTTTGAGATACAGAGAAGGTCTAGGGCTAGAATTATTGCTCTCACTCTAATGATCACGGCAATACCTAACATGTGTGGTTTGAAAGCTGTTTTCATATGCGGGCGCTATTCACGTAATTTGTTCACTTCTGCGCGCAAGCTCAGGCACGTTTAACCATTTGCTTACTGGGCACTTAAACTCCCCTCCTGCCCAGACCAATTTTCAGCTTTCAGCGCTTACACATTTTGAATGACAATTGCACGGTCATACAACACTGTACACAAATTACATTTTTATAATTTTTTTCCCACAAATAGAGCTTTCTTTTGGTGGTATTTAATTACAGCTGGGAGCTTTATTTTTTGCTAAACAAACAAAAAAAGATGCAAAATTAAAAAAAAAAGTCATGTTTAATAGTTCGTTATAAAATTTTGCAAACAGGTAATTTTTCTCCTTCATTGATATCCGCTAAAGAGGCGGCACTGGTGGGCACTGATAGGCTGCACTGATGGGCACTGAGAGGCACACTTAAGGAAGCACTGAGAGGCACAGATAAGGTGGCAGTGATGGGGTCAGATAAGGCAGTACTGATGGGCACAGATAAGGCGGCACTGAAGGGCAAAGATGGGCACAGATAAGATGGCACGGATGGGTGGCACTGATGGGTGGCACTGATGGGCACTGATTGGTACCACTGGTAGATGACACTGATGGGCACTGATATGTGGCACTGAGGTGCAGCACTGTTGTTGAGGCAGATTGTGGGCACTGATAGGTGGCACTGTGGGCACTGATGGGTGGCACTGTGGGCACTGATAGGCAGCATTGTTGCCTATTCTTAGGTGGCACTGACAGGGGGCAGGTGGGCACTGATGAGCTGGCACCAGCTCGCCGTGATCGGGACTGATGTCCCACTCATGGCCGCCGGTGATCTGCTTTTTTTTTCTCCTCGAACTGTCAGCACGAGGAGGAAAAATAGCCGATTACCGACTCGGTTGTCATCACATGATCAGCTGTAATTCATGTCACAGCTGACAGCTGATCACGTGGTAAGGGGTCGGGATCGACCCCTTACTCCGATCTGTGATCCAGCGAGTCTCATAGACTCGCTGATCACAGAGCGCGCCGCTCGTGCACGGGACAACGTCAATAGATGTCGTCCCGGCAAAGCAGTTCCGCGATGTAGCCGTCATTCGGCTATAGCGCGGATCTCTAGTGGTTAAAAATTATTTATTCTTTTTCTTATTTATTTTACTTTTTATTTTTGCACTGTTTAAAAAAAAAAAAAAAAGTGTCACTTTTATTCCTGTTACAAGGAATGTAAACATCTTAAATATGACTCAGCGGTCAAAAAGACCTCAGATCTCATATTTACACTAAAATGCAATGAAAAAATAAAATACATTTAATGTAATTTAAAAAAAAAAGGCCCTTTAAGAGCTATGCAGTGGTATGGAGATGGGTGGGGGCCGAAGCTTGCTGCACTCTCTCTCTGCACACTTACTGGCCCAGCAGCAGGGGAAGGAGAAGGGAGGAGGAGGGGGCTGAACTTCTGACAGCAGCGAGCTCGTCGCAGCGAGCTCCGACAGAAGTGGGGTCAAAAACAGGTACCTGCTTCCCCCAAAAGGTGCCAAATGTGGCACCGGAGGGGAGGAGAAGACAGATAAGCGAAACATCCACTTTTGGGTGGAACTCCGCTTTAAGTTGAATTAATTTCCCTACTCCCAACTGACTTTGTTTGTTGAGCTACACCCATACAATTAAATTAATGGCCTCTTAACCCCAATACAATAAGAATCTTTTTTGAATATTCATGCTACACATACCAGAATAAACACAAATTAATCTGAATCAATTTGGATCATTCTTTATGTCATTACATTATTTTGGATGCTTCAAATATTAACAAAAGGCCCAAACTATTGCATCAGGTCATCTAAATGAAACAAATAAATACAAATGAATTTGTTGTTTTTGCTATAATTTATTTGAAATTAGTTAAATTTTATTACTATTGTAATTCAAAGATTCAGATACATCCAAATCTCCGAACCACGCAAATTTTGTCGGAATTTCGCTTCTAAATGAATCCCACATGTGCAAAAATCTTTTATATTTTGACTTTAGTTCCAAATTAAAGGGAAATCATAATAGGTTGACTCAATCTTATTTTATATTTTTTTAAAGTATTTAAATGCTGTTATTGTGTCAAGGTTTTATTCTGGTCAGTGTCTGCTCTTGGTAGAACAACCCTCTCTTTGTCCTGGTGGAAGATGTAGAGTTTTCACCAAGTGCATGAGGTGAAGGGAAAATCTTTCAATGGGGACAAATATTCTGGTGTAAGATGGGAATTTCCTTCACTTGTGGTGATTTTCTTCTGACTTCTGTTGTTTTCCTGGCCCGGCAGCAGGAGAAGGAGAAGGGAGGAGGAGGGGGCCGAACTTCTGACATACCTCGTCGCAGCGAGCTCCGACGGAAGTGGGGACATGTACCCGTCAAAAACAGGTACCCGCTTCCCCCAAAAGGTGCCAAATGTGGCACCGGAGGGGAGGAGAAGACAGATAAGCGAAACATCCACTTTTGGGTGGAACTCCGCTTTAAGTTGAATTCATTTCCCTACTCCCAACTGACTTTGTTTGTTGAGCCACACCCATACAATTAAATGAATGGCCTCTTAACCCCAATACAATAAGAAGACAGCACAATAAATAGCATAAAAATTTATATAACATAAGAATTGATGCATAAAGTCCATATATCACCAAATATGGTATCTTGATAAAAAGTGCAGTGCAAACTCCAATATATAATAGTGACAGTCCACGCAGTGAGATAAAATATACAGCAACTCCTGATTGTGACAGTCCACCAATATTTCAGTGCTCAGCTGTGCACCCCCTGTTTCCCCCAGCCTCTCACCTCAATGAAAGACCATTAAAGGCCATACAGCGCTGTATAAACACTGGCGACACTCCTACTCTTAACCTCCTCGTGAGTTCAGCCTGTCAGTGTTAACAATTCATCAGCCATATATGAGATAAGAAGAAGAAAGAGGGGGGGCTCCCATGTGTAGTATGTCAAAAATCTAATTTTATTAAAACATATCCACACTTACAATTCCGTAGATGAATTTGCGCGTGAGTAAAGAAACAGACTTCTGGTCTCGGCCGCGACCGGAAGTGACGACAGTGACACCTGGCTCCTCTCTGACGCGTTGCGTCACATCCACGGGACTTTATCAAAGGGGATTGATTGACAATATTTTTATCATCTGGGATGGATCACTAGATATGCTCCAGCAGTGCCTATCTAGAATGAACAGGAATGACTTTAACCTAGGCTTTACCATGTCTTGCGATAAGGAATTCATCACATTCTTGGATGTGGAAATCTATAGAGGAGAGGGTGGCACCCTTTGTAGCAAATTATATAGAAAGCCAACAGCTGGTAACAGGATACTCCATGCCTCAAGCTTTCACCCAAAAGCCCTAATAGATTAAATTCCATACAGGTCGGTATCTAAGGATAAGACACAATTGCTCATATGATAGCACCTATAAAAATGAAGCAGCAAAACTACGTGATAGACTCCTGTTAAGAGGCTACTCCCATGCCTCTTTAAAAAGATCATATAAACAAGCCTCAATGCAATCTAGAAATGAGTTACTTTGCACAGAAATCAAAAAATTATGCTAACTCTTTAAGTATTTTCACAAAGTACACTAATTAACAACATAAAGTTAAAGCAATCGTTGAAAGATACTGGCACATGTTAACGCTAGATCCATCACTGGGACAATTTGTCCCTGCCACACCTCTCTTTATGTTTAGAAGAGCTATATATATTAGGGACAGGGTCGTCAACAGTGAGTTTAAAAATTAATCAACTGGGGGGCGTGGTCCACCGGAGCGGAACGGACCCCACCGGAGGCCCTGGGCATACCAGGAGGAGCTGGGGCATACCTCTAGCGCGGGTGCGCTGTTCGCGGAGCTCCGGCCACCCGGCAGGACAGTCCGAGGCTTCGGCCTACGGCAGCCATCTTGCTCCACCCGGAGGCCGAGCTCCGGCGCACTACAATGCCCAGCGGCTGTTTCTACAACCTGCAGGTTGCCGGGGACACCCAGCCTGCCATCTAGAGCCCGAAGTCCTCCCTGAGTGGCCCTGGGATCATCCAAAACGGTCCTGGTAAGTGACGGCGGCCATCTTGGTACACCCGGAGGCCTCTCTGTTCTCTCTGGGCTCAAGCCGTCCCCATCCACCCTCAGGAACACTCTAGCCAGACCACCAGAGACCCCTAAAGGGGTTATTAAGGGGGCATGTACTTTTCTCTGGCTGCATTTGCTGACAAGGCTCTGGCTTCAGAGAATTAGAGGGGCGGCCATCTTGCTACACCTCCGTGTCTTCTGGGCCCCATTCTAGACTCACTGACCCCTTGGAAATCCTGGCCGGGCACCTTCAGAATTAGACGGGGATATCCTTGAGGACCAACCCCCCCTATTACATAGGCTGCTGATACAGATCCAGAGACCCAGAAAGGTGGCCATCTTGGTTCACCCAGGCTGCTGTATGCACCCACACTCCTGAGCTCCCTCATTCTTACAAACCTGGATCTCTACATACACAGCCACCAAAGCAGCCCAACCGGGTAGTGCCCACCTGGGGTCTCTGTCCGTTCAACTCCGCAGAGACACGGAACGACCATGTTTGGCTAAGGAAATGTCCAGCTGAGTCCCGTGATCGCCCGTAGTGGACAGGCTATACCTCAGACATTGCACATACCTGAACAGCATGTCCACACACAGCTCTCGATCTACTGAGTCTATGGATCTCCAACAGGGTACAATCCAGCGATACCTGCTCCGTACGTCTCAGTCTGATCCCCGCACTCCCAGAGACAAGATGGCACCAGCGCGTAATCCAGGAAAGAGCAAACCTCCTCCTCCTACTCAGCCGACAACGGACAGCGGCGAGGAATCAGATGACCCCCCGACCCAGCACGCGGTCCTTTCAAGTGTAGCGTCCAGATCCGGCACCACTGTTGTCCCTCTTCCAGGTGCAGTTCCTGGAGCCGTGGCCCCTCCAACCTCAGGAGAATTACCTAGGTCTGAAGCCTCGACTCTTCTGGCGGCCTTCCGAGCGGAGTTTGAATCCTGGGCAGTCAAAATGGAGTCCTCACTCCACAAGGACCTTCAGGCCATCCAACAGCAGGTCTCTACCAATCAGACCGCAATCTCTACCCTAACTGATACTCAATCTGACCATGCTGCCCGCATCACGTCTCTTGAGCGGGCCTCCAAAGAACACTTGCACCGTATTCGTCAACATCAACTGCGCATAGAAGACGGGGAGAATAGGAGCCGCAGGAATAATATACGACTACAAGGCATACCGGAAGCCACGGCGGGTACAGACTTGAAACCATCTGTCACTGCCATCCTCAACCTAGTCCTGGGAAGAGAGACTATGTCCCCTATTGAGATAGACCGGGTGCACAGAGTTGGGGGGCCCAGGAGGGAACATAGTGACCGCCCACGTGACGTCCTATGCAGGGTTCACTACTTCACCCTTAAAGAAGAAATTATGCGCAAAGCGTGGCGTTTGGGCCCTGTGGACTTTGACGGTTCAACTATCCACCTATACCCAGACCTTTCTCGCAACACTCTCCACATGCGCCGAATGGTCCGCCCACTGCTAGACCTGATACGCCAAGCCGGAGCAACCTACACTTGGGGGCACCCTTTCAGCATCAAGGTGACCAGGGCCGAGCATAAATTTGTACTCTCTGATCCAGATCAACTTCCAGCCTTTTTCCGCTTTTTGGAGCATGATCCAACTGATGTACCTAACTGGCTGGACCCCCCAGACGACCGCACTAGGATACAAATATGTGATCCCCTACCGCAACGCCGCAGACATCCGAGGTATGCATTGCACTCTGTTGATCCTGGACCACGTCACCCTACCTCTCCGGAAGATTAAAGTAACTTCAAGAAACCTTTTGGACTTATTTCGATGCACATTGTATGACTAGCACCATCTCAGTATTATACCTATCCCTTGTCTCCTGGACGGGCAGCATTTTTCCTTTTTTGGGGATGTTATTCTTTTTTTTGTGGTTTCTCCCATCCTTTCATCTTACTTGTTTCTCCATATACTCTGTTGGTTATGCCATGATGGGGGATGGGGTGGTAGACCGCATACTAAATAACTCGGTACAGCTGGTGCACTTAATTCACGGACCTTCTCCCTGCCCTTTGCTAGTGTATTGTGACTGGCTGGGGTTCGGGAGAGGCAATGGAACAGCGGGTTGCTCATGTTTGATCTAGTTATGTAAATGTTGAGTTCCTAATCTACTTTAATATACAGGTCTACTCTCTAGATGTTTAGCGGTAATGGCCCACCTGGATATGGGTGGAGGGGCGACTGATGGACCGGTTGGGTCCACGGTCCCTTGCTGCTATCCACGTGGGCTTCCTTAGTTATATACTCACAGTTTCTTACGCACCAGGTAGTTTCACCCTACTGCGCTCTCTGTCATATTACACGGATGGATCTCTGGCCCCCCGTTGGGGTATGTGGAAACATATGTTGTCAATGTTTGCTCCCTTCCCGTGAGGTGTCTCACGGACTGTTGTCTCCTCTGCGGAGGGGCGAGACGGGACTGGTGTGGAGCTATTTGCCCATGCGGACCGTCTCCCCCTTCGTGGAGGATCTGCTGTGTGTTCTGTATTAATATCTTGTTATACTAATGTGCCTCAGTGAAGTTTTACATGCCTGTCATGCTACCGGGCTCATGGCTCAGGTTCTCCGCTTTGACCCTTCACCCTCAATAGGCCGGGCACGAATAGTGCTCGTATACGTGAACTTTCACGTGGTGTCCCGTTCTCGTGGACCCCTTAGATTTACCTGGCTCCTTACCTGGGAGCCCTCTTTCCCCCCTTTTTTTTTTCCCTTTTCTTTTCCCTTTTTAGTTTTTTACTAGTACACTTTCTGCTACCTTATAAGTTCCCCCTTTCCTTCTCCTACTCCCCCCCCCCCACTGTCTATAACCTGATTTTCTTATCCGCATTCCACTATGGCTCACACAGTACTATCTCGTCCTCGCTTGACGTGTTGCTCGTACAATGTAAATGGCCTCAATATTGCATCCAAGAGAGGACAAATCCTTTACCACATGCATAAACAGCAGGTCAACGTATTACTGTTACAGGAAACACATTTCCACACAAACTCCACCCCTTCCTGCTCCAACAGGTACTTTAACAGATGGTTCCACAGTACAAACCCCTCTCAGAAAACTAAAGGCGTTTCTATTGCCTTCCACAAAACGCTCCCGATTGATCTGATAGACCAGCTGTCGGATCCTCAGGGAAGGTATGTGTTCGTAAAGTTCTCCCTATGGGGCACCAAATTTACTATAGCCAACCTCTACCTACCAAACACTAACCAAATCTCGACTGCTCTGCGATACATGAAGCTCTTGTCAGAATTTGCGGAAGGTAAACTAATTATAGGCGGGGATTTTAATGCCCCCCCTAGACCCGCTTTTAGACTCGTCCACCTCTCGCTCATCCATCTCCTTTACTAAGTTGAGGGCTTTTAAACGGGCTATATACGACCTCCGTCTAATCGACATCTGGCGGGTTCTGTTTCCAACAAATCGGAATTATACCCATTTCTCACAGGTCCATCACTCCTATAGTCATATCGACTACTTCCTTCTTGACCATAGCTGCTTAGATTGGTCACCTGAATGTGACATAGACTCAATGGTCTGGTCTGACCACTCGCCTATATATCTGACATTATCTATCCCTTCCACACCGGTGAGGGAATGGACATGGAGGCTGAATGATTCCCTCTTCACGAACCCTGAGTGTTCCCACAAGGTCTCGGAAACGATCTCTAATTGCTTGCTAGATCATGCCACAGACACCACCTCACTACCCTTCCAATGGGAGGCACTTAAAGCTGTTCTGCGAGGCCTCTTTATTCAGGTGGGAACCCGCTTGAAAAAGACTCGTTCAGCTGCAATAACCTCAGCAACACAAAAGCTTCGGGACCTTGAGACCCAGTATAAACGAGCCCCTACGCTGGTGACTTTGACAGAGGTTTCACTGGCCCGATCCCAACTCAGGGACCTATACGAGGCCTCAGCTCGTACTTATGCGGACAGACTTGCTTTACATCAGTACCGATTTCGAGATAAATGTGGTAGGCCAAGCACGCCTTCCACATTTATACCTCATATTCGGGCCCATTCAGAGATTTCTATCAAACACTGTACAACCTACCGACCGGTATCCCATCTAGCCCATCCCACACTCCTGCGCCCGATGGCCAGTCCTATATCGAGGAAACTGAGCTCCCTATATTAGATGGCGATACTGCAGAAGAGCTAGAGAGAGTAATCACAGCAGATGAGGTAGTGGGAGCAATAGCGGCCACTCCTTCAGGTAAAAGCCCAGGACCCGACGGTTTTACCCCTAAATTCTACAAAACATTTGCTCCTCTACTGACCCCCTTTATGGCTAAGGTGTTTAACTCTCTATCAGAAGGCTCAGCGTTTCCTCCACAAACGCTTGAAGCCCACATCGCCATTATCCCCAAACCAGACAAAGACCCTACCTTGTGTGCAAATTATAGGCCCATATCGTTAATTGGAGTGGATCTGAAAATATATGCCAAAATATTAGCTACTAGAATGCAACCACTACTCCCCCGCCTTATACATCTGGACCAGGTGGGTTTTGTAAGTGGCCGCGAGGCAAGGGATAACACCCTGAAAACCCTGCTTCTTACCGACTATGCCCGCACCCACGAAATCCCTCTATGCCTTTTGACAGTCGATGCAGAAAAGGCATTCGACCGGGTTGACTGGCAATTCCTTCGGATGTCTCTGCAACAGATAGGCCTGGGTCCCAAAATGTTATCCCGAATTATGGCCCTTTACTCCTCCCCTTCCGCTAGAATTCGGGTAAATGGTTCACTGTCACCTACATTTGCCATTAAAAATGGGACACGACAGGGCTGTCCTTTATCTCCCCTTCTATATGTCCTTTTCATGGAACACCTAGCAATAGCCTTACGCAATAACCCCAACATCTCAGGTGTATCGATAGGCCCCATTCATTCTAAGCTGGCGCTCTTCGCGGATGACTTGCTATTGTTTGTAACCCAACCCCACCTATCCTTACCACATATAATGCAGGAATTCACAAGGTTTGGCATGCTGAGCAATTTCAAAGCAATTTCAATACTAAATCAGAAATCCTGAACATCTCACTGTCCCAAGAGGTCCTCCGCCAGATATCCGCTAGGTACCCATTTAAAACAGGCTCTACCTCCATCCGCTACCTCGGAATCCAAATACCCACGGAAAGGTCCCATCTATTCTCTTTGAATTATGCACCCCTGCTGCTTAGAACCAAGACGGATCTCTCAAACTATGCAAAGAAATGCCTATCGTGGCTAGGCAGAGTAAATGCCCTAAAAATGGACGTAATCCCTCGGTTTCTCTATTTGTTCCAAACAATTCCCATTTCCATACCCTCCTGGTTTTTCAGGAAGCTCCGCCAACTATTCTCCTCCTTTATTTGGGGAGGGGCTCGTCCCCGGATACGCTACGAGACCTTATCACTCCCCAAGATTCGTGGTGGAGCAGGAGCCCCGGATGCCTATATTATAGAGCAGCTGTGCTCACGCGTATACTTAACTGGTTCCATCATTCCTCCTCCAAATTATGGGTACAGATAGAGAGCCATATTAACCCACTAGATCTCTGTGCATTGCCGTGGACACCTACTGAATTCCTGAAAGGAGAGGTACCACTGAGCGACCTCACCCGACAAACCATACAAATCTGGACCCGAATGAATTCCTCCAAGACCCTATCTCCCATGCAGGGACCCATGGCTCCACTGTTTGGAACTCCAGCTTTTCCACCGGCCCTACAGGGAGCGAGTTTTGGACCTTGGTGTAAGGAGGACCACAGGCGAATTGCACAAGTCCTACGTTCAGACCCCTCTCTGACTCATGACATTCCCTCTGACCCATCTTCTCATGCCTCTACGCACTGGCTGCAGAGACAACAGGTGATTTCCTTCATTCGCACTTTCCCATCGTTACCTAATGTACTCGCTGACTTAACAGACTTGGAGGGCATGCTGCTCCAGGCCACCCCTCCTACACATGTAGTCTCTCAATTATATTCCCTCTTACATGTGGCTTACAATCCTGACCTTCCCCCATACACACAGGCATGGGAGGAAGACCTGGGCCACTCCGTCTCGCTTGTAGACTGGCAAAAGTGCTTCATACTGACCCACAAAATGTCCATAGCCTCCAATTCTCAAGAAAAGGGGTTCAAGCTGTTGACACGCTGGTACAGATGCCCTTCGACTTTGCACCGAATCAACTCGACACTTCCGGATACTTGCTGGCGTTGCTTGTCATCTAAGGGAACCTTACTTCACATTTGGTGGGCATGCCACCCTGTGAGGAAGTTCTGGCAAAAGATCCTTGACTTGTACTGCAAACTCATGGCGACCTCCATCGCACCCTCTCCTGAGATGGCTCTGCTATCTCTGCTCCCGGGACCGCTTAAGTCAGTCAAGAAAGACGTTCTGCGTCACTTTTTGGCGGCTGCTACAACGGTGTTGCCCAGACATTGGAAGTCAACGAGCATGCCTTCCCTGGGGGATTGGGCAATTGAAGTGGACCGAATTAATAGTTTGGAAAGAATGTTGTCGCAGGAAACGGGTAGGGAGGAACAATTCTCTAAGACCTGGACCTCATGGTCGATGTTTCGATATTCCTCAGAGTTTATCTCATGGGCCACAGAGGACTCTACCAATACACCTGTGTGATCAGGGTGGAATGTATATCTTTTGATCCCTAAGCTCTTTACTGTCCTGACCCCTCTTTCCTCACTCTCTTCCCCCTTTCTTCCCTCCCCTATACAAGTTGCAGTAATACCCGATTACTTAAGTTATGACCTCTAGTCTCATTAGACCAGCATGGTGGCACATACAGAGCTTCCCCCCCCAGAGTGAACGTTGCCAGAATGAACACAATAGCCCTAGTCTACCTGTAATGAGTGGGCAACACCCGCTGAGAGGATAGTGGTGCACACACACCCACTTTAACTTAGACTAATCATGGTAGGACTACAGGCTCTCTTACCATACTGCCTAAATTGAAGCTCAAAACAAACACTTTAACCTCGTGACAGTTCGACACCACTGTAGTAGAGTGGATTTCTCTGTGGTTTCTTTTTTTATGTTTATGTAACAATGTAACATGAATATGTTGGAATATTCTGTATTTTTTTCCCCCTCCTATCTTGCTTCTATATCTCAATAAAAATAAGATTGAATTAAAAATGAATCAACTAAAAACCATTGCAAATACAAGGGTACCTATATGTGTGGAAACTGTAACTATTGTAAATTTATGTGGACTCAAAAAAAATCCCACTCTTCCAAATGGAAAAATGTTTTATTTCAAACATTTTGCAAACTGTAGGACATTTGGAGTAATATACAGTGTAGCTGCGGGCTGCTTTTATATTGGAAAAAACGAATTCGAATTTTGGAGGAGGGCATACAGGCATATTAGAAGTATGCAGGTGTGCAATCCTGATCTTCCTTTGGGACTCCATGTTCAATTAGTAAATGGTGGCAATTTCCAAAATGTCATGTTTCTAATTTTGGATTGTATACATCCTAGCTCAAGAGGGGGATGACTGGAAAAAAAAAACCCTGCTCCAAATGGAGCTACGGTGCATCCATCAGCTAAAGGCTACCCAGCCCCCAGGGTTACATGAAGCTATAGGTTTAAACCATTCCTCGAGGGTTTTTCCGTGGGTGGAATGGAAAAATAAACATAACTTTCAATTGTAGAATGATAGAGCAATCTATATATACACCACCCCTCATCAGTATTAGATCACTTTCAGATATAATTTTTTTTTTTAATTCTTTACTTTTTATTAAATTTAAAATTGACAAACTTAACAACATACATTATTAAGATGTTATACAACAGGTAGTACAAATGAGAAAACAGCTTTTATTATTTTCATACCTTCCTTTCTACCCGCTTAACCCTCCCAAATCCATCCCCCCACTACACACCTTCTAGTCTCATATTATGCCAGTCAAGTTAATCGTTGGTTAATACCAAAAAAAAAAAAAAAAGGCAGAGACAGAGAAAAGACCCAAATTTTACCCTGAGGTATAGATGGGAAAAGAGCTATACAGAAGAGATTTGTGGGTGGGGCAACAAAGGGAGGGGGGAACTCTAGCCGCCCCGCCATCGCCACCCCGAAATGAACAGCCCATCTCACTCAGCCATGGGCTCCATAAGCCTACAAACTTCTTTAAGTTATTTTGCCTAATGTACATTGCCCTCTCACTCCATATCATAGAGTTAATAGACTCGGTCGATAGCATCAGAGATGGGGGAGCCTGCCAGTTCTGCGCTATTAATCTCCTCGCCTGGCACAAACATCTCAACACTGATACCTTTGTAAGAGGCGAGATTCTACCTTCCTCAAGGCTTCTTAGAAGGCAAATCTTAGCCTCGGGTTTCAATGTAGTCTTAAAGATTTTATTTATCCTCTCCACTATTTATATCCAATATCTAAATAATTTTGGATATTTCCACACCATATGGATAAGATCTCCTGTCGCCTTACGTCTAGGGCATTCATCATTAGACTTCCTACCAAATTTCAAAAAATTTTGCGGCTGTAATAGGCTCTGTAAATAAGAAACAAATAGGAAACCCTCTGTGAGGGGGATATCGAAACCAGGCTTCCCTGTTCTAGTATCTTATCTCACTGTTCTAGGGTTATTGGCCCTATATCCCTCACCCACCCCATTCTGCTCTTATAGAGTCCCTTTCCACTCCTAATTCTATCTATCACACTAGCATATAGCTTGGAAATTAAACCTTTCATTGGACCAAGTTTAATTATTTTTTGGAGTAAAGGAGTCTTTACCCATTCAATGGTTAAGGACCTAAATTGGGCTTGAATTCCATGACTAATCTGTAGATATTTATAGAACGCCTTACTTGAGATGTTAAATTCTCGTCTCAAATCTTCAAATGGCTTCATAAGGTTGCCCTTGTATAGCTGAATTAATCAGCAGATACCGTGTCTTTCCCATTCTCAAGGTCTTTCTATACCTGTTATTTCAGCTAAGTTTTTATTATACCATAGAGGGGTATATTCAGTTACCCCATTGTATCCCATTAGCGCCTTTGCTGCCTGCCATACTCTACTCATTAAATCAACAGTCTGACACCTATAGATAAATGAGTCTGCTTCCAACACCTCTACTAATAAATTATGGGGGGCTCCCATTAACACCCTTCTATTACTGGGGCTCTCCCCCCTAGAATTCCACCACCCACCAAGTGCTGGAGCTGGGCTGACAAGAAATAGTCTTGGATGTGGTATCACCATCCCTCTCTCCCTAACAGGGAGCTGCATTGTTTGCAAACTAATCTGGGCTTGGCCCTTCTTCCAAATTAAATCCCTAAATAGGGATTCAACCTTCTTAAACCATTTCTGGCTAATCCAGATTGGAGAGTTATGGAGAATATACAGCATTTGCAGTAGCCAAAACATCTTATTTAGATTGCAGCGCCCTGCCACGGAAAAAGGGAGGCAACACCAAATATCCACCTTTTGTTTCAACTTCAACAATAATGGTACTAAATTATCATTGATATAGAGATTTACATCTCCAGAGATCCAAACACCCAAATATTTTAACTTATTTACCACATCCAGGGAGGGGATTATAGGCAATGGTTGATCACCAAACGAGGCCAATGGTAGTAAGGCTGACTTGTTACAATTAATAACCAGGCCAGAGTGTTGTCCAAACTCCCCCACCATACGTATCACAGTATTAAGTGAAGAATTAATATCGCCAATGAAAAACAAGACATCGTCAGCAAACAGGGCAATTTTGTCTTCTTTTAACTGGCGCCAGAATCCCTGGATATCCGAATGTGATCTCGTTATGATCGACAGGGGTTCCATTGCCAGAACAAACAACAGGGGAGACAGGGGACATCCCTGTCTTGACCCTCTCTCCAGCTGGAATATCTCAGAATATTTACTCCCAATCCTAATTTTTGCTCTAGACTCATTATAGAGCAATTTTACCCATTTAATAAAAAAGGGACCAAAGCCAAATCTCTCCAGCACAAACCATAGATAGTCCCATTCCAAACTGTCAAATGCTTTAGCAGCATCCAAGGCCAGAATGGCCTTGGAGCTTACATTATCAGTTGGAATTTGCATGTTTAAAAAAACTCTTCTAATGTTGGTGCTAGTTGATCTGTTGGAGATGAAGCCTGGCTGGTCAGGATGTATTAACTTGTGTATGCATTTATTTAAATGGGTCGCCAGGACTTTGGCCAGGATTTTAACATCAGAGCAAAGCAATGAAATTGGGCGATACGAGGATACTTCCTGTTGATCTTTCCCCTCGTTAAGTATTAAGGTAATATTGGCTTCCAACATTGAGGTAGGAAATTTACTGTTATCTAGTGCCCATCTCAGTGTTTCCAGCAACTCAGGTAGCAATACTTCTCCATAGCGCTTGTATATTTCCATTGGAAGCCCATCAGGACCTGGAGATTTTTCATTGGACATTGCTGCCACTGCCCATTTTAGCTCTTCTATAGTCACTGGCGCCTCCATATCTATTTTGTCCTTTTCTGACAGGGTTGGGATTGTTATTTGTTGTAGAAAATCAACCACTGTTGTCCCACCCCCTCCTCTGGTAGATTTATATAAGGACTTATAAAAATCACCAAATACATTCATTATCTCTGTTGGATCAGTGGTGAGATCCCCGTTTAACATCCTAATTGCCGGAATCACAGAAGGGGAGTTGTTAGTTTTAAACAGAAGGGAGAGGGTACGACCAACCCTTTCCCCTTCCCCAAAATAGTACTGGCGCTGAAATATTTGTCTATTCTCCATCCTCTTGGTAATTACCATTTTATAGAATTGCTGTTTGTCTAGCCATTCCCTCTGCCTGTCAGGGGTCAGACCTTCAACATAGCGCTTCTCGGCTTGGGCTACCTCATTCCTGATTTCCCTCTCCCGCTCCCTCGACTTCCTCTTAATTATTGCCACCTGTTGAATTAATTGGATACAGCAAAGCATATACAATCTTATATTTCTGCAGAATGTGCTTGATTGGAATAAATTCTGCCCTCTGCTTCTGGAGGTCTGGCGAAAAATGAGAATGAGACCCTAACTCCACTATAAAAAATGTCCCCCAGTTCTCTGGCCTTCTGTAATAGAATCACCCCGTCATTATAATTTACAAATTTCAAAAGTAGTGGTCTAGTGTGTTCCTCAGATTGCAGAGGCCTGAAGGGAACTCGACGGGCCCTTTCTTTTTTTTTATCCATAAAAGTTTTTATTTTCAGAATTAAATGGCAGTACAAATTATACCGAATGTACAAACAGGTGAATAGGATTCAGATAACAGGTACAGTTATAACCTTGTAACAATCTTGGTCTTAGGCCTATAACTTTGGATTATTCAGTAAACACCGTTAGAAAATTTCCCCCTGCCCAGAGAGGTCTGTCTGAGGTTAGGATTATGATCAGCGGGGGCGAGGTGATCTTGCTGTTATGGTTAATGCCTCAGCCAGGCCATTTTACAAGGATACTTCGGTCTGTGTGGTTGGGGGCAAGTATGGTCACCTCTGTGTTGCAGGGTCTCTTCCAAACGTCCTTTATATAGGGCAAGAAATTTTAGCGATCAGCAGAGTTGAGGTGATCGTCTGTCATTGGGTATGAGGGTTCTGCGTCTAAGTGCCGTAAGGCAAGGGGGCAACTAAAGGAGAGTCTGGAGGGAGATAGGAATGGAGGTAGAGTGTTGGGGGAGGGAGGAGGGCACAGGGGGGGTTCTGGGGGGAGGCGGGAGGTGAGTAAGGAGTGTTGGACTGAGGGCATTGGGGGCCAGCTCCCCGGCCTCCGCCGCGACAGATGGGGCAAAAGAGGGTCAAGTGCGGCAGCTTTGCCTATGGCGATGAGTTCCCCAATTGGCCCGGGACCCGTTTGAGAGGCCCCCTCCACTCCCAGGCACAACATCAGATCAAGCGTGAGTAAGACCAGGTTTCTCTTAGTCGCTTGTGGGGTCAGGAGCAACTGGACTTGTGCAAGCCCTGTACCTTGCAGAAGAGCGGAATTGGGTCCATCTTTCCCAAATTTGGGCGTATGTGTGTGAATGTCCCCATTTCATTCAGACAACTCCAGCATTTGTCTGATACTTCTGCGTTAAATTTGTGTAATAGTGCAGGTGTTCGATACCACCTGGAAAGGATTTTGTAATTATTCTCTTGCATGTTAACGTTTAGGGAGCCTTTGTGCGCAATCGTTACAATTCTTTCCCAGCTTGCCTCTGAGAATTCCATTTGTAACTCCCTCTCCCATGCCTGACAAGCTCTCCCTTCTTTTGGGGAGCTTGGCAGAAATAGCATAGAATGTATACTCGAAATTAAGTGTTGTTGAGGGGTGGATTGGGAGCAGAGAGTCTCAAATGGGGTCCATTGGCGTGAGAGGGCTTCCTCTAGGTTTGACGCTCTAAGAAAGTGGCGTATTTGAAAATATGACCAGAATGGTAGGGGCTCTCTGACTAGAATAGTGGGGAGGGCTTTGTGGTCTAATAGATCTCCATCTTTATAAAAGTGGTGTGCTTGTATGTCTTCGTAGGGCCACTTAGTCTCTAAGAAGCGCTTAGACATGCCCAGAGTGAAAGTGGGATTCATGCGTATAGGTGTGAGTGGTCCCGGGTTTGATGACAGATGAAATTTTTTGTAAGCCTCCCTGAAGCTACACAGGGTGGCTTCTACAAGGGGGTGTTCCCTTGCCGTTTTAGGTATGTGAGAAGGGAGAACCCAGGGTAAAGTCTTTATAGGTAGGTTTGAGAACGAGTTCTCCAATTGGACCCACTCTTTAACTTTCCCCTGAATTGCCCAATCCACGATTCTACCCAGGTGGCATGCGTGAGAGTAATTTTGTAGGTCAGGGAGGCCAATACCTACCTTGTTTTTGGGTTTCGTAAGTTGGGTAAAGCTTATCCTTCGGTGTTTGTTTTTCCATAGGAATTACAGGGACAAACGTTTAATGGACTGAAAGAACGAATTAGGGATCCTAATGGGGACTGTCTGTAGTAAATACGTGGAAGAATATTCATCTTTAAGATGGCTGCATGGCCAAACCACGAAAAGTGGGGTTTGTCCCATTTGGGTAAGTCATCCGCTATTGTGCGAGAGAGTGGGAGATAGTTCTTCGAGTATAGGTCTGATAGATGTGTGGGTAGTTGGATGCCTAGGTATGTGATAGCGACGTGTTTCCAGGAAAATGGGAAGTTTTTTTGGCATTGTGTGACTATATCTTTAGGGAGGGAGATGTTTAGGGCGTTGGACTTAGAAAAATTTATTTTTAGGTTTGATATGCAACCAAATAGTTCGAAAATCTTTTAGCAGGAAGTTAGCGGTTCGCTGAGGAATAAGAGGATGTCATCAGCGAACGCCGCTAACTTATAAGTGTGACCAGCTATGTGTACTCCTCTGATGTTGTCGTTTGCCTGGAGGCATCTTAGTAGGGGCTCGAGTGTTAAAATGAAGAGGATTGGGGAAAGTGGGCACCCCTGTCTCGTTACGTTTCGGATGGGGAAGACGTCTGACAGGTGGACATTGACCCTTATTCTTGCTGTTGGAGTGGTATACAGGGACACGATCATGTTATACAACCTGTCTGGTAATCCCAGGTGGCGTAAAACCGCCCCTAGGTAGTCCCAGGCCAACCTGTCAAAAGCCTTCTCCGCATCCAGGGACAGAAAGAACCCCCTTTGTTTTTTGGTGGAAAGCCAATGATGCAAGTTGATTGCTTTTATGGTGTTGTCCCTGGTCTCCCGTCCAGAGACAAACCCCACCTGGTATTTGCCTATTGTTGCGGGGAGGAGAGGGAGGAGGCCGTTTGCCAGTATTTTGGCAAATAACTTAAGGGTGACGTTAAGTAATGAAATTGGTCTATAGCTGGTAACAGATGTAGCGTCTTTACCGATTTTCGGTATCACTTTGATGTGTGCTTCTAATAGCCTGTGGAAGGGTAGGGATATTGCATTTAGTGAATTGAATGCCCTAAGGTATGGCCCCGTTAGTGTGTCTAAGAAAGTTCTATAGTAGGGAGCCGTAAGGCCATCTGGGCCAGGGCTCTTGCCCGGTTTTAGTTGTTTAATAGCCATCTTAAATTCTTCTTCTGTGATTGGATGATCTATATCTTGTGCATCTTCTCTGGATAACGTGGCAGGGCCATACTTAATGTTTCTCTCTGTTTGTGTTCTTTAGCGTTTGCAGGTTGGGAGGAGAGATTATATAGCCCTTTGTAGTATCTCTCAAACTGAGTCGCTATGTCGTTTGATGATGTGTGTGCAAAACCTAGGGAATCCTTTAAGGTATGTATGTTTGTGTGTATTTTTTGAGCTTGGATGGCTTTCGCTAATAGTCTCCCACATTTGTTATTTGTTCATAGAAGAGTTTTTGGGTGAGTTTGCGGCGTGTCTTGCGGTCAAGTATATCTAGGAATTGCTTTCTGGTTTCCATCAAATCTTGGACTCGATGGGCCCTTTCTATCGCAAATAGTGGCGTAAAGGTAGAGTCCCCACATATTTCCTTAAACCACCCCTCTAAGAAAACTATAGGATTGGGGCCCCCGCTCCTCTCTGGTAGACCTATTAAACGCACGTTGTTTCTGCGACTATTATTTTCCATTTTGTCAAGTTTAAGTGCCTGTGTAGCCATTTGCTTCTGTAACCCTTTAATTTCTTGCTGTAATGGATGCAGCCCATCCTCAACTGTACTTAGCCTCTCCTCAAGCACGATAGTCCTTTCCTCGGTACTACTCGGTACCTGGTTTATTGAAAATAATTAATCTTTAATACTGTTCAACTGGCTATCAAGACCAGATATAGAGTCTTTGCAGGAATTAATAGCTTAAAATATATCCCTTATAGTAGGTTCCTCACTCCCTGCTTTGGGGCACGCTGCAGAACTTTTTGTAGTATGAGCCACTTTACCCTCCCCTGGCCCCTTATTACTCAGTTTTACTGGTAGCTGGAGTTGTAGGGTTTGAGGCTGGTTGGCTGTGGCTTCTTCTGTCTGATGCCGATCCCTGGGCTTTCAACTGCGTCACTAGCTGTTGATGACCTCCCTTGGTCGGTGACTGTGAGGTCGCATGTGAAGTCGCATGGGCAAAATGTTCAAGGTTTGCTGCTGCCGCAGAGACCTGGTTTGCTTTCTCTTTCGCTGAGCAGGTTTTTTGGGCCCCTTACTGGTGCGACATGTCATCTGTGGCCCGTTTACTGAGCATAATACATATATTAGTAATTAAAGCAGTCAGTTTTATGGGCTTTCATAAAAAATGGTAATGCACTCTGGAATAATACAGCATACGCTTCAGCCCTGCTGCCACTGAAGAGGAGTGGAGAGGTAGAGAGGCACAGGTCTCACAGTAAAAGTCCCCAGCTTTTTCAAGCATTTCTCAACTCCCGTACTGACAGCGTTGTCTCACAGCCTTCAATCAGACCAGCAGCAAGGCGATTAGGCTACACAGGGGATCCCACGATATTACAGGCTGGGTTTCACTCAGCTGTACACGGGCTTCTGACAGACTCATCAGCCTCACACATAATTCGTCACAGCATTCAGCCCACTTTCAGATAAAATTTAATTAATAGGTTTTTGTTGTATACTCTGCAGTTGCTGTCGCCTCTTCTATTAATACGGCTTCTTTTGTTTTGGCTGAGCGCCTTGGCTATACTCGGGTACATTATTTCATTTAATTTGAGGGGATATAATAAATACATAAATGAATACATTAGTACACCTTTTTTTCCATTTGCGGTTACATTTTAAATTGATCTTTATTGCAGGATTTTCCGCTTTGGCCCCAGTAAATTCTTTTGGCAATTTCTGCTGTGGGATGTACAGGGAACGATAAGCCGGTTCCTTGGGTGTTCTGTTTACAGCACTAAGTCCTTTAGAGACTTTTCTTGATGTCTATGTGCTTTGAAATAGAGAATCTACAGACACAGCTCTTACTGCTATGTGTATTTTTCTTGTTTTTAACATGATGGAATGTTGAAATTCTTCTTGCCACCAAAAACTAAGTAAGCGGGAGTCAAATTCTCTATATAATCTTCTGTTCTACCATAACTCTATATTACCAGACATTTACTGTTCTTTAACTGTTATAGATATATTTTCCTCTTCATACTTCCCTGAAGAAGGAGAAAGATTGTACTCCAAAACGTATTGGGTGCAAGAGGACGTCTTATATGTTTCTTTCTTACAACTATTGTGACAAAAGCCTGAACTGTCTAGACATTCCATCTTTTCATATTTTCGTATGTATAATTTTAGCTACTGTGTTTAATTATGAATAATAAAAAAAAAGTTTGTTCTACAAATACTCTGTATAGTCCTTCAATTATATTCATATGTACCTTTAAAGTCCACCATAGGGGATATTTTCTTTTCTGATTCAGACACTGCCAACCGACTTGGCTGTAGCTGCCACCTTCACTAGCCCTCAAGACTAACTCACCACTCCCCCAGACTGACTCTTCACCAGCCTATCTGGCTGAGTCTCAGAAGCTCTCTAGGGAAAGGCTGAAGATTTAAGCACACTGCTGTCTTCAAGGGAGACTGGCTACATGTGGCAGTTTCCCTCCACTTTGTTAGTACCCACAGTGTTGACTACTCACTCTGTCCTCTCTCTTTCTTCCGTGCCTCCAGGAAGGGTTTTCTCCCATGTGTTTTGGTAGGACCCTTCCAATCCTTCCAACACCTGACCCCCGAGGCAAAGGCAGGACTCCCCCCTCCCCAAACTAAGGGGCACCCGTGAATGCCACCAACAGCCTCCTCAACACTGTATCTCCATCTTCCCCCCGACTGCCCCTGCTGGCATGGCCCATGTCTATTTATGGAGTGTTCTCAGCCCCCTGCCAGCCTACCTCTGAGGATTGACTGGGGCCCTCTAAGTATTCAAGGCAGATACTCCTAACCACCACCCACCAATTCTAGGTGATCATCCAACCTTCCAACCTTCCAGACCTGTGGAGCTGCCAGGATGAGTCACCCAGCTCTGAACCTTAGTAAACCCTGACCCAGATTCCATAGCTCAGGCTTAGCCCTGGGCTAAACTATAATTTTCCTACTCTCACTTCTAGCACACATTAGCTGGTGCTACAAATATGTACGTTAGTAATACATATATGCTGTCCTAAAAAAAAAACTTGTGTGCCATGCAAATGCAAGATATGTGTATATGGTTCATCAGCTTTCATAGACATCTAGCAATATTAAGCATATTATACACTCACATTTTCTTTATTTTCACCTGGTGATCCTGGCAGTAAAATACTTCCTGTCCTAGAGTGACAGTGCTCACTCGCTATACTGCATCTTTGGAATAATGCTGTCATCAATGGACAGTACGGCAGAATAAACCAAGAGATTTGTCTGAAATCGGATCAATATTGACAGCTGCACCAGGTGAGGCTGAATACAAACCTAACAAATAGATCAAAAGGAAAAAAAAACAGGTGCGCTTATCCTTTTACATTAAATAAGGTGTCTGTCCCTTTAAGAACTCATATAACCAATAAAGTATAACTCATATACTTAATATCTCAGCATATAAGTGTGCAAACATATAAAAAGTGCTAAGAAAATCCATAAAAAAAAAAAAATGTGCAAAATAGCAATTTATCAATTCATATAATTATTCAAATAATTTATTTAGTTACAACTTAGTCCACATAAATAAGCATAGAGTCTCTATCCCTGAAGATGTCCTATTGGTGGAAATACACTGGACAGAACTGATCTTGTGATGTCATTGTGATCTCCGGCAACTTGATTTCATGGGGGGGTCCTCATCTGAGATCTTACTGCTGTGTTTGCTTCTATGTAAGTGCATCTATTTTTAAATAAAACATTTTTTTTTTTATATATAAGACTTTACTGTACTATGGAGCTCTCCTGTTTTATGTTTTAACTGGCTACCCTGGAGTGTTCGGGGGATCGAGTGTCATATAGGTGATCGGAGCAGGGATGGCTGCTTTTTAAGCCAGCTGGGAGAGTTTCTAATGCATATATACTCTGCTGTTTTATGCTGTCGATAAGCTGCTATATGTTGCAACTTGCACATGAGCACTGGAGCACAGCTGTCCTCAATTCCATGCACAAACAGCACTTTTCATTACGGTCATGTATTGATCTTCATTGCTGTTTATTTGCACTGGACTTTTATTATTATTTGCACAAGTGGACTAAGTGGTAAATATATGAATTGGTAAACTGTTTTATGCACAGACAGCACTTTCCGTCACAGTCATATCCTGATCGTCATTGCTGGAGATCTGCTCTGTGGATTGGATTCTTCTTTTTTTTTTTTTGTACAATTATATGAATTGATAAATTGCAATATTGCACATATTTTTTTGTATGGATATTTTTTTTATCCCATTTGATATGTTTGCACACTTATATGCTGAGATATTATGTATATGAATTATGTTATACTTTGTTGGATATATGAGTTCTTAAAGAGGTTATAAAGTCAGAAGTTTTTTTTATCTTAAAGCCTCATACGATTGGATATTCCGCAGACAAAACCTCAGACTTTTGTCTGAAAGCGCGTGCCTGTATTTTGTCTTGCATGCAAACGGCAAGGAATTTTTGGCCAACAAACACGAACGTAGTAACATACTATGTGGTTTTTCAGCTCTTTAGTGCCACCCTTTGGGCTCCTTCTGCTAATTTCTGCTAATTTCATGTTAGTAGAAGTTTTAATTTGCGCTTTTCATTTTGCGCTTTTCATTTGTTCGTTTGTCAACCAGACATGTTGCGGAATCGGAGGAGATAACATGTTATTTATTATTGGCCTTGGAGTTATTGCTTTGACCCAAGTTCAGTCCAGGAGGAGGAGGAGTTCTTGAACCAAAAATCGGTTGCTTTATTAATCGTGGCCAATTATGTCATATGCCATTGCTGCGGGAGCTCCAGGAGAATAATCCAGATGTTTTTCGTAATTATCTCCGGATGATGGACCCCTGCTTTCATCAACTATTAGCATTGTTCACCCCCCTATATTAAGAAGCAGGGCACATGTATGAGGCTTTTTTTTACATTTTTTGGTTGAATAATAATGATTTGATTTGGTATGTTTTCTATATTTTTGAATGCATAGAATGCATTTTTTGTTTAAGTTCTATTGGCAGATAGCATGTCTTATTTTTTTTATTTTTTATTTTTAAAGCACAATAAAAAAAATGTGGAGAATAATACTTGGCTATGTGTTTTACTGTACACGACAGTTTGGGAGTAGGCAGTTACATTTTAAAAAATACAATGTAAAATTAACAAGGGACACCAACATAGTTGTATCTTTGATATTAAAAACTACGGGATAATGGTGTTGTGGTAGCTTGCTCAAATAAAATAAAAAAAAAGCATAATAATATTATTATTCTTGATATCACTAGAAAAAAAGCCTTTGAAAATTTGCAATAAATCTATCAGTATCACCAGCAAAGCAGCTTCATTATTATCCCATTATAAAGAAGAAGAGAATGTGCGCTGCATTTAAAAATTTCATAATTGGCCACGTCACGATTGTCAATTCTCCATTACGAGCGCTAGTTTACAAGACCGACCACTTCTGGCTCATCCGTGCTTCAGAACATGCGTTTGGACTTTTGTCCGAAGGACTTATGTACACACACTCGGAAAATCCGACAACAAACATTTGTCCACAGAAAATTTTAAAGCCTGTCAACCAACATTTGTCCATGGAAAATCCAACAATTGTCCGATAGCATACAAACGGTGGGATTTTCCGCCAACAGCCTGTCATCACACATTTCCCATTGGAAAATCTGATTGTGTGTACGAGGCTAAAGTGGATGTAAACCCTCACATATACCCAGTGAAGTGAACAACCTTAGATGATGCATAGAGATGAAACAAATCTCCTTACATAATTTTTACATGTTTATCTTCAGCTTGCTATATTCTTTAGAAAGTGCAGATCATGTTAGACATTTTCTCTTCCTGTTCAGCACTGAGAGTGTAGTCTTGGCATACACTGTGTGAGAGCTGATTGGAGGAAAGGGACACACCCCCACTTCACATAGGCAAAGGAAGAAAGGAATGTCTTGTGAATAGACCAGCTGTCTGCTAATCTATTTATAGCACCCACCCTGACACAAATTTCAGGCTGCTTTTATCATATGTGACAAATAACTTGTCACAGAAAATACTACAGATAGATGGGCCTAGGTCAAATTTCATAAATCAGGTTTACATCCACTTTAATGTATTCTATGCATTAAGATGAAAACGTTCTGCCCCCCGCCCCAAATCACCTTGCCCCCCATGTATATGGGGACAAGGGCCTCCTCCAACAACCCTGGGCTCTGATTGTCGGGGTCTGAAAGCACCTTTTAACAAGGGGGTCCCCAGATCCCAGCCTCCCACCATGTAAATGGGTATCAGGTGCATCATACCCCTACCCATTCACCCGAAAAAGCAGTGAAACATTAAAAAAAACAAGAACCGGTTTTTGACAAGTCCTTTATTAACAAAGAAGCCCTCGAGCTGTTTTCTTCCGTAGTATCTTCTCCTTGTGTTGTCTTCTACCCGAGCTGTCTTCTTCCTCCTTGCCAGTTACCCACTAAAAACAAAAACAGGCTGATCTTCTTCTAAGGCTGTCTTCCTCCGTTGTGTTGTCACCCACTGTCTGGCGCTCTTATATAACCATGGGGTGGTGCCAACCGGTGACATCGCTCAGAGAGTCCACCCATTGTGAGGACACATTTCTTTTTGTCAGTAACAAATGTAAGCACATATCTTGATCTTCATTCATGAATGGAATCAGTAGGAGGTGTTGTTGCCCTGTATAGGTGTATAATTCCTTTGCCCATATATCAATACTGAATTTTGTATATACATGTAAGGGCATTTTTATCTTTTAAGAAAAGAAGATTCTTTTAGCTGTATTACTCTATGTGGCTTCTCCTTCTTTATATTCTTTATATTTAATGTGCATGGCTACTAATTGTGTCGACATGGAGTAAGTTACCAGGCATGCAATCCAGCAGTGGGGACACTACAGCTATATCTTACTGGTGGGGTTACTTAGCTAGCTGGATGCCTGATTGTGAGAAAGTCGGCTAGCCAGAAGAGATGTTTAGAGCTGTTTAATCTCTATAATTTGAGATCTGGTCTGGTAAGAGGCCAATCTTTTTTGAAGAGTACCTTATTTGCACTGGAGCACTTTACAAATGTTTGGAGCATTAAGCACATTAGAAGCACTCAGATATTTTATGATCTAATATGATATTACTATTGATGGACTTTTTTGATTATATGGCCATTTATTTTGCACATTTATGAATTCCAATGCACATTAATTAATTTATTTGTAGACAAATTTGTATATATATTATTTATTTGCATTGGTTTGGTTATCGGGTTTAAATATATAGCACACTATTTTTTCATAGTATCTTTAATCCAGTAGTCAGGATTTAGTTGCAGCAGTTCTCAACATCACCCAGCGCAAGGATTATATATTTTTAGTTGTTTAAAATATGCCTTTAATATAATATATATAAAAAAAAGTCATGTAGGTAAAAATCTGGCAAATTTCACAAGGAAAGTCTGTAACCATTCTAGATAATTAGAGATAAGTTATATAACCATTAATCATAAAGCCCATTTGCACCTGTCATGGGATATTATGTTAGCACAGGAAAAGATAACTTATTAACAATAATGCAAATATAGCTTAATGAGTACCTGCTAGCTCTGCATAATTACAATTTGAATAAATTGTTTAAGTTAATAACTAGTAACTGACACATCTTACATGAAGCTGAATGCAGCAAAAGGTTTTTACGTCTTCTTTGTTTGTTAAAAACATATTACACACTTCATTTGGTGAATGAGTGGGTAAGTATGTATACACAGTATCTCACAAAAGTGAGTACACCCCTCACTTTTTTGTAAATATTTGATTATATCTTTTCATGTGACAACACTGAAGAAATGATACTTTGCTAGAATATAAAGTAGTGTGTGTACAGCTTGTATAACAGTGTAAATTTGCTGTCCCCTCAAAATAACTCAACACACAGCTATTAATGTCTAAACCGCTGGCAACCAAAGTGAGTACACCCTTAAGTGAAAATGTCCAAATTGAGTCCAATGTCAATATTTTGTGTGGCCATCATTATTTTCCAGCACTGTCTTAACCCTCTTGGGCATGGAGTTCACCAGAGCTTCACAGGTTGCCACTGGAGTCCTCTTCCACTCCTCCATGACAACATCACAGAGCTGGTGTATGTTAGAGACCTTGTGCTTCTCCACCTTCCATTTCAGGATGCCCCACAGATGCTCAATAGGGTTTAGGTCTGGAGACATGCTTGGCCAGTCCATCACCTTTACCCTCAGCTTCTTTAACAAGACAGTGGTTGTCTTGGAGTTGTGTTTGGGGTCAATATCATGTTGGAATTCTGCTCTGCGCCCCTGTCTCCGAAGGGAGGGGATCATGTCCTGCTTCAGTTTGTCACAGTACATGTTGGTATCCATGGTTCACTCAGCTGTAGAGCCTCAGTGCCGGCAGCACTCATGCAGCCCCAGACCATGATACTCCCACCACCATGTTTGACTGTAGGCAAGGCACACTTGTGTTTGTACTCCTCACCTGGTTGCTGCCACACACGCTTGACACCATCTGAACCAAATAATGTTATCTTGTCATCAGACCACAGGACATGGTTCCAGTAATCTATGTCATTAGTCTGCTTGTTTTCAGCAAACTGTGTGCAGATATGTGCATCATGTTTAGAAGAGGCTTTGTTTTGGGAAGACAGACATGCAGACCAATTTAATGCAGTGTGCAGCCTATGGTCTGAGTAATGACAGGCTCACCCTCCACTCCTTCAACCTCTGCAGCAATGTTGGCAGCACTCATATGTCTATTTCCCAAAGACAACCTCTGGATATGGCGCTGGGCACGTGCACTCAACTTCTTTGGTTGACCATTGCGAGGTTTGTTCTGAGTGGAACCTGTCCTGTTAAACTGCTGTATGGTCTTGGCTACCGTGCTGCAGCTCAGTTTCAGGGTCTTGGCAATCTAGCCTAGGTCATCTTTATGTAGAGCAACAATTATTTATTTTCAGATCCTCAGAGAGATCTTTGCCATGAGGTGCCATGTTGAACTTCCAGTGACCAGTATAAGAGAGTGAGAGCGATAACACCAAATTTAACACACCTGCTCCCTATTCACACCTGAGACCTTGTTACACTAATAGTCACTATGTAACTATGTAACACCGGGGAGGAAAAATGGCTAATTGGGCAACATTTGGACATTTTCACTTAGGAGGTGTACTCACTATTGCTGTCAGCGGTTTAGACATTAATGGCTGTGTGTTGAGTTATTTTGAGGGGATAGCACATTTACACTGTTATACAAGCTGTATACTTCCTACTTTACAGTGTAGCAAAGTGTAATTTCCTCAGTCATTTCCTCAGTGTTGTCACATGAAAAGATATAATAAAATATTTACAAAAATGTGAGGGGTGCACTGTATACAGCATTATGTGCACTTGTTTGCTTGGGTAATCTATTCTGAAGAGTGTGTTTGAAAAAAATGAAAAAAATTTTAAGGCCCCATTCACACCTGAGTGTTTTCTACTTGAAACTCCAAAAATGTATATTTAACTACTTCAGTCCTGGAAGATTTTTCCCCTTAGTGGCGCAACATCAAGCAAAAACAGCTAAAAATACCAGACTAGTATCGGGATGATATGTACTTCCTCCTCAGCAGATCACCTGCCCAACGTGCCGTCCTGTCCCCTCCCCAACGCGTGTCGATACAGGGATCGTACAGTTGCTTATCTTCATGTACTGTATATTTTTATATAATATATGTATTATATTGATATATTTATTGTGTGGTGGGGCATCAAGTGATGCTGACCAACATAAGGGTTGGTATGCGCCTGCTATGGCTTTTATTGGAGCCAATATACACCTACAGCGATTTGCGGGAACGAGCCGACCTGCCTCAGTATAATGACGGCGGCTGGTCTGAAAGTAGTTAAAGGAATTTTTCATTTTTATTTTTTCACTTGAAGCATCATTAAAATCACTGCTCCTTTAAAAACAATCTTAAAAAAAAAAAAAATTGCATTGATACATAAGCCTTCAAAATGGGCACTTGATTTTTCAAGTTCAGGTCCCATAGACTTCAGTGGGGTACGGAGTTCGGGTCTCAGCTCTTGTGATGTTTGAGAGTTCCAGTGCAAACCAAACTGGGGGGGGGGGGGGTTGGTTGTTCAGCCCAACTTTAGTTAAGAATGAATAGAAGAGGAAATCTGTTTTTAAAGCTTGCAGATACCTCCACCTTCCAGCGATGCGACCGCTAGATCCCTTGCTGGCCACTGACTTATTTCTTCCTGGGCTTTGGTTGTTGGTTCTTCAGTCCTCTTAAATGGTCAGTGAGAGATGATGTGAATACCATACATGTGCAGGGAAATCAATAATTCCGGTGTCACCACTGCCTGTGCAGTTCAGCCTATATGCAATAGAAGACTGCAAATCGGCAGGTGTGTTTTACTGCAGCAGACAAGACATGTCTTAAAGAGCATGCAATAAAGAGCTGCAGTGGCGCCGGAATGAATGATATCCATTCACATGTGTGGGAGCATTTCATGATGGAAAGAGGAATGACAGAAGGGGGCAGTTGATAATGCGGACACAAGGTAAAAAAGGGGGCAGTTGATGGTGGAGACAAAAAGTACAGTGAGTGGCAGTTGGTGGCAAGGACAGGTAGCACAGTGGGGGCAGTTAAAGTTGCAAATAGGCAGTACAGAGGAGGCAGTTGATGGCAGGGGCAGATAGTACATGGGGCAGTTGATAATGGAGACTTATAGAACAGGAAAGGCAGTTACGTACAGCACAAGGCTGTCTCCCAGGGGCATACCCGTTCATCTCTACATCTATATCTATATGTTTTCCCTGTGGGCGGTATAGGCTATCCTGGCTGCACTATATGCCGCTGGCCTTACCGAAGTGCCTCTCCCTATTGGACCCTGGATGTCATCCAGCGATATTCTTTTGGTGGTTATCACTATTTTTTTACACTAGACGCACACTCGCCCCAGCTATAGCAACATCTAAAGCTCACTTGCGAAATCAGCTGCACACTGTCTACCTTCTTATACCTTGCCAAAAGCATTCCACATTTTTGGAAACCTTCCAGCTGTTGGAGTTTTGTACATGAGACCTAGTCCACCCCAAGACAGTGAGATTCGCTCTCCTTTTTCTTTTCTCTGTTACGTCTTTGAATCTTGATCGTGTCCTGAAGAAACCTAACAGCGAAACTTGCAGACGCGCAAGGGCTCATTGTACAAGCTGTATAATTTCATATGATTTTTAACACTGTGATTGTATCATGTTTTTGTTCAATAAACTTTATTTGTGTCACTTCTCCATTGTTTCCCTGGTTTCAAAGTCTCCGACCCTTGGTTACTGTATTAGTATCCCCCCCCCCCCCCCCCCTTCACCTTGCGGATGTGGCAGTGTGAGCGCTTTTTCCCTTATTCTTCAGGAAAGGCAGTTAATATTGAGGACAGGTAGCACAGAGGGGGCAGTTGATAATGGGGACAAGCAGTACAGAAGCGGCAATTGATGGTAGATACATTCAGTACAGAAAGGTCAGTTGATGGTAGAGAAAGGCAGTACAGACAGGGGTGTTCATGATGGGGGCAAACGGTACAAAGAGGAGTGTTAATAGTGAAGACAGACAGTACAGAGAGAACAGGTAGTAGTGAAGAGCATTATGTACACACAAGCTCCATCAATGTTTCCCTTTCCTGAGTCTCAGTTATCCTCCATCATTGCCCCTGCAGTATAGCTCCTTCTCTGACCTTGTCCCTGAATTCGGGGCACCCCAAAAGTTGGTATCCTATTCTGATTTCAGGACTTTGGGGCTGCTCTCTCTCCCATGCCCTGATTGACATAAAGTCCCGGGCCCTGATACAACCAATTACATTACAGCTTCCTTTCCTCTCATGAGCCACACTGTCCAATCAAGCAGCGGGGAGGAGAGAGAAGAAGTGAGAAGAAGCATCTGGGATCTTACAAATTAGGCTGAGTGGCCTCCAAACAATAAAAAGCCTGCCAACCAGGCTAAAATTGGGGACACAAGCTAAGACCGGACACACAGCGGGTGATACTTTATATTCAGGGACAGGCTCTTTAAATCGGGGGCTGTCCTCTAAACTGGGCAGGATGGATCTCCATAATATCCTGTATAAGCTTCACTATTTTGAGGTGGAGCAATTCTAATTGTTCTTTTTGCCATGTAGGCACAATTGTTGATAACTGTTTACAACGGTCTAAAACCTTTGAGTAAATACAGAATTCTACATGTCTCTTACTCTTTCACTGTTAAAAGAAAGCAAAACTTGTATATTTTTCATTGGACACAGTGATTAAAGAAATGAAATAAGTAATCAATTATATTTACAAAGCTGCTGATTTTGCCTCACATTGCTTTACAATATCTAATTTATCAAGAAGGCTTTAAACCTTGCCACTGATTGGACAAGCTTATAAAGGAAGGATATATGGGATGAGTAAAAAATGTATGTATAAAAAGTCAATAAATATGATAATCAGACCTTGATAGAACACAGCACGGGAAAGATTACCATCCCTGCACATTAGAACTGTTGTTGTTTAGCATAATACATAATCGCTTAAGCAAAAAAGAGCTTCTTACTCATCTCCGATGCAACTTTTACAACTGCCCCCCTGTAGCTAAAGCCATTTATTTTATTTTATTTTACAGCTTTCTTTATGTTTGTCCAATATTTTAGCGTTCAACAAATTGTTATAGTTTTGAAAATGGAATGCGGTCTAAGGTCAAGTTTTTACTTACAGTGTGCCATTTATTACTGGGTTTTTTTTCTCCCTCATCCTTAGGCTGAAAGAAGATAGCTTTGGGCTGACAGCATAAATTACATTTAATAACTGAGCATCTTTCAAGCCTGGAAGAGACTCTCGCCACTCTTCTAGGTCTTATTAAGAATTCCTTTCAAATCCGCTTTGTCCATATTAACACAGTGTATCATCTCTGTACAGCCAGTTTTCTTGTAATACACTTTAATTGTTGAAGGATGCAGCGTGAAATATTATTTGGCAGTAAATAGATTGTTTAACCTTTTGGCTATCTATATAACTGCCTGAAAACTAACGCTCCCATTTAAAGGGAAACACAAAATAATGCAGGTCTGTTATGATTAAAATATATGTTCCCCTAAATATTTTTTTTTTCTATATCTGTGTTCACAAATATGTATTTTTAGGAATGAGCCAAACACCCCCAGTTTGGTTCGCATCAGAACCTGCGAACAGACAAAAAATGTATGTGAACACCGTTAAAGTCTATGGAGCACAAACGTGAAAAATCTAAATTTTAAAGGCTTATATGTAAGTTATTATCATGAAAAGTGTATGGGGACCAGGTACTGGCCCAGTGGACATGTATCAATGCAAAAAAAAAGTTTTTAAAACGCCTGTTTTTTCAGGAACAGTGATTTTAATAATGCTTAAAGTGAAACAATAAAAATGAAATATTCCTTTAAATATTGTCGGGGGGGGGGGTCCCCTTAGTCTGCCTGTAAATTTTCAAAGGCAAAAATATCATTTAAAATTGCTTGCGGCTGTAATGTTTTGCCGACTCCCAGCACGATTGATGAAAAAATCAGACACAAAAAAAACAGAGTGGGGCTCCCCCCCCCCCCAAAATCCATACCAGACCCTTATCCGAGCAACAGCCTGGCAGGCCAGGAAAAGGAGGGATGAGCGAGTGGCCCCACCCATCTGAATCGTACCAGGCCACTTGCCCTCAACATGGGGAGGGTGCTTTGGGGTCCGTCCCTAAAAGTGCCCTCTTGATTATCTCATGAAATTATACTGTTAAATTTTTTATGCAGAATGGAATTCAAAAAATAAATATTAACAACTACTTTAACAATATTAACATAAAGCATATCAGTACCCATCAGTGCTCATCAACGCAGCCTCACTGTGCCCATCAGATGCAGCTTTACAGTGCCAATCATTGCAGTCTCACTATGCCCATCATTGCAACCCCATCTGAACCGTACCAGGCCACTTGCCCTCAACATGGGAAGGGTGCTTTGGGGTCCATCCCTAAAAGTGCCCTAATAATTATCTCATGAAATTATACTGTTAAATGTTTTATGCAGAATGAAGTTATAAAAATAAATATTAACAACTACTTTAACATTATTAACATAAAGCATATCAGTACCCATCAGTGCAACCTCATCAGTGCTCATCAACGCAGGCACACTGTGCCCATCAAATGCAGCTTTACAGTGCCCATCATTGCAGTTTCACTATGCCCATCATTTCAACCTCACTGTGCCCATCAAATGCAGCTATACAGTGCCCATCATTGCACTCTCACTGTGCCCATCAATGCACTCTCACTGTGCCCATCAATGCAGCCTCACTGTGCCCATCATTGTAGCCTCACTGTGCCTATTATTGCAGCCTTACTATGCCCATCAAATGCAGCTTCACACTGTCCATAAATGCAGTCTCACTATCCATAAATGAAACATCACTATGCCCATGAATGCAGCTTACTGTGCCCATACATGCCACCTCGCTGTACCCATAAATGCAGCCTCACTGTGTCTATCAATGCAGCCTCACTATGCCCATGAATGCAGCCTCACTGTGCCCATGAATGCAGCCTCACTGCCCCTGAATGCAGCCTCACTGCCCCTTAATGCAGCTCACTGCCAATAAATGCAGCCTATCTGTGCCCATAAATGCAGCCTCACTACCCAGCAATGCAGCTCACTGTGCTCATAAATGCAGCTCACTGTACCCATAAATGCAGCTCAATGTGCCCATGAATGCAGCCTCACTGTGCCCATGATTGCTGCCTCATTGCCTTTGAATGCAGCCTCACTGCCCCTGAATTCAGCTCCCTGTGCCCATGAATGCAGCTCATTGCCCATACATGCAGCCTATCTGTGCCCATAAATGCAGTCTCACTGCCCATCAATGCAGCTCACTGTGCCCATTAATGCAGTCTCCCTGTGCCCATAAATGCAGTCTCACTGCCCATCAATGCAGCTCTCTGTGCACATAAATGCAGCTCACTGTGCCCATAAATGCAGCTCACTGTGCCCATAAATGCAGCCTCACTGTGCCCATCATCAATACAAACTCATCATGAATGATGGATCACACACACACAGCAGGCATCTCCCGCTGTGTGTCACGGAACTGGGTTTGTGTGTGTTCGGTGACACTGTAACAAGGTCCTGCCCCCTAGACCAGCTTGTTAGGCGAAACACTGATTTAATCAGTGTTCTATCTACCATCACGCGAGCTGGTCTAGTGGGACGGCACCTTGTTACAGCGCTGCCAAACACAGACCCAGCTCCATGATACACAAGAGGAGGAGGAGGAAAGAGAGATGGAGGGGAGCACTGCAGCCTCAGCTCAAAGGGGCATCAGGGCAGTCCGATGTTGTGACAAAATGACCACCAGCCCTGCCGCTCTGTGTTCTCCGGCTGACAGTTTCCTGGCTGATCACGTCTGGCAGAATCGGTGCAGGCTTTTTAACAGGACATCAGAGAGGTGCGGGGGGGGGGGGGGCGGGTAACCCCCCCTCCAGGCTTCTCTGATGGCCGCACTGTTTCTGCCAGAAGCGATCAGCCAGGAAACTGTCAGCCTGGTCCGCCCCTGCTCCTCACACTGCACTAAATTCCACTCGCAAAATGCAAGCAGATGAGAGGAATGTTTCTGGGCTGTACTAGACTGCCTGCAATATATATATAATATAGTCTACACTGAATGCACAGTATATACAGTATCTCACATTTTTGTCAATATTTTATTATATGTTTTCATGTGACAACACTGAAGAAATTACACTTTGCTACAATGTAAAGTCATGAGTATACAGCTTGTATAACAGTGTATAACAATGTAAATAATACAACATGTATATAAGAAAAGAATAAGAACAGTACATGCATCCAATGTACAAAAAGGTAGTATCATCAAGAGGTCCATCAAGAGTCTTGATGAAATTGTGCAAATTCCACCTGGGTATATATACAGTGCCTTGCAAAATTCACCCCCCTTGGCATTTTTCATGTTTTATTGCCTCACAACCTTGAATTAATATGGATTGTTTGAGGATTTGCATCAGTTTACAGAACATGCCCATAACTTTGAAAATAACAGAAAAAATCAATGTGTATAACTATTCGCCCCCTAAAGTCAATACTTTGTAGAGCCACCTTTGTGGCTATCACAGCTCCAAGTCGCTATGGATAAGCCTCTATGAGCTTAACACATCTTACCACTGGGATTTTTGCCCATTCCTCCTTGCAAAACTGCTCCTTCAAGTTGGATTGTTTGCGCTTGTGAACAGCAATCTTCAAGTCTGACCACAGATTTTCTATTGGATTGATGTCTGGGCTTTGACTAGGCCATTCCCACACATTTACATGTTTTCCCTTTAAACTACACAAGTGTTGCTTTAGCAGTGTGTTTGGGGTCATTGTCCTGCTGGAAGGTGAACCTCCGTCCTAGCCTCAAATCACACAAAGAGTAGTACGGGTTTTGCTCAAGAATATCCCTGTATTTAGCACCATCAATCTTTCCCTCAACTCTGACCAGTTTCCCAGTCCTGAATGCTGGAAAACCCCACAGCATGATGCTGCCACCACCATGTTTCCCTGTGGTGATGTGATGTGTTGGGTTTGCGCCAGACATAGCGTTTTCTTTGATGGCCAAAAAGTTCAATTTTAGTCTCATCAGACCAGAGCACCTTCCTCCATACATTTTGGGAGTCTCCCACATGCCTTTTCGCAAACTCAAAACGTGCCATCTTGTTTTTTGCTGAAAGTAATGGCTTTCTTCTGGCCACCCTGCCATAAAGCCCAACCCTATGGAGCGCATGGCTTGTTGTCGTCCTATGTACAGATACTAAAGTCTCTGCTGTGGAACTCTGCAACACCTTCAGGGTTACCTTAGGTCTCTGTGCTGCCTGATTAATGCCCTCCTTGCCCAGTCCATGAGTTTTGCTGCGTGGCTGTCTCTTGGCAGGTTTGCTGTTGTGCCATGTTCTTTCCATTTGGTTATGATAGATTTGATGGTGCTCCTAGGGATCATCAAAGATTTGGATATTTTTTTATAACCTAACTCTGACTTGTACTTCTCAACAACATTGTCCCTTACTTGTTTGGAGAATTTAGCCACAGAAACAGGAAGTGTTAATACAAAATCATATATAATGTTGATATTAGACGCTAACAGTAGAAGGTAGCAGATGCCTACACTTAGGGCCGGTTCACACTGCAGGCGATGCGAGGCGACACCGACTTGCCTCGCCGCGACCTGCCGCGACCTCAGCGGCAACTTGCAGATGACTTCTGTATAGAAGTCAATGCAAGTCGCCCCCAGGTCGCCCAGAAGTAGTACAGGAACCTTTTTTCTGAGTTGGAGCGACTCAAGTCGCTCCTCTCAGAACGGTTCCATTGTACAGAACGGGGGCGACTTGCGAGAGCGCGGCGAGGCGAGTCGTGTCGCCTCGCATCGCCCGCAGTGTGAACCGGCTCTTACCCTATTCTTTGGCAGAACTGCTGAACCAGTCAAACAGATGGAGGAAGTCTGCCATAGTATTACACCTTATCCCTGCACCCCTAGATTAAATGAGCTATATCCTTATTTTCCAGAAACAATCCATACACATCCACTACTTAATGCCTCTCTAATCTATTTTTCATTAAATCTTTTCCTGCTTTGTTTTTCTGCCTTCTTGTAATGTCCTCCATGAGGTACTGAAGCTTTCCATTTTCCTGCTTACTTCCATTTATTTGTAACTAGTAGTGCACATTTGTAGCAGCTATGGACACTGCTCTATACACTCTACATATCTAATAGTCATTTAATCATAGTCCATTGACCTTCTGTTCTTAGTGTAATGCGGAGCTTGGATGCAGCGCACATATTAGAACCATACCCTTTGAAAATAATATATTTTCAAATGTTCTGCGAATTAGATGCGGTGTAAGCTGCATCCAATGCGCAATAGTGTGAACCCAGCCTTAATTAAGTCAAAAATGTGATAAAAGTATCACTAATATTAACACATTTTAAAGAATTCGAATAGCAATACAGTAAAGTAGGGCCTTTGCTCACATATGAAGAACAATTATAAGGCAGGAATCGCTACGTTACCTTAGATATATTTCTTGTGCATATATCAAGATCATCAAAGTTTTTATACTTAGTTCCTAATTGCAGTTCTTATCTTATGTAAAAACAAGAGGTTCTACCTATTGAATGTAAATTGATGGTCTGTTATTATCCCAATACATACAGTGCCTTGAAAAATTATTCATACCCCTTAACATTTTCCACATTTTGTCATGTTATAACTAAAAACGTACATTTATTTTACTGGGATTTTAGTTTGTAAGGGTTTACAACCACTTTAACTCCAGTCCTCAAGGCCCCCAACAGGTTATGTTTTCAGGCTTTCCATTTTACACAGGTGATTTGATCAGTTTCACTGCCTTGGTAATTACTGCAGCTGTTTTATCTAAGGGAAATCCTTAAAACATGACCTGCTGGGGCGCCTTGAGGACTGGAGTTAAAGTGGTTGTAAACCCTTACAAACCACTTTGACCTACAGGTAAGCCTAGATTAAGGCTTACCTGTAGGTCCAAGAAATATCTCCTAAACCTATACTGTTTAGGAGATATTTTCCCGAAGACAGGCACCGCTGTCTACGGCGCATGCGCCGTAGACAGCGGCGGGCAGGCGCACTGAGCGCGGCATCGTCAATGACGACGATGCCGCGCGTGTCGGCTCCCGTGCGCATGCGTGGGAGTGACGACATCGCGGCTTCGCTAAATGACAGCGGTGAGACCCACCGAGAAGATGGATGCGCCGGACTACAGGGGACAGCGGTGACTTCGCTGGCTCCTGTGTCAGGTAAGTGACACATAATGGGCTACTATGCGATGCATAGTAGACCATTATGCTTTGCCTTTGCAGGGAATGAAGAAGGAAGTAAACCCATCAGGGTTTACTTCCTCTTTAAGAAACACTGTGATAGACCAACACAAAGTGGCACATAATTGTGAAGTGAAAGGAAAATGATAAATGGTTTTCCGATTATTTTTTTTTACAAATAAATATCTGAAAATGTTTGCATGCATTTGTATTCCACCTTCTTTACCCCCTAACTAAAATCTAGTGGAACCAATTGCCTTCAGAAGTCACCTAATTAGTAAATAGAGTCCACCTTTGTGTAATTTAATCTCAGTATAAATACAGCTGTTCTGTGAAGCTCTCAGAGGTTTGTCAGAGAACCCTAGTGAACAACCAGCATCATGAAGGCCAAGGAACACACCAGACAGGCCAGAGACAAAGTTGTGGAGAAGTTTAAAGCAGGGTTAGGTTATAAAAAAATATCCCAAGCTTTGAACATCTCACTGAGCACTGTTCAATCTATCCTCAGAAAATGGAAAGAGTATGGCAAAACTGTGCACCTACCAAGACATCTCTGTCCACCTAAACTGACAGGTTGGGCAAGGAGAGCATTTATCAGAGAAGCAGCCAAGAGGCCCATGGTAACTCTGGAGGAGCTGCAGAGATCCACAGCTCAGGTGGGAAAATCTGTCTACAGGACAACTATTAGTTGTGCACTCCACAAATCTGCCTTTATGGAAGAGTGGCAAGAAGAAAGCCACCATTAAAAGAAAGCCATAAGAAGTCCCATTTGCAGTTTGTGAGAAGCCATGTGGAGGACACAGCAAACATGTGGAAGAAGGTGCTCAGGTCAGATGAGACCAAAATTGAACTTTTTGGCCTAAAAGCAAGATGCTATGTGTGCAGAAAACACTGCACATCACCCTGAACACACCATCCCCACTGTGAAACATGGCGGTGTGCAGCATCATGTTGTGGAGAAGCTTTTCTTTAGCAGGGACAAGAAAGCTGGTCAGACTTGACAGGAAAATGAATGGAGCCAAATACAGGGAAATCTTAGAAGAAAACCTGTTAGTCTGCAAAAGACTTGACACTGGGGCAGAAGTTCACCTTCCAGCAGGACAACAATCCTAAACATACAGTCAGAGCTACAATGGAATGGTTAAGATAAAAGCATCTGTGTGCTGATGTAGCACCTTGATATTAGGCAGGGTTGCTAACAAATTTGGTTATGCTAGGCGGTAATTAGCCTGGATAATTGGTAGTTGTAGCCTCTGACTTTTTGCCTAAAGCCTAAATCTGGTGCATTTCTCTCTTCTTTTAATAGGTGGCACTGCTGCTTTTGGTATTAGAGTGACAAGACCACAGTGAGTTCAGGTTGTGAATAGACATAATTTCTCAGCCAATCATATGTGTGACTAAACATGCTGGGAGAGTCTATTTAAGAGGAATGAGTCAGGTGATCAGTGTTCTTTTAGCCCCAGGCTGAGGCCTGGGGGTTGTATGTGAAGCAACAGCTGAAGGTTAGGCCTAAGCCTGAGGCCTAACCACGTGTAAAGGCTCAGCTCGAGGGGCGCCTGATCGTTACAGAGGTGAACCAAGTGTTAACAGAGGTGAAGGAGAAGCAGTTGCCACATGGGACGACCATTACTGTTACCAGAGGCAAGTGAGAATCAGAGGTCAGAGATAAAGGGAACAACGTCGCCAGTAAGGGACAACTACTCCTGTTATCAGTGGCCATGTTTGTGATGTCTGAAGAAGTACCAGAGCAGCCTTTTTCACTAGCCGGGGACGATGAACAAGTTGGGAAAGCTTCAGTGTTCAAGTCAGGGACCCAGCAGATGAGTGTGGGTGACACTTGAAGAGGATTCAGCAGGTTAGCTGAGAGTCAAGTCAGGGACCAAGCTGGTTAGCTGAGAGTCAAGCCAGGGACCAAGTGGGTTAGCATGGGTGACGCTTGGAGTGTACAGCGGGTTAGCTGTGGAAGAGCTCAGGGGATCCAGTGGACAGCTGGGATCTGAAGGTCTGGTGAGAAGACTGGGAGCTCAGTGAGAAAAGGTACAGCGGGAAGCTGTGAGATGGAGGCCAGGTCCTAAACAATGGGGATACCAAGTCTGGTATGTGTACAGATCTGTGTTGAAGTCAACCTACAAACTTAGTTGCCACAGTTTTACAAATGCAGTTCTGCCACCAGTTTAAAGGCCATCAACCTGTATAGCTGTCTGCCTATTTTGTCTCGGAGTCTGCCAATTGCTATTGCTTCTGCCAAAAGGGTGTTCAGGCTCTAATCCTCTCTCCCCAGTTCTTGCTAAGAGACAATACGTCTCTTTTGTTTTCATTCAAAAAGTGACTGGCGCTCAATCATTCTATCTTTCATTGCACTCACTATGCCTAGTAACCCACTCTACAAAGGATGTTGGCTCTCCCTGACACTAGAGGTCACCATTAGACCTCTAGGGGTCGGGCCCTTGCTACATTAGAATGGCCCAGTCAAAGACCTAAATCCATTAGAGATTCTGTGGCAACACTTGAAAATTACTGTTCACATCCAATATATCTCCATCCAATCTGACAGAGCTTTGGCTATTTTGCAAAAGAATGGGCAAAAATCACTCTCTAGATGTACAAAGCTGGGAGAGACATCCCCACAAAGACTCGCAGCTGTAGTTGCAGCGAACAGTGGTTCTGCAAAGTACTGAATTTTCAGATATTTATTTGTAACACATTTTAAAAAATGTTTATCATTTTCCTTTCACCTCACAATCACAATGATGTGCCACTTTGTGTTGGTCTATCACATAAAATCCCAATAAAATACATTTATGCTTTTGCTTGTAACATGACAAAATGTGGAAAATGTCAAGCGGTATGAATACTGTATTGTACTTTAGCTGTAACTGAGAAATATTACAATGCAGTGTTAAAGCCATGTTAAAGTGCTAAAGTGCTAAAGGATATAGCCTTCAGAAATTAAAGGAATGTGTGAAACCCATTGTAACAGCACTTCCATTTGTTTCAAGCACTCCGAGCATCATTGCTTTCTGTATTTCTCTGGCGGAGACACTCTTGACCATATGTCTGGACATTGAGTGATCCTCTTTAGTGTCATTGCTGTGTGCAGGCTTCAGGAATATAATTGAATTTCTTTTGATGGACATATGAAACAGGTTGTCTGCTACTAAAATCTTGGCCTAGCTCTGCTCTGATCATTTGGTTGATGGCTTTTCTGACCAGAGCCTGTTTTATTTATTGACGTTTTTAACTGTGCATTCTGAGCATATTGGCAAAATCTCTGAAAAGACAACAAATACATCTATGTATACATACAGTATATGTAGTAAAAAAAAAATATACAATTGAACCTTAATCAGAATAAAATTCACAGTCAATTATACTTTGTGTCAAGTTTTGAGCAGTGAGTATTTCATTTTTTTTATTGTCAGGTAGAGTTGAGGCACTCATTTACATGTGCGAAAGATCACTAAACAGCATGTTCATCATCAGACAAGGATGGATGTCCAATTACAGCTTAATTCTGTTTATTGAAAGGTATATCAGAGCTGAACCAAACAAGGGAAGTACTACTTGTTCATACCTCCCAACATTTTGAGATGGGAATGAGGGACACCGACTAACAAACGTATGTAGGCATAGGACATGCCCCCTCCCACACCCCCTTAAAGCAGAATAACCCCAAAAAATGAATCAAATCCACAAGGACTTTTTTTCTTTACCACTACTATTCCTTCCTTTATATTGGCTTTTAAAATGTACAAATGCAAGAATTTAGAAATTGGATGAAAGGTTTAGCATTGGGAAACACTTTTTGAAAGATAAAAAGTGCATTTTATATACAACTATATGGATGAGACCAAAATGAGGGGCAAATGAGGAAGAAAGAGGGGCAGAGGGACATTGTTCCAAATCAGGAACAATTGGGAGCTATGCTTGTTACATGAGGGCCCTAAAAATTAAAAATCCACCTGGCCAAAACTATTTGGCTACAATAGAAATACTTAAAGTATAACTAAAAGTGACAAGGAGGCAACAACTGGCAGATTTGATTTGCTGTCTGTGCCCCCGTTAGGAAGAGTCACCCTCTCTATTTGTCCTGTTTACCATTATCATTGAAAGTGAAAGTAAAAGAAAATCCCAATGTTTGGGTTGTCCCCAAAAAGCAATAGAGTGGAAATCTAACAAAGGGGCCCCAAAGGATTCCCTTAAGGATTTCCTCTCACTTCCTGTTTTGGCTATGGGACAGAAAGTGAAGGTAAAGTTCCCCAATAGGACACAGCGGGTAAAGAAAAATATGACAGGGGTTATAACCTTCCCTTACTCTATGCAAAATGAACAAAAAAAAAAGTTTTACCAATAATTCTACTTAAAATACCTCTCTTTCTGCCTTGGCTGCCCAACACCGCTCCATTGAGGAATAATTGCCATCCCCAAAGGTCTGCAGGGAAGCCAACACCTCCATTTCCTGTGTCCCTATCAGCTGTTATCGATTGCTCCTGCTAACCTTTAGGTGACTACAAAACTCAGTTCAACCTCAGAGATCAAGCACACCCTGTGATTAAAGCCTCATACACACCACTAGACTGCTCAGGTCCGAGCCGCTGTACTAACAATCCGATGTTACTGCATCGATCTCCCCTGCTGCGCTACTGTGTTCATCCTCCCCAGAATATTTGAGTCAGTGTTCTCAACAATTAGATGAGAGTGCTGACCGAGAGGCGGTCGACAGACATTTTTCAGTCATAAGCCTTTAAAAGAAGCTGTCAGACCCACTGCCATGTCAGCTCACATTTGGCCTGTGTGCACTAGCCTTTAAGAGAGTCATGTACCCACCCCATGATAGGGCACCACCATGGCACCCTGCACTCACCAAAAATGATATAGAGAACAGCACTGACTCAATGAGATCATTAAGGTCCACCCACTGTCAGTTAAAGGGTTGAAAAGGACCCTGCCTACCTGTGTTACTGGCATGATGACATCTAGAAAAAGTAATTGGACCAATGTAAGGAACCAGGCAGATTGCCATTGTTTATTCTATTCTGAAAATGCTATCTCAACCTTCAAATTAAGAAGCTTTGATGCTAGAGGGGAGGGTGCAATCACAGATCACGCTATCCAGAACTCTGGAGAACTGACTACAATAAGTTGTTTAACTTCTACAGGACGAAACTTTAGACAGAACACATTTGAAAGTCACAAATCATGTATAGTTAAAAGCTATAAAAATTGTATATTTGTGGCACAATTGTCTGTTTTATGCAGAGTTCTCCTCAAAGACCCATTTAACCTCAGGGCCAAGTCCTCTTTGAGATGAATCATAGAGTACAGAAGATCCTAGGTTCTTGTGGTTAATAATAATGATTTATAATAATCAATACATACATATCTCTTAGAGCCGGTTCACACTGGGATGACTTGACAGGCGACTTAGCCACCTGACAAGTCGTGTCCTGTTCTGTACAATAGAACCATTCTAATCGGAGTGATTCAAGTCACTACAACTTAGAAAAAGGTTCCTGTACGAGTTTGGGGACGACTTGAGGTGACTTGCATTGACTTCTATAGAGAAGTCATTTTGCAAGTCGCTGCTGCTGTCGTGTTCAGGTCGCCTGAGGCAGTCGTGCTGCAAGTCGTGCTGCCTCAGTGTGAACCGGGACTTACCAAAACGGTAATTAGAAAAAAAGCTTAACTAAGTAAATAAATAAACCTCCCAGTAAAGTTATTACCAGGCTGCAGCTAGAGGGAGCTCTAATGATTTGTAGTATGACAGTGGGTTTAATTCTTGCCGCAGTAACAAAGCGTCAAACTCTGGCATGTGTACACCCATCTGCTGCCTTTGCAGCTTAAGGGGAAACTGTGGGTAGGGTGCTAAAAATACAGCTCAACTGTGTGTTTTTATGACCCCATGACCCCCCCCCCCCAAAAAAAAAACAAGTGTAAACGAGTCCTGAGATACATCCTGTCTCCAGCATCAGCTGCACATAATTGCTTTGGACCAGCTTCTTAATAATAATATTACTGGACAATTTGTGAGGCTCCACCCACACATAAGTGTCATTCATTTACAGGAATCTGTGAATGAGAGAACCACAAGTTCCATCTGTCACCTTGGCAAATGCATAGTTGCCAACATTGTAAAAAAAAAAATCGGGACACTTTTTTGTTAGTAGGCGGAATTGTGTTATAATTAGGGGCAGGGCATGCGGTTATAGGCATGGCATAGGAAAAGGATAAAATGCGGCGCGCTGCGGGTGCCGCGGCACAATATGGGCGTGGTTTACGTAAAATGGTGGGTGTGGCTTACATGGGGCATGGCTCAAAGGGGTGTGTTTAGCGTCTGAGATGAATGCGGGATGGAGAGGGAAAGGTTAAGGGAAAGGGGGGGGGGTGGAGGGATGGAGGGACAGCAGCCCCCCGATCCTACACCACAATAGCAATGTGTTTTCCAGAGTTTGACAATCAGCAGATGAAGATACTCCAAATACCTGGTGTTGGCGCTTCAATCATCCCAGCGTCATGATTGTTATGGTGTCAGGATGATTGAAGCGCATTATTTCTATTATTACATTGTAATATGAAATTAAATCATTCAACTCACCATAATGCAGAATCAGTGGGAGCCATGAGCGCTTCACTAGCCACGTTGCCTGCCACCAGATGCCATCAGGTGCCCCATCAGAGCAGCCTTCCTCACATCTGGTGTCCATCAGAGCAGCCTTCCTCACATCTGGTGTCCATCAGCAGAGCCCCTCCTAACATCTGGTGCCCCTCTGACATCCAGACTCTGACTGCGCCCCTCTGACATCCAGACTCTGACTGTGCCCCTCTGACATCCAGACTTACTGGCGCCCCCTCTGACGTCCACAGACTGGCCCCTCTGACATCCCATCCACAGACTGGCCCCCTCTGACATCCTATCCACAGACTGGCCCCCTCTGACATCCCATCCACAGACTGACCCCCTCTGACATCCCTTCCACAGACTGGCCCCCTCTGACATCCCATCCACAGACTGGCCCCCTCTGACATTCCATCCACAGGCTGGCCCCCTCTCACATGACATCCTATCCACAGACTGGCCCCTTCTGACATCCCATCCACAGACTGGCTCCCTCTGACATGACATCCCATCCACGGACTGGCCCCCTCTGAGATGACATCCCATCCACGGACTGGCCCCCTCTGACATGACATCCCATCCACGGACCGGCCCCCTCTGACATGACATCCCATCCACGGACTGGCCCCCTCTGACATGACATCCCATCGACAGATTGGCCCCCTCTGACAGATCCCATCCACAGACTGCCCCCCTCTGACATGACATCATATCCACAGACTGGCCCCCTCTGACAGATCCCATCCACGGACTGGCCCTCTCTCACATGACATCCTATCCACGGACTGGCCCCCTCTGACATCCCATCCACAGACTGGCACCCTCTGACATGACATCCCATCCACAGACTGGCCCCCTCTGACATGACATCCCATCCACAGACTGGCCCCCTCTGACATGATATCCCATCGACAGACTGGCCCCCTCTGACAGATCCCATCCACGGACTGGCCCCCTCTGACATGACATCCCATCGACAGACTGGCCCCCTCTGACATGACATCCCATCGACAGACTGGCCCCCTCTGACAGATCCCATCCACGGACTGGCCCCCCTCTGACATGACATCCCATCGACAGACTGGCCCCCTCTGACAGATCCCATCCACAGACTGCCCCCCTCTGACATGACATCACATCCACAGACTGCCCCCCCCGACATGACATCCCATCCACAGACTGGCCCCCTCTGACATGACATCCCATCCACAGACTGCCCCCCCTCTGACATGACATCCCATCCACAGACTGGCCCCCTCTGACATGACATCCCATCCAGAGACTCCCCCCCCCCTGACATGACATCCCATCCACAGACTGCATCCTCTGCCATCCTATCCACAGACTTGCCCCCGACATACTGTCCTTCACGTTGCCGCGCAGAGTCTAACTTTGAACTGTGGCGCCGCCCACTGCACATTACACACACACTGGCAGCGGGGGTGGGCGCCGCCACAGGTTCTCTATTGAAGACCAGCTTCTGGTCTTCTTAAAAATGGCGGCCAGCGGAGACATTGTCTCCACCGGCCGTGGACCTCTAGCGGCCGGCGGCAAAAAAAACGGGAAATCAAATTTCCCGCGACAAACCGAATTTCCCGAGACAAAATTAATTTGGGACAAATGTCCTAATCCCGGGACTGTCCCGGGAAATTCGGGACAGTTGGCAACTATGCAGATGGCATGAAGTTCGGAATGAACTGTGAGGGTGCTGGTGAGCACTCTCGTAGTTCATTCACAAGCCCTGCAGCATTCAAAATGACAGCCTGTGCAACGTTAGGCCTCATGTATACTGCTGCTGGTAAACAGGCGTTGAGGAGCAATTGGGCATTTTTTTCAACTGCTCCTGAACTCTCCTCTGTTATCTTATCAGTACATGTACACAGGGTCGTTTACAGTCATTTCTAGGCAGTAGAGATAAGAGGCTTTTTTGGAACCCAAAAAAATGCATTCAGAAGTTGTGTTTAGAGGCATTTCAAGTGCCAAACGCTTCTAAATGCAGCTAATGCGGCTGAAAAAAGTGGTAACTCGTGTTTGGCCATGTTTCGTTAACAGGTGTTTTTCATTTTTGGCTATTTAAAAAAAAAAAGGGAACATTTTCAAATGCTTCTAAATTCAAACATGTCATGTAAACGCAGCAAAATGAACGTTTTAAATGTGGGTTACTATCTGTCAAGTTAAATCGTTCAGGAGAGGTTATAAAATGTCCTGTGTACATGAAGCATTACAGGCTCAAAGCTGTAGGGATTGGTTGAAGGAGCCCACATTACACCCATGTCGCACTGATCACAGGAGCAATGCTTTGGAAATACGCATTTTTTTCTGCAAAAGTATGCGTGTTTAGAGTTTTTTTTCAACAAAAGGTGAACTTAGCCTTTAACCGTCTCCCGCCTGCCATATAGACAAATGATGATGGAGCTGGTTGCTCTTGTTCTAGGATGAGTTATATGACATCCAGTTTAGCCGCGATCGCACGCCCGTTGGCGCGCAATGTGTCTGAGACACGGCATGACCCCGATCTTGTCAAAGAGCCGCGACTCTTTATCCCAGGTGATCGGCTGTGTCCAATCACAGCTGATCACATGTAAACAAGGAGATGCCGTTTATCGGCTCTCCTCGCCTCACACTGACAGCTGCATCGCACTGATCAGCCGCATCTCCTCACGGAAGAGGTGTGTAAAGGTAATCAGGGCACTGATCATCAGTACAGCCACAATCTGTGACTATCAGTGATGCCAATCAGTTTTTCCTTTTAGTGCCCATCAGTGCCACCCATCAGTGCCACCTAGCAGTGCCCATCAGTGCCACCTATCAGTACCCGTCAGTGCCGCCTCATCAGTGTCACTTATCAGTGCTGCATATCAGTGTCACCTATCAGTGCTGCATATCAGTGCCACCTATCAGTGCTGCATATTAGTGCCTACTCGTCAGTGTCACCACATTCAGTGCCCATCAGTGCAGCCTCATCAGCGCACATCAGTGAAGGAGAAAAATTACTTATTTACAAAATTTTCTGACAGAAAACTTAGCAAAAAATAAAAAACCCAGCGGTAATTAAATACAACCAAAAGAAAACTCTATTTGTGTGAAGAAAATTACCAAAAATTATTTACGTACAATTTTGTATGGCTGTGCAATTGTCATTCAAAGTGTAGCAGTGCTGAAAGCTGAAAATTGGCCTGGGTAAAAAGGGGGTGAAAGTGCCCAGTATTGAGGTGGTTAAGGAAGCCCATTCATTATGGGTTGGCTGCCAACATACCGTAACAGATCCAACAACACAGTGCACACTATGGGGTTGATTTTCTAAAGACAAATAGACTGTTCACTTTACAAAGTGCAGTTGCACTCTACAAGAACAGTTGCTCCAGAGCTTAGTAAATGAGCAGACTTCCATCATCCAATCATCTACAAGCAAAAATGCTTTTTTTTTTAATTTCCTTGCATGTGATTGGTTATTCTTTGTAAAGTTTAACTTTACCTACAGTATATGAAGCTCTGGAGCAATTGCACTTTGCAAAGTACACAGTCTTTAGTAAATCAACCCCACTGTCCTTTGTTGTGCATCATTCACTACCCTTTACTCCACCACAACTCACCACAACTCACCACAAATAGAGCAGGTGCATTGTGGTAAAATGCATATTTTACTGCGTTTCGCTGTGAGCCACACGTGTGAATAGAGTATGACTGAAAACTGCATATTTAAAAAGTTACATAGCGCAACCACTGTGCTGTATAACATGCTTTAAGGGAACAGGATCCATTTTTGCTTTTTTTAGGTTGACAAGCACTTTAAACTCTTCAGCTTTTAGTTCCTTTAAATTGACCAAATCCTACTTTTTTTTTTATCAAATAAAAAGTGTTTATTGAGCACAAAGAGTATACGTACAGACATGGTACAGAGTGGTACAGGCATACGTAAGCAGTCTATTTCAAGATACATATCAACATCACATTATAAAGAACGGTCTAGATACCCAGGAACCATCCACCCGACCTCCATTATATCCAAATAAATATTCATTTTTTGTTGTCCCCACGATTAATAAGAGACACAATAAAAGAGGTACAATAACGGATACTAAAACAATCGGTCATGAACCAAATCTAAAGCGGCTAATCCAGAAACATCCAGCCATGAGGCCCATAACTTGTCAAACTTGCCTCTTTTACCTCTGTGCTGGTATATACATTTTTCTAATCGAATAGTATCACCCATTTGAGTAATCCACTCCTGCAATGTTGGGGGTTCCGTGGATTTCCAATGCCTCAGGATTACTTTCTGAGCCTGAAATAGGGCCCTTGCCACAGCTTGCCTTGGCGTGTCTTCCAATGAGAGTGCATCAAGTACAGGGCACAAGTCCTGCGGGAACGCATGGGAGCGGAGTTCCTGTACTTTTTACACAACAGGAACTCAGTTCCTGTTAGCAGCCACATCCTGCAAGACATTGAAGTATGCGAGCTGTGTGGCAGGTGCTACACCAGCAGCTGCCGACAAAGCTCACAATAGTAAGTGCCACACACCTGACCATTCAGGCATTGCCAGTAGGGGGCCCCATAACAGCTTCTGCTTTGATCTACCTGTCAATCACAGGTGATTTTATTTAGTCAGACCTCTCGTGATGCGCTCCTCCCCGCCAGCCCCACCTGATTTTCTGTCTTCTCATCTCCCCCCCCCCCCCCCCCCCCAGTCTCCTGCATACTTGCTCTGTGTGTCCCGCTGATTCCCCCCCTATCTTCAGGGCTATATGATGAGAGAACCCAGAGGAGGAGCACAGCTATTCTGCTCATAAGACAAGCAGGGAGAGAGGTGAGCTGAGGGAGGAACATCAGTTTGGGGTGATAAGCTGAGAACAATACCTGGCAAAGTTTAATGCCAGGAGGGAATTTTATGTGGAAATATGTGAAGAGTTGGAATAGCAGTGAGAGTGTGTTGGAGTCCTGCAGAGTTTGCAGCCCCCCAAGCTAACATACATCTCCTAAGCAGGAACACATCAATATCTCCCCAAGCAATCTGTCCAGATAATGTGCAGTTAACTTATGACCTTTCCGTTTAACCCTGTGTTATCCAAACTCTGTTCACTGAAAAGTGTAAACTCACCACATAAACACTCTATATACAAAATAAAATTCCCCAATAAAGATCAGAACATGATGATTATTCAGAGAATTACCGTATTCATGTTTATTGAGGATTTTTTTTTTTCATGTACTAACAGTTAAGCTTCATACACACAATACGAAAATTGGATGAAAAATACCACTTTTGAAGCGTTCGTGCATATGAACGTATCATTTTGGTTTTTTTTTTGTGGGCGAGTGGATCTTGTGTGGGAGTTCCCACACTTTTTTCCCCAGGACTTGACCCCTGATCAAGTATGCCTAATATACAGTGTTTTGGATCAACCGGGATCTTAATCTGGAAGACTCTGTTAATAGTGGTCAGGACCTGAGTCCACTATACATGGAGCTTCGGACATCTCCAGAAGAGATGTATCAAATCTCCAGGATCTCTGTTACATTTAGTACATTCAGCACCCGATCTTACCTCCATACAAGCTAATCTAGCTGGTGTCTAGTGAACCCTTAAAAGGATATATAAGTGGGACACGTGCTGAGCTACATTCAGTGAACACCACTGCTCCTCCTCATAAGATATGCCAAATTGTAACCACTTTGCACCATAGGATATTTTCGCTATTTCTGGAAAATAATTGTTATTCCATATGGGTCTGTATTTAGTGAAACCCTGTACCCCCTGCATTGTTCGTACCTTGTTCCAGATTTTCTGCATGAGTGCTTAAGTAGGATAGATTTTATTAGATTTACTGAATTTTAGGGCCACCCCTGCTCTAGTTTTATCCTGACAGGTTTGGACTGCCAGAGCAGTGACCTAAAAATTGAGTTTATTATTCTATATTTGTTCAAGGGGATGACTATTGGGGTGTTATGTAGCACATAGAGCAGCTGTGGCATCATAATCATTTTGATAAGATTTATGCATCCCGCTAGGGATATCTTAAGCCTGCTCCATACTTTGACCTTATCTCGACAACAAAAGTGCGGGGGGGGGGTCAAATTAAGTCCAATGTAGTCCATGGATTGGGGGGTTACTTGTATGCCCAGGTATCTAAAAGAACCAGAGATTGGAATGTCCTGTATGGTTGACACTGATGGGCCGAGCGTGGTGTCTAGTAACATAAGAAAGGACTTAGTCCAATTTATGACCAGCCCGGAGTATTCCCCAAACTCTCTTATCACCACCATTGCCCCTGTTAGGGAATTAGAAGTATCGCCAAGGAACAGCATCGTATCATCCACGTACATCATTATTTTTTCCTGAAGTTTCCCGTACCTAAATCCCTGCATAGAAGTATTGGCTCGGACCAAAGCGGCCAAAAGCTCTATAGCCAGGGCGAATAGCAACAGAGACGGGGAAGCCCTGTCTCATTCCTCTATGCAGTTTAAAGCTCTGGGAGACTTGACCTCCCTCTCTGATGTGTGCTATCGGTGTGCTATACAGGAGTTGCACCCATGAAATAAATCTGTCCCCAAATCCAAATTTGTGCACAACTGCCCAGAGATAGTCCCATTCAATGCTATCGAAAGCTTGGTGGGCATCAAGACAGTAATGCTCGACCCCCCCCCCCCATTGTCCACTGGTGACTGAATGTTGAAGAAAAGACGCCGCAAATTAATTGCCATCCTCCCCTGGGGCATTGGAGTTGGGGAACGCCCCAGTTGCCAGCTGCAGTTCCTTTAGTGTTAGGGGGGCATCTAGTTGCTTCCTAGAGGAGAAAGACATTTGGGGGAGTTGTACAGTATTCAAATAACTGTTTAGGGAATCTATTGTGTAGTTCTATTTAGATTCATAGAGTGAGGAGTAGTAGTCCACTGAGGTGGACATTATCATAGAGGGGGAGTCAGTAACTTTTCCAGTGGCTGTTTGTCACGCCCCAATAGAAGGTGACAGCTTGTGGGCATGAGCAATTTTGGCTAAAAGGCGACCCATGTGTTCCCCCTCCTCATAGAAGACCAATCTATTGAAAAATCTCCTATTCTTTGCCGCCAAAGCGGTCATATGGTTTATGGTATCCTGAGCAGATGATGTCTGTTACCATCTGTTGGGTTCTCTACAAATGCTTTTTCAGTGTCATGTGCCAACTGTTCCATGGACTCCCTCTGAGCATTTATGTTGCGTTTAATCGATTGAATCTCTCTAATAAAGAATCCTCTTATCATTGCCTAAAAGGCCTCCCATGTAATATTGGTATTTACCTCCTCAGTATTGTTATGCCAGAAGTCTATAATTTGTGTCATAATTCGCTCATGTGAGGGGAAAAAATGGAGGCAGAAGGCATTTAACTTCCAAATAGCTCTCGCCAGGTCTGATGGTAGTTGTACCTCCAGCTGTACCACCAGTGGGGAGTAATCCAAGACATTTCGGGGGGCATACTTGACTTCCGAGAAGTATCGTCCTGCCACATAAGACCATATACACAAATCTATGTGGGATAACGATGAGTGGCTCTTAGAGAAACATGACTGTTTCAGACCCGGGTATTTTGTTCTCCAGGGGCCTTTCCAGCCCACATCCTCCATGAATTTTTTCAGGGCCATACGTTTAGTTCCCCTGCTATTCATCACTGGTGGGTGTTTGTCTAAGACCGGGATTGTTTAACAGATAAAGTCTCCTAACACAAATAATGGTACCTCCTGGTGTTTGATTCGAAATTCCAGCAGTGCTCTAAGGATCTGGTTATCATAGGGTGGAGGTATATAAACAAAAGCGAGGAGGCATTTAAGAGTATATATATGGCACAGTAAAAAAATATAGCTTCCCTCAGCATCAATTAGTGAATCACTTCCTCATAGTCTAAGGAGCTATGCACCAGTACACTCACCTCTGGAGAACGAGGTAGTTGAGTAGTATGCCCTCCCAACCCACTGGAACCCCAGACAAGTTACAGAGTCAGCAGTAAGATGCGTTTCCTGTAGGGCAAAAATTGCAGGCAGGTATTTACACAACAAACTAAATGGAAAAAAGTTGCGCCACTAATCAAATAAAGTGACAACAGCAGCCAGTATCAACAATCTTAGTGAAATTGTGTAACCGAAAATGAAAAATATATAATGCAGCGCTACTTAACAAATATCATGAATATATAACACAAAGATGTGCGTAAAAAAGACAAAACAGTGTGTTTGATTAAAAAACATCACAATAGTGAAAATGTGCACTAATGCAAAAACAATGGCTCCAAGCAGAGGAAGGCAGTTTAACTCCAAACCCCAACCATAAGCTCCTGTAAAGTGCAAAAATAAACAAATTCAAATGGTGCCTAAACCACCTCTAGTTTGTGAAACCAGCAAGTGTGTATCTAAATGATGATGTTGTATCAGCAAAATAAAGTGTGTCTATACACAATAACAATATACTCCTCCAATACATGTGTAAAGTAAACTAATTCCCATGTAAGGGATAAAGTCCTATTCCAAAAGTAGAAAATGTTGCCTCTTCAAAATGCTGCTACACCAGAAAGCCTCTATTCATCCATACGTCACAAGTGGCGATCCATATGCAGATGATATACAGATAAGGTACGCTTACCCCAAAAGATGGACACACACAATATATAGTGGTGGGTCAAATGGGCATTAGGATCGTCTCGTCCTCTGGGTCCTTCCACGGAGGCGCTGACAATATGCAGACGTGCTTTTACCACAATCCAAATGGACCAAAGATGGGTGGCAAGTATCACAATCACTTCACAAGGTAGCAAAACCCATGAGGCAGGCCAATCTCTGAGACACTGGATCCCAGGAACTCTCAGTGGTGGGCAATGGCAGATTTCCAATCATGAAATGAACAAAAGGGGAAAAACTTCCACATAGTGCATGAATCTGATTGAATAAAAAAGGTAATTTATTTAAAAATGAGATAAAAATGAACAGAACCCATGCGGTAAGTCCATATACAAATCGCAAAGAAAATATAGCGTGGTAACAAAAAAAATAGTGAATCAAAAACCTGACATGTTTCGGACCATTGTCCTTCTATTGGGGCATCTGGCACTATTTTTTTTCCAAACAACTTCTGAAGGGTTGGGGACAACAGGTTCCAGGCATTGTCCACTTGATCCCTTAACGCAGCAATACGGACAAAAATAAGGAGCAATGTAAGAAAGTTCATAGACAATCACAGTTCCGAACTCGCATTTTGTAGAACTTTGGATCATTGTATGTTTCCAGCAGGGCTCTCTGTCAAAATGGAGAGCTAGGAAATTCAGCTTTGCATAGCGCCCAGTGTTGTAGTACCTGGATTCTCAGTCTTCCTCCGCTATTGGCCTCTGAGCCTGTCTGAGAACATTCTCATTTGCGTCCATCCATTGGGAGGCATCCACAGTATTCTCAAAAAAATGGGTTCGCCCCTCAGAGGTGATGCGGAGCCTTGCCGGATATAGCATTACGTAGGCGGCCTGGAGCCTCTGCAGGCGCTTTTTAACATCTGAAAATTGAGATCTACTCCGCTGCACCTCGGCCGAGAAATCCAGGTTCCCTTAACCACTTAAGCCCCGGACTATTTTGCAGCTAAAGGACCAAGCCCCTTTTTGCGATTCGGCTCTGCGTCGCTTTAACTGACAATTGCGCGGTCGTGCGACGTGGCTCCCAAACAAAATTGACCTCCTTTTTTCCCCACGATTAGAGATTTCTTTTCATGGTATTTGATCACCTCTGTGGTTTTTATTTTTGGCACTATAAACAAATATAGAGCGACAATTTTTAAAAAATAGAATATTTTTTACTTTTTGTTATAATAAATATCCCCCAAAAATATATATAAAACATTTTTTTCCTCAGTTTAGGCCGATACGTATTCTTCTACATATTTTTGGTAAAAAAAAAATCGCAATAAGCATTTATTGATTGGTTTGCGCAAAAGTTATAGCGTTTCCAAAACAGGGGATAGTTTTATGGCATTTTTATTAATAATTATTTTTACTAGTAATGGCGGCGATCAGCAATTTTTATTGTGACTGCAACATTATGGCGGATATGTCGGACAATTATGACACATTTTTGGGACCATTGGCATTAATACAGCGATCAGTGCGATTAAAAATACACCGATTACTGTAAAAATTTCACTGGCAGTGAAGGGGTTAACCATTAAGGGGCAGTGTATGGATTAAGTGTGTGTGTGTTTTTTTAACTGTAGGGGGGGCGTGGCTTGGCGTGTGACATCACTGATCTTCTTTCACTATAACAGGGAACAGACAATCAATGACAGCCTCACTAGGAAGCACGAGGAGAGGTTTGTTTACTCTTACCTCTCCCCGTTCTTCAGCTCTGTGACCCGATCGTGGGAAACACCGGTGGCGATCGGGTCCGCGGTTCCCGCGGCCACGGTCACGGAGTTCAGGACCGGGTCACAAGAGCGCCGGCGGCGGCACGCGCACGACCCATGGCTGGGCACTTAAAGGGCAACGTACCTGTACGTGCTTGTGCCCAGCCATGCCATTCTGCCGACGTATATCGGCGTGAGGCGGTCCTTAAGCGGTTAAACTGAACATTTCTGTACTCTCTTGCCAGTCTCAGGAGGATTTCTCTGTCTCTATAATTTAATAGTCTCGCCAACATGGGGCATGAGGGATGTCCTGGTGGTAGTGGCCTAGTCAGGACTCTGTGGGACCTTTCTACTACATAAAGATGTGTAAAGGCCTCTTTGCCGGGACCAAATCCTACTTGGAGTCCCAAACCGCCAAACTGCTTGAGAACTGTAATGCAGAACACAAAAAGTGATATAATTTGCTATTTGTGCAATGCATATATATATATATATATATAGAAGGCCAGTATGGTGGCCGGAATTTATGGGAGGAGCCCGGAGGAGTAATTGATCAGCCCGTTCAGCTGTGTTCCTTATCAGCCAGTATGGTGGCCGGAATTTATGGAAGGAGCCCGGAGGGGTATTTAATCAGCTCATTCTGCTGTGTTCCTTGTCGGTTCCTGTGTGCAATACCCACCCTCCCATCCCCTTTTTAGGGCATTTCTCAAGGCATCATACTCCTCACAGAGTACTCATTTTACTTCATTTCATGTTCATTTCATTTAATCCTCATTTCTTATCTAGGGTATGCCCCCTTATTTTGGTATACCGTATGTTAGACCAAGGCACACTTTTAGGTCTATTTCAAGTGGTAAGTTTATTTTAACCCTGTTTGTCATCCTTATCCGTACCGGACATAGGGCTCTGGACCATAAATATATATATATTATACACAGTATACCATATACAATATATATCTATATATATATCTGCTTTTTAGTGCATGCTGTGTCTAATGGGTAAATCTAACATTGCTGACCTATTCTCTGGTAACCTCTAAATATCAAGCCATCGTCAATGTATGCTTTTTATAGAAGGAGTTTTTTTCTTCAGTCTTAGTCACAGCTTGTGCCGGACAGTCAACTCGCAGTTTGCTATAAATCTGTTTTTTTTTTTCAGCCATATGTGATTTACGTTAGAATAGTCGGCAGGAGGCCATGCAGGTTTACTGAGTTGAGGCAGTGTAAAGAACAATGATGGTTTGTCAAGTGCTGTAAGCCTATAGCATGCAATCAGAAATCATCTCTCACTGATCTACCTGCAAAAACAACAGGCCTGGTTTCCTCTGTGCCCGAGATCCATTACAGCACTTGTGTTACCTTACTAAAAATGCCCGATGGAAGATACAAGTAATCCTTATGTATCCGAGCCAACCATAGATGACCCTTTAACAGCCTACTGAAGACAAATTAATCTAGAATCAATTATCCAATGGGCATGATTTACTAAAGCAATAATGTTTTACTTAGCACATGTTCATTTTGGAAAGTGTACAAGTATATGCCAGGGTTCCTAGGGAGGAGAGAATGTTAGAATCTTAGATAGTTAAGCTAATTAACGTGGTTCTGAAGCCTTAAGTTTTTTTTTTACCTTAATGCATTCAATGCATTAAGGTGAACAGTCTTCTGTGCTGCAGCTGCCCCCAGCCCCCCCCCCCCTTTTCCTTACCAGAGCCCGATCTGATCCAGTGATGTGCACGAGTGCAGTGGCTCCATCTCTATCCTCTTTGGACAGATTAATAGCAGCGGGAGCGATTTGCTCCCGCTGCTGTCAATCAAATCCGGTGACATGGGGGAGGAGCTGAGTCCCACTTTCTGTGCCAATGCATGCAGCAGTGGGACTCAATAGGCTCTGGAGACATGCTTGGCCTGTCCATCACCTTTAGCAATGCAGTAGTCATCTTGGAGGTGTGTTTGGGGTCGTTATCATGTTGGAATACTGCCCTGCGGCCCAGTCTCCGAAGGGAGGAGATCATGCTCTGCTTCAGTATGTCACAGTACATGTTGGCATTCATGGTTCACTCACCTGGTTGCCGCCACACACGCTTGACACCATCTGAACCAAATAAATTTATCTTGGTCTCATCAGACCACAGGTTCCAGTAATCCATGTGTTTAGTCTGCTTGTCTTCAGCAAACTGATTGTAGGCTTTCTTGTGCGCCATCTTTAGAAAAGGCTTCCTTCTGGGGCAACAGCCATGCAGACCATTTTGACGCTGTGTGCGGCGTATTGTCTGAGAACTGACAGGCTGACCCGCCACCCCTTCAACCTCTGTTCTCAGGGTTGGTAACCCAGTAATTGTAGAGACTAAGGATGAGCCAAACACCCCCCTGTTTGGTTCGCATCAGAACCTGCGAACAGACCTAAACTTCGTGTGAACTTTAGAACCCTATTAAAGTCTATGGGACTCGAACGTTCACAATCTAAAGTGCTAATTTTAAAGGTTAATATACAAGTTACTGTCCTAAAAAGTGTTTGGGGACCTGGGTCCTGCCCCAGGGGACGTGGATCAATGCAAAAAAATGTCAGTTTTTTCAGGAGCAGTGATTTTAATAATGATTAAAGTGAAACGATAAAAGTGTAATATTCCTTTAAATTTCATACCTGGGGGGTGTCTATAGTATGCCTGTGAAGGGGCACATGCTTCCCGTGCTTAGAACTGTCCCTGCACAAAGTGTTATTTCTCAAGGAAAAAAGTCTTTTAAAATCACTTTGAATTATCGGCTCCCGTAATACAGAGAACACTCAATGAGTGTTCTCTGTATTACGGAGCTGACAATTCATTCATTGATAAGAAAAAAAAAGTGGGGTTCCCCTAAATTCAATTGCCAGGCCCTTCAGGTCTGGTATGGATATTAAGGGGAACCCCGCGTCAAATTAAAAAAAACGTCAGAGGGGGCGGGGTCAGGTGATGGGTGGCCCCGTCCTCCTATTATAAGAAACGTCAGCGCTGGGATCCCCGTAGTGTCTCCTCAGTGGAGACAGAAGACGGATGCATGTATGGACAGCGCTGGACTGAAAATCACCGTCGCTGGATCAGATCAGCCATCGCTGGACCCCGGAGAGATGATCATCCGTCGCTGGATAGCAAGAGTGGATTAGCACCGCTGGAAAGTTTTTTAAATTTTTTTTATTTTTAATAAAGGAATTTTTCAAAAGTGTGTTTGTCTTATTTAACCATTTTTTGCACTTTCTTTGTGACCAGTCGTTGTGGGGGTCTGCGGTTGGGGGGCTTATCAGAATCTGGAAGCCCCCTTTAACAAGGGGACCCCCAGATCCCCCCCCCTTTTGAAATGGTAAGGGGGTACAAAAGTGCCCCTACCATTTCACAAAGAAAGTGTAAAAAAAATGGTTAAATAAGACAAACACATTTTTGAAAAATTCCTTTATTAAAAATAAAAAAAATTAAAAAAAGATTCCAGCGTTGCTAATCCACTCTTGCTATCCAGCGATGGATGATCATCTCTCCGGGGTCCAGCGATGGCTGATCTGATCCAGCGACAGCTGATTTTCAGTCCAGCACAGTCCATCTATGCATCCGTCTTCTGTCTCCACTGAGGAGACACTGCGGGGATCCCAGCACTGACGTTTCTTATATTAGGAGGGTGGGGCCACCCTTCACCTGACCCCACCCCCTCTGACGCTCGTGAGGGAAGCCAGGGGTTCCCCAATGACGTATGGGTGACCTCGCCCCCCTCTGATGTAACGCAGGTTTCCGTTACATCATAGGGGGGCGGGGTCACCCATACGTCATGGGGAACCCCTGGCTTCCCTCACCAGCATCAGAGGGGGCAGGGTCAGGTGACAGGTGGCCCGCCCTCCTAATATAAGAAACGTCAGGCGCTGTAATCCCCGCAGAGTCTCCTCAGTGGATAAGCCCTCCGCCCACAGACCCCCACAACCGCCGGCCAGGGTTGTGGGGATGAGGCCCTTCTCCACATCAACATGAGGACATGGTGCTTTGAGGGGTCACAGACCCCCAAAGCATCCTCCCAATGTTGAGGGCATGTGGCCTGGTATGGTTCAGGAGGGGGGGTACGCTCTCCTGTCCCCCCTCTTTTCCTGCGGCCTGCCAGGTTGCGTGCTCGGATAAAGGGTATGGATTTTAAGGGGGACCCCCACGTCCATTTTTTTTTATTTGACGCGGGGTTCCCCTTAATATCCATACCAGACCTGAAGGGCCTCGTAATTGAATTTAGGGGAACCCCACGCTTTTTTTTTTTATCAATGAATGAATTGTCAGCTCCCTAATACAGAGAACACTCATTGAGTGTTCTCTGTATTATGGGAGCCGACAATTCAAAGTAATTTAAAAAAACTTTTTTTCCTTGCGAAATGACACTTTGTGCAGGGACAGTTTTAAGCATTGGAAACATGCGCCCCTTCACAGGCATACTATAGACACCCCCCAGGTACGAAATTTAAAGGAATATTACACTTTTATTTCACTTTAATCATTATTAAATTCACTGCTCCTGGGAAAAAAAACGACCGTTTTTTTTGCATTGATCCATGTCCCCTGGGGCAGGACCCAGGTCCCCAAACACTCTTTAGGACAGTAACTTGCATATTAGCCTTTAAAATTAGCACTTTAGATTTCTCCCATAGACTTGTACAGGGTCTTCTGGCTTTTTGAATTTGCCGCGAACAACCCAAATTGTTCACTGTTCGCTGAACAGGTGAACAGGCAATGTTCGATTCAAACATAAGTTCGACTCGAACTCGAAGCTCATCCCTAGTAGAGACCGACACTTAAATTCCTTGTTAGGATTTTTATTTTGCATAAAACGGTTGAACAAACTCAGTCTCTAATTTGGGAATAGAGGGTATCAGGGTAGTTTAGCTCAGGTGCTTGGAACTGCTGACTTCAATAAAAGTCTCTCTCTATGTACACAGTCCAGGGAACAGCAGCTTGCAACTGGACTCTTTAACTGTTGGATAAATCCTTAGGTTCTGGGTTTAGCAGCCAACAGGTAATTCTAGAATTCAAAGTCTTCACAGACTTGGTTAAAGACTTGGAAACTTATGCCACGTACACACGGGCGGACTGTATGGCCTACTTAGTCCGCCGAAACACATTTCAGCGGACAGTCCGCTCGTGTGTGGGCTTCAGCGGACTTTTTCAGCGTGCAGTCCGGCGTACTAAGTATTTCGGATTTTTCTAAATACCGTCCATCGTACTCGCATTTCGGCGGACAATCCGCCCGTGTGTATGCCAGTCCGCCGTACTTTTGAAATGAGCGGACTTTTCCCGCCCGGAGAAAAGTCTGCTCATTTCGAGCGGGTATCCAGGTAGGCGGGGCCCGCGAAGGAGACGTCGCTGGCCCCGCCGCCTGGTATGGACTTAAAGGGGAACCCCAACGCCGAAAAAAATCGGCGTGGGGGTCCCCCCCAAGTCCACAACAGACCCTTGTCCGAGCACGCTACCCGGCCGGCCAGGAAAGGGGGGCGAGCGAGCGCCCCCCTCCTGAGCCGTACCAGGCCGCGTGCCCTCAACATGGGGGGGTGCCTTGGTGAAGGGGGGGCCGCGCGGCCCCCCCACCCCAAAGCACCTTGTCCCCATGTTGATGAGGACAAGGGCCTCTTCCCGACAACCCTGGCCGTTGGTTGTCGGGGTCTGCGGGCGGGGGGCTTATCGGAATCCGGGAGCCCCCTTTAATAAGGGGGCCCCCGGATACCGGCCCCCCACCCTATGTGAATGAGTATGAGGTACAATGTACCCCTACCCATTCACCTGTAAAATAAAAGTACAAAAAAAAACACAACACACAAGATAAAATACTTTATTGCACAGCTCCGGGGGTCTTCCGTCTTCGGGGGTCTTCTCGCCGGGCTTCTCCACTATCTTCTTGTAGCTCTTTTGCTAGCGGAGGAGTCCGGCTTTCTTCCTCGCCACCAGCCTCTTCTCCCGACTTCGGGGGTCTTGTCCCCCTCTTCGGTTCTTCTGCCGGGCCACCGCGCCTTCTTATAGCTCTTTTACAGGCGGTTGCCCGGTCTTCTGTCGCCGCCACCGCCGCCTTCCGTTCTTCTTCTTCTTCTCCAGGAGATGTTGCCTCGACGATCTCTCCGGCCGGAATGCCAGGGACGCACTGCGCGGCCACTTATATAGGGACAAGGGGCGGTGTCACATGGCTTTATGTCACATGGGTTATTGTCACATGGTGACCCCGCCCCTTACGATGTCATAGTCCCCATGTGACATCAACCCATGTGAACAACCCATGTGACATAAAGCCATGTGACACCGCCCCTTGTCCCTATATAAGTGGCCGCGCAGTGCGTCCCTGGCATTCCGGCCGGAGAGATCGTCGAGGCAACATCTCCTGGAGAAGAAGAAGAAGAAGAAGAAGAAGAAGAACGGAAGGCGGCGGCGGCGACAGAAGACCGAGCAACCGCCTGTAAAAGAGCATGTGTTTTTTTGTACTTTTATTTTACAGGTGAATGGGTAGGGGTACATTGTACCTCATACTCATTCACATAGGGTGGGGGGCCGGTATCCGGGGCCCCCTTATTAAAGGGGGCTCCCGGATTCCGATAAGCCCCCCGCCCGCAGACCCCGACAACCAACGGCCAGGGTTGTCGGGAAGAGGCCCTTGTCCTCATCAACATGGGGACAAGGTGCTTTGGGGTGGGGGGCCGCGCGGCCCCCCCTTCCCCAAGGCACCCCCCCATGTTGAGGGCACGCGGCCTGGTACGGTTTAGGAGGGGGGGCACTCGCTCGCCCCCCTTTCCTGGCCGACCGGGTAGCGTGCTCGGACAAGGGTCTGTTGTGGACTTGGGGGGATCCCCACGCCGATTTTTTTCGGCGTTGGGGTTCCCCTTTAAGTCCATACCAGGCGGCGGGGTCAGCGACGTCTCCTTCGCGGGCCCGCCTACCTGGAGACACGCTCGAAATGAGCGGACTTTCCTCCGCGTGTGTGGGTGAGTCCGTTCATTTCAAAAGTAGGGCGGATAGTATGGCGGACTTAGTACGCCGTATTAGTCCACTCAAAAAGTGGTGTGTGTGGTCAAGTCCGTTCATTCGAAAGTATGACGGACTGTCCGTCGGATTGTATGACGGACTAAGTAGGCCATACAGTCCGCCCGTGTGTACGCGGCTTTAGATATAACTGGAAGGGTAGAAGTAGGAACTTTTCTTACTGTACCAGAATCTTTCAGCCGGTCTGGTGATACTGTAAGCCCTTGTACACACGGTCAGACATTCCGAGAACCAAAAAGATTTTGTCCGACGGATTTTGTCCGAAACTGTTGCATACACACAGTCAGACAAAGTTGTCAGAAAATCCGATCGTACTTAACGTGATGACGTTATTTAGTTAGGACGGGACTACATTCAGGCTAGTAGCCAATAGCTTTGGTCTAGGAATTTGATCTGAGCATGCTTGGCACTTTGTCCGATCGGAATTCTCTACACATGATTGGACAAAGTCCGATCGGATCATGTTGTCGGAAAATTTTATAGCCCAGCTGGAAAACTTGGTCCGTCGGATACTCCGACGGAAACAGTCCAATGGAGCCCACACACTGTCGGATTATCCGACAACACGGTTCTATCGGACATTGTCCATCGGAATGTCCGAATGTGTGTACAAGGGCTAAGAATTGTGGATTCAATCAATGTCCATGGCAGCTCAGCTTCCAGGCTCTTACTGAGCAGCCAGCCTTGTGCATGGCTGCTCGAAGAGTCCTCCCCTGGTCGCATGTAGAGTTACTGGGCCTTTCCAAAACCCGAGACGGCACCAGAAAACCTTAGAATCCCCCTTCCAGTTGCTGTGCCTCGATCTAGCCAGTTTCCAGGCTCGAGAACTGATGGATCCACACCCTAGTCCATGAGGGCCCCCGGGGGATGGTCAGGAGGACCAGGACCACGGAGTCAGCAATAACTTCTGGACCGGAACGCCAAACCACGTGACTTCAGCACCTTACGTACCCCTTCCCAGATTACGCAGTGAGACAAACTCCCACTGATTGGTCCAGAGACAGATATTGGTACCCAATGTGTCCAACCAGACTGCTTTCTAAAGCCTCCCACAGGTGTACAACCCCACCTATGACCAGGCAGAACTTCTATACAGCCCATCCAAACTGATGCCAAGTACAATTTAGCACAATTAGTCCCAAAACTCATTACAGTTTTAGGCAAAAAACTAAATTTAACAAATAGCGCATACTCGTTAGGAGTACTGGCGCTACACAAGCATACAGTCAATAGTAGGTTACTCAAGAGTCCACAATATGGCCCTTGCAAACCATTAAATCAGGGCTACTTTCCAAGGACTGGCACAGAGTGGATGTGTAAAAAATTGGACGTAGACTGGAATGACCCACAAATAATCCAACCTAAGATCAATGCTTTTTCCACCTAGTGCTGACACAGATGGGATGTGTATAAAACTGGAGGTAGCCTATCCCCTAACTCTAACTTGAGGTAGCCTGGAATGACCTACAAATTCTCCATATCGAGATTGATGCTCTCTCTTTCTAGATGGCACAGGGAGCATGTGGGCAACATTGTGGGTACCATGGAATGAAAATATTCCAACTCAAGATCACTGTTGTACCCTTCTAGGCTGGCAGTCTGGCACTGAGGGGATGTGAATGAAGTTGGAGGTAGCCTCAAATGACCCACAAATCCTCCAAATCAAGACTCACGCTTCTAGGGCTGGCACAGAGGGAATGTGTGCAACATTTTGCTGGCCTGGAATGACCCAGGGCCAAACTTCTAAGCTTCTAAAAATGAAGCCACCAGACCTCAAACACAGAACCCACTTGTGTGGCAGCTACTAATGAATTTCAGGGTTCTGCACAGAGCTTCATCAGAGCAGCAACATGTCAGCTATTGAACCATAACTGATTCTGGTAATTATCCCCTGACAGCTCTAGCAGGGGAGCATTGTAGATGATTTTACTACTGTATAGAGATATTTATTTCCTTCTGTCAGGGTGATGATACTCAAAGAGAACAAGAGGCCAGGCAAAACCACCTTGAAGTGGACACAGGCAGCATTTAAAATCTCACAGACTTTACCCCTTCCGCACTATCATAAATTTTAAAAAAAGAAACGCTTTGGCTGGATATTTTGGCTTTAATATACCTTTATTTCAACATTCAGCTTGCATGATTGCCAGTGTGGAGGATGTTAGAATACTGACATCAGGAGAGCGTTGAGGCACAGCTGCTATTTAGCTTTGCTTGAATGTTAGTCCCAAGATCCTTTGGCAGAGACAATGCTATTGTGCTGTTTTGGACCCCTCTTCAACATCTCATTATATCATGGAGGCTGAATAACCGTGGATACATTTTCCATTATGGGTTTATGTAAACAATATTATTTTTTGGACGTATGTTTTGCATGTTTTAATCCCCATTAAGAAAAAAAAATGCAATTTTGTAACTTATTTTATAGATACATTATATTACCAAAAGTATTGCGAAACTTGCCTTTACACACACATGAACTTTAATGGCATCCCAGTCTTAGTTTGTAGAATTCAATATTGAGTTGGCCTACCTTTTGCAGATAAAACAGGCTCAACACTTCTGGAAAGGCTTTCCACAAGTATTAGGAGTGTGTCTATGGGAATGTTCTTGTATTTTTCCAGAAGCAAATTTGTGAGGTCAGGTGCTGATGTGGATGAGAAGGCCTGTCTCGCAGTGTCCACTCTGATTCATCCCAAAGGTGTTCTATCGGGTTGCGGTCAGGACTCTGTGCCGGCCAGTCAAGTTCTTCCATCCAAAACTTGCTCATCCATGTCTTTATGGACATTGATTTGTGCACTGGTCTGAATCATTTGGTGGAGAAGGGATTATTTTGCAAGCTTGTTTATCAGGGCTTGGGCTTGCCCACTTCGTTCCAGTGAAGGGAACTCTTAAAGTGATTGTAAAGTCTTGTTTTTTTTTTTTCCTATAAAAGGGCATGTGGCTTGCTCGCCCACTCAGTTTTTTTTTTTTAAATTCTGATTCCTCAGTTGTCAGTGGCAGCTGACAGTAAAAAAAAGAAAAGAAAAAAAAAATCAGACAATTAAGAAGTATGCAATAAAAATAGATAAGATTGCGCTATGGACAAATTCCACCCGTCCGCCACACAGGCAAGGGAAAAAACAAAATGAAATAAAGATGAATTAAAATGAACTCAAGGGGTTAAAGCTGCCTGTGCTTGAAACCTGTCCCTAAAAATAGGAATAGGTTAGAAATCTGAGATATAAATTAAGCTTTGGCGCTAAAACCTTTTTGTGCACTGTGGATACCAAAATCATGTATGAGTGTGAAATGATCTATTATCTCTGCTAGTGCTCTGGAGAATTTAATACAAATTAAGGTGGAAATCTCCCAAAAACCACTATATACGTGATATTAAAATGCGTGAAAAAAGAGAAAAGGATGTGTGTCTGTTGACTTACACCTCAAAAATGCACATATGTATTAAAAAAATGGTGAATCAATCACATAGAAATAAACAATTAAAAATATTAATGTGCTCAATAGAAAAACATACGCAAACCAATATCTGAAAAATCATATGCAAACCAATATCCAAAAATTATGCTCTATGTTCAAAGTGACAATCAAAAAGCGTTTTGTGAAAGTACCAAGAAAAAATAATAATAACAACAAAAATCTTATAATGTCCAACAAATTTTTTTTTTCAAAGTCGCATCATCTGGTTGCTGGAAAAACGCATGGAACTTTCATCAAATGAGGAAGGTAGAGCAAAGTGACTAGTGCAGAAGGGTTAAATGCATTCCTCTCCGGTGCGCCACTCTGTGTTAGGAAAAAGGTATATATATGTGCTCACCAGACCAAAAACCCTCAATGGGTTAACCGAGCAGCCACAGTATGAGCCACTGTGCAGCTTTCTTTGGGCTCTGCTTCTGCTATGCTGGGGGGATGCTTTACACTTTTCCTTCCGCAGATAGTCCGTTTAGCAATTATACATAAAGGGAAACAGAAGTACAAACATAGTGCAATACTGTTGTTTGAACGTTTTTGTTTATTAAGAAGTCAGGTTACTCACAATATCCAAAGAGACAAATCGCTTTAAAATTAACTGCGCCGGCGTTGCTGCTTGTATACCAGTGTAAGGTGCACGTCCTAGGCCACGCCCTACGCGTTTCGTCAGAGCGACGTCATCTGGAGCGGCCATGTTGGTGCACCCTCACGTTTATGTAGGGTGCAGTGCTCTTCTGCGCTTGCGCGAGTGTATTAGCGCCATCTTTACTGTGGGAATGCCCTATACGAGCCGCTGTGTGTCTATTACATACTGTGTGCTCTCTTGTGACAGCACGAACATGGAAAAACTATTTCATTATTGTGGACACGGGATATGCTATATTCTGCAGTGTATTCACTTATGTCAATCCCAATGAAAACCTTTCTTTTTGCTTATTGTTGCGGACTCAGGGCATGACAAATTATTAAGCTATAGGGCACCGCAACCTACATATTACATTCCGGTATATTATAAGAGAATTGTCAACAACTATACATGATTATAATTAATAAAATGTATATAAAGAATTATCGTAAAAAATGTATATAAAATATAAAAAAGAAAAAATAGAAAAAATTTATTTATATATGCATAAAAACTATGTTAATAAAAACAATAATTTCCTAACTAACCACCTAATACATATGACTCCTGCCGACCTATCAGAATGCAGGGTTTTTATCTGTATTTTTGAATGTGGATCATGATTACAGTTGCTGAGAAACAAATTACGTCAAACTGTATAATCACTTCCCTAGTAAATGAATATACTCCAGGGGGAAAAGAAAAATATAAAATAAAATAAAATAGAGGAAAAGAAGGAAGGGGAAAATGGGTAAATGGAACAAACTGGAAATATGAGTGTATGTATACATATGTATGCTTTTATATCTGCACTTCCCTGTAATACAAATCAGGAGGGCAATTACAGGTAAGGTAAAAGGAGTATGTTGTGAGGAAGTCTATTCATTTTTTAAATCATTTTTTTGAAATCATTTTTAAAATCATTTTTAAAAACATTATTTAAAACTATTTTTTAAAAACGACAGTCAGGATGAGAATATGTAGTAAAAAGAAACTGACAATAAGAATAAATGGGAAACGAAGGCCAATATGTGTGTATGTATACTGTTCTCATTTGAGAACATATATGTGTAACTTCAGATAGTGTGTATGGGCTCTCTTGTGGGGGCCAGAACTTTTTAGGTGGGTCTTTTTACTGTAATGCCACAGCTTATTGGGAGAACTTCCTTAGATACGGGTCGAATGTTGTACTATGATTTTTTGGGGTGTAGATGGTCCTACCTTAAGTAGGTGATGTATATTCTAGAGTTGGGACTAGGAGAGTTTTAAAAATTAGTCAGAAAACAATTTAAATCCAACTCCACATTCATTCCCTGTGGTTGAAGGGTATCTAAATTATATATCCATTTGGTTTCGTTTCTGGATATTTTGATGGTTTTGTCCTCACCTCTCCAATGGGCCCTTATTTTATCAATACCGTAAAACACCATTTGTCCTGGGTCCCGATTGTGGTAATCCCTAAAATGTCTGGAGACACTGTGATTGGGGTACCCTTTTTTAATGTTTCTAATGTGTTCTCCAATTCTGGTTTGGAGTTCCCTTGTGGTTCGCCCCACATATTGTCTGGAATCATAATCATAATCATAGAAAGATTCAAAAATAAGGGGTATGATGAAAAGGGCCTGCGCAAACTGAAAAACGAAATAAAACAAATGGAACGAAACAAATTATTGGAAGACAAAAAACGAGATAAGATTAACAATTTACCAATTGCTTTCCTCACAGGATACAATAGACAACATAAGGATGTGGAATCCATCATCAAAAAACACTGGCCCATCCTGAAAGCTGATCATACACTCAAAGATATCCTACCAAAAAAAACACTGTTTATTTACAGAAGGGCACCTACACTGAGAAATAAACTTGTTAAAAATACCATTGATCCCCCAAAACAAATTAAAGTAGCAGGTAATCTAAAAGGTTTTTTCAGGTGTGGCAAATGCCTCCCTTGTAAAAACAGCAAAAAAACTGAAAAGAAGAGAACTACCTTCCAGTCATCTTCAAACAAAAAATAATTTAGAATAAATGAGCTCATTACATGCAAAAGCACTCATGTCACCTACATTATAGAGTGTCCCTGTTCCAGACAATATGTGGGGCGAACCACAAGGGAACTCCAAACCAGAATTGGAGAACACATTAGAAACATTAAAAAAGGGTACCCCAATCACAGTGTCTCCAGACATTTTAGGGATTACCACAATCGGGACCCAGGACAAATGGTGTTTTACGGTATTGATAAAATAAGGGCCCATTGGAGAGGTGAGGACAAAACCATCAAAATATCCAGAAACGAAACCAAATGGATATATAATTTAGATACCCTTCAACCACAGGGAATGAATGTGGAGTTGGATTTAAATTGTTTTCTGACTAATTTTTAAAACTCTCCTAGTCCCAACTCTAGAATATACATCACCTACTTAAGGTAGGACCATCTACACCCCAAAAAATCATAGTACAACATTCGACCCGTATCTAAGGAAGTTCTCCCAATAAGCTGTGGCATTACAGTAAAAAGACCCACCTAAAAAGTTCTGGCCCCCACAAGAGAGCCCATACACACTATCTGAAGTTACACATATATGTTCTCAAATGAGAACAGTATACATACACACATATTGGCCTTCGTTTCCCATTTATTCTTATTGTCAGTTTCTTTTTACTACATATTCTCATCCTGACTGTCGTTTTTAAAAAATAGTTTTAAATAATGTTTTTAAAAATGATTTTAAAAATGATTTCAAAAAAATGATTTAAAAAATGAATAGACTTCCTCACAACATACTCCTTTTACCTTACCTGTAATTGCCCTCCTGATTTGTATTACAGGGAAGTGCAGATATAAAAGCATACATATGTATACATACACTCATATTTCCAGTTTGTTCCATTTACCCATTTTCCCCTTCCTTCTTTTCCTCTATTTTATTCTATTTTATATTTTTCTTTTCCCCCTGGAGTATATTCATTTACTAGGGAAGTGATTATACAGTTTGACGTAATTTGTTTCTCAGCAACTGTAATCATGATCCACATTCAAAAATACAGATAAAAACCCTGCATTCTGATAGGTCGGCAGGAGTCATATGTATTAGGTGGTTAGTTAGGAAATTATTGTTTTTATTAACATAGTTTTTATGCATATATAAATAAATTTTTTCTATTTTTTCTTTTTTATATTTTATATAAATGTTTTACGATAATTCTTTATATACATTTTATTAATTATAATCATGTATAGTTGTTGACAATTCTCTTATAATATACCGGAATGTAATATGTAGGTTGCGGTGCCCTATAGCTTAATAATTTGTCATGCCCTGAGTCCGCAACAATAAGCAAAAAGAAAGGTTTTCATTGGGATTGACATAAGTGAATACACTGCAGAATATAGCATATCCCGTGTCCACAATAATGAAATAGTTTTTCCATGTTCGTGCTGTCACAAGAGAGCACACAGTATGTAATAGACACACAGCGGCTCGTATAGGGCATTCCCACAGTAAAGATGGCGCTAATACACTCGCGCAAGCGCAGAAGAGCACTGCACCCTACATAAACGTGAGGGTGCACCAACATGGCCGCTCCAGATGACGTCGCTCTGACGAAACGCGTAGGGCGTGGCCTAGGACGTGCACCTTACACTGGTATACAAGCAGCAACGCCGGCGCAGTTAATTTTAAAGCGATTTGTCTCTTTGGATATTGTGAGTAACCTGACTTCTTAATAAACAAAAACGTTCAAACAACAGTATTGCACTATGTTTGTACTTCTGTTTCCCTTTATGTATAATTGCTAAACGGACTATCTGCGGAAGGAAAAGTGTAAAGCATCCCCCCAGCATAGCAGAAGCAGAGCCCAAAGAAAGCTGCACAGTGGCTCATACTGTGGCTGCTCGGTTAACCCATTGAGGGTTTTTGGTCTGGTGAGCACATATATATACCTTTTTCCTAACACAGAGTGGCGCACCGGAGAGGAATGCATTTAACCCTTCTGCACTAGTCACTTTGCTCTACCTTCCTCATTTGATGAAAGTTCCATGCGTTTTTCCAGCAACCAGATGATGCGACTTTGAAAAAAAAAATTTGTTGGACATTATAAGATTTTTGTTGTTATTATTATTTTTTCTTGGTACTTTCACAAAACGCTTTTTGATTGTCACTTTGAACATAGAGCATAATTTTTGGATATTGGTTTGCATATGATTTTTCAGATATTGGTTTGCGTATGTTTTTCTATTGAGCACATTAATATTTTTAATTGTTTATTTCTATGTGATTGATTCACCATTTTTTTAATACATATGTGCATTTTTGAGGTGTAAGTCAACAGACACACATCCTTTTCTCTTTTTTCACGCATTTTAATATCACGTATATAGTGGTTTTTGGGAGATTTCCACCTTAATTTGTATTAAATTCTCCAGAGCACTAGCAGAGATAATAGATCATTTCACACTCATACATGATTTTGGTATCCACAGTGCACAAAAAGGTTTTAGCGCCAAAGCTTAATTTATATCTCAAATTAAGAAGTATGACCAGGCCCTAGTATGCTTTTTTTTCATACTTTTTAATTGTCTGCTTTTTTTTTACAGTCAGCTGTCAGCGGGGAAGCCACTGACAGCTCATGAGTCATCGGTTAATAAGGATGCGGCGGCTGGCTTCCGGGCTGCTGCTTAGCAATCAGCATTATCAAAAAACAGTGTGCGGGTTCCCCGACCCCAAGTGTGCCTGTCACTCACCACTCCTGGCTGCACTCCGGTGGATCCCTCCTGGAGACTTTCCCGGCAACACTAGCTCCCACTGTTCTTCTGGGTTCCTCTCTATGCCTCCTGTCCAGATCCTTCTTTGTTACTCAGAAATGCTCTGACTTGCACCCAAACCCCTCAGGCGCAAGGTCACCCCCCAGACTTGGGAGTGCCTCAAAGGCCCAACAACCTAATGCTAATGCTCTGTCTCCAGCTTCTTCCACCCGACAACTCCTCCCCAGCTGGGCTGACCCTTTGTACATCAAGGAGGCCTGCCCCCTGCCAATACTCCTAGGGGATTGGTTAGAGCTCCTTGAGACACCCCAGACAGCTCCACCTCTCTTCCCCTCCTTCCTTCTAGAATCCTCTAGAAGCAGAAGGGAGGTAACCGAAAGATGATGCTATCTGTGGGTCACTAGCCTACACTGAGCCACTCTCGGCCCACACAGATCAAAACAAACTGTGAGCTAGGCCTGATTAAATTTACCTTCACTTATAAAAATTTAACTTCTAGCATCAACCTAAAGTAGAGGGCGCTACATAGAATTATTTTGCAAATAACTGCATTTAGATGCATCTCTGAATTTCACTTTAAAATAAATTGCTAATTTAAAGCCATGTCGTATCATTTTGGTAAGAACTTCGCACAGAGCATGCTTGGATTTTGGTACTGCATTTTCTTGACTAATCTATTTCCAGTGTCACATAATTCTTTTAGATCAGATTTGAGCAGTTGGAAGTGGGGCTGCAATCTTCCTCATTCCAGAATACCTGCAGGTAGAAAAATGGTAGGATTGTCTAATGTGCATCTATTTTAATTTAGAATTTTCAATCACATTTTTCTTACCGTGCATAACAGAAGGGCGAAAGAGGACAAAAAAAAGTTTTATTACACTTGCAGCTGCTCAACTATAATTAAATTATAAGGTCATTCTCAGAGTCTGAAAACAAGGACAGGAAAAAGTCTAAGTGCTGATTTTCAGTAAAAAGCATTATGTACAGGGACATGCAATTTGATGTGTCAGAGAATAAGTATAAAGAACTAGGCATTACCATCTTAGCGCTCTAAGGCAGATTGATGTTATGGCCAGCCAATAAAAAAAAAATGAAAATTCCCTTTGGGGCCAAGACAATGTCATTTTAAAGAATACTGTACCTGTATTTTTGTATAGTAATGCTTAAAAGGTCAACTCGGGGCTTAGGTCCTCCATCCCTATTTTCTCATCCCCCACCTTTCTCCTTTCACAATGGAGCACCCCTGCATCTATTTAAAAAAGTGCTTTGTCACTATCTGAGTGAGTGGCACCACAACTATGTAGTACAATGACCCACACAGCTATCCATTTAATCTACAACGTACAGTATCTTCAATCAGGGCCGAACTGGGAATAAAAACCAGCCCTGGAAAAAATTTCATACCAGCCCCACAGCATTATTATACCAGCCCAACAGCATAACGTCATTATTTTCTTTTTCATGAAAGGGAAAACCATACATTTTAAAGCACATTTGATGAAGAGTGTATTATATATAGATATGAAATCACATAGGGATATATATAAATGCAAATTCCAGTTAAAAGTGGTAAGTGGACAATCATCAAGGGGGACCCCAGGAACTCAGAACGTGGGGGGGGGGACCACCTTCCACAGAAAGAATACACTAAGGTAAGGGGGGTGGGTGCCCACCAAATGCAGCTTTACTCTGCCCGTGAATGCAGTCTCACTGTGCCCACAAATGCGGCCTCACCATGCCCACCATTGCAGCCTCACTGTGCCCATTATTGCAGCCTCACTGTGCCCATCAAATGTAGCTTTACTGTGCCCATGAATGCAGCCTCACTGTGCCCATGAATGCAGCCTCACTGAGCCCATGAATGCAGCCCTCCTGTGCCCCATGTCCCAGTCTACAGTCCCTGTCTGTGGGAAGGTGTGTTGTTGATGCTCTGTACAGTACCTTCCATGCCAGCAGGATATCCATGACGGGCAGCAGCAGGCAGGGTCTGTTCTCGTTTTGGATGGGGATGGTGCTCCTTCCAGAGGATCTGTTTGCTGTGAGATCGAGTGGTCCCTGGCCACCTGCACCTTCAGCCGTCCCCATTTTCCGGCCCCAGTCAGCCTGTCCTCTGGTCCTGAGGAAGTGGAGAGTACTGGGTGGGATCTGGAGAGAAGGGGGAGCAGAGAGTACTGGCGGGGTTGGAGAACACATGGGTGGGGGCAAAGAGCAGGGGGTAGTGGAGATCACAGGGGTGGGGAGCAGAGAGTGCTGGGGGGGAACTTGAGAGTACTGGGGGGGGGCAAAAATAAAAAGGGATGGAGAGCATAGTACGCTGAGAGCACTGAGGGGGCTAAGAGTGTGGGGTGGCGAAGAGCACTGGGGGGGGGGGCAGAAAAACAGGGGTGGAGAGCACGGGGACTGGAGCATACTGGGGGGTACAAAGAGTAGGGGGAGAGCTTGAGAGCACCAGTGGGGGCCAGAAAGAACAGGGGGAAAAGCATGGGGGACTGGAGAGCATTATGGGAGATGGAGAGCATTGGCGGGGTTGGAGAACACATGGGTGGGGGCAAAGAGCAGGGAGTAGTGGAGATCACAGGGGTGGGGAGCAGAGAGTGCTGGGGGGGAACTTGAGAGTACTGGGGGGGGGGGCAAAAATAAAAAGGGATGGAGAGCATAGTACGCTGAGAGCACTGAGGGAGCTAAGAGTGTGGAGTGGCGAAGAGCACTGGGGGGGGGGGCAGAAAAACAGGGGTGGAGAGCACGGGGACTGGAGCGTACTGGGGGGTACAAAGAGTAGGGGGAGAGCTTGAGAGCACCAGTGGGGGCCAGAAAGAACAGGGGGAAAAGCATGGGGGACTGGAGAGCATTATGGGAGGTGGAGAGCATTGGCAGGGTTGGAGAGCACATGGGTGGGGGCAAAATGCAGGGGAGAGTGGAGAGTACAGAGGTGGGGAGAGGAGAGTGCTGGGGGGAGCCAAAAAGAACAGGAGTGGAGAGCACGGGGGTAGAGAGCACTGGGGGGGCTGGAGAGAGATGGGTGGAGCTTGAGAGCACCAGGGGGCCATAAAGCACAGGGGTGGGGAGAATGGAGGGCTGGAGAGCACTGAGGTGGGGGCCAGAGAGTGATGGGGAGAGCTGGAGAGCACTGGGGAGGTGAGAAAGAATGGGGGGAGAGCAATGGGGGGAGTGGAGAGCACTGGGGGGGAGAACAGGGGGGAGAGCACTGGGGGGAGTGGAGAGCACTAGGGGGGAAGAACAGGGGGGAGAGCACTGGGGGGAGGAAGAACAAGGGGGAGGGGGGAGAACAAGGGCAGAGAGCACTGGGGTAGAGCACTGGGGGAGTGAAAAGCACTGGGAGGGGGAAAGAACAGGGGGGCAGAGTACTGGGGGAGTGGAGAGCACTGGGGGGGTAGACCGGGGGGGAGAGCACTGGGGGGAGTAAAGAGCATGGGGGGGGAAAGAACAGGGGGGCAGAACAGGGCGGAGAGCTCTGGGGGGGGGGAGAACAGGGGGGAGAGCACTGGGGGGAGTGGAGAGAACTGGCGTGGAGAGCACTGGGGGGAACAGGGACGAGAAGAGCACGGGGGCAGGGGTGAAGAGCACTGGGGGGTGGAGAGCACTGGGGGGAGAACAGGGGGGGAGTACTGGGGGAGTGGAGGGCACGGGGGGAGAACGGGGGGAGCACTGGGGGGAGTGGAGAGCACTGGGGTGGAAAACACTGGGTGGGGGGACAACAGGGGGGAGAAGAGCACTGGGGGGCGGGGGTGAAGAGCACTGGGGGGAGCACTGGGTGGGTGAAGAGCACTGGGGGGAGAGCACTGGGGGGGGTGAAGAGCACTGGGGGGTGAAGAGCACTGGGATGGTGGTTAAAGAAGGATGGGGAGAACTGGAGAGCAGGTTGGGGGGGCAGAAAGAACAGGGTCGGATAGAACTGTGGGGGGGGGGTCTGGAGAGTGTGGTGGGGGAGGAGAGCACTGGGGGGGGCAGGGAGCACGAGATGAACTGGAGGGGGCAGTAAAAGAAGTTGGATAGGAGGATCAGCGGGGGCTGCATATAGAGGAAATTAGCTTTCTATTTTCCTCCATGCAGCCACTGAATGCTTGATTCTCCTCTCCCTCCTGCAAGCATTCAGCGGCTGCATGGAGGAATATAGAATACTCATTTCCTCTATATGCAGGCCCCCTGCTGATCTTCCTATCCAGGCACACACGGTGGGCTGTACAGGCGGCATCTCCTCCTCTTGATCACAGCGCTGCCTGGCTCTGTGTTCGGCGGCCACTCTGTAACATGGCCCCGCCCCTACAGACCGTGTGATAGGCGGAACGTTTCTTCTATCTACTATCACACGAGCTGGTCTGTGGGGGGGCGGGGCCATGTTACAGAGCGGCTGCCGAACGCAGAGCCAGCCAGTGCTGTGATCCGCAGTAGAGAGCACCAATGCAGCCACAACTAAAAGCGGCCCCAGGACAGGCGGCCTACCCGGTATCCCAGTAAGCCAGTCCGGCCCTGTCTTCAATGAAGCAGGAGCTTAAAAAATATAGTTCTTGATAAATCTGAAGGAGGCTTTCAATCAGGTCATGTAACTATGTCTCCTGCTTCATACTTGTCTATCTTTTATGCATGGAGAAATCTCTGTTCAGTTCTATGAAAAAAATAGTTATTTGTTTCAGTGGTGGACAGATGGCTATATGAATAAATTGAGATTTTATGCTTTCCCTGCATGGCAAGGAGATTTTCAGTCAGGAAGGTGTGCTTCTCTCAGTCAAGTAAAGATCTTGGAAGGATGGGGGGTGGGCAGGGCCATCTTTACGCATTGCCACCCCTGAGCACTGTACAGGGGCCCCAGGTGCATGGGGGCCCCATGATAATCTTGCATTGCATCATACTTGCAAATTGTCCTGGATTTGCGTGGAAAATCATGCTTTTTACTAAGCTGTCCCGGGATGGTCATGTTCATAACAGGGTCCCAGAATCTGAGCTGCAGGGATAGCAGCAGCCTGTCACTGAGCCTAAATCTACAATCGGAATGACATCTCTCCCAGCTACTTTCCTCCCGCAGTTTCTGGCACTCTTCCGGCGCTTTACAGAGGTTAAGGAGGAACCCCAAGATGGATCATCTTACTACTGCTGCTGTTTGAATGGGCAGGATGTGTACTGTTCCGATTACATGGGATGAGTAAGAGAGGACAGCCAGCAGGGATTAGGTCCCCAGTGAATTACTTTGCCAAGGGGCCCATGATGTTATTAAGATGGTCCTGGGGATGGGTAAGTATAACACCAGTGTGGTTGCTGAGGGGTGAGGGAGTTATAGTATATTTTTTCCTTTTGAGTGTAACTGAGCCCAGGCTACAGACATTTGCTTATTTATTTTATTACAGGTACTTATATTATGTTGTCAATGTATGCTGTGCTTTACATATATATATTATACATTAACATTAGTTCCTGCCCTTAAGCAGCTTACAATCTAAGGTCCCTAATACACATTCATACATACACATACTATGGACAATTTAGAAAGGAGCCAATTAACCTACCAGCACATGTGTTTACAGATTCTTAGAAAACAGAAAATTAACTTTAAAACAAGCCCTCCCTGGCTTCTGTAGTTGCAGACATCGTTTAGCAATTCTTCCTTCAAAATTTCACAAAAAAGCACAAATTATTGTTTAAGTCAGATCAATTTCCCCTTTTTGTTTTCTCAGCAGTTAGGCCAGCCATAGACGGGGCAAATTTCTTTTGCTGCAACCATACAGACAGTGTTCACAGGGGAATCCCTCCCATGGAGCCATTGTTTTCTCCCAACGGGGGGGGGGGGGGGGGCATCTCTGCTGGCAGGACACAGTGATCATTGCTAGCGGGTTTGACAGCCACTAGCAAAAATCCCATGTAAAATCGAGCAGGCTGGTTGTACCCAAGTTGATTGATCGATCAACTTGGGCACATTGAGCCTGCTTATACATTCTTATTGCTGACCCGGCCAAGATTCAAATTGTGTAAGGCAGGCTTTACTCAAAAGCCTTCCAGTTTTATAACCTCCAATAAAAGCACAAAGCAGGTGCTTTTAAAGGAGAAGCAGGGCCAAATCTCTTTTGGCTCTATTTCTCCTGGGGATTACAGCAGTGCACTTCGTTCTGCATTCTTGTGATTCTTGTGTGATTCTGTGCTGGTACCAATCATATTTAATTTGTTCATAAACGACCTGGAGGATGGGGTAAACAGTTCAATCTCTGTATTTGAGGATGTTACTATGCTAAGTAGGGCAATAACTTCTCCGCATGATGTAGAAACCTTTTAAAAAGATATGAACAAATTAATGGGGTGGGCAACTACATGGCAAATAAGATTTAATGTAGAAAAATTTTAAATAATGCATTTGGGTGGCAAATATTAGGCTAGTGCAATTCGTTTCGGACATTCGGATGCATCCGAATGTCCGAATAAAAAAATAACGAATAACAACGAATACGAAAGAAATATAACGAATGAATTCGAATTAATTCAAATTAATTCGGTAATTCTTTAAAGATCTAATGAAACAAAAGGCCAGCTCAAAGTAAGTCTTAGTCCAATCAGCTAATTAATTTTGTGCCGGAGGATGGATTACTGGCAAAGTGCATTCCTGAGAACTGAGTTAGAAGGGTGTTGTATTGTATTTGAGCCGAGGAGAAGAGACATTGTCATTGTGTGTGTTAAAAGATTCAATAAACAAAAGACTTTCCAAACTACGAATCATTATCACGAATGTCTATACATACATAAATAGCGAATTTCAACGAATACGAACGAATTAATTCGACACTCTACGAATAATAACAAATTATTAACGTAACATAACGAATATAACAGAACGAAATGATGTATTTTACGAATGACAACGAACTGAAACGAAACGAAATTTTCCGTTGTGCACAAGTCTAGCAAATATATTAAAGCAATCTATACACTGGGGGGAGAACCTCTGGGGGAATCTAGGATGGAAAGGGACCTAGGGGTCCTAGTAGATGATAGTCTCAGCAATGGCATGCAACGCAAGCTGATACTAACAAAGCAAACAGAATATTGGCATGCATTAAAAAGGGGATCAACTCCAGAGATAAAACGATAATTCTCCCGCTCTACAAGACTCTGGTCCGGCCGCACCTAGCGTACGCTCTCCAGTCCTGGGCACCAGTCCTCAGGAAGGATGTAGTGGAAATGGAGCAAATACAAAGAAGGGCAACAAAGCTAATAAAGGGTCTGGAGGATGTTAGTTATGAGGAAAGGTTTCAAGCACTGAACTTATTCTTTCTGGAGAAGAGACGCTTGAAAGGGAATATGATTTAAATTTCCAAATGCCATAATGGTGACCCCACAATAGGCATACAATTTTTTGTGGAAGGGAGTTTAATAAGACACGTGGCCACTCACTAAAATTAAAAGACAACAGGTTTAACCTTAAATTACGTAGAGGGTTCTTTACTGTAAGAGCAGCAAGGATGTGGAATTCAATTCCAAAGGCGGTGGTATCAGCGGGGAGCATCGATAGTTTAAAAAAACTATTAAATAAGCAACTGAACGACCGCAACATACAGGGATATACAATGTAATACTGACATATAATCACACACATAGGTTGGACTTGATAGACTTGTGTCTATTTTCAACCTCACCTGCTATGTAACTATGTAAGAGCCAGTCAATCAGTGTCGGCTCACCAAGCTCCCCACCCTCTCTCCCTAGTCGCTAGGCACATTATGTGGTTCTGTCACCCTTCATTTTTGAAGGGGGGAATTTGGTTATAGATATTCTGTATGCTCAAGATCTTTAAGACGGAGCTGTTTTAAGTTTATTGCTTGGAAAGTTATGAATTTTAGGAATTAATAAAATTATCAAGATGAGGTTATTATTATTTATTTAATTGAATACACCAATAAATATACGGCCAATTTTTGCCAACAATTTGTTTTGTGTCATTATTTAAGTATGTATTAGATTTTATGGCATTCGGGGAGGGTAAGGTGCGGCCTGCATTTCCATGAATTTCTGTACAGTGGCTGCAGCTACAGAGATCACTGAAGACTTGCTTTAAAGCATATTTATTGTTTGAGCTCATGTGTGTATGTGACTTTTGAAATTTCCCTTATTTTTGTTTTGCCAGAGACATTGGTAATTGTAGCAAATTGTTATTTAGGGAAGCATCCATGAAAAGCGGTCTCTATTAGTGCTAATAAGAAAATACAAATTATGACAATCTAGGCCTCCTTGTTTCCTCTGCTGGCGATTTTAGTACTATTGATTATCAATACCAACATAAAAATGTAGGAAGTAACAAATCAGGGCATGATCTTTTCTAGAGGCATTTGTTTTGCACTAAGTGTAGTTAATGGTCATGTTTGCAGCCACAGAAAGCATTATTTTCAGCCATCGAAATAACAGCATTGATTGGCACAGAGAAGACAAGAGAGTGCCAGCTGCTTTTAAGCATTTATATAAGCCTGATTGATGCTGATTAGAGATCAGCCATAAGCATGTTAAATGCTGCTCTGAATTGGTAGAAATGTAGAGCGTGACACAAAATTCCTTATTTACTTCCCCTGTGAGGAAGGCATAAAGAATAGTACTGATTATAATCATCAACTAAACACCTTCACTACTGAAGTGAAGAAAATGGAGAAAGGATAATCTCAAATGAATTTACTTAATGGCAGTCACTAAACAAAATGTACAACTTGTTTGTAGATAAAGGCAAAATTATATATGACTGGATCTTTATGGTTCTGGATAAGCTGTGATTCTAGCTGTCATGCTTTAAAGACATACAAACTTTAATAATTTTTTGCCAAAAGCTCCTCTCCTTTTATCCTTGTCTAGATCTGTCAGTAGTCTTTTGAATGTTTCTCCAAAAACCTCAGAATGGCTTCATTGCCACAAACAACAGTCTTTTTGAATACATATGGTAATTAGAGTTCTTTAAAGAAAATTGGCACTTTGCCTATTGCGGGCAGCTCCGTACCCTCTGATATACAATGTCTCTGTGCTTACCTGCCACTCCATTGAGCTATTGGAGCCATTGTTAATTACCCAGTTCTTCTGGGTATGGAGGAGCATATGACCACCTCCTAGAATGGAATGTGAGATGGGGAAGAAAGTCATTAACCTTCCTAAGCTCTGACGCCATCCAATATGGAGTTTAGATTGGGTTTAGAATCCTGGCTTCAGTGAAGAAATGGAGTTGTAGCAAAGGTGAAAAATAAGTGCCAGTGACTTGGGGGATTCTACTTTCAGAAAGACCTGACACTTTCTTCTGAATAGCCAAACTGACAGTGTATTTTTATTTTGTTTACAAATGTTTTTATTAAAGAAATTAAGATAATTACATGAAAAAAATATAAAGTGTACATTAATCAGAATTGAGAGTGTTATATAAACCTAGAATCAGTGTACATACAATCAATTCTCTGACTAGAGTGCTGAAATCAATATGAAGTGTAGGTATCATTCACAATGCTGAAGTTCTTGGAAGTCTATAGATTAACTTATTACAAAACGAAAAAATAAAAATACAAACTGCTACTAGTGCAATAGACTTTATAGGAAATGTACTGCATATCTAATTCATCTTAACAATCTATATGAGCTCTCATATATTCAAGGCACTATCGATGTTGATCTTTAAAGAAACAAAGCAAATAACAAATCCCTCTGTTATAGTCATGAGTGCTTTCTGGTACCCAGGAGGAAAAATCTTCCCCCAAGCTAGCTAAGATGCAGGCCATGGGCCCCATTTACACTCAAAGATTCTTATAGAATCCATGAGGGTGTGGTGGATGTGTTCTATCAATTGACAGAGTATTTTTAAAGTCTTCATCTGCATAATTTATAGCTCAACTGCAGCCAAAACTTTCTATTTGTATTGGATAGAATGAAGAAAGGTTATATAGCAGCAAAAGGCATTCTTCAGCAAAGTGGGGAAAAGATAACCTCTGCTAGGCTTTAATGCAGTTCAAGGGTGAATGATATATGGTTTAAAGGAGGCGTCCACCATGAGTGAGTCACCCACACATTCCACTAGGGAGTCTCCTTCAGGACAGATTGAATAAGGCCTAAACATACCAGCCACAGAAATTCCACAGTCAATGCAGAACTCTGTTTCTACATAGTATGCATGAATGGCAGATTGTAAATCTTTCACTCACCAGTCATCAAAAAAATTACCCATCAATGGCTGAGGACTGATCTTGTCTAGGGCCTTGCATCTCCTCCGTAATAACAGGATAGGGCTCAGACAGTCCATCAATCACCTGACGCCCATGTGACATGCTACACAAAGAGGTTCATCTCTTATCCACTACCAGCTCCAAACTTGTGTTCACTTGTGCAATTCTCCTTAGGATCCTGTTTCCTACAGTGTATTTCCTCCATGAGATTCACCTGTTTGGCATTAAAGAGGAAGTAAACCCTGATGGGTTTACTTCCTCTTTCATTCCCTGCAAAGGCAAAGCATAATGGACTACTATGCATCGCATAGTAGTCCATTATGTGTCACTTACCTGACACAGGAGCCAGCAGTGTCACCGCTGTCCCCTGTAGTCCGGCGCATCCATCTTCTCGGTGGGGTCTCGCAGCTCCGCCGCTGTCATTCGGCGAAGCCGCAATGACGTCACTCCCGCGCATGTGCACGGGAGCCGACACGTGCGGCATCTTCGTCGTTGATGATGCCGCGCTCAGTGCGCCTACGCGCCGCTGTCTACGGCACTAGGTGCTGAAAGCGGTACAATTATTTTGCATGAAAATTTGGCGTTTTATATTGTAGTCCTGTAATTCTTAGGAATAACTCACTTAAATCTGTCCAAATCAGAGTCTAGCAGGCATCCCGGGTATGATAAAGTTTGAAAAATGAAATCATAAATTATAATGCAATAAATAACTATAAATAATTATACCAAATAATAATATAATAATAATAATAATTATCCAATAATGTAATCAAATCAAAAACACTGAAATTTGCTCAGTTGCAGAATTGTCACTGTCATTACTTTTCAATATTTGATGATGGATCTCCGCACAAATCGCTATCCCTCAATTCTGCGAGTGATTCTAATTTATTATCGCTGTTTCCTAGCTGGTCCAAAATCATTTTTGATGTAAAGTGACAGTTTTGGTTGCTATGGACAATCTCCAGTTTCCTGGCATAAAGAACAGTTTTTATATTATAAAACTGCATGCAGGACACTGGGCAGACCACTAAAGGGATAAAGGGGATGTGAAATAATTCAATACAGCAATGTAATCTGTAAGATTACATTATACTATATGTATACTGTGTGTTTCACTTTTTGAATTTGGCACCGATCTCCGTCCCTGTGGGTCGCAACGCTCACAGGGAACGGAGATCGGCTCCGTGATGAATCGAGCAGAGGACGAGCCACTCGTACAGCGGGGGGACATCGCTGGATCCAGGGGAGAAGGTAAGTAAACCTCCTCCTGCATACAGCGAAGCGGTCCTGAATCTGGCTCAGGGTTACCACTTTTGGTACAAAACTTCCACCCCATACCAGACTCGGGAACACCGCCAGGGGGGTTAATGCATGCCAACAACCAGGCCTATCCATTACCATCAGCCTACTGACCACTAGCTAAGCTCCACTCAGGCTTTATGAAGAATCCTGCCAGGAAGAAAACTAATTTCACTTCCTTGAAGTATTTAAGAAAAACACCTATCATAAAGGTGCACTAAATTCACCCCTTCCTACAGGTTGATGAGAAAATTGTCATTTATTTTATTATTCTCAGCAGTGTTGTTTTCTGTAGGGAGATTACCCAGCTGTGATGTTATATATTTAAGTTTTTACAATCAAGTCTGATTTTATGTGCATTTTGATTCTCTTTAGACAATGCAGTTGGTGCCTTCCCATTCCTGTGACTCTTGCCCCCCCCCCCTTTATAATTTGTCCTGGGGGCACAGGGATATAAAGGCAAGGGGAAATCTTGCCAGTGTGGTCACAGACAAGAATTATAAGAACATCTAACCTTTTCCCATGGTATTTCAAACTTCAAAAAATACAATTTTGATTGGATATTGCCTTTAAACTCCAACCAATTACACTAATATTTTAATCAATGGAAGTACAGTGGGATTTTTTTTTTTTCAGCTGTCCTTCAGTGTCACAGCTTTATGTTAAAGTATATGTATACCCTAATAGTAAACTTCTCTTATTTTCTGTCAAATCTGAAAATTTTTAAATTAGGCTGTATCGGTTTAAAAGATCTAGAAATACCTGTTGATCCTGTCAGAAACCCAGTGTTATCCCGTACACTCAGAAGTGATAGCTCAAGTAGTATTATTAGCCCTGCACAGATTACCTCGGTGAACTATGGAACATCTCACCCCTATGTTATGGAGATGGAGAGGGTTAGGTGTTCTATAATCTAAAACAGTGGTCTCCAAGCTGTGGCCTGTGGGCTGTATGAGGATATTTGCTTGCCTTTATCTGGCCCTCGGAGACTATTCCTCCCACTGGACACCAATGATGAGGGATTATTCATCCCAAAGACACCAATGATGGGGCACTATTCCTCTCACTGATATCAGTGGTGGGGGACTATTCCTTCCACTGACACCAATGATGAAGGACTATTCCTCCCACTGACATTAATGACGAGGGGCAATTTCTCCTACTGACACCAATGATGAGGGGCAGTTCTTCCCACTGATATCAACAGTCAGGCATCAGATTTTCTTCCCACTGACACCAAATATGGGGCACTATTCCTTCCCCTGATACCATTTTCTGCTTCCACTGATCAAAGTCCAGTACCCCAAAAATGTGGAGACGCTGATCTAAAACTAAGAAACAAGTAGACTAGGGTGACATTGCTTCTCCATAGATATCGATGATTAAGCATTGTCGCCATGGAACAAGAAGTGTGTTGCTGGCAGGATCACCCAGTGAAAATAAAGGAAAACAAATATTTATAAAAAAAGAAAATTATTACATTTTTATCCTTGAATTTACATATACCTGAACAATAAACCTTGGAGGAAAAGAAACACAGCTGAGAGTATGTGCGCTACTTTCCTAAATGTGTAAAGATAACATGTTCCTTGTCTGTTTTGCCAAATATTAACCAAACAGATTTTTCCATTCATTTGCATAAATAAACTGCAGATGGAATCTGATCTGATGCTATAAGACGATGCAGCCAATTCTTATTTTAGACCCTTTGATAAATAATGCCAGTGCTAGTACAGACATTTAAACTATGAAACCGTAAACCTTTTAGCTGTTCTGTTGACACAAAGAACTACTCAGAGCTGATGATTGCAGATTAGTACCCGAGCCAGTGTACGGCAATAACAAAAGTTGGCCGTGTTTGACTGATCAAAAGACTAACACGCTCTGATGAATTGCAAAAATTGTTGAACTAGATCTTGAAATGAATGGAACATTTGGCAGACTTTGTGCAAAAGTACACTTAGCTGCTGAAGATTATGCTGAAAATTCTCATCTTGCTTTCATTATGGTCTTTTCACTTCTTACCTGTAAAAAAAAAAAAATCTTTTGAAAACTGTTGTGCTACCTAACTAATTCCATCAGAGGGAAAATCTTTCTGCTGATTTTCTTTAATGTAAAATAAAATGCTCAAGAGGAAAAGTGCAACTTGTGGGTGACTTGTGACAACCTATAACTCAACCTCAGATTAAATTACTTGAACCTTTAAATACATTTATAGATTTTAAATTTTTAGCCACCATAAGTTAACTCTCAACATTTAGTGTCAACCTATAACTAAACTTCTGGTTAAATTACTTAAAGTGGTAGTAAACTCTGTTACACCACTTCTACCCACAGGTAAGCTTATTATAAGGCTTATGTATAGGTAATGTGAATATCTCCCACAGTTTAGAAGATATTCAGACTGCATGCAGCTGATGATTTCACCGGTGCATGTGCTTTGAAGATCCGACTTTCGGACTGTCGGACCTTCAGAGCCCATGCCATAAACAGTGGCTCCCACACGCATGGTCAGGAGTGATGTCATCATGTCTCCAGCCACTCAGGTAGCTGGAGGCCACAAACTGTGCACAGTATAACATTTTGTCTGTATCTATCTGTTTGAGAAGAAATCACAAGTGTTGCATCAACACCTAGTTTGTCTGTAAAGCCACAGAAAGCTATTTACTAAGCCATCATAAAGTGTTAAGACATGGTATTTTTGTAACAAGAGCTTGTGGTAAAAATTTTCATCATTAGTATCACCCACATTATTTGATATTTGAAGTTATATCTTTTTTTGTATTATCACCAATTATATTTGATATTATTTTGCACTGAAGAAATTAAAAAGGCAGTCAGTGCACCAGGACTGATCAATTTTCAACTATAACAAGTACTAATATCACTGGAATGCGCACACAAAATGTTGAAAGTGACAACCAATGATCCCAGCGCCCTATGGAGTAAGTCAAAGCTCACCCTAACCAGCTGCTATCATACAGAAGGACAACTCACAAAAATATATAGTATACCGTATCCGTACCCTAATTACCTCGCATATACTATATTGACAGCGCTGTCAATATAGTATATGCGAGGTAATTAGGGTACGGATACGGTATACTATATATTTTTGTGAATTTTCAACTATACATCCCATAGTTTGTAGAGTATAACTTTCACACAGAGTAATTAATATACACTGTTTTTGGGTTATTGTTAGCAAAGAAATTAATCAAAAAACATTTGGCCTAAATTTATGAAGAAAGATTTATTTTTATTTTTTTAACAGAAACAAAGATTTTTTCTTTTTCCCCAAAAATATTCTGTATTCTTTTACCAGTAAATAAAAACCCAGTGGGCAGAGTGTTGCATGGTAACAGTAAATGTCATTTATAGTGTGATAGCGCCCAGTAGCCTGGGCAGGAAGGGGGCATTTGACACTTCCTGGAGTGTTGGATGCCTGTGTTTACCACCACGTTCTCTGGATCCATTTTCCACCCCAACATCACTGCAGGACATAGCAATGACATAGAGTACCATTCCTGCATATGGAGCATACAAAACTGGGAGTGTTGAATCCTGAGGAGTCTGATGGAGGCTGCAGTGCTGGAACACAGAGGGAATGTAAGAGACAGAGACTTTTTAGTATATATATATATATATATATATATATATATATATATATATATATATATATATATATATATATATATTTAGCACACCAATGTATTCATTTTGTCTTCAAACTAACATGGATAAATACATTTTAATTATTTGGTTGATTTGTGGAAAGACGTGAAAATCTCCCGAACCATAGATTTTTGCATATTTCCATAAATATAATACTGTTAATATTTTAGTATAAACATCTGACAGTGTGGATAAAGGAATCTCCCCTGCAGGTTATTGTAATTTGACAGTCAGTATTCACGGCTATCAGAGAATCTGAACAGTACAGCAAATTGGATAGGACCCATAGGTTTATTTCAATGTTATTGCTATCTTGAAGTTTTAATGCTGGTATAAATGATCAGGTTCCCAGGTTGTCAGCTATTTTATCACCCACTCTCTCCTTGGCTTGTAGTGTAATCTAACAAAAATGGAAATTGAAGCACCACTGACAAAAGTTTAGATACAAGTCCATTCCAAAAAGTAAATGGGATAATCCAAAAAGTAGCCAACTTGCTTCAGGGCTCCCTCCCCCTCACCAGGGCATGATTAACAACAATGTGAATAGACTAGAAAGTAAATGAACTAAACCCACACGTTGAATTTTGACCAATTCAGCGTTAATCATATTCAAATTTGAGCTGTGTACGACAAACATAATATAATACAGTGCCTTGAAAAAGTATTCACACCAATTGAAATTGTCCAAATTTTGTCATGTTTCAACCAAAATCATAAATGTTTTATATTGGGATTTTTTTGTGATAGACCAATACAAAATGACAGTCCAGTGTATTTTAGTTAGAGGCATGCTGGGTTTTTTGAAGCTGTATTTTTTTTTGTCAGAATTTTTTGTAAAAATTTAAAAATAAATAATGTATTCATTGGCGTATAACACGCACTTTTTCACCCCGAAAATCGAGTGCAAATAGCGCGTGCATATTATACGCCGATACTGCAATTTGGGCTGCCTAGGAGGGAATGGGGAGGGGGTTGGGACGAGAGCTGTCAGATTACATACAGAGAGAATCTCCTGTTTACTCATCGGCCTCTGTAATAGGAAGTCCCATCTCCTGGGCAGGAAGCCTGCTTAATAATTTGTATTAAAGAAGCCACCGAGTAAACAGGAGATTCTCGCTGTATGTATATCTGATGGTGCTCATCCCATCCCCTCCCTGTCCCCTCTGAGTCCCCTCCGAGTCTCCTCTGAGGCAGCAGTAATCTGAGGTGAGGCTGCAGATGGGCATTGATCAAGCTGCATTGATGGGTAATTGTGAGGCTGCAGATGGCATTGATCAGGCTGAAGATGGGCAATGGTGAGGCTGCATTGAGGCAATGGTGAGGCTGCATTGATCGGCACTGACCCTTATTTTGCTTCAAAGTTCTTTATAAAAAATTTGAGTTTTTTTTCCTGAAACGTTCCTTCTAAAATTAAGGTGCGTGTTATAAATCTGTGCGTGCTATATGCCAATAAATACGGTACTTTTTTTTTTTTTTTTTTTTTTACAATTTCTATTTTTTTACAGTCACCAGAGCAGTTTAATGTCATCATATGACTGGTGTGGCAGGGATCAGGGATACTGACTGTGTGGCAGGGATCAGGGACACTGACTGGTGACAGTGTTTTTAAAAAAAGACAAATTTACATTTTTTCAAAGTTTTTTTACATAATTTAATTTCTTAGGCTGCCTACGAGGTGCAAGACTGTGAAGATGTCATATGGCACCCACCCTATTACTATAATAGGTTTTCTGAATTTATTAATTTTATAAAAAAAGAAATTCTATTACTTTATGAATAAAAATATGTTATAGGCATATTTGTAAATATTTTTCTACTTTTTGTGTGTTGCTTTATATTTAGATATATTGTATTACTGTATGACTGTTAGAAAATGGACATCTGTATGCTCTGTTTTGTGGTAATTATCAATACAATATGATTCAAAATACTTTTCTGTGTTTTTTTTTTCCCCAGAAAATGTTTCTCAAAGCTAAAACAGAAGAAGACATCTTTAAACACCTTGGTCTAGAATACCTGGAACCATGGGAAAGAAATGCATAGCAAAGAAAAAATCCATAAAAATGTGCATGTTTCATTTTATTTACTTTATTTCATATCATCCTTCTGTCTTTTTATCACATTTTTGTATCTCGCATTAATGAATTTATTGAATTTTTTTCATATCCTTCACATTAATACACACTTTTAGATATGCATACCTTAGATTTACTTTATGTAGACCTTAGCTAACATAGAGCTAAAATAGAAGCTCGCTTGCATAAAAGCTTTATAGCTTACATTTTCATTGTAGATGTTTTATGAGCTGAACTAGGGTTTCTTGATATTAATGGATAAACATACATTTTTATACAACTTTTTAAGGTTAAAATATTCAAGTCCTTCAGAACCAAAGAAAAAATGTAATAGTATATTTTGTTCTTGTAGAAAAGAGATTTAGAGCTACTCAACTTGTAGAGACCTATTGCAAGCATTTGCAGTGCACCCACCAGAATCACAGTCCCTTGCAGGTGCCTGCTACTGTACTAGTTGCAGTTGGGATATGGGACATGGACTCTGTGGCTTGCTGGTCAGCATTCGTTACAAAGTAACCCAACAAATACTTCTCATTCTATGACCCAATCTGGAGCTAGAAGCACATGCCTGAGAGGAGATAAGCACAGCGATATACATTTTTTTAGAAAGGTAAGTAATGGCAGCAAGGTGCCATAAGCAACCTGTTCTGAACTTGTATTTCTGGAAAAAAATAGAGAATCAGGGGCCCCTTGATTTGGAGATATCCAGAGCCTTGAAATTAATGACGGACCTGACCATGGAGGTGCTAAGTACCATTAACATAACTCATGCTCTTATATGCAAATTCAGGTTTGTCTTAAAAGTCCACTGAAATCCAAGAGTCTCTTAAGCTTGAGTACTCATCCTTTCAAATCACTCAGTGACCTATTACCTGTGCTAGTTACCCTAGAGGTAAAATCTGTCCGTGGAACTATTCTGTGCTATGCAGCACTATCAAAGTTAAGTAAGTGTCACTCCTTACATGGTGATTGTAGAAACCATGTCATGGCAGCTCCCATGCTCACAATGGCATCATCTTGAAGGACACATGAAAAACATATTGTTTCATGAAATCGGTTTATGAAAAACATATAAACACATTGTCTACTGGGAAAATATTTGTTTTTCTTATTCAGACTTAGTAAGCCAAGGACACATTAAGGATGAATTGCCACACCCATGTCACACTTATTTACATTCTTACCAATGTGTTAGAGCCATGGGGACCACAGAAACAAATGTTTTTTATCCTGGGTTTTTATTTCTTCCAAAATTGCATTGAGCTCAACCCTAAGTCCCAACTTCAGGGTATTTTTTTGTGCTTGGGATATGATCACCCAACTGGTTAAAAAAAATATTTACTTTTAATCTTGAGCTGACACCTACATTACTTCTTTTCACCCACAAGCCTGATCTATATGCAGGGTGGTAGGTGTATGGAATCCCATTTTTTTTTTTTTTTGAAGCATGTGATTAGAGCCAGAAGCTCTACTAGGCTTCAAAAAAAGGGTGGGCTTTGGGCACAAAGCCCACCCAGTTGTGACAATAGCAAATTCATATTTGCTACAGTAACACTGATTCTCCTCCCTGCCAATCAGGAAGCAGGTCATGAGACCCATCACCCTATCGGCTGGAGCACTGCCTGCTATATGGGGAGTCTGGGGGCCCCGACTGACTGACCGACCAACCCCCCCCCCTCCAAACAAAAAAAAAAACACCAGCTGCCACTGCCCACAAGATGTTCTTAGTTTTCATGGTTGAATGATGCATAGCTGAATAAAGAAAATACTGTAAATGTAGGGCATCGTGGGTCCATCCTAAATAAGTGGATGTCTAGACGAAAAGACTGAGCCCAGAGTTAGGCTTCAAGACTTTGATTATCTACATTAACTAGTATTAATTAGGCAGCTAATATTTTGTTCCATGTTTATGGAGAATATACTGTATAATGCATAATAACAGATGTTCAGGTACACAGATACACAACTTGTTGTAAAAGACAGTCCAGAGCCATGTTATAGATAGCTAGAGCTACATGTGGCTTCTGGGCCATTTGCATATACCGTACATGTCTTGTAATTGGTAAGGTTGGTACATGGAGCAGGAAAATCTGCAGAGGTCTCACTACTATTGATGGACTTGAAAGACACAAAAAGCTGATGGGTCATTCAACATGAGGGTATCCATCAAAATCTATTTGCTGTGATTGATGAGTTGACTGTCTCTGAATAGCTTAATTTCTGCCTAGTCCACCCACTGACAGATATCCCTATTTGTTTCTCAAAGCTCTAAAATAGATGATAACATAGAACCATGAATTACATTCATTTATATGTGCAAATGCTACAGCAGCATGACATATCTCAAAAGCTGCCAGGATATAGACTTTTTATATAAACAGTTGTGATTGCTATTAACAGATGCAGGATAACTCATGTTTTTGGTAACTCTTTAATATCACATAAATGCAATGCTTTATGAATTTGTTGCACTACTTTCTCTTCACACTCTCACATCATAATGTAATTTCCTCACAAGAAAACAGTGTGAAATAAAGTATTTTTTTTTTACTACGTGTCATGCTATGTTATTGTAATTTTTAGTATTGATTTTATAAATTACACATATGTACAGCGGGGGACGAGGGGACTTAGGCCTCTTTCACACGGGCGGATCAGTAATGATCCGCCCTGTGATGATCCGCTCGCTCAGCGGGGATCGCTCTGTTGTCCCCGCTGAGCCGGCGGCGGACAGGGCGGTCTCCGCACACTGTGCAGGGACCGCCCTGTCATCTCTCCGCTCTCCTCTATGGGGATCGGATGAGCACGGACCGTCTTTCCGTGTTCATCCGATCTGCTCTGCAGACGGACAGAAAAATAGGATTTTCCTCCGTCTGCAGAATCGGACAGTTGCGGAGGCGGACAATAGCGGGTGTCTGCGGATGCTCATCCGCAGACACCTGCTATCCCATAGGGATGAATGTATGCCCGTATTCCATCTGCAAACGGATGGATGAAATACGGACATACCATCCGCATGTGTGAAAGGGGCCTTATGGAAATTGTTTCCCACTGTTTTATATGTTTAAAAAAGATATTTTGATATTGCCATACATGTTGTGAGCTAATAACTTCCTGTGATTTTAGTTACATTGTTTCCAACTATCTCTGTGGACTACAGAGCACCTCCACCTTATTTTATGGATAAAAGGAAATGTGAAGGTGTTCTTTATTTCTGTGCTAGGACCACATGAAAATAAAGACACAAAAAGCATGAAAAAAGAAAAGTAATGTAGCCACATGACGGATAAGCTTCAATGAATGACATTTTTATTCTTGGGTTAAAGTGGCTGTAAACCCTTTAGGCATGAAATATGAACAAAGCACATTCTTCTATATTGTGTACTTGTCTCTATCCAAAGCCTTGCATAGCTATGTGGTTATCACTTCTGCCTAGCAGTACAAGTGTTGTTGGTTTAAATATACTTGCCTGGAGTTTGCATGTTCTCCCTATGCCTACGTGGGTTTCCCCCCACACCTCAAAGACATGGTGGTAGGTTAAATGGCCCCTGTCTAAAATTGTGCCTAGTATGTATGAATATGAGTTAGGGACTTTCTATTGTAACCTCCTAGAGGGCAGGGACTGTTGTGAATGTACAATATATCTGTAAAGTGCTCTGTAAATTGACAGCACTCTTTAGGGTCAATGGGTTTGACTTACTAAAGGTAAATAAGCAGTTGACTTTGCAACTGAAATTTGCACAAAGCTTAGTGGATGTGGTAGAATGTCGCTTTGCAAAAATGCCCAATCACGTGCGAGAAAAAAAAAAATGTTTTGGTTGCACATGAATGGATCATGATCAAGTCAGTAGAGCTTCACTTCATGCACTAAGCTCTGAAGATGATTCACTTACAAAGTGCATCTTCCCATGTAAACTGAACAGTCTATTTGCCTTTTGTAAATCAACCCCATGACTCAGAAATCATTAAAACCAGCATGACAGGCAGGCAACTAGCATTTTAAGAACAGGTCAACAACAGCTTTATGGGTATACTTGGGATATACTCTCTCTCTCTCTCCGGAAATTTTCAAACTCTTACAAGTTAAAATTTATGGATTTGTGAATTGCATATCTACAGGTATAGCACCACTTAATAACTTTGTGGTTGTATTTCTCACACACTGACAATCTTGTGAACATAATAACTTTATTAAACTTAGTTCATAAGAACAGGAGCGGCCGGCACATAAGGGGCACCGCCCCCCCCCCCCCTAGTTTGCATGTGGTGTGAATGCAGAGCACTGGACTCATAGCTTGCTATGAGTTTTTTTTTTTTGCAAGCACATGATTAGAGCCCAAGGCTCTAATTGGCTTGAAAAAGGTTGGGCTTGGGTGCAGAGCACTACGCCCCGTAGCCACCCATTTGTGACACTAGACTCAATCAATATTCGCTATTGGTTTCTGGCTTCTCCTCCCAGCCAATCAAGGCAGGAGGCAGGTCTGAAGAAGACCGAGTTGGCCGGGGAAGCCACGGTGGTAGAGGGGTGAGTGTGAACCGGGGGGTTTGTTTTGGCACCCCCTAAAAAGTTTAGCACCAGCCACCACTGCAATGTAATGCAATCCATGTTTAGAAAATGACTCAATCATACAGCAAAGAGTGAAAGGTGAAGCAGCAGACTGATGAGCTCATCTCCCTGCCACTTTGCTTTCTTCACCCATCAGCATGTTTTTTGTAAACTTGTGAGCATTGCAGCACAACCAATTGGTTCCTTGTGCTGCTTCTCCCTCTCCCCTTTTATTCTCTGCTGTGTAAAGGTTTGACAGAGGCTGATCCCAAGGAAATTCTGGTGCTTATACTGCTCATATGGATACTTATACTATGCATTTTAACAAGTATGTTTAACCACTTAAGGACCGCCTCCTGCACATATATGTCGGCAGAATGGCACAGCTGGGCACAAACACGTACCAGTACGTTGCTTTTTAAGTGCTCAGCTGTGGGTCGGGAGTGCGCTGCTGGCGGCGCGATCCCGACCAGGTCCTGAGTTCCGTCACCGTGGCCGTGGGACCAGTGGACCCGATCGCCGCTGGTGTCCTGCAATCAGGTCACAGAGCTGAAGAACGAGGGGAGGTCTGTGTAAACAAACCTCTCCCGGTGCTTCCTAGTGTGGCTGTCACCGATCGTCTGTTCCCTTTTATAGGGAAGGACAATCTGTGATGCCACATGCCAGGCCATGCCCCCTACAATAAAAAAAAACACATAACGTCATGCCAGGCCATGCCCCCTACAATAAAAAAAACACATAACGTCATACATAACACCTACCCTGCCCCCTAGTGGTTAACTCCTTCACTGCCAGTGTAATTTACACAGGAATCAGTGCATTTAAATAGCACTGATTGCTGTATAAATGACAATGGTCCCAAAAATGTGTCAAAAATGTCCGATGCGTCCGCCAGTCACAATAAAAATCGCTGATCGCCGCCATTACTAGTAAAAAAAAATTAATAAAAATGCTATAAAACTATCCCCTATTTTATAAACGCTATAACTTTTGCACAAACCAATCAATAATCGCTAATTGCGATTTTTTTTATCAAAAATATGTAGAAGAATATGTATCGGCCTAAACTGAGGAAAAAAAACTTTTTTTTATATATTTTTTGGGGATATTTATTATAGCAAAAAGTAAAAAATATTGAATTTTTTTCAAAATTTACGCTCTATTTCTGTTTATAGCACAAAAAAAAAACGCAGAGGTGATCAAATACTACCAAAAGAAAGCTCTATTTGTGGGAAAATAAGGACGCCAATTTTGTTTGGGAGCCATGTCGCGTGACCGCGCAATTGTCAGTTAAAGCGACGCAGTGCCGAATCGCAAAAAGGGGCTTGGTCCTTTGGCTGCAAATTGGTCCGGGGCTTAAGTGGTTAATGATGTATTCATGGATAAAGAGCTGCATTGATTTCTGTCTTTTAAATCTGCCTGGATTTCATCTTCAGTCTTAGTAGTTTAGCAATTTAGAACTATCGTTTGAGCGATCTTTTTAAGAAGGCCCATCGTTTGTTGAAGTGAAATGACCAACTTCTAAAATCTAAAATAATTTTTTTTCTGTTCTTATTATCCCATATTTAGCCCTGGATAAATACCTTGAGAATTCTGAGAGTTTAATAAAACACCCAATAATATTTGCAGGATCTCTGTCCTCATATGTAAATGTATTGGCTTGTTAAGTGTTATTTAGTGTCCAGATTCTGCCATTAGTATTTGACAGAACCCCAAGCAGTAATAGGCATAAGTAATATTTAATAGTAATTGATGATGGTGACATTGTAACCTAAAATACTTAAGCCAATGGCACCAATATAGAGCAAGATTTGTTACGTTTCTTCTGCTATTAAATCCTTGCTGTCATCTGTCATGACGGCAAAGTTTAATCGCAGAGACAGCTCCTTGAGTTCTCTATGGATGGCTTGTATTACATGTAACACATTAATCCTCTAATGAGGCACCATTCACCAAGGACATCTATCTGTAGAGAAAGTAAGGTCATTTAGTAAGTATTAATTTGTCACTTTTAGATTAAAGGTGATTGAGAGTGCTGCCTCTTACAAACTCATTTTCTTTCACAATGGCGCTCCGAAAAACCTTTGAAATGATTATAACATTTTGTACACTGGAAAGAAGTGGAAAACGGGCGATGATTATCCTTGGAAACAATAGAAGTTCTTTTTGAGCTATAGCAAAGGTGTTATTATGAGAGAGGATGTGACGGCTTCAATTGCTTCCTCTTTGTGTTGGAAAGACAAGTTGATTAATTTATGGATTGTATGTATTAAGTAATACAGTTACAGGCAGACTGCAGCTGAACAACTGTGTAAAACAAATATCTACTAGACGACAATTCAGGAAAAAACTCTGCTAAGTCTATTCACATCTAAGCTGCTTGGGAAACCAGACAGAAAATACAGAAAGAGATAAGAACTTTTTATGGAAAACACCACACATCTACCATTTAGCCACATGTGAAGAATAAAATACAATACACTGTGGGGTTGATTTACTAAAATGGAAAGTGCAAAATCTGGTGCAGCTCTGCATAGAAACCAATTAGATTCCATTTTTTTTGTCAAAATGGAATTGAACAAGCTGACTATCAGCAAAGAGGTACTCACCGAGGCCAAGATGCAGAGAGCGGTGGCTGTTGCGACTCAGCGCACACCACCCCTGGAGGTGATACAGGGAGTGGGTTGCACCAAGAGGCACTAGCCTCTAGCGGGATACCTGACTTGTGTGAAGGTCTGGAAGAGGGATCGTGCAGGATGGACCAGAGCAGAAGGTAAGTAGTAAGCAAGTCTGTAAAACAGGTAAGAGAAGTGCAGAAACAGGCCGAGGGTCAAACACAAGTAATCAGTCCAGGAGCCAGAAAGGCTTAGTGCAGAGGATAATCCAGAGTCAGGCCGAGGGTCAAACACAGGTAACAGTCCGGGAGCCAGCAAGGCTAAGTGCAGAAGACAGAGCATAATCCAGAGGCAGGCCAAGGGTCAAACACAGGTATCAGTCCGGGAGCCAGCAAGGCTAAGTGCAGCAGACAGAGATTAATCCAGAGGCAGGCAGAGAGTCAAACACAGGTATCAGTCCGGGAGCCAGCAAGGCTAAGAGCAGGAAGTCCGTTAAACAAGGCAGGGGTCAGGTCAGGAGAGAATCAGCGTATTCTTCAGGCAATCCAGGTCACAACAGGAAGTGGTAAACAGGAAGCAGAGGAACACAGGTGAGCTGAGACAAACCAGCAACTTGTTTGTCTGCTAAGGCTCCTTTTATAGGCTGGTCAGGGAATTTACATTATGCGAGTGCTTGTCCGTTCAGTAGGGCCGCGAATGTGCGTGCGCCAGAGCGCCGATCCATGGCGAATTTGTGTGCATCTTTGCGCAGGGAGATAGTGAGCTTGATCCAAATTACTTCCCTGATACTGATGTTAGAAGCTGATTGACTACCATGCTCAACTGCACCAGATTTAGCAATCTCCAGTTTTAGGAAATCAACCCGTGTATGGAAACTCCCCTTCTGTCAGGGCTGGCTTAGCCCTTCCTTCTTTGGGCTGGCTGCTCAGCTGTCGGCTAATTGCCAGCTCTCATCTCTCTCCACACTTACCCTGCTGTTCCTGATCCTGCTCATCTGACCTGCCTACTTAAAGCTGTCCAGCTCGCTTCATCTCTGCCTTCACCTTGGTCACGTCACAAGCAACCATATCCTGCTTTCCTGTTTAAAGATGGGCTTGCTGACATCCCTTCTGGCTCCTTATCCTGCTTGCTGTTCCTCTACTTGGATCCCTGGCTTCTGGCTGATTACCCTATTTGGTTACTGAACTCTGGCCTGGCTGACTACTCGATCCAGTTACTGGACTCTGGCTATGCTTTGACTATGCTTACACAATTTACCTTTTTACTAATAAACAAGTGTGATTTAATTGTACTTCTGTCTCGGTCTGGTTCATGGTTTCTGACACCTTCCTCGTCATATCATGGATGTCAATGGTTTTAGAAGCCAAAACTGGTAGTAGAGTTCAGAAAAGTTTATTTAATTTTAATAACCGGCCAAAGCCAACTTTGTTTATTTCATTTCAACAACTCAATGTGTTTTGGGGTTATAATGATAGTAGATACCAACTAAATTTATTTAATCATAACAACCCAATATGCCAATGTATTTCAGAGGTTTTATTGTTGGACATTACAGGAAAATGTCATAGTCTTATATTTAACTATTTGTTGACAACGCTATAGCCGAATGATGACTACAGCATGGTTTTCCAGTTATGGGACACCGTCATATGATGGCCTCCCGTGATTGACGCCTGCTGTGGGGTACAAATAGCGTGCTCTGTGTCCTATGGCCACTGCTGATCACAGATTGAAGTAATCAGTGGCCCTTTACCAAGCGATCAGCTGTGTCTAATCACAGCTGAACACAGAGGTAAATAGAAGCTGGTTATTGGCACTCCTTTCCTCACGCTGACAGCGCAAGGAGAGGAGAAGAGAGCTGATAACTGGCTTGTGTAAAAGAGACATGTACACTGATAATTAGGGCACTGATTATCAGTGCAGTCCCATCAGTGCTGCCAATCTGTCCCACCAGAGCTGCCAATCAGTGCCCATCAGTGCCTCCTTATCAGTAGTATCACCAATTTGAGCCACCTATCAGTGCTCATAAGTGCCATCTATCAGTGCCACCTATCAGCGCAGCCTCATCAGTGCCCACCAGTGTCACCTAATCAGTGCCCAACAGTGCAGCGTATCAGTGCCATCAAAGCCCATCAGTTCAGCCTCATCATCGCACATCAGTGAAAGGGAAAAAAATTACCTTTTTGCACAATTTTATAACAAACTATGAATTCTTCTTTTTTTTTGGTCTTTATTCATTAATTTAGCAAAAAAAAAAACCCAGTGGTGATTAAATACCACAAAAAAGAAAGCTCTATTTGTGTGGAAAAATTACAACAATTCTGTTTGCGTACAGTGTTGCATTACCGCGCAATTGTCATTAAAAGTGCCCAGTAGGAAAGTTATTAAACAGCAGGCTTCAGTAGCAGAGTTTGTAGACAGAGCAAAGAGTTTGAGGGGAGCATCGCTGAAAATTAGGGGGAGAGATGACTTTTATTTTTATCTTTTTAAGCTGCAGTTAGGCTTTAAGATATATATGTAGCAATCTAAGCATATGAGCTGGGGTTTTTCTCCTTTTGAATAACTAATGGCTGTGCTTGACTCGTCATACAGTTACAGAGATATGTAAATTTAAGTGTGTTCTAGGTAGTGATTCTAACTGTGGGGGGGGGGGGGGGGGTTGTGTGTGACACCACACTGATCACCGCTCTCGATCACAGGGAGCTGTGATCAGTGTCAGTGTTATTAGGCAGAACAGGGAAATGCTTGTTTACATTAGCATTTCCTCGGTCTTCCTCTCCGTGAGACGATCGCGGGTATCACCACGGACATCGAGTCTGCAGGACCCGCAATCATGCTCACAGAGCTCCCGGTGGGCGCGCCCGCAAGCCACCTCTTAAAGGATAACGTATAGGTGCGCTAATCTGCCTGTACGTGCCCTTCTTCCACAGTATATCTATGTGAGGTGGTCGAGAAGTGGTCAATGTGTTGCACCAAATTCATAAAGCATCTGTGACATTTTTTGGTTTTGCCAACGACTCTGAGATGTGCCACTTTTACATTGTGGCTCAATGCCTGCGCCAAATTAAAAATTAAATACCAACAATTTGTATCTTATGAACGTGGTGGTAATTGAGACCAATTCTTCTTTGTGTACAGAGAGAGACCCTGGCACAGAAAGATCTTGCAAAAGTGTCTTGCATGCATTTAAAAAGTGGTGAAGTGTGTGCGTAATTCAACTACAACTTCTAGACAGGTGAATGCATTTGATGCATGCTATGCCACTATCAGAATGCATGGGTGACACGTTAAAAAAAACAAAAAAACTATCTGTACCAGTTTTTATGAATTCGGGGGAATATGTTGGCTTCCACATAACCAAAAGTCAGAAGACATTGCACTCAGTGGTAATTTTACCGTCATGGAACACAAATAAAGAGCTGTTTACTGTCTTTTATGCCACCTTCATACAACATTTTAAGCACAGTCTCTAGGGAATGCTCAGAAGAGGGTATTATTTAGGTCAACTGAGTACCCCTTTTAGACACTTGTGCGTATGATCTATTGCATACAGTATTTAATCTAACCCTTTTACATTGTTATATGGCAATTTTCTCTATTGGGAGATCAGAGCAGATAGGTATTGACTTGGATGTGATTCAGCCCTTCAGAAACAGATATTGTGAATTAGAGAAAGGACAGGTTTTGGCAGTGCGGCCATTCATTTCACTCAAAGCCCACCTGTTAACAATGTGGCTGACAGGTAATCTACTGATCCCATTCACAGAGGAAATTGATTGTGTAGTGTTCTCTTCACAGCCAGTCAAAGATGGAAAAGGAATGGGACATTGAAGGAAAGTTCTAGAGGTCCTGGCCATTGCAGCTAATAACTAGAATGTCACAATAAATAAGTATGACTTACAAATATCACAAAGATATGACTCCTTGTGAGCTTGACAAACTCTGTCCTGCATTTTTATAAACAAAAGTCAATGGCGCAGAGGAAAATAGTCATTTATTTTGTGCTTAGTATTGATCAGAGGTTGACGCGACCTCTCTCTGCACCTTGCCTAAGGATGAATAAAAGAGCAATGTATCACAGCGTAAACATCACCCACCTTTTATTATAACAGCTGTCAGAAAATCTGTAAGGAAAGTGCACTGAAAAAAACAAATATGCGGGCTGCCATTACTGATATCTCCTGGAAATTCTAGTTGCCTGGCTGTCAAGTTGGTCCAGTGAGTTCAGCACATTTTGACTCAGTGATGTGGACTAGGTAGGCAGATCAGTTGTTCTAAATTCATGTTGATTTTACTAGCTGCATGCAAACATTAGTAGCTAAGACATTGCTGAAGCTTTCAGAAAAGCATGGCACACAAGTGCATTGGGCTTTAATGGGCAAATCATCGTTTTGCTTAAAAGCTCAACTCAAACTTTAGTAAGTTGTTAGCCAGTTCATCCAAATTGTAAAGCTAGTAACTAAAAATATATACAATATTGTCAAAAGTATTGTGATGCTTGCCTTTCATGCACATGAACTTAACGGCATCCCAGTCTTAGTCCATAGGGTTCAATATTGAGTTGGCTCACCCTTTGCAGCTATAACAGCTTCTGGGAAGGCTGTCCGCAAGGTTTAGGAGTGTGTCTATGGTAATGTTTGACCATTCTTCCAGAAGTACATTTGTGAGGTCAGGCACTGATGTTGGACAAGAAGGCCTGTCTCGCAGTACTCTAAATCATCCCAATGGTGTTCTATCAAGTTGAGGTCAAGACTCTGTGCAGGCCAGTCAAGTTCCTCCACCCCAAACTCATCATCCATGTCTTCATGAACCTTGCTTTTCGCACTGGTGGGCAGTCATGTTCTGACAAATTTGGGAGCATGAAACTGTTCAAAATGTCTTGGTATGCTGATGCCTTAAGAGTTTCCTTCACTGGAACTAAGGGGCCAAGGCCAACCCCTGAAAAATAACTACACTCCAAACCCCCCTTCCACCAAATGATTTGGACCAGTCCACAAAGCAAGGTCCAAAAAAACACAGATGAGCGAGTTTGGTGTGGAGGAACTTGACTGGCCTGCACAGAGTCCTGATCTCAACCCAATAGAACACCATTGGGATGAATTAGACAGCGAGCCAGGCCTTCTTGTCTAACATCAGTACCTGACCTCACAAATGCACTTCTGGAAGAATGGTAAAGTATTCCCATGGACACACTCCTAAACCTTGTGGACAGCCTTCCCAGAAACATTGAAGCTGTTATGGCTGCAAAGGGTGAGCCAACTCAATATTGAACCCTACGGACTAAGACTGGGATACCATTAAAGTTCATGTGCGTGTAAAGACTTGTGTCCCAATACTTTTGTGTATGTTCTGTGGTATACCTGCATTTTTTAAAGTAATGCTAAACAGTCTGAAAGGTTCCATTACTCTCAGTGCCATTGAACCATTTCCTCCTTCTCCTGGGGGACAAAGATCCACCTCCTATAGTCATCTGGACAATTTTTTTTATATAACCACGCTCCTGGATAAGTTCTAAGAATGAATAAATATGTGTGCTTTTCTGATTTGATGAAAAAAAAAGTACCAGAAAGTGCACATTTATTTTTCTAGAATTGAATGGCGTATTGAATAAGGCAAATATTTTTATACTGTATAAGGGAAGTTTATTGTGCCATTTATGTGCCTTACAAAGCTATATTACTGGATCAGTTACTCCTACGTTATGTTGCTATGATAACCAAGGCCACAAAGGAGAGTTTCAACTTTTAATTCAATGTTTGGAAGTAATAAAAGTCAGTTTGTAACGTATATGTTATTTTTAAGCCAATAAGGCTGTGAGGTGATATAAAATGGATTGCACATCAGGACTTATTAGTGGTATTATCAGTAGTCGTACCTTTGGAAACAAACCATACAAAATACCCATTTATAGTTGTCGGTGGGGGAGATATATTATAACAATAAATTTGCATTTATGATTCTAAACTTCTATGCTGGACGCACAAAGTTAAGCTTTGTTTCACATCTGATCTACCAAACCAACAAATAATATCAGCAATTATATAACATGAGAAGAAATTCTACCGATATAGTACATTTAAATCATAATTAGGCAGGAAGGTACTTTCACTGTGCAGTTGATGATCATACCTCCCAACTTTTGAAGCTGAGGGACACTTCAGGGGACAGCGACCTGTAGTGCATGTAGTGCATGTGCATGTTGCGGCCAAAAGTGGATGTGGTGTAAAAGTGAGTGTGTCTAAAAGGTGGGTGTGGTTCAATTATTAAGCCAAAATGGGACAATCTAGCACCACCTGGGCATATTAATTGCTGCCCATCTTTAGCTGCAGATGCAGCCCCTGGGGGTTTACACATGCTGTGACCATAATGCTTTGCTTCACAGCCATAGCATGAATATATCTCCTGACAAATGTGACCCGTTAAATTGAATGGTGATGCTCTGCAAGTGCCCCGCAACCGTGTGCACTCTAGTGTAGGGTTAGATTGGGTTAAAGCAGATGATGAGAAGGCCTTCTCACCACCAGCCAAGTGCTCTCTGAAAAGCAGTCAGGATGCTGAGACCAAAATGTGAGCAAGTTACTTATTAGAATTTTTTTTTTCACATTTTTAACAGCCCTGTTTTGGAACTTTGCTGACCTTTAGGGGTCTAAACAAAACCCTGATGTCTCACTTGAGATAGAGAAAGTAACTGAGGACAGAGATTCCTCAGTTTCTTTCTCTGTAGCCTCAGCTGCACTGGGCAGTGAATGAATGGGAAGGGTTCTGAACTCCTCTGTTCATTCACAAAATGAAGCACTGGGTGGCAATATTTAGCCTGGATCTGCAGGACACTGGGATCTCACAGGGATCTCAACTCTGCTGGGACGACACAATACAAACACTGAAGAACCACCACTCAGCTGGGTTGACAGGAATGGATCACTGGGGAACACCGCTCAGCCGGGAAATGGATTACACTCAATGCACTCCAAACTCCTCCCTCAGATACAATTCTGTTCTCCAGTACCATGATAATCATGTAAATAAGGAAGATATATCGTGCTCTCTTTTGCTGCTGTAGGACTGCTAGCACCTGTGGTTCCACAAGCTTGTACAGGCATATTTACCAAAGCTGGAAAAGTGAAAAACATAGAAACCAATGAGCTTCCAGGTTTTATTACCAAAGCTTAACTTAACAATCTGGGGTTAGAAGCTCATTGGTTTCTATGCAGAAGTGAGCCTGATTTTGCACTTTCCATGTTTAGTAAATAAACCCCATTGTGTACTTAAAAGTGGGGTATGCCTGTACTCTGCTCTTGCTGCACTGACTTGCAGCTATGGGATTATAAATACACCCACCTTCCTTCCTATATATAGAGACCTTCCTCCATCATCACTGACTGCAGATATATATCATCTGTCCTGTATACAGCTATATATACAGTAACAGGACAGGTGATGTATATCTGCAGTCATTGATGATGGAGGAAGGTCTCTATATACAGGAAGAAGGTGGTTGTATATAGCTGTGTACACTACACAGGACAGATGTAATCACAATTTGTGTATTTGTGTATGCAGCTACATATGCCCACCGTCATCCTTCCTGTATATAGCGAGTCTCTATATACAGGATTGCAAGGTGTAAAAGTGTCCCATAGACCGCTGTGTGTCCGGTGCCTGTACACACTTAAAGGACCAATTTTTCTTTTTTAATGACTAGCTTTGGGAGGGGGAGTGATCTGGGGCCACTGATCTGGAGTATTAGGAAAGATCTGTGAACATGAGTTACCAAGTGTGAGAAAAATAGCTTCAGCAAACACAATAGTAAGAATGGTATTACATTCTTAGTTACCGTATATTAAATAAGATACAAAAATAAAAAGTATCCAAGCTGCAGTAAACTGCAACAGCCTGTCATACTTTACTTTCATCAGCCAGTCAGAACAATAAAAGTAGACTGCTGATTGCTGGAAATTATTGCATGCAGCTGTTGGATGCCCTGTCGCATGCTATGGTTCCACCCACCAGCGACTGTGTTAATACACACACAGCATTAATGATTGTCATTTTATTTTACATTTTGATTGTAACCAGGAAATAAATGGAACAATATTTTGCCATCAATTATAAATACTCTCAAAACCAAGTTGATGCTCACAGTAATTAGTATGAGAATGTCAGGGAAATAGGCGCAATCTCACGAGGTACGTTCGTGTTAGTGCGCGTCGGCGCCTACGGAAGCGCAAGGTAGTTTCAAGACGAACGGCCGGCGCTGCGTCTAACCAGGCGGCCATACGCGGTGATGTTACGAACACACAACGTACTCGACGTAGCCGTACGATCGCCCCGACGCGCTCACAACGTGACCTGGGTACCTCGCCTATTTAAACGTTCGCCTGACAGTGCTGCATCGCTGGATTATCGCCAGCTCTCCTGTGAACCTGTACCTGTGTTTCCTGCTGTACCCGACGTTCCTGGTCTGCTCCCTGCACCCGATCCCGGCTTGTCTTGACCACTCTCTGGACTTCTGCTGCCCACTCTTGGACTTCCTAGCATGGTTGCCCTTAGAGACTAGTTTACCCGGCACCTGACCTCTGCTGCTGTTACCTGGCAACCTGTGCTACTGTGGGCACTGCAACCCTGTGTCAACTTCAGGGTTGTGCTGCACTCGGCCGCAAGGGGAGCCCTCTCAGCATCTCGGCCTCGCCTCCTGACCGTGACAGTATAATCCAGCCATGTCAGAGGTCGACAGAGGTGACTCCCCAATGGAGGCCATTTTACAAGAACTTACTCCAGCTATTCAGGAGCTCCAAGAGAGATATCACTGGCTGAAGGAACGCCTGCAACACCCTCCTGAACCGCCCACCTCCTCTGGTCAAGTTCCTGCTTTTACAACCTCAGCCGCTCCAGAACCACGAGTCCCAGCCCCGGAACGCTTTTTTGGGGACCGAAGGAAATTCAGATCCTTCAAAAATTCATGTTTTCTCTATTTTTCCCTGCAACCTCAGACCTTTTGTTCAGAAGCGACCAAGGTGGGGTTCACCATTTCACTGCTGAGGGACAATCCCCAGACGTGGGCCCATGGCCTGCTGGAACAATACAGCCCTTACGTGGATACTTTGGATCTGTTCTTCAAGGCCATGGCACGCTTGTATGATGACCCTTCTCGGACAGCTACAGCTGAAGCAACCTTGTACGCCCTTCGCCAGGGTGAGCGACCTGCAGAGGACTATACAGTAGAATTCCGTACCTGGAGCTCTGATTCCGGCTGGAACGAAGCAGCACTAAAATATCAATATCGGGTGGGGTTGTCTGAAGCTCTCAAAGACGAGTTAGCCAGATTAGAGATTCCCACTACCCTTGAGGATCTCATCTTACTCACTATCCAGCTCGACAGGCGTCTACGGGAGCGCCAGTCTGAACGCGCTCGGACTTCTTGTTCTACCCAGGCTCCACCTTCAGCTCGCCCAGCAGTAGCTCCCGTTCTGAGGGGCATGCCCCGTCCCGCTTTAACTTCCGAAGAGAGACTTCATCGCCGACAGGCACACCTTTGTTTTTATTGTGGGGAATCGGGACATTTCATTAACAACTGCCCCACAAGACCGAGTAAACCAGTCCTATGCACTCCATTTCATCTTCAGGTAGCGAAGTCAGCTTCCGCCCACATCACTCTTCCGGTTACATTGATGGTGGCAGGTAGAGGGGTTCCTCTACAGGCGATAATTGACTCCGGAGCCTGTAGCTGCTTCCTGGACTTAACCCTGGCTAAGAGTCTGGCTCTCCCACTTAACCTCAAGGAACGGAGATTGACTGTCCATTTGGCCGACGGCTCCTTACCCAGTTCTGGCCATGTCACCAAGGAGACTATTCCCATCCTGGCAATCACCGATTCAGGTCATCGGGAATTCCTTAAATTTGATGTTCTGAGTTCTCCGATGTTCCCCGTTATCCTAGGGATTCCTTGGCTACAGGCTCACAATCCCCGGATCGATTGGCCCAAAAAGGTGGTATCCTTCACATCTGCCTATTGCCAACAGCATTGCTTAGATTCCGTACCCCATAACTTTCCCAGTTGTCTGACTGTACAACCCGTACCCAGTCCAGTTCCTCACATACCAGCAGTTTACCAGGAATTTAGAGATGTGTTTGATAAGAAGAAAGCCGATACCCTGCCTCCACACCGCCACTATAACTGCCCCATTGAATTATTACCCGGGGGCCCCCATTCCTTTTGGCCGGATATTTCCCCTTTCTGAGACTGAACTTGAGGCTCTGAGACAATACATTGATGAGAACCTGGCCAAAGGATTCATTCGTCCCTCTTCATCCCCTGCCGGTGCAGGCATCTTTTTTGTGGAAAAAAAAGACAAGACTCTAAGACCATGTGTGGACTATAGGGAATTAAATAATATTACCCTTAAAAACCGCTACCCACTTCCGCTCATCCCTGAACTCTTCCAAAGATTCCACACCTCACGTATCTTTACCAAACTCGATCTACGTGGGGCTTACAACCTTGTCCGTATCCGGGAGGGGGACGAGTGGAAGACCGCCTTCAGAACAAGATTTGGGCATTTTGAGTACTTAGTCATGCCCTTTGGACTATGTAATGCCCCGGCAACCTTTCAGCATTTCATTAATGACATCTTCCGGGAGCATTTAGACCACTTTGTTGTCGCTTACCTTGACGACATTCTGATTTTTTCAACTTCGCTAGAGCTTCACAGGGTACATGTTAAAAAGGTACTATGTATTCTTAGAACACATGGGTTATATGTCAAAGCCGAGAAGTGTGATTTCGAGAAGGAATCCATTCATTTCTTGGGACTCATCATTACCACAGGTGGAATTGCCATGGACCCGCAGAAAGTGAAATCTATCCTGGATTGGCCCGCTCCTTCTGACAAAAGGAGTGTACAGAGATTCATCGGGTTCGCAAACTTTTACCGAAGATTCATAAGGGGCTTCTCCACCATTGTAGCCCCCATCACTCAGACCACTCGCCAACACACCAAGTTCCACTGGTCCCCAGCAGCTCAGTCCGCCTTTGACCAGCTCAAGACCCTCTTTACCACTGCGCCCATCCTGCAGCATCCAGATCCCGCCTTGCCCTACGTGCTAGAAGTTGATGCCTCGGAGGTGGCCACAGGGGCGATCTTATCCCAACGTCAAGGTTCCAAAGCTTTACTGCATCCTGTAGCCTTTTTCTCTCGAAAGATGAGTTCCCCAGAGAGGAACTACGATGTAGGGGATCGGGAACTTCTAGCGATCAAAACCGCTCTTGAAGAATGGAGGTATCTCCTGGAAGGTGCCGCTCACCCCATTCTAATTTTTACTGACCATAAGAACTTAGAGTATCTCCGCACAGCCAAATGTCTGAGACCCCGACAGGCCCGATGGGCTTTGTTCTTTTCAAGATTCAATTTCCACATAACCTATCGCCCAGGATCTAAGAACAGCAAAGCGGATGCTTTATCCCGGATGTTTTCTGATACCCCGGAAGGAGTCCCACCCAGTACAATTTTGTCCCCCCAAAATTTCTTACTGATCCAACCGGATCTAAGGTCTTCAATCGAGCTGGCCACTAGGCAGTGTACGGAAACTGAAGTTTCTTCCCTGAGAAGCCAAGGAGGGCTTCTATGGCATCGAGACAAGATTTTTGTTCCCCGGAAAGCCAGGTTACTGGTATTAAAGACTTTCCATGACCACCAACTTGCAGGCCACTTTGGAGTCCGGAAGACGACTGACCTTGTACAGCGGTCCCTATGGTGGCCTACTTTAAGGGCTGACTGTAAAGTATACGTTGACTCCTGTACCATCTGCCAACGTAACAAGGGATCTAACACCAGACCCTGGGGTCTGTTAAGGCCACTGCCAGTCCCGGAGAAACCATGGAAAGAAATTTCCATGGATTTTATTGTAGAACTACCTCCCTCTGAAGGGTTTACGACCATTTTGGTGGTAGTAGACCGCCTGTCCAAGATGGCGCATTTTTTGCCGTTAAGAGGGACTCCCTCTGCCCTGGATACGGCAAAAACTTTTATGAAAGAAATTGTCCGATTACACGGGGTACCTGACAGCATTGTATCGGACAGAGGGGTACAATTCACCTCCAAATTTTGGAAAGAACTGTGTAAACTACTCTCAATTAGAATATGTTTGTCCTCTGCCTATCACCCACAGAGCAACGGTCAAACTGAAAGAACCAACCAAACGTTGGAACAGTACCTGCGATGCTTCTGTTCCTTTTCCCAGGATGATTGGGTTTCCTTGTTACCTTGTGCAGAATTCGCCTATAACAACTCAGTGCACGCCTCTACCAACCAGTCACCTTTCTGGGCAAACTACGGATTCCACCCCTCATTTCTGCCTAATACCATTCCTGAATCTTCTGTCCCGGCAGTTCAAGACAGAGTAAACCTCATTCACACAAACTACCAAATACTTCAAGATACCATGAAGAGTCGGGTCCGGGACACTCTGCAGCTTCCCCCCAGGTGGTTATTGAAGGAATTCGGAGCCGTCGAATCCCGCGGGCCGCGAGGAGAACCGGCGCCGGCCGCCGCCATCTTGCCGCCTCGAGGCCTCCCGTTTGCAGCCACACAAAGCCGCTCAGGCAGGTAGGGGACTTTCATCTACACCCCCCTGCCACTCATCTATTGCTGGGGGTCGCTCCGGTGGGATTCTGGGGCCCGTGGGACGCTCTGGGAGGCCGCGGCAGGCTCCGGCCTAGTGCGGCCTAGTGAGGCCTGTGGATCCCCGGCCTTTCCTGATCCAGCCACCCGCGGGAGAGCTCCGAGGCCGGCCCGGCCTCCTACTATACATTTCACCCTGCCAAGTAGCCGTCCTGGGGGACGTGGAGTGAAGATGGGCATGTGAAACCGCAAGCTGGAGCTCTGCAGGAGCTAGCCAGGGAACCGGCCGCAAACTCAAACTTGTCAGACGTGGTGGAAACTACATTCCAGGAGGGCGCAGGCACCGGCGGGCCTCGGGGACACCGTCAGGACACGGCATAAGCAACTACTTTCTTCGCCAGCACGGGCTCGATTCCCCTGCCGTACCAGCCAAGATGGCGCCGCAGCGCCTCTCATCCACACAAGGTATCGCTTCGCAGGAGACGGATGGTGCAGCAGGGACAGTTTCATCCCACCCGAACCCCCTCGATCCGAAGCATCTTCTTCCCTGGCCCCCTCCCCTGCCTCACCGGCCTCTCCAAACCTGGATGTTCCCTGCAGTCTAACAGGCGGGGGGGGCACGGGGACTGGGGTGGACGGCCCCTGGCGGGACTTAGTGGCAGGCCTGCCGTCCAAGCAGGACCTGCAGGAGATGGCCGCTTCCATTGTTAATGCCCTGTCTCGCGAGCTACACGACTTGCGCCAACAAGTGGACACTGTTGATGAACGGGTCACCGCACTGGAGACCTCCAGCTCTTCCTCGGAAACCCGCTTGGCCGCCCTTGAGAGCGGGCAGCAAGCCTTGCAGCGACATTTGATTGAAATGCAACTTCGCGTAGATGACGGCGAAAACAGAAGTCGGAGGAACAATCTGCGCCTCCGGGGCATCCCGGAGGCGACTATGGGACCTGACCTACGTACAACGGTGGTGGCCATACTGAATCAAGTCCTTGGGAAGCCCCCAGGTACTGACCTGGAGCTAGACCGGGTCCACCGAATCCCAGGCCCCAGAGTGACTCCGTCGGCATCCAGGGACCCAGGAGCAGCAGACCTACCCCGCGACGTACTTTGCAGAGTGCACTTCTTCACTGTAAAGGAGGAAATTCTACGTCTCGCTTGGGAAAGGGGCCCTATCGATTTTGATGGAGCTCATATCAGGATCTACCCGGATGTCTCCAGGCAAACGAGAGCCCTCCGGGGTCTTATGCGCCCCCTTCTTGAGGTGATCCGCATGGCCGAAGCTACCTATCGATGGGGCCACCCCTTTCATCTAATAGTCCGGAAGAGGGGAGCAGAGTTTTTTCTTCGCTCTCCTGATCAGTTGCCGAACCTCTTTGGGTTTCTTGGTAGGCCAGCCGTTTCAGTTCCTAACTGGTTTGACTATTTGCTTTCCCAGGAGGCACTCGGACCACCATTGCCAAGGCCGCAGCGTGTGCGCCGTCCCCGGTCTCGTGCGCCCAGCAGAGAGGACACTAGACGTCATCCACTGGCTTCGGAGGACGGATCCTACCCCTGTCCGGGGTTGGGTAAGCAGCTGAACTTTTTCCTCATTGCTACTGTGCTACTTCATGCATTCCTTGGTTCCCAGGACTGTGTCGGTGATGACTGGTGGGGTCTTACTGTAATTGATATTGCTTGTCCCCTTTTTTCCTGTATCCCTTGTTAGTTGCTTGGATGGGGATGGGGTTACTCTTCTGTGTTGCAGGGGGGGGGGGAATTTGTGTCATGGGTGAGGGGTGGGGGGGTTCATGCGGGGGGATGGGTTGGTCGGCCTGCCCACGGCGTAGCTGGGGCCCTGTGCCCTCTCCTCCCCCCAGATGCCCGACAGTTGGGATGCCCTTAGTCCTTCTGTGGTGCCCTTACTCGCCCTCACATAGTCACGCCTCACCCGGCAGGATCCGGGGTGCTGGCCCCTCCCTGCGGCCCTTTTGCTCCCTTTTATGAGTCACCCCCCCCACACTGATAATGCTTTGGGCGCGGACCTACCGATCATCCCCAGCTTGCTGACCACCATGGGAATCCTTATGTCCTGATTGGGTTGCTCCTGCTCCACTGTCTCCGGTCCCAGTCTTGGGACCCGGGACAGTGTCATGGGTGGCCGGTTATGTTATGTCATGTTATGATGTGATATGTTCTGCCAGTGTTGACACCTGTTATATATTTTTATGTATTAATGTTTTGTTCGCAGTGTAGTTTTCTAGATTTTGGTTCTCATTGGCTAGTCTCCTGCATCTCCAATGTCTCTATCCCTGATTTTTATCTCTCCACGATCTCTCGAGTGTCCATCTTCGGGAATCCCAGCGTTTTTCTTTTGTTTTTTTACCCCCCCCACGTTAGGGTGGGCCCTGGTGTGGACACCTAGTGTGCCCAATCGTAGGGCTACGAGTTTAAGTAGCGATCACCGCTGACTCTCTTTCTTCTTGCCCCCCTCTTTTCCCTGTCCCGTTCCCGGTGATCCCCTTCTCCTCTTTTCTCCTCTATTTCCCTTTCTCTCCCCCCTCTTCCCCTGTGTTCTCTGCCCACTCTCTTTTGGGGCTCCTGTGGGTTGTTCCCGTGCCGCCGGGGGGGCAGCGGGTTGGGGATTGCCGAGCTCCTTTGCCGTTGGTTTCCAGTGAGGTGGAATGGGTCTCCTTAAGGTCACGTCCCTGAATGTGCGGGGCCTCAACACCCCGGAGAAGCGCTCGCAGCTGTTGACGAGCCTGCGCAAGGGTGGGTCGCAGGTAGCATTTTTGCAGGAGACGCACTTTTGCGCGGGTTGCACACCCAAACTTACCAATGGGGCCTTCCCCTGGGCCTACCACAGCGTTTCTCCGATCTCCAAATCAAAGGGGGTGAGTATCTTGATAGCCAGATCTGTTCCATGGTGTATCGAGGCGCAGCGGGCGGACACACAGGGCCGTTTTATCTTTCTGAAGGGGACGGTGTTTGGTAGGCAGGTTACCTTTGCCAACGTGTATTTTCCGAACACTGACCAGGTGCAGTTCATGCAGACTCTTATCCCTGAGTTGCTGGAATTTGCAGACGGGCTGCTGGTTTTTGGCGGGGACCTTAACTTTGCCATGGACCCAGCACTTGATGTATCTAGGGGGGCTTCCCACTTATCTTATGCGCGCTTAAAACGACTGAAAACGGAGCTCCAGGCGCTGCGCCTGGTCGACCCGTGGCGGTTGCTGCACGCACAAACCAGAGATTACACCTTTTTCTCGCAGGTCCACCATACGTACTCCCGGTTGGACTACCTATTGGTGTCGCATAGGGATCTGCCTGCGGTGGTATCCGCCTCCATTGACGTTATCTCGTTCTCTGATCATGCGCCCGTCCACTTAACCCTTCAGTTGGGGTTGGTATCACGTCCTCCGCCATCCTGGAAACTTAACGAGGCCTTGCTCCAGTCTGGGGATGTTTGTCTGGAGGTCCAGACATCGTTGCGGGAGTACTTCTCTATTAATAGGGCCTCGGTGGCTAACCCCCTTACTGTATGGGAGGCGCATAAGGTGGTGATTAGGGGCGTGCTGATGAAAATAGGGGCTCGTCTTAAGCGGGAGAGGATGAAGCGCACGGACGAACTCCTAGCCACGATCCGGAGGCTGGAGACCCAACATAAGGCGCACTTGGCACGGGCGGTTTTTCAGGATCTCCTTAAAGCTCGTGAAGAACTGCGCTCCCTTTTGTTCCAGAAGACTAAACAAAAGCTGGCTTGGGCCCGTCGGACTATGTTTGAGTACTCTAACAAACCGGGGTCCTTGCTGGCGAGGGCCTTGAGGGGCCCGCGAACCCAGACCTACATTCCCCATATTAAATCGGCATCTGGTCAGAAGCTGAGCAGGTCAGAGGACATAGCGGCCGAATTTCAGGCCTACTATGAAGGCCTCTACAATCTGAGGGGGCCCCCTGCGCCTGACCCCCTTGGGGCGGAGGGCACGAATCCTCAGTCGTATTTGGCTGCCTCGGGTATGCCCTCCCTCCCGGGGGAGGTACGAGCTGAGCTGGAGGGACCCATTTCGGTTGAGGAGCTGGGGGTGGCTCTGGCGGAGTCTAAGCCTAGAAAGGCTCCGGGCCCCGACGGTTTCACACCAGCGTATTACAAGACCTTCTTTGGGATACTGGGGAAGCCCCTGGTCACTGCCCTCAACTCTCTTGCCGAGGGCACTTCCTTTCCGGTGGACTCCCTCAGAGCCCATATCTCCCTCATTCCGAAGGAGGGAAAGGATCTACTGTGCTGCGGCAACTACCGTCCAATCGCTCTGTTAAATTCGGACCTGAAGCTTTTTGCCAGAATTCTGGCGAACAGGCTGCTCCTGCACATCCCTAGCCTCATTCATAGGGACCAGGCCGGATTTGTCCCGGGGCGTGAACCCCGGGACAACACCATTAGAGTTCTCAACTTGGTCCACGCGGCCAGAACCTCCAAGCGAGCCCTCCTCCTGCTGTCCACTGACGCAGAGAAGGCTTTTGACCGCGTGGACTGGTCATTTATCAGAGCTACCCTGGAACATATAGGACTGCGCCACTCCATGCTCCATTGGGTTTTGTCCCTTTATTCGAGCCCTACTGCGGCGGTTAAGGTTAACGAAACGAGGTCTCCCTATTTTTCTATCAAGAACGGCACCCGACAGGGTTGTCCCCTGTCCCCGTTGATTTTTATTTTGGCTCTCGAACCCTTTCTGTGCCATATTCGGTCAAATACAGCCATTGCTGGTTATGCAAAGGCGTCGAGTACCCACAAGGTGGCCGCATTTGCTGATGACCTAATTTTCTTTTTAACAGATCCCCTTACGTCTTTGCCTATCCTGCTGTCCTCCTTGGCGGAGTACGGTTCTCTCTCCCTTTTCCAAATTAATCTAGCTAAATCCTCCATCCTTAACATTACCGTTGGGGATGAGGTGGCACGGCACTTACGGGGGGCCTATCCGCTGAAGTGGGCTACCAGTCATATCCGTTATCTCGGTGTTGAGGTTACCCCTGACCCGGCGTCCCTCTATGCAGCCAATTTTGTACCTCTGGTGGACCGCCTGAAGGCTGATCTCTTGCACTGGCATTCACTAATGCTGACGTGGTTCGGTCGGTGCAGTGCGCTTAAGATGACTTTGTTGCCGAAAATTTTGTATCTGTTGCAGGCATTGCCAATTTACCTTCCTTCCACCTTTTTCAAGCGGATAGACTCCATGTTCCGTGCGTTTATCTGGTCGCACCGGAGACCACGTCTTAGATTGCAGCTTCTGCATCTGCCTAAGCACTGGGGTAGAGTTGGTCTTCCGGACGTGAAGACATACTACAGGGCAGTCCACTTGTCCAGGCTGGTGGACTGGCATTGTCATGAGGGGGCGAAGCTTTGGGTGGCCATGGAGAGGGAGGACTCGGGGGACACGATCGGGAGCAGGCCCTGGTCATTAGCGCCTTTGCCAAGGGCTATACTGGATCATCCCACATTGGGTGGCACCCTGCGGGTGACGAGGGAGGCCTTTCGGAACTCGTCGGTGTCCCCGGTCCCCTCCCCCATGGTGCCAGTTCTGGGAAACCCGGACTTTATACCGGGCTTTCAGAACCCCTGCTTTCATCGTCTGCAGATGGGTGATAGGCGGCGGCTGTGTGACTTTATCGGCCCGGATGGTCGACTCGCCCCGGAGGCAGGGCAGAGGGCAGTGGACTCCCCACTGGACTTTTGGAGCGGTCTGCAATTGAGGAATTTCTTACGTAATTGTTTGCGGACGCCGGGCATCTCTTGCCCCCTCACGGAGTTAGAGCGTATCTGTCACCGGGGGGAACCGGTGCGGCACTGCCTCTCGCTCCTTTACTCTGCCCTGATTCGTCCGGCTGAGGGGTATGTCCCCCCGTATGTGGCGAAGTGGGAGGCAGAGCTCGGCACCCACTTTACTCCAGATCAACAGCAGAAAATTCTCCATTTTGCACAGAAATCCTCTATGGCCACACGGGTTCAGGAGACGTGCTACAAGATCACAACTCGGTGGTATAGAGTCCCATCCGTTCTCCACCGCATCTTCCCCCAGGTGTCGGCATGTTGCTGGCGTTGTGGGGAGGCAGAGGGAACGATGCTGCACGTTTTCTGGGCCTGTCCCAAGCTGGTACCCTTCTGGCACGGGGTGACCGACACGATCAGTCGTCTGACTGGTGTTTCTCTGGAGGGGAACCCTGCGGCCTGCCTGCTGCACTTGTCGGACCGTTCCATTAAAAAGTACAGGAACTCGTTGACTATTCAGCTGCTTAACGCGGCGAAGGCCTGTATCCCTCTGTGCTGGAGATCGGAGAACCCACCGGCTATGGCTCTATGGTTCTCTAAAGTGAATGAATTAAGAGATATGGCAGACCTCACAGCGACGCTTCATAATAGGGAGGAGGCCTTTCGTGAGACTTGGAGGCCTTGGAATCATTTCACCTACACTGAGGCTTACCTTTGGGTGGTAGCTTTAAATGCCCGTTGAGAGAGGGTCTCTGTCGGCTGGCTTCGCCCCCCCCCCCCGCGGTCCGGTGGTACTCACGGTCCCTGTTTTGCTCTTTTCTGTTTGCCTTCCTCGCTTTCGCTCGCCTGGAGCCTTCTCTGTGTTTCTTCTACGTGGTCTGTCTCTCTGTTCTGATACCCCTTCCTTCTCCCTGGCTCCCCTTCCTCTCTGTTTCCCCCTGTAGTCTCTTCCTTCCGTACCCCCCTTTCCCCTTACCGTTTTGCTTTCCCAGCCTTTATTTTTCATGCTTAGATCCTGCCGGTTAGCCCTGGCGGACAGTAGTGGGTTGTGGGCTTCCCTGGGACTGACCGGTTTTCAACGAGTGTTTGTTCTGTCCGCCTGGGGCCCGGCTCATCGCCCATCTCCCTCCTTTTCCCTTTCTTTATAACACAAAAAATTTGTCCATCTCACTGTAATACATGGCCATGCGATGATTGCTGCTCACCTAGGTGGGATTGGTTTGCTAATTGATGTTGGAGGTCTGGAGAAGGACTCTAGCCCCCGGTCTGGGAATGTTTTTCTTGTTTCGTTTTAAGCCTGTGTTGGGGGTGGTCTCTATGTATGTCCCACCTGAGTGATACTGTAAGCTCTATGTTTGAAATTCTGTATGTTTTATTATGATTGTCCATGTGCCTGTTATTTCTTCCACATTAAATAAATAAAAGAATTACAAAAAAAAATTAAAAAAAAGATACCATGAAGAGGGCTCAGGAGGAGTACAAAAAACAGTACGATAAGAGGAAGAGAGTTAACCCTACCTTCAAGGCAGGAGATAAGGTGTGGCTTTCAGCAGCAAATCTTAAACTGCCATGTCCATCCCGGAAATTGGGACCTAAATTCCGGGGGTCCTTTTGAGATTAAACGGGAGATTAATCCTGTAGCTTTTGAACTTGTTTTGCCTGAATCGTTTAAGATCCATCCTGTATTTCATGTTTCCCTTCTTAAACGTGTTACCTTTAGTCCTTTTTCAGGAAGAGAAGAAGTGCCCCCGCCTCCAGTTCAGGTTGGTGAAGAAACCGAATATGAAGTTGAGTCTATCCTTGACTGTCGTCGGAGAGGTAGGACTATCCAGTTTTTAATCAAATGGAAGGGGTATTCTGCTGAAGAGAACTCTTGGGAACCTGCCAGTCACGTACATGCTCCTAAGCTTATTCACGGGTTCCGCAGCCGCTATCCTGAAAGATGGGCACTGTCAGGGAAATAGGCGCAATCTCACGAGGTACGTTCGTGTTAGCGCGCGTCGGCGCCTACGGAAGTGCAAGGTAGTTTCAAGACGAACGGCCGGTGCTACGTCTAACCAGGCGGGCATACGCGGTGATGTTACGAACACACAACGTACTCGACGTAGCCGTACGATCGCCCCGACGCGCTCACGACGTGACCTGGGTACCTCGCCTATTTAAACGTTCGCCTGACAGTGCTGCATCGCTGGATTATCGTCAGCTCTCCTGTGAACCTGTACCTGTGTTTCCTGCTGTACCCAACGTTCCTGGTCTGCTCCCTGCACCCGATCCCGGCTTGTCTTGACCACTCTCTGGACTTCTGCTGCCCACTCTTGGACTTCCTAGCACGGTTGCCCTTAGAGACTTGTTTACCCGGCACCTGACCTCTGCTGCTGCTACCTGGCAACCTGTGCTACTGTGGGCACTGCATCCCTGTGTCAACTTCAGGGTTGTGCTGCACTCGGCCGCAAGGGGAGCCCTCTCAGCATCTCGGCCTCGCCTCCTGACCGTGACAGAGAATTTTGCATGCTGCATTATATATTACATTTACACAGTTTTTCATTGCAGCAAATGTGGATACATACTGTAGGTTTACCTATTTAAAGGCCTACTACAGGAATTAGCCCTGGCTTGACATGATTTTTAGTAACAATTCCACCATGATCATGAGTCAGCACTAAGTTCCCAAAACACCAACTTAATGGAGTCACGTACGTGTGTAAAGGACAGCCCAAAGGGGTTGGCATTACAGTGGGCAGGGAAATGGGCCACCACTCCACATAAGCAGAATGTCAATATATCTGCTGAAAAACACAATGTGCTTGCTCAGCAAACAGGTTGTTGGCCCAGATGTATCTCTCCTCCCAGGAGCACATCATCAAGTTGGCATATACAGGGGCATCATTTGCCCCCATAGCTGTGCCCCTGCGTCGTAGAATAAACTGCTCAAAAAATGTAAAATAATTATGTCTTAAACAAAATTCTGTTGATTTGACCAGAAATTCTGATTGTACGGAATTGATGTCTCCATTCTAGCTGAGGAAATGTTGTAAGGTCATAAGGCCTACCTTAAGGGGTATTGATGTGTAGAGGGAGGCGACATCAAGAGATGCCCACATATATCCCTCTTCCAAGTATAGTGTTGGAGAACATCAATAACTTGAATCTCTGATATATGATGGGAGTTGGCAAATCAAGAGTTGTAGAAAAAAATCTATGTACTTTGATAGACCGTTAGTGAAGCTATTAGTAATGGCCACTATGGTTCTTCCCAGGGGATCTGTCAGAGACTTGTGTACTTTCGGGAGATGGTAAAAATACGGTGGGCTACCATATTTTTACCATACCACTCCCAGGTTGTGGTCCTCAGATACACCCACACTGGCAACAGTTGACAGCTGGCAGAAGCGAAGGGAGGTACAGAAATGTAAGATGAGATAATGGTTAAATGAGAACCTGATGGCAAACAGAGAACATTAAAAACAGGCAGACTAGATGGCATGAGCAGATGCTCACATGGGCGGTTAAGAAATTAAGCCACCTCCTTCTGGGACACCATCATTTCTGGCACCACAGAGCCCAGCCAGCAATGGAGCTCTCTGACATGTATGCCAAATCAAACTAGTGCAGAATTCACCAACCATCCCATCTCTTGCTCTCCATCCTTTTTATTTTCTACTTATTACCCTTCTCACTCATTAACCCTGCCCTTTAAGTTCCATCAACTGAAGATCAAAGAAAGAAGATATATACACGCCGCTCAGAACATATCCTATGTGGCCAGTACACCTGCCAGCCACCCCAGTTTCTCTCCTCTCTTATCCTTGCCTTCCATCTGTGTTGAGTCTCCCCTCCTTACTGCCCCCCTCTTACCGTATCATATGGTGCACAACTCATTTCAACCACTGCACACCCATTTCCCATATCATCATACTTTTTTATACACCATCCAATCTCATGCACAAATAACACATTTCTAAGACATACTCACCAAACACGTTAATTAATTAGCTGACTAACCTCAAGATCTAGACAATCTTGTATACAATCTGTTACGTGTTATACCATATCACTTTTTAAGTGTAATACCTTCATAATGTAAACACATGTATTTAGTACTTTTGGAATGTCTAAATATGCAATTGATAAAAGAACCTGAACCACCGTATGGGAAACATTTGTAGAATACTCAAGATGGAAACCTCTGAATAGTATAATCAGTCAGAGGCGCTGTAACACACCAGTATAATAGTCAAGATAAGGCATGCCCAGAACCCCTCCCACAAACAAACACATTGTAAAGGATGTTGTTTTGCTGCTGCTCACCAGTGTGTAAAGTTCCACAGCAGGTAGCGTAGACAATAATTAATGGAAAAAAAATAGAGAAAAACAGTATACAGTGGAACCTTGTTTAACGAGTAATGCAGTTAACGAGCGTTTTGAAAGACAAGCAACTTTTTTTTTTTTTATTCTGACTCGGTTTGCGAGTGTTGTCTTGCACCTCCCCCCACCTCTAACTACATGTAGTATTGCATGCAGTAGAATTCAATGCAGAATAAATTATCTTCGTTTCCATTAACTTCTATGGGGAAATTTGCTTTGATATGCGAGTGCTTTGGATTACAAGCATTCTCCTGGAATAGATTATCGTAATCCAAGGTTCCACTGTAGAAAGAAAATAGAAAGATGCGTTTAAGTGTAGCATTTTGATTTCAACAGTGGGATTGTTTCAATGTAGCAAGGCACAGTAATGATAAATCCTTTGCTCACATTGTTGTGTTGGGTTGCTAGAAGGCCAGAGAGATGAAGCAATCAGTACTTGAACTTGTGGATAATAGATTAGTCTCCACACAGACCTTTGATGCTTGACAGGTCGATCTTAAAGGGATTGTAAAGGAAAAAAAAGTATTTTTTTAAAATAACAAACATGTTATACTTACCTCCACTGAGTGGCCCCGAACCTGCTCTTCTGGGGTCCCTTGGCGGCTGTCTCTGCTTCCTCCCGCAGGTACTTCTCATGTTCATGCGAGCTCCCTCGCATGGTTAGAAGCACCTGCGGGCGCGCTCCCGTGATACAGCCGGCGGCTATAGCCGCTCGCTGTATCACACTGCCCCGCCCCCCGACGGTCCACGTCAGTGGATATGATTGACAGCAGCGCGAGCCAATGGCTGCGCTGCTTTCCATCCATCCACTCCAGCCAATCAGCGGCCAGGCTGAGCGGTGAAGAGGACGTCGGGGGCGAGCGCGGGATTTTCGAGGGGTCAGGTAAGAAAAATGGGGGGAGGGGGGCTGGGGGCACAAGCAGTGTTAGATGTTTTTTCACCTTTATTGCTAGCTTACACTATGGTGGATGGAAGCTTGAGGGACATGACATGAGGTAGTCATTATGGCCCCCAATGGTAAAAAACAGAGGAGCCTATTTAGATGAGAAAAAGGTTGAGGTTTCGTCCACAAATACATCTATATTTCTTTATTTACAACTGTTACATGACAATGGGGGTTATTTACTAAAGGAAAATCCACTTTGCACTGCAAAAGTGCACTGGGAAGTAAAGTCTCTGTAGATCCGAGGGGGACATGCAGCATTTTATCTTGCACGCAATTGGATGATAAAATCAGCAGAGCTTCCACTCATTTCAGATCTACCCCTTATATTTAGAGCAACTGCATTTCCAAGTAAAGTATAATCGGTGTTCAGGAAATGTTACAGTTATGAGCAGTGTGTGCACTTTTATAGGCGAACATATACCTTTATACCTGGAAGAAGCCCTGATATTTTGTTAATCTAAGCAGACATCTCTGCTTGAACTCTTTTGAGGCCATAACCCCAGGTACAGCACCTGTGAACGGTCAACTTTTATACCCAGTTTATGCAAATTTTAGAATGCATGAAGCATTCTGGGACCTCCAGATCTACAGCAAGCTAGTGAAAGCTCTAGGCTACTGTATATGCATTTACCAGTCTACCCTTATCTACTTTGCTGTTAAAGATCATTGTTTGCAGAGCTCAATAACTCAAGCTTAAATTTACACCTGAAACAGCCATATCAGTGGCTCCTTACCCTCTCTGTCTGTCAGTTCAGATGAAGCATGCAATGCTTTAATCAGAGATTAAAAGGCAAACAGTTTGTGCTGTTCTCTCACTTGGTTTTGTGAATCCTGTGTCATGAGTACCCCCATGTAAAGCAAAACATTTTTTTATACATTGTAAATAAACACATATAATAAATTAAATAATATATGCTAACTAAAAAAATATAATAATCATATAATATATGTTGTGATTTGGCAGAACCAGAGTGACTCCATCTTTATAAGTTCACATAAGATTAACTGGGGTTAACCTATTAGTTAGCTTAGACTCTGTATCTGCAGACTATGACAGGTTTTCTGTGGACATGCATATAAGAAAATATAGCTTGCATAGGCAGTTTTATTCTGTACTGTCTAAATAAAGAAATTGTGTCACAATATGTCTGGGCCACATATCCCCTGACTGTGATTCAGAAGCAGATGACATAATTAATGATATGTAATGATATGTAATGATGATGTGTAATGTACGCCTCTGTATTAACCACACCCATGCTCTATACAATGATTGGCTGATAAGGGTGCATATAAAATGCAGCCCCTCCCACAATACACCAGACAACTGCTGAACTGTAATCTTGACTCATCTCTTCTTGTTGTCGCCTTAATACTGCAGTGTTAAGTAAAGGGTTTCGTGAGTATTGTAATTGCATTAATTATACCTCTAGCTGGTCTTTGTCAGGTATATAGAAATACCATTTTAATCACAACGATATATATATATATATAATAATGATAATAAATAAAACTCAAAACTGTAAAAAAAATGCCTTTAAGCAAAACGGACTAAAACATTTTAATTTCTGTCTCTTATGATTGATGATATGATGCACATATGATTGAAAGAATTGTGCCAAGACATAAAAACTTTCTAACAGAGATATATGTATAAAACCAATTTGTTACTTATTCAAGCTAGAATATCTCTTACTTTTTCAGACTCCTGGGAACATTGGCTTGCCATATTAATTCAGATTACATCCCTTTACATTACAGTAATAACTTACTACACTCTCCTATACGCTGTGTTTTTACCAAGACATACAAGGACTACAAGTATTAGAAAAGAGAAAGCATTTGAAATTGTATTTTTATTTGATGTTTAAGAGATATGTAAAAGCCCACATCATTTGACTTTATAGGGCACTGAATCCAATTTCCACTTTCAACAGTATTTTCTTGAACAAGAAGGCCATTTTTCTGTTTCATGTAAAGAACAAAAGAAACTTCCTTACAGGATAAGTATACTTTTGGTGGGAAAATGTAGAACTGCAACAGGGAGATAATATGCTTCCAAATTTTTCATTTACATTGGTGTCTTCCTCCAAATGCCTGCTAACATCATTCAGTGGCAGAGCCCCTGATATGAATGGGGTAAATGACATATTCCAGAGGATACAGGGAAGATTCTGTGTCAGACTAGTAATTATTTACTATAGTTAAATCGGTTCTAAAGGCAAAAGTTTTTTTTCTTTAATGCATTCTTTGCATTAAGGTAAAAAACATTTCAATAGCAGCTCCCCCAGCCCCTGCCCCCCTTCCTAAAAACATATGTAGCACTAACCCCCGAAGGAGCTGCTGGTTTTGTTTGGGCTTACTGTTACCTCACCTGCTTGCCTCTCTGTCTTAGGGGCAGTGGCGGAATTATAGGGGTCGCCAAGATCACCATGGCGACCAGGCCCCTTGCTGCAGGGGGCCCTTGAGGGCCCCCTGTACTCTTCCATAGGAGGGGAGGCTGAGAGGAGCTCCCCGATCATCAGCCAAACTGAAATCGGCATTATGCGGTGAGCTCCTCACATTAGCCTTTAGTGAAAGCACAGTGTGTGCTCTTTGTCTCCCCCTACAGTGCAGTACCCGGCAGGAAGAGCCAAGGTAAATGTCTGCCATTTTTTTAATAATACTATCTACTGTATTTGTGTGTGTGTGTGTGTGTGTGTGTGTGTGTGTGTGTGTGTGTGTGTGTGTGTGTGTGTGTGTGTGTGTGTGTGTGTGTGAGCATGCTTGTATGTGTGTGTGAGCATGCTTGTGTGTGCGTGTGTGTGAGCATGCTTGTGTGTGCGTGTGTGTGAGCATGCTTGTATGTGCGTGTGTGTGTGAGCATGCTTGTATGTGTGTGTGTGTGTGTGAGCATGCATGTATGTGTGTGCATGAGCATGCATGTATGTGTGTGCGTGTGTGTGAGCATGCTTGTGCGTGTGTGTGAGCATGATTGTATGTGTGTGTGTGAGCATGCATGTATGTGTGTGCGTGTGTGTGAGCATGCTTGTATGTGTGTGTGTGTGTGTGAGCATGCATGTATGTGTGTGTGTGTGTTCATAAATGTATGTGTGTGCGCATGTATGTGAGTGTGCATGTATGCATATGTATGTATGTGAATGTGCATGTGTTTATCAGTGGCGGTGCATCCAAAAGGGTGCACATGTTCCACCCCCTCTATGACCAATGGATAGATTCATGCATAGCATAGCATTAATCTATCCATGGACACTGCTGCCACCCCCATATTTAGGTGTCTGGTCCCTTTTTGGGGTGCCAGGTGCCTGAATTACAGTGGTGGGGGTGTTTTTGCAGCACCTGATTAGAGCCATGGGCTCTAATAGGCTTCAAAATAGGTGAACTGCGAGCGCCATGCTTGACGCTCACAGTCTACCCAGATGTGTTAGAAAAGTGAATTAATATTCACTTTCCTAACACTGAACCACCTCTCCACCAATCAGGTGTGTGGGTCTGTTACCCATCACCCGATTGGCTGAAACGATAGACACAGCTATTGGATGCCCATCAGAAGGAGAGGACGGGAGATGAGGATGGCAGGAGATGCACGGAGGACCCCGCTCATGACCGTTACCCGCTGCCCCACCAAGACAGGGGATTCACAGTGGCAGCATTTGATGGGCACACCAACAGCATTTGATGTGCACAGTAGCGGCATTTGATGGGCACAGTGGCAGCATTTGATGGGTACACTGGCAGCATTTGATGGGCACAACGGTGGCATTTGATGGGCACAGTGGTGGCATTTGATGGGCACAGCGGCAGAGTTTGTTGGGCACAGTGGCAGAGTTTGATGGGCACAGTGGCAGAGTTTGATGGGCACAGCGGCAGAGTTTGATGGGCACAGTAGTGACATTTGATGGGCACAGTAGTGACATTTGATGGTACAGTGGTGGCGTTTGATGGTACAGTGGTGGCGTTTGATGGGCACAGTGGCTGTAATTGATGTTTTTTAAATCGGTTCCTTTATATGCGGCCACCCACTTGGGACTGGGCCCTGGTGTTCCACCATCGGGCTTGGAGAAAAGAGCCCTGTCCGGAAGTCGGGGGGGGGGCGCCATGGTTTCCTGCATCGGGGCCCTGAAGGTTCTAGTTACGCCACTGCTTAGGGGTCCCGTTGGAAAGTACCTTAAATGATGAGGAATCCCACACTTAGTCCTTTTTTTAATATTTATTCAGGAATAAAACAAAAAGTCCTTCAATAGAGGGTTAGAGGATAAAGGGGAGTTCAGGCACCTAGTAATTGTGAGTTAGAGGTATTAGTCAGATCCAGAGGACAAACAGCTCCACAGACTGGATCCAGCAATCACCGGACAGGCCCCTCTCACTTGACCTTGCAGCCGATGAGATGCTCAACAAAGTCTCTGCCACAGACTTGTCAATTGAACTTAGAAATCTTGAGAGTTTTAGAAGAACTACCATACAGTACCAGATTATTTCAGCCAACCCGATGATACTGTAAGGGTATTGATCCGGGTTGCATCCTCCAACTGACTTTCCAGGTACCTCCAGAGACACCAGCCTTGCGCTCGGTTGGAAAAGTCCTACCCTGGATCCTCCAGTTTTCTTGGCTTCTGCCCACAGGCAAGACAGCACAGGACCAGCCCTGGATCAGTAGGCCCCAAGACATTTCTGGGCCTACACTCTCACTCGCAGAGCCTCGGGTCAGCCTGGCCCCCAAGGCGCAGGATCATGCGACACAGATCCCAGGCCAGGATGGCCATGAGGTGAGGATAGCGGACCCCGGAAAAGAACCCTCAAAAATGGTGTCGGTACCTTAAATACCCTCTCCCAGAATACGCAGCAGGGAAACTACTCCCACTGAGCTATTTCCGAGCAAGAAGTGGTATTCAATGCATCAAGCCTGCTGCACTTCCACACTTACCGGCGGTGACAGCGACACCTGCGGTCAAGTGGGAGCCAGTGCAACCCAGCTGGACTGTTACAGAAACCAGAACTTTTAGAGACAATTAGTCTGAACCAAACTACAGCTTCAGATAACTAAATTGAAAAAATAATAGCGTCTGCCCATCAGGAGCAGGGCGCTACACTTACCCGAGTTTTTTCTTGAGCCAGTACTGTGCCTAAATGCAGTAGCTCTTCTCCACTCCTGTGTTCACAGGAAGCTCTAACGGAAGCTGGAGCCATTGGCTCCTGCTACTGTAAGTCAAATCCTGTAAGGAGGAAGCAGAGGGCAGGGCTGTTCTGTGCTGTGTGTGTCTATGGATGCACACAGCCTGACTCGGGAGCATGCCTGCATGTGTGGCTCTGTAGCAGCTGGCTCGCTATGGAGGCACTTACAAAAGAAGAGGAATGAAGAGTGCTATTGGGGGACTCTAGAAGAGGAGATAAGGGCAGGTCTGTGCAATATCCTCTTTGGTCCAAAGTAGGGTCTTGATTATAGTCTCAGCTAAATACCTTCTACACTATTTGCAGCCAAAGCCTGCATACTGGTGCTTTTGAAGCAGGAATTCCCCCTACACTCTCGCGGTGGCTCACTAAAGTAGCTAAAGTATCTAAAATATCATTTCCACACTGAGAGGTAAGGAAAGCTAATTTAGGCAAAAGTGGTTTCACTAGTCTTTCTACACAAGCTCCAGGAAAAAGGCTCTGTCCACACAGCAGAGGGATACGATCCCATGTCCAGTTCTAGTAGGGTTTGTCCTTGGATCCCTCCAGCTGTTTGCTTGTGTTACCAGAGCTACACTGGCCTTCACTGAGAGGGACACTGTATTAAGACAATCACAAGTATTTGTGCTTGAAACTGTTTTAAAGTAGAAGTAGTGATCCTCAGCTAGATTCTCTTGTACAGATTGTGCTATGCAGCCAAGTTATCCTGATTGGACCAAAGAGGCTTTGCGCTGAAGAGTTCATATTTGTGCAGCTTTCATAACCTGTTTTGTATTATTCTGCAGTGTATGCATGCTCTTTGCCATCATAAACCTGGTTTGCATTACTGATTCCAAGTTTGCCCCTGTTTGATAAACTGCAAGTCACAGTTACTCTCTGTTTAACACATCAGATAATTGCCTTCTCTGTTTAAGTACTGCATTACAATCATCACTTTTCACAATGTATAAAAAAGTTTTCTTTTTGCCTCCTTAAAACATTAATAATGTAAAAGACCTGCAACATGAATAAATTCAAAACGGAAATTAACATAAGCATTTCCTGGCCAAGTCTACAAAGCCTGGGACTACCCCTGGAAGTAAATTACAGCTGTCAGCTATTAGTATTTATTGGCAAGGATGAGCAAGAAGTGAGCACATCAAAAGGAATGCCAGGACTCCCTTATTTCATAACCAGGAAACACAGGCAGTCTCTCCTCATTAGTTCCTCCATATTTGTTCAGCTTTTAGGATACTCCTGGTTTACATAAGGAAGGAAAATTTCATCAGGAAAGTCAGGATCAGGAAAGTACACTTAGGCTAGGTTCACACTATTGCGATGCGGGAACGCCGCGAATCCGCGGCGTTTTCCCGCATCGCTCACCTCCCGCCGGCAGTTCACACTGCCCTATGCGGACGGCTGGGGGTGTCAATGTTATGTTAATGACACCCCCAGATCCGTCGGCATATCGCAGTGCGATCTGCCGACTCGCACAGGAATCGGATCGCATGGTGTGAACCCCCATGCGATCCGATTCCGTTGCGGACCCAAAAAAGGGTCCTGTGCGAGTTTGCTGCGGGACCGCTGCGAGTTCAGCCATACTATCTGTATGGCTGAACTCGCAGTGCTACGGAGATCGGATGTGATTTGCTGTGCGAATCACATCCGGTTCTCCCCCCGCAGCGGTGTGAACCCAGCCTTATTGATTTTTCTTTCACATTTCTAAATATTGGTTTTCTACAAATTACAGGTGCATCTCAAAAAAATATAATATCATCAAAAAGTTAATTTATCTCAGTAATTGCATTTAAAACATGAAACTCATATAGATTCATTACAAACAGAGTGCTTGAAATATATCACTCTGTGTGTAATTAATCTATATAATGAGAATATGAGTTTCACTTTTTGAATTTAATTACTGAAATAAATAAACTTTTTGATGATATTCTATTTTTTAGAGATGCACCTGTATATACTGCTGAATTCCACTTATTAGACTGTACACAAACATCTGAGTAGATGTAATACTGTAAGAAGCAAACATAACCATTAAGAAAGATGTACAGTATATACATAAGGTTACTCCAGTTTAGTCAAGTGTTGGAGGAGCTTCTCTGCATAATTCAAAAGTCTATTTTTATTGCAAATTTTTTCCCCAAATGGGAGTTTTCCCTCTCTTACTGTTTTTTGCCACTCCTTAAATAGACAGGAACTGGAGAGATTTTCCCTTTCTTCTCCATCTGACTCTTGTCAAATAGGAGATTAGGAAAAAATCTCCCAAACAGGGACAAACACAGCAATAGATTGTTGACAGAGATTGCAACCCTTGCATTCTCAGATGACTAAAAGAAGAACAAAAATTGGGCTTTAAAAGGCATGTCTACTTTAGAAGAAACGAATTGTCCCCCTTCCCCCCTTCTCCAGCCCTTCTAAGCTATACTGTACTAGGCCCCTCCCAACCCAGGTGCAGTCTACTTTCTTCACTGCAGGTGGTGCTCTTCCACAGTGGCACTGCAGTTAGAGAGGAAGTCAAGAGGAACCCAGGTTTCCTGGGTCACTGGGGAGCATCCAATTGGATGCTGCTGACCTATGTGACTCTGGCAGCCATCTTGGATCAGACAGAGACAATTTAAGGCCCTGGCTCCCAGGTTTTGGTGCTCTTGCGAGCTGGTAGGGACAGTGCTAGTGGCAAGAAAAGGTTCCTGACAAGGAGGGAAAGCATAGGGCTCCTAACTTCTCTGGACACCTGGCTGTTGGGCACAAGACGGCCAGGCCACATGCTTCCTCTCTCTACAGATGCTGACAGTGGCTGCTCTCTGATCTATGCATATTGTTGGAACTGTGAGTGTTCCAGGTTGAGCTGTCTTCCCACTGGTTTATTTGTGAACTATGTCTGCATTATTTCAATACAAAAAGTTATTTTATTGCACTGGGAGAGAGTGCTGCACCCCATTTACATGCCTATCTCAATTGCACAGCTATGGCTGATCCAGTGTTTACATTATTGGTCTTTTTATTTTATTTTATCAGAACTTATCAAACTTGCACATACATTGGAGATCATTGACATACTTCCCCATTTAAGCCTAAGAGAATTGATGGAGCTAGTGGGGTATGCATGGACAGCGTTAAAGAGAATCTCAGAGGATGTAAACAGCAGAGCAGGTTGCCTCTGTGCAGTGGGGGTAAAAAAGGACCTAGGATGGGATTAGTGTGGTTTAGCTTTAATACAGAAATAAAAACAAAGGCGCAGCACTATTCTAGGTGTAGATGTTAAAAAAGAAAGGTTTAATCACAAGATATTGCATTTATTAGACAGTGAGTTTAGTGTGTGCAATATCTTGTGATTAAACCATGCTTTTTTAATCTCTACACTTAGATTGCCGCTGCTCTTTTGTTTTTATGTCTTTACTACTAGAATTGCTCCTGCTCTTCGGCATGCTGCCTTTCCAGTGTTGATCTCCAGATTGTCATATATTCCTGAGGTTATTACCCAGGATACATGGACTTTTCACCTTGGACTATTCCCACTTTTATGTTAAAATGTAGTTTTTAAACCAGCTAACTTCCCGCTAGCATTCCCCCACTCCCTGTCTATGCCGTATATCATTTTAATGTTAATAACATTTTAAACAATTTTAAAAATGTATTACTGTGTATGAGTAATTTTGATTTTTCTTCAATAGTGTCCCTGCTCAAACCTGGTAGTGCCAAAGCGACAAACATGGTTGTTTACCTTTACTTAAGGTAACCTAAAGCGGTTTTAAACTCTCTCATTATTTTTACCTACAAGTAAGCTTATAATAAACCTTAACTGCAAGGCAGGACTTAGGGTGGTGGGGGCCCCTTGAGTCACTTTTGAGCCCTACCTTCTATAAATTACCATATTTATCGGCGTATAACATGTGCCAGCGTATAACACGCACCCCAAGTTTAGGAGGGAATTTTAAGGAAAAAACTTTTAGGAGGGAAGTTTAAGGAAAAATCGTACATTTAAATTCCCATCAATGCAGCCTTATCAGTGTCCATCTGCAGCCTTGCCCATCCATATGCAGCCTTGTTCAGTGTCATTGCAGCCTTGTCAGTGTCATTTGCAGCCTTGTCAGTGTAACCTTGCCATTTGCAGCCTTGCCCCAGTGTCATTTGCAGCCTTGACATTGCAGTCTTTAAGTTTAAAAATGGTGCCGCCGAGATACAGGGTCATGTGTATCTCGGGGCTCTTGGGTCCTCTCGGAGGCTCTCGGATCCTCTTGGTGGCTCTCAGGTCCTCTTGGTGGCTCTCGGGTCCTCTCGGTGGCTCTCGGGTCCTCTCTCAGTCCCAAGCGGAGCTGAGAGTAGCCGAGTCTACTCGGCTTGGCTCACAGTCACGCCAAGTCCCTGTGTTATGTCCATCATAGGGCGGGACTGGGTGTAACGGTGAGCGAAATGGAGCCGAGTACACTCGGCTATGTATCTCGGCGGGGGCCCCTATTGGGTGGGGCCCATGGGCTTGAGCCCAGTGAAGCCCAATGGTAAGTCCGGCCCTGCTTACCTGTAGGTAAAATTAATATGCACCGTTTAGGAGACAATCTAGTGAGCAGCAGCCAGTGGCATCACCGACGCATTCGCTCTGAAGGAACTGCATACCCTCACTGTTTCTTCAGAGCTGTGTGCCATGGGCCAAGACTGGGCTAAGAAGGTGAAGTCATCGTGGCTCGAGCATTCAAGCCACAGCAGCCAAAGAACCCCCGAAGGAAGACCAGGTGAAGATTTAAGCCTCTGCATTGGTGACAGTGTGCTGCTGGAGGGCTTTGTTTCAAGGTAAGTCTCTCATAATGTACTAGTATGTGGTGCATACTATCACGTTATGATATTACCTTGCAGGAAGAAACTTTTTTTATTTTTAAAAAGAGTTTACTACCGCTTTAAAGACTTTTGACAGGAATCTCTAATGAAGGCACAAAATATCCCAGATCATAAAGGGTTATGAAGTACTGCACATACTGCTACGCATTGCAAAGAGAAAGAAACAACATTCTACCTAATGGATTTTAGGTACGTTTACTGTTTTTTTTTTTTTTTATTCTGGCTGAACTTTTCGTTTAATAGTTTTTCTATATTACAACTCATAACTCATGTTTACGGCTCTTAACAAACAAGCCATACCGCATCTTATGAAAAATGAGCAGCCCAAGGGCTGAACAGGGGCCTCAAGTTTTTGTACGAAAACAGTGATGTGATTCCCAGTGATGTGGAAGCCCAGTCACCAGGCAGGAGCACAAACCTGTGGCAGAAAGCCTTTGTGGGCAGCTTCTTTTTTTTAGGAAAATAGGTGTAGTTCCAACGCAAGGCCTTGGAACAAAGGGGTTAAATAATTAATCATAAACCTGCCATCACACAACCAAAAAAGTATGCAATCTTGTCCTTCATCCCATTAGTGTATCCATGACATATACATCGCAGTACGTCTTTCCGTCAGGCATCGTTTTCCAGTTTTAGTCCTTTTACGATGGCTGTTACAAAACAGTAGGTGAAAATGTAATTCTTGTCTCGCTTTGAAGTTTGTCATAATGACTATGAACCCTGCTAATCTAACTGGATGAATACTTATCTTGTTACTTCAGCTGCATTTTTCTCCAACCACCGAAAAAAATAAAAAATAAAAAATGTTGTTCCCTTCTGCATAAAATAATCTCATAAATTCTCTGTCAGCCAAACTCAATCAAAATAAATTGAGTGCACCTGCAGCAAATGTTATTCTAATGCACTGTAAAAGTAGAGATCTATAAACATAACTTAGCTGAAAGTATATGTCCTACATTCTGCTCCCAGAACCTCCTTATTAGATATTCATCAACATCTGCATACCGGCTGTGTCTATCAAAGCTCGGCAAGAATTTATAACTAGCTGTGCGCTTAATAAAATTAAACATTATGCTGTTTTTTTTTGTTTGTTTTTTTTACATGTTAAAAATAAGAATGGCTCTATTTGTAAAGTGTTATTTATATATGCTGTAAAGGCGCACAGCTCTTACTGTCCATCTGCTGACGGAAAGCCGAATCCGAAGACATGCGAAATAACACCTTTTAATCTAATAATAAAACATTAAATTATGGCCTGGCAGTAAATTCATGTTTAACACCCATGGCATGCTGTAAATGTTACAGAAGAAACTAAATGGATGGATACCGGGATAATGAATTCTAGAATAGATGCACTTAATTGGAACCGCAGATCTAAAATAAAAACATAAAAAAAAAAAAAAACAGTACACTCCATTAGGCTGGTTGTGACATAAAGGGGTAGTGGTGTGCGGTAAGCAACGGCAATGGGGTTTACTTATTAAAGCCGGAGAATGTAAAAACAAACTCACTTCTACATAGAAACCAATCATCTTCTAACCCCAGCTGGTTCAATTAACCCCTTCGGCTCTGGAAGATTTCACCCCCTTCCTGACCAGGCCATCTTTGGCAATACGAAACTGTACCCAAATACAATTGGTGTCCCTTTTTCCCACAAATAGGGCTTTCTTTTGGTGGTATTTGATCACCTTTTTTTTGTTTTTTTTTCGCGCTATAAACAAAAAAAGCCGGACAATTTTGAAAAAAACAACAATATTTTTTACTTTCTGCTAATAAAACTCATCCAATAAAAAAAAAAAGTAAAACATCACATTTCTTCGTCAATGTAGGCCAATATGTATTCTGCTACATATTTTTGGTAAAAGAAAAACCCCAATAAGCGTATATTGATTGGTTTGCGCAAAAGTTATAGCGTCTGCAAACTATGGAATAGATTTATGGGCTTTTTATTTATTTTTATTGTTTTTACTAGTAATGGTTGCAATCAGCGATTTTTAGCAGGACTGTGACATTGCAGAGGACAAATTGGACACTAAGTGACATTTTTTGGGGACCAGTGACACCAATACAGTGATCAGTGCTAAAAGAAATGCACTGTCGCTGTATAAATGACACTGGCAGGGAAGGGGTTAACATCAAGGGTGATCAAAGGGTTAATTGTGCTCGAAGGGAGGGCTTTCTAACTGTGGGGGGAATGCTGTGAAAAGGAAAACAGAGATCCGTGTTTCTGCTTAGTAGAAACACAAGATCTCCATTTTCTTCCCTCACAGAACGGCGGTCTGCCTTGTTTACATAGGCAGACTACCATTCTGCCTCTCCTGAGAAAGATCTGTGGGTCCCGACAGCAATCATAGACCCGCTGATTGGCTCCCGCTGTGTCCAATCACAGATGGAGCAGAACTCCGGCGACGCGCGTGCGTGCCCCAGAGCTGAGGGACGGAATCACATATAGGTACGTGATTATGCGCTTAAGGTCCGCCCTGACACAATATATATATGTGGGGTGGTCCATAAATGGTTAAGCTTGGGCATTAAAACCTGGAAGCTGATTGGATTCTATGCAGAAATGAGCCTGCTTTTGCACTCTCCAGCTTTAGTAAATAAACCACAATGTATCTCATTAAAATGATATTAAAGTTTTGTTTTTGTTTTTTTGTTTAAAAATAACAAACATGTTATACTTACCTGCTCTGTGTAGTAGTTTTGCACAGAGCAGCCCAGATCCTCCTCTCCTCTGGTCCCTCACTGGCAAGAACCTTGCTATGGGGGCATCCGAGCTGAGCTGTTGTTCTGTGTGTCCATTCAGACGCAGAGCCGCAGCTTGACCCCACCCCCTCTCTCTCCTACTTGGCTCACTGACTTTGACAGCAGCAGGAGCCAATGGCACATTGCTGGATGGAAATGGGGCTCAGGTAAGTATTAGGGGGGCTGAGGGGAGCTGCTGCACACAGAATGTTTTTTTTTAAATCGTCTATGCATTAAAATAAATAAAAAAAAAGAAATAAAATAAAAAGAAATAAATAAATAATATTCATACTCAGACAAGAATATATGCCACGCAAAAATCCTTTTTTTTTTTAGTAAGCCTTATGTTTTTTTCAATACATACAGTATCTCACAAAAGTGAGTACACCCCTCACATTTCTGTAAATATTTTATTATATCTTTTCATGTGACTACACTGAAGAAATGACACTTTGCTACAATGTAAAGTAGTGAGTGTACAGCTTGTATAACAGTGTAAATTTTCTGTCCCCTCAAAATAACTCAACACATAGCCATTCATATCTAAACTGCTGGCAACAAAAGTGAGTATACCCTAAGTAAAAATTTCCAAATTGGGCCCAATTAGCCTTTTTCCCTCCCCAATGTCACGTGACCCATTAGTGTTACAAGGTATCAGGTATGAATGGGGAGCAGGTGTGCTACATTTGGTGTTATCACTCTCACTCACTCATACTGGTCACTGGAAGTTCAACATGGCACCTTAAGGCAAAGAACTCTCTGAGGATCTGAAAAAAAGAATTGTTGCTCCACATAAAGATGGCCTAGGTTATAAGAAGATTGCCAAGACCCTGAAACTGAGCTGGACCATGGTGGCCAAGAACATACAGTGGTTTAACAGGACAGTTTCCACTCAGAACAGGCCTCGCCATGGTCATCCAAAGAAGTTGAGTGCACGTGCTCAGCGTCATATCCAGAGGTTGTCTTTGGGAAATAGACGTATGAATGCTACCAGCATTGCTGCAGAGGTTGAAGGGGTGGGCAGTCAGCCTGTCAGTGCTCAGACCATACGCCACACACTGCATCAAATTGGTATGCATGGCTGTTGTCCCAGAAGGAAGCCTCTTCTAAAGATGATGCTCAAGAAAGCACGCAAACAGTTTGCTGAAGACAAGCAGACTAAAGACATGAATTACTGTAACCATGTCCTGTGGTCTGATGAGACCACAATAAACTTATTTGGTTCAGATGGTGTCAGCGTGTGTGTTGTCAACCAGATGAGAAGAACAAAGATAAAGTGTGTTTTGCCTACAGTCAAGAATGGTGGAGGGAGTGTCATGTTCTGGGGCTGCATGAGTGCTGCCTGCACTGGGGAGTTACATTTCATTGAGGGAACCATGAATGCCAACATGCACTGTGAAATAGTGAAGCAGGGCATGATCCCCTTCTTTCAGATACTACGGTCATGGACAGTTTTTGGTAAAGGTGAACTAACACTTTAAAGCTGAACTACAGCTATCATTTTTTAAACAGTTAAAGCAACAGTTTTTTTTCTTTTGGGATAAATGTTTAACATAAATGAATAAAACTGATCATTGGAAGCAACCCCGTCAGTGTTAAATGATTTGTTCAACCTTTATACTGTCTTTTTTACTGTACAGCTTGGTCTGCTCCATGCCATAGCTTGTGTACATGGCTCCTCTGTTCAGTGCAGTTTTTTTTCATTAAAGCTCAACTGAATATTCAGTTTAAAATCATCCAAATGTATTCCTTTCTAAAACAAAAGGTTACAGAGCATTATGGGTTTTTTCTTTAGAAAGGAGCTACAGCCCGAGTAGAAAAGCTTGCCCATACCAGCATGCTTCAGACATGTGTGTGAAAGCAATGGTGTCCAGCACACTCTAAGCCAGGGGTTCGGAAAACCCACGGCCCGTGGCCCGCGCCCGGCCCACCACCGCTAAATGTTGGGCCTGTCGGCAATTCTGGACTATTTCTCTCCTTCTTTATATATATTTTTACAAATTAGTGTTTTGGGGTCAAACAACAGCCTGCTGTCCCATGATTTTCTTCTGATTATCTTATGAGAAATGTAGAAGGCATATCTCATAACCAAAGACCACTTTTTTCCATTTTAACAAAATTAGATTCCATATCAGACAGGTACCTGGTGGATATTAGAGGCACATAGGGAGCAGCCTGTGTCAACTGAGTCAATTTAAATGCAACATTTTCATAAGTTATTAGAGTGTATCTTTAAATGAAATTAATACCATTGATGAAGAAATGTATTAGAAATTAATAAAATTAGCCACAGACAGTCCCCTGATAGGGGTTAATAATAGGGTAATACTCCCAATCTGGTTAAAGTAGTTGTGTCGTTTGTTTCATACTCCCTTCCATGTATATGCACAGAAATAAAGAATCAATGCTCATGGGAAATATTTTTAATTTACAGGTGCAATCAGACAATCAGAATATATTTGGTGCTTGATTAATGTTTCAAAACAGCTCTGCCTACCAGCTGCCGAAGATGATAATATAAAAATTACCATATTACATACAAGCTAATTAACTTTACGCTCTTTCGGCGGAACCTTTGGTGTCTGTTTTCAAACAATTGTGTGCATGGCAGAAGGTTAATTGTTATTTTTCTTGAAAGACATGAGCAAGCATGTTCTATGACCCCTTAAATAAATGAGCCAACTTGTAGGATCCCACCATGGGAAATCAAACGTCATTCATTTTGCCTGACGTCTGGAAATGTTATATGGCTTTGTTCTGAAATGGCGTTTACTGGATATTTCCATCACTAATAATATTATGTTATGCTGTCATGGTGTACATGAACTTTTTCCTGGTTGGATGCAATTTTCAAAGACTAAGCACAAAATATTGCATTGCAGTCATTGTTAATAGAAACTAAATGATTAAGTACTACCATCATCCCTGAACTTATTTTAGTGATAAAATGAGACCAGAGATCCATCCGTTTTTTATATGGACATAAGGCTAAGGCCTAGTATACACCATTAGTTGTGGTCGGAGCCTCTGTACTAATAATCCAATGTTAGTACAGTGATCTCCCCAGCTGGGCTATTGTGTTCTGACAGGGGTATTGTCCTCCACAAGAACATTCTGATCAGCGCTCCCAGCCATTTGCCATCAGGAGCCAGACGGCCACTGGCTTTCTGGCATGCATGTCCAACAGAAGCCGGCTTCTGTTGGACCAGCTACCATACACACATGCCGAATGTTATTGAATGGGCCGATGTTGCTAATATTCGGCCTGTGTGTACTAGGCTTAAATTCCAGGAAATCTAAAAATGACCCTTGCAGTGTGGGTGCAGCCCCTGCTTGTTTAAGTCTAGGGGGTAGGGATGGGCTTTATGTTCGAGTCGAACATGAGTTTAACTCGAACATTGGCTGTTCGCCAGTTTGCCGAACAATTTTGGGTGTTCGCGGCAAATTTGAAAGCCACAGAACACCCTTTAAAAGCCTATGGGAGAAATCAAAAGTGCTAATTTTAAAGGCTTATATGCATGGTATTGTCATAAAAAGTGTTTGGGGACCTGGGTCCTGCCCTAGGGGACATGTATCAATGCAAAAAAAGTTTTAAAAACTGATGTTTTTTTCGGGAACAGTGATTTTAATAAAGCTTAACCACTTTCAGACCGGACCATTTTGCTGGTAAATGACCAGAGGTCTTTTTACAATTTGGCACTGCGCTGCTTTAACTGGTAATTGCGCGGTCATGCAATGTTGTACCCAAACAAAATTTGCATCCTTTTCTTCCCACAAATAGAGCTTTCTTTTGATGGTATTTGATTGCCTCTGCGATTTTTATTTTTTGCGATATAAATGGAAAAAGACCGCAAATTTTGATGATATTTTCTACTTTTTGTTATTAGAAAAATCCAATAAATTCAATTTTAGTCATACATTTAGGCCAAAATGTATTCAGCCACATGTCTTTGGTAAAAAAAAGTCAATAACTGTATATTTATTGGTTTGCGCAAAAGTTGTCACATCTACAAACTAAGGTACGTTTTCTGGAATTTACGCAGCTTTTAGTTTACGACTGCCTATCTCATTTCTTGAGGTGCTAAAATGGCAGGGCAGTACAAAACCCCCCCAAATGACCCCATTTTGGAAAGTAGACCCCCTAAGGAAATTGATAAGTGGCATGTTGAGCCCATCGAATATTTTATTTTTTTGCCTCAAGCGATTGAATAATGACAAAAAAAATTATTTTTTTTTTTTTACACAAAGTTGTCACTAAATGATATATTGCTCACACATGCTATGGGCATATGTGAAATGACACCCCAAAATAAATTCTGCTGCTTCTCCTGAGTACGGGGATACCACACGTGTGGGATTTTTTGGGAGCCTAGCCGCGTACGGGGCCCCGAAAGCCAAGAACCGCCTTCAGGTTTTCTAAGGGCGTAAATATTTGACTTCACTCCTCACTACCTATTACAGTTTTGAAGGCCATAAAATGCCAAGATGGCACAAAACCCCCACAAATTACCCCATTTTAGAAAGTAGACACCCCAAGCTATTTGCTGAGAGGCATGTTGAGTCCATGGAATATTTTATATTTTGCCACAAGTTGCGGGAAAATTACAAACTTTAATTTTTTTTTATTTTTTTTTCACAAAGTTGTCACTAAATGATATATTGCTCACACATGCCATGGACATATGTGAAATGACACCCCAAAATAAATTCTGCTGCTTCTCCTGAGTACGGGGATACCACATGTGTGGGATTTTTTGGGAGCCTAGCCGCGTACGGGGCCCCGAAAGCCAAGAACCACCTTCAGGTTTTCTAAGGGCGTAAATATTTGACTTCACTCCTCACTACCTATTACAGTTTTGAAGGCCATAAAATGCCAAGATGGCACAAAACCCCCACAAATGACCCCATTTTAGAAAGTAGACACCCCAAGCTATTTGCTGAGAGGCATGTTGAGTCCATGGAATATTTTATATTTTGCCACAAGTTGCGGGAAAATTACAAACTTTTTTTTTTATAAATTTTTTTCACAAAGTTGTCACTAAATGATATATTGCTCACGCATGCCATGGGCATATGTGAAATGACACCCCAAAATAAATTCTGCTGCTTCTCCTGAGTACGGGGATACCACATATGTGGGACTTTTTGGGAGCCTAGCCGCGTACGGGGCCCCGAAAACCAAGCACCGCCTTCAGGCTTTCTAAGGGCGTTACAGTTTTAAAGGCCATAAAATGCCAAGATGGCACAAACCCCCCCCCCAAATGACCCCATTTTGGAAAGTAGACACCCCTAAATTTAGGGGTACACTAGTGAGACTAGGTAATAAATGGCGGGTGCCCTGAAACTATAAAAAAATAACTAACCAACCAGCGTCACCTGTAACCGTTATATGGTGATCACTGGTGAAAGGGTTAACTAGGGGGCAATCAGGGGGCTTTATGCGGTAGTATATGGGGGTCCCTGGCGCTATAAAAAGCTGCGGCGAACCTAAATACCTACCTGCCTAACTAGCGTCACCTGTGACACTAATACAGCGATCAGAAAAATGATCGCTTATTAGGCTGGGTTCACACTGGAGCGATGCAGGAACGCCACGAATCCGCGGCGGGTTCCCGCATCGCATGCCTCCCGGCGGCAGTTCACACTGCCCTATGCGAACTGCTGGGAGTGTCAGTGAAATGTTAATGACACCCCCAGATCAGTTCGCATATCGCAGTGCGATCTGCAAACTCGGATCGCATGGTGTGAACACCCATGCGATCCGATTCTGCTGCGGACCAAAAAAAAGGGTCCCGTGCGAGTTTGCGGCGGGTGCGGCGGGTGCGACACGAATTCAGCCATACTATCTGTATGGCTGAACTCGAATCGCACAGAGATCGGATGTGATTTGCACTGCAGTGCGGTGCGAATCACATCCGTTCTCAAACCGCTGCAATGTGAACCCAGCCTTAGTGACACTGGCGACGGGGGGTGATCACGGGGTTAAACCTTTATTGGGGGGGTTAGGGTGGTACCTTAGAACTAAAGGGGGCTAACTCTAACTGCCCTAACAGTTATTACAGTCACAAATGACACCCGCCGGGTGATCAGGGGGTTAAACCTTTATTAGGTAATAAATGGCGGGTGCCCTGAAATTATAAAAAAATAACTAACCAACCAGCGTCACCTGTAACAGTTATATGGTGATCACTGGTGAAAGGGTTAACTAGGGGGCAATCAGGGGGCTTTATGCGGTAGTATATGGGGGTCCCTGGCGCTATAAAAAGTTGCGGCGAACCTAAATACCTACCTGCCTAACTAGCGTCACCTGTGACACTAATACAGCGATCAGAAAAATGATCGCTTATTAGGCTGGGTTCACACTGGAGCGATGCGGGAACGCCACGAATCCGCGGTGGGTTCCCGCATCGCATGCCTCCCGGCGGCAGTTCACACTGCCCTATGCGAACTGCTGGGAGTGTCAGTGAAATGTTAATGACACCCCCAGATCAGTTCGCATATCGCAGTGCGATCTGCAAACTCGGATCGCATGGTGTGAACACCCATGCGATCCGATTCTGCTGCGGACCAAAAAAAGGGTCCCATGCGAATTTGCGGCGGGTGCGGCGGGAATTCAGCCATACTATCTGTATGGCTGAACTCGAATCGCACAGAGATCGGATGTGATTTGCACTGCAGTGCGGTGCGAATCACATCCGTTCTCATAAACCGCTGCAATGTGAACCCAGCCTTAGTGACACTGGCGACGGGGGGTGATCACGGGGTTAAACCTTTATTGGGGGGGTTAGGGGGGCACATTAGAACTAAAGGGGGCTAACCCTAACTGCCCTAACAGTTATTACAGTCACAAATGACACCAATGCAAAAAAAAAAAAAAGCAATTGGTGTCACTGTGACTGGGGGGGCAGGGGTAATTGGGGGGGTGATCGGGGGGTAAAGGGGGGTGTGAGTGTGCCTGGCATGTTCTACTGTATGTGTGGTGTGTTGGTGCAACTCACCGAACCTCTCTCCTCGGTGCCGGAACGAAAAATACCGACACGGAGGAGAGAATACATCACTTCCTCTCCTGTGTTTACATTACAGGAGAGGAAGTGATGTCACGAAGGATTTCCATTCGTCGAGAGTGATCGCGAGGGGGTGGCCATGAATGAATGGCCGCCCCCTCATCCCGGATCGCTCTCGAACGAATGCCGACCGCCGCAGGCACCGGGGGGGGCCCGGTCGGGCCCCCCACCCGCGGGCAGGCAGGGACTTATATATACGCCCATATGCCTGCCCGTGCCATTCTGCCGACGTATATCGTCGTGCGGCGGTCGGCAAGTGGTTAAAGTGAAACAATATGCAATATGGAATATGTGTAATATTCCTTTAAATATCGCACCTGCGGGATGTCTATAATATGCCTGTAAAGTGGCCTATGTTTCCCGTGTTTACAACAGTCTGACAGAAAAATTACATTTCTAAAGGATAAAAGGTAATTTAAAACTACTCGTGGCTAAAAGGAATTGTCGGTTCAACAAAACACATAAAGTTCATTGATAAAAACGGCATGGAATTTCCCCACAGGGGAATCTTGAGCCAATTAAAAAAAAAAAATGCTTGGGGTCACCCCAAAAATCCATACCAGACCCTTATCCGAGCACGCAACCTGGTAGGCCGCAGGAAAAGAGGGGGGACGAGAGAGTGCCCCACTCCTTAACCGCACCAGGCCACATGCCCTCAACATTGGGAGGGTGCTTTGGGGTAGCGGCCCCCCAAAAGAACCTTGTCCCCATGTTGATGGGGAGAAGGACCTCATCCCTACAACTCTGGTTGTGGGTGTGTGTGGGCAAAAGGCTTATCGGAATCTGGAAGCCCCCTTTAACAAGGGGACCCCCAGGTCCCGCCCCCCGTGTGAGTTGGTAATACCATTTCACAAAAAAAGTGTCAAAAGGGTAAAAAAACACAAGATACATGTCCCCTGGGGCAGGACCCAGGTCCCCAAACACTTTTTATGATAGTACCATGCATATAAGCCTTTCAAATTAGCACTTTTGATTATTCATGTTCATGTCCCATAGACTTTAACGGTGTTCGCGTTTTTGAACAAATTTTTTTGCCTGTTCGCATGTTCTGAATGCAAACCGAACAAGGGGGTGTTCGGCTCATCCCTACTAGGGGGCATAGAAAAAAGGATTTACTTACTTGATATTTGCTTCTCCATGCTGCTAGACCGGTCCTCACAGCATCTTCTCCACCATGCTCCAGCAGTCAAAGGTCCTGTCATCATCAAGACTGATAGCACCACATTGACTATGATGATGCCAAGGGACAGTCCACCACTGGACATAAGGGAGGGCTGTCTGTTGGGGAAGCAGAAGATTGAATAATTACTCAAACAATTAACCAATGCAGTGTAAGCCCATCCCCACTGCATGGGAGAATTTTAAATATAAAAATGGGCTTTAACATAAAACTATATTAACCTCTAAGCTGGGGTGGATATATAAAAAGTTCAATTAAACATGAAATGCTTACCTATCCTAGAGAAAATGCTAACTTAAGCTCCCTTCTGTTCTAGTCACAATGGTCTAGTGATCAAGGCTCAGGGGTGCCTATGGTAGCTCCGATGCTTCATTCAGCATTTCATTACCAAATGCCTAGGCTAGTGACAATAATATAGGGAAAGACATTATTTTCCTATATTTAGCCATCGCAGCAAGACTGTTAGCTGTATTTAAATATTTGAAGTTGATATATCAACAGTGTCTGTTGCTAATTAAGAACCATTTCATATTTGTCACATATTTCAAGAAATATATAAAACTGTTTGATGCCATGTGCCAAAGGGGTATGTACACACAGATGTGTTATTCCATTATTTATACAATCTTTAAATGCAGCTAATTGTACTGATATGTACTGCATTTTAAGTGTTAGCCCTTGTACACACGATCGGAGATTCCAACGGAATGTGTCCAATTGGAGCGTTTTGTCGGATATTCCGACTGTGTGTGGTCTGCATCGGACTGTTTCCGTCGGAATATCCGTCGGACCAAATTTTCCAACTTGCTGGAAATATTTTCCGACAAAATGCTCCGATCGGACATACTCCGATCAAGTGTAGAGAATTCCAATCGGACAAAGTGCCATGCATGCTCAGATCAAATTCCTACATCAACGCTATTGGCTACTAGCCTGAACATAGTCCCGTCGTAACGAAATAACGTCATCACGTTAAGTATGATCAGATTTTCCGACAACTTAGTCCGACCGTGTGTATGCAACAGTTTCGGACAAGATCCGTCGGACAAAATCCGACGGACAGAATCCGACGGATTTGGTTGTCGGAATCTCCGACCGTGTGTACAAGGGCTTACTGGTTTGCAATCAATACATGCATTTTTTGGCCTACATTTATTTATTTCCTGATGGCTCCATGTCAGCACAGCTGTGTATAGGCTCCGCCCCCATGGCTCCAGGACTTAACTCATATACATTTGAGCCCACCTTCAGCCTCGTGTTCTTCTTTTTTCCTCATATGCCTAGGACCTAAGTGTGCTCCTCTACCTGGCTGGTCCAAAGGGCTGGCTATCTGTCCATGCATGTGGATTAGGCTGGATACAGTCCCTGGTGTCTCGGCTAAATGACCCATAATCCAGGGAGCCCCACTGCTGGTCCTCAGGGCAGCTTTTATCAGGGCTAAAAGCCTTGTCTGCGTCTGCTGGGTCCATGTAAATTGGGCAGCAGTGTTGGCAGAGTCTCCCCTATGCACTCGCACCCGCGCTGTGCCAGTGTTTACGGTTGGATGTTGGAGGATGGGTGAGCTAAATTTTAAAAAGGATTTGTATCCAAATGAATTCTGCATTGCTGGGTATTGTGGCGCCTTGCTCCCTGCAGCCACTATGCATAACCTGAGCACCTCTATAGGGAGTACTCTGCATAACAGGTACGCAAAGTAACACTTTGTCTGTTCACACATAGCAATAATCTGTTGGTGGCTTCTCATGTTTGATTTACTGTTGTGCCATTATGCAAACCACCTCAAAAGACCAGCATTTCCAGAGAAGGTAGATGAGTCACCTGTGGATGATTACTGGATCCAGTCATGGCCTGTTGAGATATGGGATATCCTTTTATATTTCTATGTGCTCTCCAGTTTTTCATGTAAAAAAAAAGGGAGAAGCATGTGGTCTACAATTCCCTTGGTTTGTGTACATTGCAGAATATTGGTGCAATTCTGTTGAAAATTCCTACCATTTTGCTGTTCTGAACAACCTTTTTCATTATGTCCTGATTCCTGGCAGGGCAAGGTTTAGTTCATTAACCACCTAGTGAATCAGGGCTGTAGATGGAGGCTTCAGTCTCCCTCTAGCAGTGGTTAACCCCTTAAGGTTTGTTACTAAGCAAACTATTTTACTGCATTTAATTATTTTTATGGGCTGGTTTGTTAATCGGCACGCAAAACCCTGTGGAAAGGTTATCTGTTGGTAATTACCAGTCTCAGAACAAAACAGCCCTCTTCAGGCTCTTCAATAAAGAAGATGTGGATGAACATGACTGTGTGAATCTTGCTTTGATTAAGCAACCAGAGATGAGGATGATATTACCTAACAGGTTTTCTTATTTATCTATATTATCTATTATTTAACAAGTGACCAATACACTCAAAGGAGTTATTCCCACTTACGCTGTGAAGGGGTTGAATTCTCTGGCAAGGACCAGTCTCACAGCTTTCCCAAGCAAACATCCCTATTCAGACTCTGGAACACACGTATGGGCATGATAGTATGTATCCCACTGGCTCAAGTAGCCAGGGATAAAGATGACACCTAATAGGATGTCACATTCAATAAACACATTGTCAATACATTCTAAAGGAGTGGTTTCTGCTCACCCTTTGAAAGGGTTATCTGCTCTGGAAATGAGACGCTACCTAGCCCTTACCAGGTGAAACTGCCCATTTTCTGAATTTCCCGATAGACCTTACAGTATGTATCCCACTGGCTCAAGCAGCCAAGGATAAGGATAACAGCTAATAAGATGTCACATTCAATAAACACATTGTCAGTACACTCTAAAGGAATGGTTTCTGCTCACCCGTTTGAAAGGGTTATCTGCTCTGGCAATGAGAAGCTGCCTAGCAATATCAGGCGAAACAGCCCATTATCCAAATTTCCGAATGGACATGACTGCATAATTCTGCTTTGTTCAAGCAACCAAGAATAATGATGACAAAACGGGTTGTCACATTCATTAAGCCTGTGGTCAATACACTCTAAAGGAGTGTTTCCACTCACCCTGTGAAAGGATTACCGAGCAATCTCAAGCCTTCCCAGGCAAGCAATCTGCTTCAGATTCTTCCAAAGAGAAGACAGACGAACATGGCTGCAAGGATGTTGCTTTGTTCAAGCGACCAAGGATAAAGATGACAATGACACCTAACCAAATGTCACATTCATTATACATGTGGTCAATACACTCTAAAGGAGTAATTTCCAGTCACTCTGTGATGGGGTCATATATGGTGCCAATGAGTAGTCTCAGAACCTCCTCAGGCAAATTAACCCTTGTCAGCTTCTTGCCAAGTAGAGGTGAATGAACATGTGATTCCTACTTTGTTCAGGCAGGCTGTGATTAAGATGAAGGTGACAAAGTTGTCACAATTAAGCATATGGTCAAGACACTCTAAAGGAATTGCTGAATTCATCTTCTGCAAGGGCCATCTATTCTGGCAATGTCCAGTCTTCTATTCAGGGCCTTCTCAAGCCAGTCAATCCTATTCAGTCTCTTATGAACAGGAAGATGAGGGCGACCTTTGTCCAGATTGGTAAGGTTGGTGAAATACCTATAAATAGAAGTGAAGCTTTGGAAGTGTTTGAAGTACCTCCAGAAGACAGCTTGACAATTATGTTGGATGGATCGAGTGCTCGTTCTACAAGATTAGAGTATGTTTTCACAGCAGGATGTCAAAGTTATGCCCTTTTGAACTGAAAGATGTCCAAGGGTTAGGATCACCCCACTGGTCAGTGTGTTTCCCTTGTGGGATTGGCCATATACATGACCTTACCATCAGAAGATGTTGTGGCCTTCAAGGACAAATGCCATCACTGCATATTTCTTAATTGTAGAAGGTCAAGCCTAAATTTAGTAGTGGTCAGTTTGGCTTCCTGCCTCAAGGTGAATGTCTGCTGAGTTAAAGGATACCGAAAAACTCAAGAGTCAGTCAGAAGGCAAAGCATAAACCAAGAAGTCAGTAAAGAGTTCCATGTCAGGATGCTTTCTGTTATTTTGGGATTGTGCCACCCATACATGCTTTATGGGCACTATGTGGCTCCTCTGTGGACATAGGTAGGGCTTTGGTGATTGACACGTGGTCCATTAAGGCAAGCATTTTAGGCCATATTTGGAGATCTTTCATCCTTCACATCTGAGATTGAGCCATAGAAATCACCTCACTCCAGCAGCTCAGGTAGGCTCAGTTTAACTCTCGCTCCCATTCAAGTCAGGTTTCTGGACCAGTGGCCTGAACTTATGATTAAAGAAACATGTTTTGGGGTAAGCCTATCATGGTAAAGTTGGACAGCGCAACAACATCAGCCAGAAGAGAGTCAGAATTGGTGGCCTTGAGGTGTAAAGAACCCATACTTGCGTTCTTCTCAGACAGGGTGGTACTCATGCCAATGCTCGAATTTTGTGCCTGAACTGACCTACAGAGTCCATATCACACAAGAGGTTGTCCTCCTACATTCCTTTTGGGAAGTACTCAAGAAAGTAGCCCATTGGATAATGGGCCAAGCTTTAAAATGTTTAATCAAGGTGACTTCTGCCATCAGGAAGTCGGAGCATCTGTTTGTTATTCCAGGTGGAACACATAATGATTTTACGGCTTCCAGCAAGATTATTGCCTCTTGGTTGGTAAAGCTCATCTCCTTGGCCTACAAGTTGAATGGGTTGGCTGTGCCAGGAGAATCAGGTCACCCTTTACTAGAAGGGTCTCGACCTTGAGAGTGGCAGCAGGCCGAGTGTCTGAAACTTTTTGCAAGGCAGCTACTTGGGCACCAAAATATTCATATTCATGGCTTAATGACAGTTGAGTTTGGCAGAGGCATCCTGGCTTCTGTTTTTTGGTAAGAATTGAGGAGTGTGTAGCATTATCCCTCCCCTGTTTTGGCTAGTTAGTTCCCAGCTGTGCTGACATGGAGCCGTCAGAATAACAGAAAATTGAATTCAAATACTTAATGTAATTTTCCTTTCCTGACGATCTCCATGGCAGCACAGATCCCACCCAGCTTAGTAGGACTAGTTACAGAATGCAGAGGCTGTAGGTGGGCTCAAATATATGAGTTAAGTCCTGGAGGCTTTGGGGCGGAGCCTATACCCAGCTGTGCTGCCATTGAGCTTGTCAGGAAAGGAAAATTACGGTAAGTATTTGAATTCAATTTTCAGTTTTTTTTTCTTATCTTTTTCACTTTCTATATAGAAAGGACTGTCAATGTATTTAAAACCAAATGCACAAGTTAAAGTTTAAATAAATATATTGCTGATTTTCATAGGAAATATGAAGATAAAGCACAGTGATATATGTTGACCACTGTTCGAAATAGATAAAAACAAAAAAACAAAAACAAAATAGAGGTAAAAAGATTGTTTTCTTGTACATAAATCCACAAGTTGTAAGCATTTGTTTAACCGGTTCCCGACCAGCGCACGCCGATGTACATCGGCAGAATGGCATGGGCAGGCATATTGGCGTACAGGTACGTCCAATCTTCAATGCCGCCCTGCCAACGCGAGCGCGTCACCGGCGGTGGGCTCACGTGCTGGTCGGGGCCCCCGTGAGTCCGGTCGCGGGTCCCGCGGACTCGATCGCCACGGGCATACCCGCGATCGTCTCATGGGACGGCTGAATGGAGAAGTGCCGTTGTAAACAGCATTTCTCCATTCTGCCTAGCAACTAGTGACGCTGATCTCTGCTCCATGTGATTGGAGCAGAGATAAGTGTTCACTAAATAAAAGCCCAGCCCCCCACAGTTAGTAACACACCCCTAGGAACACTTAGCCCCTACACTGTCACCCACTGGTTAACCCCTTCACTGCCAGTGTCATTTACACAAGAATCACTGCATTTATATAGCAGTTATTGCTGTATAACTGACAATGGTCCCAAAAATGTGTCAAAAATGTCCGATGTGTCCGCCATAATGTCGCAGTCACAATAAAAATCGCTGATCACCGCCATTACTAGTAAAAAAAAATAATAATAAAAAATTATTAATAAAAATGCCATAAAACTATCCCTATTTTGTAAACGCTATAACTTTTGCGCAAACCAATCACTAATCGCTTATTGAGATTTTTTTTTACGAAAAATATGTAGAAGAATACGTATTGGCCTAAACTGAGGGAAAAATTTTTTTTTTTATATTTTTGGGGATATTTATTATAAAAAAAGTTAAAAATAATGTGTTTTTTTCAAAATTGTCTTTCTATTTTTGTTTATAGCGCAAAAAATAAAAACCGCAGGGGTTATCAAATACCACCAAAAGAAAGCTCTATTTGTGGGAAAAAAAGGACGTCAATTTTGTTTGGGAGCCACGTTGCAGACCGCGCAATTGTCAGTTAAAGCGTCGCAGTGCCGAATCGCAAAAAGTGGTCTGGTCTTTGACCAGCAAAATGGTCCGGTCTGTAAGTGGTTAAGTATATTTAATTATAGATTGCTTATAATTTACTATAATTTGTATTATAATGTAATATAATTTAAAAATTATTATTAATTTATTTTGACCCTGTTCCTGTTGGCTGCTCTAAGGCAGAAAACCTCATGTTTTTTTTGTAAGACTTCATCCTGCTGATTTCCCCAAGATCAAGTCCTAATATTTTAAGTGCAGTTTATTGATTTTTTTTTTATGAAAAAGGTGAATATCTGTGCAATCATACACATGCTGTCTTTCTTGTTGCCCTGAATCCATGTATATTTGACAAAGCCCAGCAGACACCTACTCCTAGTGCTGCTTGATCAGGAAGATCTTCAAGCCATGTGAAGCCTGGTGGTGATGATACTTCAAAGACAAGATAAGTAAAACATAGAGAACGTGGTTTTCTGTCGAGTGGTGGGGGAAAGGTTAGGAAAAAAAATATTTGCTTGGAGATATTCTTTACTTTTAGTCCTAATACCTAAACCAAACTTGAATATAATGTCTAATTTAAACACTAGCACTTGATAGACCATACTTAGATCCATACTTAAACTAGCAAGTGTACACTAGAGCTCATATTTTAATTACATTTTTTTATACTCTAATATCGTTTGACAAGTCATTTTGATAATAAAAATAGTTTTTTGACTTTTACAAAGTGATTGTCCTTTCTTGCTGCTAGAAAACCCCACTGGGAATTCTTTCTTTTCCTTTTTGAGATCCATACTTAAAGCCCATGTCTTGACAAATATAGTCCCAACCTCAATTCCTCCCACCCATCCTCCTACTCCTACCTATTTGCATTTCAAAATAAAAATTTCTAACAACCTTGTTTTAGGCCCCTTTCACACTTGTACCCCATGATTACCAATGATAACCATACATATCTGTGCAACTTCAAGTCGCACAGACTTCAAAGTAGTCCCTGTACTACTTTGGTCTGATTTTGATGTGAGTTGAGGTCCATAGACCTCAAATTTACACAGGCATTCCATGAAATCATGGCAAAATCACGTCAAAATCGCAGCTGCAAAATCACGGCAAAATTATGTGATTTCCAAGTCGCAGCAGTGTGAAAGGGGCCTTACTCAACAGAGTCAGCTGTCATGTGATCCTCTTTCTATATGTGGGGACTAGTGATCCACCTTTGCAGTCCAATCCCACCATCTGCTTGTGGGTGCTTCTCCAGCCTCTGCAGTCTTAAAACCCCTCTGAGGATGTCACCAACAAGCAACCAGTAGATAGCATGCACATTACAAGGGAAGGACAAGATCACTCAAAGAAGGGCAGTCTAACTTTTTAGGGCAGTAGAAAGCAGACAAGGATCTAGCATGTCTTGTGATTGTAGATTCAGGTAAAAATTGTTGCATTTGGTTTATCTTTTTTTTTTATTATTTCGAATTGGGGGTAAGATAAAGGGGGTGGGTGGGTTAAGTGTAGTTGTGGGATTAGACCAGGGATCAGCTTTCACTTCTGCTACACAGATTAGAGCTATAGTCTTCATGTTCTTTCTTGGTTGTCCTTTACCTGTCCATCTCTCTTTTTCTGCATTTGTCATTGCTCTCTGTGCATTTTTCTTTGAGTCTTTGCCGCAGGCCAGAGAACTTATAATTACATCTGTCACTGAGTAAGTTCTCTACCTTTGTCAGCTATGGTGATGATTTTGCCTGTTTAGAAACAACAATGTACACATCATTCTGAAGTTTATGAGTGTGAATGCAGGTCTACGGACTGATACTCCATATGAATGAACATTATGCAGCTTAGAGATAGTCATTTAAATGAACAGGAATTAACCAAAGGATCTAAATCTACTTAGAAGAGTGATCCATTCACAGGAAATGAGAAGTGAATAGCAAACATACTACTGTACAAACTGTTACTAATTACTGAAAAACCTTACAAACATTTAATTTGGATAATATCACCAAAGCACTTATATCATCTGAAAGTCTTCCAAAATATCACTTAAAACCAAAATTCAGTCCAGTTATAAATTAAATAAATATATTTTGTGATAAAACTAGCAAAACTGATATTAGCTAGGGTGTGCCCTAGACCAGACCATATTGCCCAACGTAGTTTGCAGGGAAGTCAAGGTGCCTAGATTGCAACACAGAACAACAAATCCTTTGACAAATAAATCATTCACATACAATATATGTACAATATACATCTGTAAATGATGCTGGAGTTTATCTTAAAGAAGTAACATTGTGACAATTTGTTTCTGATTCGTGAGAGTCGTGAGAGTCTGAGCTGGAAATATACTTGCCTGATTTTTACATCTGTGGAACCATGGGTATGTGCAGGTATTTATTACTTGATATTGGCAAGCAGTGTGAAAATTGTAGCTTCCTTTGAGATGATCATGTTCTGGAGGGCAGGAGTCCTCAACCAACATGTCTTGGCCCACTGCCGCACCATGGCCTCCTCTCTCCCAGGCATCCAGCAAGTGGCAGATCCTTTAACCTCCCAAAGTGTCTTCCATCTCCAATAGTGCCCCCAGCCTCCCCTAGTTGTCCACAGTGCCCTCAGGCCCCCTGAGAGCCTTCAGCTTCCACTGTTCCCCCCAACCTTCCGCAGTGAAACCCAGCTTCCCAGAGTTAAGAACCACTGATGTATCATATTTGAACTAGAAATGAGAATACCTTGTCTGAATTTTTAAGAAAAATTTACACCAAATAGTCAAATAGCTTTTGCTCTTCCCTTTATCTTTAGAAAACTCATTTTGATCTGGTAATCCAGTGTCATTGGTGTATCCTGCATTAAAGATTACCTTAACTGTAGAAAATATGCTTATGAAAACCAAAGGACTAGTCACCAGTATTCCCTGCGGTCTCTGTGTAGCTAGTTGTTCCCCATTACCGACCTATCATGCATTGTTGTACACTCTATATAGCCATTAAGCCTAAGAACCCCCCCCCCCCATCCCCCCATCCAGATGACTGGCATTTTGATAACTGATAGAGACATAATCAAGAATCAGCAGGAAAGGTTCAGAAAACACTTGTTGTTCATCACTATGGGGTAAGGAAGGGGGGGTAAATGGGGTCAGGAAGGCTTTTTTTGTATTTTTTTTTCTATGCTTATAGGTTTTTTTATTTTTCTTCTTTTTTTTGCCTTCATTTTGTTTTAAACGCATACAACCCACAAACACAAAGATTGAACTTGATGGATCTGTGTCTTTTCCAACCTTCTTAACTACATAACTATGTATGTAGCACAGATCCACGAAATGGATGCACAGAAGAGAAGAATAAGAAATAAGAGGTATAACACATCATTAACCACTTGCTGACCGCTGCACGCCAATATACGTTGGCACAATGGCAGCAGTTGGCAAATGGGCGTACCTGTACATCCCCTTTAATTGGAGGGGCTAGTGGGTGCGAGCCCGCCGCGTACTGCGTGACCGTGCCCACGGGTCCCGCAGATTTGTTGTCCGCCGGTGTCAAGTGATCGTGTCACAGAGCCGCAGAATGAGGAGATCGCTATGTAAACAAGGCATTTCCCCATTCTGCCTTGTCACATGACAGAGATCACTGCTCCCTGTCATGTGAGTGGAAGCCCATCCTCCCCACAGTTAGAATCACTCCCTAGGACACACTTAACCCCTTCATCACCCCCTAGTGTTTAACCCCTTCCTTGCCAGTGTCATTTACACTCATAATGTCGCAGTCGCGATAAAAATCAGGGATCACCGCCATTAATAATAAAAAAATAATAATAAAAATGCCATAGAACTATCCCCTATTTTGTAGACGCTATAACTTTTGCGCAAACCAATCAATATACACTTATTGCAATTTTTTTTTTACCAAAAATATGTAGAACAATATATATCGGCCTAAACTGAGGAAAACATCTTATTTTAATATATAATTGTCGCTCTGTTTTTGTTTATAGTGCTAAAAAAAAAAAAAAAAAAAAAAAGATGTGATCAAATACTACCAAAAGAAAGCTCTATTAGTGGGAAAAAAAGGACTTCAGTTTTATTTTGGTGTAACGTCGCATGGCCGCGCAATTGTCAGTTAAAGAGACACAGTGCCAAATTGCAAAAGTGTTCTGGTCAGGAAGGGGGTAAAATCTTCCCGGGGGTGAAGCTGTTAAAAATACGTGAGCATAAAAAAAAACAAATAGAATCAACACAAACCCATTAAAATTGACAATCATTATAACTAACACATAGGAAGTATTGTAGCTGTAATATTTGTTATATGTTATCTGATATAATAAGTGCAGCATGTTGAAATGGTGTACTCAATCTCTGGCCAGTGGTCAGACAATGAGGGCTGGGAGACATACTCCTCAAGGTACTATAGTACATTGGATGAAAGAGGGAAAGGAATGGTAGAGAATTGGGGCACATATTACAGCTTGATAGACATGAAACGCCTTGAGTTAAGAGTGCAATGAAACAATTCTTACTATCGTTCCATCCAGGTTAAACAAATATGTACACAACAGAAATTTCTGGTAATAAGGTAAATGTTCCAGAGCCAAATATTCTAATATTATATGTGTTAACCCAGATAGCAAACAATTGAGCTGCAAGTTTGAAAATGACTTGCTAAGCTATTGTTAGACATGCCAGGCTTCACAAGTTTGTTGCACAATTGCAGCAAGTCTGCATTGCATGACTCTGGTTTAACTTTCTTTGCAAACATTCTGCAAGTCTGCTGCAAGTTCTGGTTTCGTTGTGCAATAGTCATCCCACCACAGGGGTCACTGTGGCTGAATTTGGAAAGTGTCAACTAGTACTTGTGCTTCAAGTGCTCTGCAAGTGTCCAACTTGCCACTGAAAATGTGCAGCAAGTTAACAAGACTTACAATTCAACACTGCCACAAATTTGTGCCACGTTATCCTTGCTATCTGGAAAGACTTATTAGCTATTATCTGTTGACTCCAGTTATTTTTCACTATGAACTTTTTTTTCTTAAAAACATTTGAACAGTAATTAATTTCATTCTACGTCGTGCCAAGTCTTTACTCCAAAAAACACTATTTACTGTTTTTCTTCTTTCAATTCAAACCCTTTTGAAATGTAACATTCAACTATTAACAGTCATTGTCCAAACATTGCAAACAACTAAGCAAATACTTGAAAGAATCTAAAGGGCCAGTCCATTTAAAAGTATTATTTTCAGTTATAAAAGGGACATGGCAGGCTGAGCCATCCCATTACGTTTATTCAATTTGGACTTCAACTACAAGATATACCTACCGTAGATCCAGACTCTGTTGTATGTATTGTAACATTTTGGGGGCTTTCTTTTGCAACCCAAAAATATAAAATAAATGACAAATATGGTGAGGATTGTAAGATTCCTTAAAATATCTATGGTAGTGACACTAGTCTGGATACCCAAGAGCAGATATCCTGACTCTTAGCCCTTGTACACATGGTCAGTAATTCCGATAGATTAATTCCGGAGGAGGTCCGGAAGTGATGTTGCATAAACACGGTCGGACTAAGTTGTCGGAAAATCCGATTGTACATAACGTGATCACGTTATTTCGTTACGACGGACTACGTTCAGGCTAGTAGCCAATAGCTTTGGTCTAGGAATTTGATCTGAGCATGCGTGGCACTTTGTCCATCGGAGTAGGCTACACATGATCGGAGTATGTCCGATTGGAGCATTATGGCGGAAAATTTTACCGGCAAGTTGGAAAAGTTGGTCCGTTTGATATTCCGACAGAAACAGTCCGATGCAGACCACACACAGTCGGAATATCTGACAAAACGGTCCGATAGGACACATTCCATCGGAATCTCCGACTGTGTGTACAAGGGCTTATAAGCAATAGTTATAGGAACCTATAATGGGATTAAATGTGTATGCCCTTTTTTTTTTAGGTTTTGGATACATTGAGGAAGATTAGACCCCTGCTGGGGTTTTACTGCTGTCTGGGACTCTGCTAAAGGAATTTAACCATACTTAGGTGTTCATTTATTAAAAATTGCTATAGAAATGTATAAGCATTCACACAAAAGCCACAAATTTTACCTTTGCAAATGTTTTTATTATGTGCAAAATGGTGTCTCCTGACATTTAACCACTTTTGTATCATAGTAAATCTATCAATGGCAGATTGGTGACCCTTTATTTATCAAGTGCAATTTGGCACTGGCACTGGATAAAGAGCCCTCATGTGGCCAATCTCCTAGGGGATTGCTTTGTACTGAGACATCATTAGACAGCTTGGTACACAGAGGCACTGTACCCAGCCGATCCAAGTGGTTGGGCATCATACAATTTGCATTTGATTGGTCATCACAGCAATCACATGGTGCTGTTCCCTCCCCGTCCCCTTATATCAAGGGAAGGAAATAGATCAAGTAATTGTGAATGGGTACAGAAGGCATGGATTAGCAGCTGCAGCTGCTGATCTATTCATTCTGTTACTGTGACACAAGAGTCTTTTTTTATTTAACCCTTTCCTCTCCCTCCCACCTCTCAAACACATACTATATCTAATATTGTTCCTAATGACCTGCACATTAACCTTTTCAGCTCCCTTATCCTGCATATATGAACGTTAACCCTCTCACCTTCATCCTGCCACTGTATGTGACTAAAACTTTACCCCTTCACTTCTAACGTCACTCTGTGTGCGATCTGTACATGAATGAATCTAGGGCATCTTTACCAAGCTCTGTGTGTTAAACACCCCTCGGTACCAGCATGTTTCATTATTTCCAAAATATTGTGGCAAAAAATGGGATTACCTTGGGGTGTCTATTCTCCAAAGAATTTTAAGGATTTTTGTACTGTTATTGCATCTTTATTTTAAGAGAAAATCCTTTTTTTCAAAACTTTAGTTTTTTTTTTCCTTTATATAATAAAATATAAAAAACAACAGTGATTATTAATTACTAGGAAAAAAAAGTTCTATCTCTAAAAAAAAAAAAAAAAAAAAAAATAAAGGCAAAAAGGTGTAAAAATTCATGTAGGTACATTGTTGCATGGTGGTGTACTTGTCAGTCAAACTATCACAGCACTGAAAAAAAATAGCCTGGTAATGAAGGAGAATTACAGGATGAAATACAAGTGGCTAACCTGTCTTGCGTAGGGCAAATGTAACATTCCCTAAGAACAATCAAACCTAGAAAATAGCCTAAGAACATTCAAGCAGAAAATAGCCAAATTGCCTAAAACAATGACCTAACAACATTCTGCCAAAAATCGGCTAAAATAATAGCCTAATAGCCTTTTCTTCAGCCAGAAGAAAAAACAGCCTAAAACAATTGCCTAGTGACCAGTAGGACTAGACCAGTGATGGCGAACCTTGGCACCCCAGATGTTTTGGAACTACATTTCCCATGATGCTCATATACTCTGCAGTGTAGTTGAGCATCATGGGAAATGTAGTTCCAAAACATCTGGGGTACCAAGGTTCACCATCACTGGACTAGACCACAAGAGTAATAGCCTAAAACAATGTTCACGCAGACAATAAAACACCCTAAGAACAATCAATTTTATCTCATTTGCACAACAGCCACAGCTTTGTTTTGATGGTTAATTCACACAAAATAAATGTACAGGCAGTTTCACCAAACAAATAGGTATGTGATTCTAGCTTTCCTCTACTATGTTGAACAAATATATTTCTTTCTGTGTCCCTTTTAAAGATTTTTCCCTTACTTCTTGATTGGTGAAACCATTGTCACTGGGACAGAAAGTAAGATGATATCTTTGTCACCGAGCTCTGGACAGCAGTAAAAACCGATCAGGGATTTCTCTCTTTAGCTCTAAAATATCAGTCTTGGGTGGACTGACCCTTTAATAGTGCCATGCTGTGCGAGTTATCAGTGCCACAGTGTGCCGATGTCACAAGTACAGAGAACATTTTTATTTAGTCTTTCCAGCAGCTAAATTTGTCTTGCCTATGTAGGTATCCCAGCGCGCACATCATTGCTAAGTTGCTCTAATGGGGTCAGTCTAGCCTCCAGCTACACTTAATAGGACAAAAAATTCTACTGCGCTGGATAATTTAATTAGTTTCTGATTCCGTTTGTCTAACTCTATTTTAACAGACAAAAAAAAAGTAGACTGACATTTACTTTGCTAAAGCACTGTGTATGATAATCAATAGCTTTTTTTAAAGCAATACGCTTAAATTACCTCTTTGCAACCATTTCCTTGATAGCTGCATGGCATTTCTCAGGGTTGGTTTCCCGTTGGGGATAACAGTGGATTTTGCATGTCTAAAATGTGCTAAAATTACCATTTGCATTCTCTATCATTAGCTTGGGTGACAGAGCAACATGGTAGGATCACAACTGGGAGACAGGGATAGATCGTTGTCATTCATTAACTGGAAACACCAGAACAAGGGCCTTCATGGAAGGATCGTCAGGTATTTAAAAATGTTTCAAATATTGAAAATGTATTTTAAAATTACATTAATGTTTTAAAACATATATGAGATTTTAGTAAATGGGTTTACATATACTGTAAGGAGACCTATTTTCGAGGGTGCTTAGTAAACATTGGCTTTTAAAGAGGGGTGCATGCTGAAATAAAGCTGGAAAATACTGTTATAGAAAGCATAATACTTTACAAATGTAATATTTTTTCACAACTGGTCCCAACAAATCATGGTGTTGGTTTGTTCCAGGTAAGAAAACTGACTACAGAGTTGTGATGGCCAGGACCAGTATGGGTGACCAAAAGAAGCAGACAGTACCCAATAAAGCTAGGAACTGAGCATGACTTGTGATAACTGGGTCATTTCTGTTTCCCTAGGGCAGTCATTCTAAACCAGAGTACCCCCAGAGGTTGCTAGAGTTTTCTTGATATGTGGCTGCACAGTTCCGGGGCAAAAGCCACTTGGCAAAGCCTGCAAAATGACACCAAATATTTTTTAGCTATTGATAAGGTTGGCATTCTGACCACCACATTAAGGGTTGCATTCCTCTTGCTGACCACCAATGTAAGAGGCGGTTTTCCTATTGGCCACAGATAAATTGGATTTAGTAAGGGTTCCCTGAGACCAAAAATGTATTTTATGGGTGAAAATGTTGGGAAAGGCTGACCTAGGGAGTAATAAGTGGCTTTGCCATTTGGAGGTTCTTATTATCACACAGAGTGGAAAATATCATATCTAGAAGACCCAGTCTTGTACTTTTCATGAAAGATGAAAGGCTACTACATGTGAACTAGTGTATTTCTCAGATGAGCCAGTACGAACATTCCAGATAGCTTTCACTCATTTCACTATTCAGAAATTTTAATAAAGTAGTTCTAAACCCAACTAAAAAAATCTCATAACATCACTGATAAAATGTTGATGTCATTGAAATCATTTTAATCTGAAGCTTTCATTAAAATAATACCTGGTGATCCTGTAATGAAAGTCTTTGATCAAGCACTTTCTGTCTCCCAGTTGTGTTCCTACATTAACACACAAGAGCAGTGCTCTCAGAAAAGGAGACTCCTAACAAATCTGAAGTGGAGTCTTTCTGCTGGGTTGACAGGCTTAAAGGATCTCCATCTGCTGTAACAAGTATTCAGAAGAAAATACCTCTAGTCCCACTCTATCACAAACTTGGAGAGGATTTGTCACAATGGGATAAAATGGGGCTATCCTGGTTAGGCAGAGTCAATTCAGTAAAAATTACCCTACTCCCATGTGTCCTTTATCTATTTAGATCACTACCCGTACCCATCCCCAAGGATCACCTCCAGAGATTCCAATCTAAACTCATTAAATTTATATGGGGAGCGAAGGGGCATAGGATAGTCAAAGGGACCCTGTCCCTGTTGAGCAGAGACCAGGAAGGTGTGGGTTTGCCTAACCTTCTCTGGTACCATCAGGCAGCACAACTCTCCACTATCTACTCTAAAATTGCACACCCTTATTGGGTACACATGGAAGGACACGCTATCCCCCAATATAATCTGGACTATATTCTCTGGTCCTCAACTCAGGACATTTTGTTAAACATCTCACTATGGCCCACTGCATCAGCGAACACGACACACTTTCGATCACAGAATATGAAAGGTTGTGTGGTCAGACTGTGGAGCAGGGGGGGGGGGGGGGGGGGTTATGGTGATTTACCAATCACTTGCTAAGGCTGAGACCAAATCACTCTTTAATGGTAATAGTAATAAAGGGAAAATGTCTTGCAACACACGTAGAGCATTGAAGAATGGCATAGAGCATCTACTGCAGCATCTAAGGGCATTCTAAATATCACATTAATTGACGCAAACCTGAAAGTCCTCATGCAGTAGTATATGGTCCCCTTAAAACTCTCCAAAATCTACCCAAACGCCTCTCCCTTGTGCTTTCGCAGCTGCGGAGATGTTGGGTCTATGCTGCACATATGGTGGGACTGTCCCAAAATCAGGGGCCTATGGAATAAGATATTTAATATCATTAGGAAAATTACGGGATTACCCATCCAAAAGTCCCCTCAACTAGCTCTTTTAAACTTTCCTTGCCCTAAAACCCCAAAACCAGCCCAAAGACTTATTATGTTCATCTTCCTGGGGACTAAACTCACAATTGCACAGGCTTGGAAAAGACTGACCGTTTTTTTTCTTTGGTTAAGAGAAAGATATCATGGATCATGGCCCAGGAGAAAATGATTAGCATCCTTTTGGACACTGCCACCAAACATGATGCTGTCTGGGATCCCTGGACTAGATACATATCTCGTCCTCCTACCGATTCCATATCACCGGCGCCTCTGTAGATGAGCGAACACTGCACCATCTTCCGATATCCAATCCCTTCCATCTCTGTCCTCACTTTTCTCCTTTCCTCTCTATCCTTTCCTCTTCTATACTTTTCGTTATCATCCTACAGATTCTACTACTTAGCTACCACTTGGAGACGTTACTTGAGCCCTTTTTCGAATTACAGGAGAAAGGTTTATTCTGCATGTTAATAACACTAATTGGATGATGCTTATTTTGAATCCCTCTGTCCCCTTCAATCTCTGATAGCCCACCCAATAGTTTAGGCACAGTCTTCATGCTAGTCACTTTGAATGCGGTACACTCTCTTTCCTCTCTTCTGTCTTAATGTTTTATTCCATTTTTGTTACACAATACACCTTGGTATTGGAAGTTTGGCTTCACCTGGGGGGGCGGCCTTCCCTTCCCAGCACAGCAAGTTCCCTTGAGGGGTTCTGGGGTGGCGGGATGGTCCCCCATACCAGAGTCGGCTTTGTTAGATTTTACCTATTGCAGGCACTATAAAGGTCTCTATCTTTGATATGATATATGATGTTTCTGATACTATTTCGGTAAATATTTCACAAAGGTATTACATGTAATTTTGTTGATTTCATATGTTGATATCTCAATAAAAAACTATTGAAAGCAAAATACCTCTAGCCTAGTTTAGCATTTCCTGTCTACATGCAGTCACTGAAGTGGCACATCATCGCTCCTGACTGGGTTCCTGAACTATGCTATGTGTGTTGGCACATCCATGTGTAGTCTTTAACAGGTGCTCATGAGGCAGGGTGATAATGTAGGAACACATATTTTGAAGAAAAGGTAGCCAGCAACTCCAGAATCCATTGAAATGTATACATTTTATTGCTACATAAAGGTGGATAAAATAGCTTACAGGTTTCGGCACAAACCCTTGGTCACAGCATCATGTTGACGATGGATCTACACCAGGGGACATTTTTTTAAATGTTTGTTTTTAATAAAGGACTTGTCAAAAGCTGTCTTCTTTTACACTATACTTTTTTTGTGGTGAATGAGTAGGGGTACTATCTACCCTATACTCATTTACATAGGAGGGATCTGGGGACCCCTTGCAGTCCTGGGATACAATCTGGCATCATCGGCTCCCCTCAGATCTGACAGTTTCATTTGCCACAAGCGGTTCCTGCAAGACTGGATGGTCCTTTTTCCTTTCCTTTTCCGGTGTTTAGCAGAGTTTAGGAGAGTTTAAGAGCTGTCAGCTTTTTTTCTGCCAAAATGCTGCTGCTCCAGAACGTGCTGGCAGAGGTTTTTTTTCTGGTACTAAGCGCTCCTTCCAAATAAATTCTGCTAAAAGCCTTACTTACCAATATTGGGGTGTAATTACTCTGACAGAAACAAACAATAAGGCAATATTTTTTCCCACTGACATTGGGACCTTTTCTATTCCCACTGGCCACAGTCTGGCCCTCCTAAAGTCTGAAGGACAGTAAACTAGCCCTTTGCTTAGAAAGTTTGGAGATCCCTGACATAGAGGAACCTTTAAAATAATTTGCAGGTCTCCAGAGCTACAGAGATTTCCTCAATCTACCTCCTCAGCTATCAGAGCACACTAATCAATGCTGTAGCCAATTGGCCGCACTCCTGATGAACAAAACATTTCCAACAAGCCTGCTCATGAAAAGTTGATCATTAGATTAACTTCTCACAAATGGGACTGGCTATAGATATATCAAAATTGTTCCTGTCCCTGGTAAATCGGATTCATTTAGATCCATCTATGGCCAGCTTAAGACAATTCAATGTGCCCCCAGACAACAAATGTTGGTGCAGGTGACAGATTCATGTACATGCTATAGACAGGTACATGAATCTAGGGCATTCACTGAGTGTGGGGGCACACTGAGGTCGGAGTTTCCATATGGACACTCTGTCTTCAGTTCAGCTGAGCTTCATCCCTCTCGCTGAAGCTGTCATCTAAACTTTGCAGTGTGCCCTGCTCTAAATTCACACTATAAATCTTATAGTCCATCTCAGGAGCAAGCAAGAGGCTATGTTCTTACATACAGTGGGGCCATGGAGAATTAATGTAGCTACCCTCTAATTGGAAGTCAGATCACAGCAGCAAAAACAAATAATAATTTGGAGGAGACCGAGAGCAATAGAAGAGACTTTTCTGAGTTGAGAATATATACTTAAAACAATTTTTCTTTATTTCAAATTGTAGTGCCACTTTAGGTACCTTCAAAGTGCTTGCCAGTAAATTGTATTAGACAATACTAAGATCGGACATTCTGACAACCAAACCGTGGATTTTTTTTCCGATGGATGTTGCAAACTTGTCTTGCATACACACGGTCACACAAATGTTGTTGGAAAATCCGATCATGTGTACGGCCCATAACAGTTCCAAAAACATGCACAGATCCAGCCTTACAAAGACACCGCTGTTTATTTCCTCGTGGCAACTAAAAAAATATTGGACATTTTTGAGGGCACATTGGTTGTATCAACTTTACAGTATATGATCGAAATTAAATAAAAATGTCACACAGTATAGCGTGTTCACAAAATTATTTATGGACCCGCTCTACAATCTAATATCTCCGATGAACAATATGGATTTATACATTTCATACCCTGAAGAATAGCTGCTAAGACTCTTGGTGTCATTCTAAGAATTGCAATACTTTAATGTATATACAGAACAGAAGTAGAGATGCAAATGAAAGAGAGTAAATGTCATTTGCAGTTAGGCGGACTAGAAATTAATTTTCTAAAGGCAACAGATATGACAAACTTCTCAGTGGGAGTTCTGTTTTTACTCCGAGAAATCATGAGAGCAGTCAGCGTGCACAGAAAAGGTATCTGACAAATCATGTGCTACATAAAATGTATTTTATTATTTACTGTTATTATGCACAGACTTGTTAAAGGACTGGTACACCTAAAATGCATACTAAAGGAGAAAATTAACCCATTGGAGGAAAGTGTTGGATCGATTTGCTCTTTTGGGCTCATTTAGCCCTCCCCACACACACACACACACACACACACACACACACACACACACTTTAAGCTGCAAAGACAGCAGTCAGGGTGTTCACATAGTAAAAATGATCTGCCATGCCATGTTCACCAGGCAGTACCACTGGCATATGCAACTGACTCAACCTAATCCAGCTACACAGTAACTGCCCTTGCAACCGCATGTAATGAATATACTTGCAGCATGGTGGTGCAGCGTTTACACGGTTATAACAGATGGTGAGGAGGTGACATATCATTTTCTCTTCACCTGTGAGATGCTTTTGAACAGCAATCTAACTGCAGATCGATTTCAGAGGTGTGGCAACCTTGCCATGTGTCTAAACCTAAGCTAACGCATTCCAAAAACTTTGCGGGTATATCCCCCCTTACCAGTTCAACCTGCATCAAGTTTAGTGGACTTTAACTGGCCACACATTTGTCAATCTGCTCGTATAATGTCTGTACAACAGTCTTTAGATCTACTAATGGCCACCATACTTCGAATGATTGATTTCTTTTCTGGCCAATATCTTCTTCTGGCCAATATTTTCTGCTAGAAATAACTGATCTATATCAGCAACCCATTCAATCAATATGTCATACATGAAAAAGTAGACTTAAACCTATAATAAAGATACAATCATAATCAATAGCATCTCTGTTTCCATCATGTAATCCCATAATCTGATTGATGGAAATATGATGGTAAAGAAAGTATCTCAGCTCTGCCAATCAATACAAAATGATCAGTAATTTTCTGCCTTGGACAATTGACTAGTTTGATCAAAAATGAGCTACAGTGCCTTGAAAAATAATTCGTACCCTTTTTTGCACATTTTGTCATGTTACAACCAAACATGTGAATGTATTTTATTTGGATTTTATGTGATAAACCAACACGAAGTGTCACATTATCGTGAAGTGTAAGGAAAATATAAATGGTTTTCATTTTTTTTTTTACAAATAAATATGTGAAAAGTATGGCGTGAATTTGTATTCAGCCCCCCTGAGTCAATACTTTGTAGGGCCACCTTTCACTGCAATTACAGCTGCAAGTCTTTTTGGGTATGTCTCTACCAGCTTTGCACATCTGTAGAGTAAAATGTTTGCCTAATCTTCTTTGCAAAATAGCTTAAGCTCTGTCAGATTGGATGGAGAGCATCTGTGAACAGCAATTTTCAAGTCTTGTCACAGATTCTCAATTGGATTTAGGTCTGGACTTTGACTGGGCCATTCTAACACATGAATATGATCTAATCTACATTCCATTGTAGCTCAGGCTGTATGCTTAGGGTCATTGTCCTGCTGAAGGGTGAACCTCCGCCCCAGTCTCAAGTCTTTTTCAGATTAAAACAAGTTTTCTTCTAAGATTGCCCTGTATTTGCCTCCATCCATCTTCCCATCAAGTCTGACCAGCTTCCCTGCTCTCGATGAGGAAAAGCATCACTGCAACATGATGCTGCCACCACCATGTTTCATGATGGGGACGTCATGTTCAGGGGGATGTGCAGTGTTAGTTTTCTGCCACACATAGCATGTTGCTTTTAGGCCAAAAAATATAAAGTTTTGGTCTCATCTGACCACAGCACATTCTTCCACATGTTTGATGTGTCCCCCATATGGCTTCTCGCAAACTGCAAATGGGACCTCTCATGGCTTTCTTTCAACAATGGCTTTCTTCTTGCCTCTCCTCCATAAAGGCAAGATTTGTGGAGTGCACGACAATAGTTGTCCTGTGGACAGATTGTCCCACCTGAGCTGTGGATCTCTGCAGCTCCTCCAGAGTTACTATGGGCCTCTTGGCTGCTTTTCTGATTATTGCTCTCCTTGCCTGCCCTGTCAGTTTAGGTGGAGGGCCATGTCTTGGTAGGTTTGTAGTTGTGCCATACTCTTTCCATTTTCAGATGATGGATTTAACAGTGCTCCGTGAAAGCTTGGAATATTTTTTTTTTAGAATCTAACTATGCTTTAAACTTCTCCACAACTTCATCTTTGGCCTGTCTGGTGTGTTCCATGGCCTTCATGATTCTATTTGTTCACTAAGGCTCTCTCACAAACCTCTGAGGGCTTCACAGAACAGCTGCATTTATACTGAGATTAAATTACACAAAGGTGGACTCTATTTATTAATTAGGTGACTTCTGAAGGAAATTGGTTCCACTAGATTTAAGTTAGGGGTATCAGAGTAAAGGGGGGCTGAATATAAATGCTGGCCATATATTTCACATATCTGTAAAACATTATTTAAATATACTTCACAATTGTGTGCCGCTTTGTGTTGGTCTATCACATAAAATCCCAATAAAATACATTTACATTTTTGGTTGTAACATGACAAAATGTGGACAATTTCAAGGGGTAGGAATAGTTTTTAAAGGCACTGTGAATCAAATCAAAATCAGTAGGAAAGTTAAAGCTAATTAATTGGTTTTGTATAATTTTGATCATATAATAAAAACAAAGCGTGCGTGGCCACCAAAAAAAGGTGTAATGTGAAGACATACTTAAACAATCTATTCAATCTGTGTCAGGGAGATTCCTGCATTGTTGTTGGTAGATCTAAGTAAGATTGCTTATACTTAATGTACCGTGTGTGACCAATAATGGTCATTTTATCAAATGTTGTTTTCTATATTTTTGCAGCATATGTATTGTCATGTTATTTTAGCTAATACAAATATAGAATCATTTTTAAGGGATAAGAGTTAGTGTATTAGCTGGGGACCATAAAAAGCTCCAGATAACTGTTACAAATGTCTTATTTGCTTAGCAGAATAAGTCATACAATATATATATATATATATATTTCCTAAATGTCTTGCAGGACACTTTCATGGGTCAGATGGTGAATGCACCAACTAGAAACAAAGCGTTACAAGACCTACTGATTACCAACAATACAGACCTGATCACGGATGTGGAATGTGGAAATACCAGGAAACAAAAGGGGAATATAAAGACACTGAATTTCAAAAGAGCCAACTTCCCTAAACTATGAGCCTTGCTAGAAGATATTAAATGGGATAAAATCCTAGGAACAAAGAACCCGGAGGATAAATGGGTGTGCTTTAAGAGCATATTAAATAAGGGCATTAGTCAGTGCATCCCAATGGGAAATACATTTAAAATAGCTAATAAATGTTCTCGGTGGCTTAACTCCAACCTAAAAATGCATATAAAAGCAAAGGAGAGGGCCTTAAAAAAATACAAGGCTATGGGATCATCAGCAGCATTCCAACTTTACAAAGAATGCAACAAGAAATGTAAGGGTGAAATCAGGGCGGCTAAGATAGCACACGAAAGGCACATAGCGGAGGAGCGTAAAAAAAATCATAAGAAATGGTTCAAGTATATAAGTAGTAAGTAAAGGAGGTCAGATTGTATTGGTCCCATAAAGAATGAATTAATTCTTCACTTCAGTCTTTACAAGGGAATCGTGGGGCTTCAGTAACCAAAATTGCAATGTTTATCCTCATGACACATCACAGGAAGCACCTTCATGGCTTACAGAAGACAGCATTAGAAATAGACTTGAAAAACTTAACACAAACAAGTCACAGGGACCAGATTGGCTTGAACCCAAGGGTCCTTAAGGAACTCAAATAATTGCCAGACCATTGTTCCTAATTTTTATGAACAGTCCACTGACTGGAATGATACCAACTGATAGGAGAAAAGCCAATGTATCACCAACATTTAAAAAAGGGCCAAGATGCATCCCTGTAAATTACAGACCAGTTAGCCTAACATCAATGGTATACAAGCTCTTGGAGGGGATGATAAGGGACTATATACAACATTTTAGTAATAAGAACGGTATTATTAGCAGTAATCGGCATGGGTTTATGAAGAATCGTCCTTGCCAAACCAATCTATTAACCTTCTATGAGGAGGTAAGCTGCCATCTAGATAGAGGAAGGCCCGTAGATGTGATGTATTTTGCAAAAGCATTTGATACAGTTCACCATAAACGTTTACTGTATAAAGTAAGGTCTGTTGGCATGGACCAAAGAGTGAGTACATGGATTGAAAATTGGCTACAGATCCCCGTCACACATACCTTAGCTACAGTTCGAGAGTGCTTCAGTTAAACCTTACTATCTCCCGGGCCTCCTATGGTCTAATGCAGTGAATTACAGAAGTATTTCCCAACTCAATGAAGTAGTTGGGCAGTACCTGTATCTCTGGACCCTATATAAGGGAACATTTGAACTTTTCAATAAGCCATCCAGATTGGCATCCTTTTTTGGGAGATCCTAGCTTCCCAGTGGCATTTCATGCTTAAATAGCTTTTGCATACTGGGTCTCACAAGGTCTGGTGATGGTGCACTCCCTGCTACAAGGCACCACATTCTGTTCTTTTGAACACTTGACCCAAAACTATGCCATGCCCAACTCAGATCTCTAAAAATACCTACAGATACCATTTCTTCCAAAAGGCTATCTCCCAGATAGGGGATGAGACTAGAACACAGACAGAAAGACGGAAAGACAGAAGTTGTCAAACAAACCTGATTTCTTTTTATGAAGAGGTAAGTAAAACCTTGGACAGAGGGGTGGCTGTGGACGTGGTATACTTGGATTTTGCAAAAGCGTTCAACACAGTTCCCCACACACAGTTCCCCACACACAGTTCCCCACACACAGTTCCCTACACATGGCTCATGTGTAAGGTAAGTCTACAGGCTTGGAAATATCAGTTTGTAAATGGATAAAAGATTGGCTAAAAGACAGAATTCAGAGAGTAGTGGTTAATGATTCTTACTCTGAATGGTCTAAGGTTATCAGTGGTGTACCCCAAGGTTCAGTGCTGGGACCCTTACTTTTTAATATCTTTATAAATGATATTGGGTCTGGGATCAAAAGTAACATTTCTGTCTTTGCAGATGACACCAAGCTATGCAGTGGAATAACATCCTTAAAGGATGTCTCCAATTTACAAGCTGACTTCAATGCTCTGTCTAATTGGGCGACTATGTGGCAGATAAGGTTTAATGTTGAGAAATGTAAAGTTTTGCACTTGGGGCCTAAAAATATGCATTCATCATACATGCTAGGGGGAGTACAACTGGGGGAATACGTGGTGGAGAAGGATCTGGGGGTTTTGGTAGATCAATAATAGCATGCAATGCCAAACTGCTGTTTCCAAAGCGAGCAAAGTCCTTTCATGTATTAAGAGAAGTATGGACTCCAGAGAGAGAGTTATAATTTTGCCTCTGTTCAAATCATTAGTAAGACCTCACCTGGAATATGCAGTTCAGTTTTGGGCACCAGTTCTCAAAAAGGATATCAGGGAACTGGAAAAAGTGCAGAGAAGGGCAACCAGACTGATAAGAGGCATGGAGGAACTCAGCTATGAGGCAAGATTAGAGGAACTGAATGTATTCTCTCTTGAGAAGAGGAGAATAAGGGAGGATACGATCAACTTGTTCAAATATATAAGGGGTCCATATAGTGAACCTGGTGTTGAGTTATTCTCTTTACAGTCAACCCAGAAGATACGGGGGCACTCTTTACGTCTAGAGGAAAAGAGATTTCATCTTCAAATACGGAAAGGTTTCTTCACAGTAAGAGCTGAGAAAATGTGGAATAGATTCCCGCCAGAGGTGGTTTTGGCCAGCTCAGTAGATTGCTTTAAGAAAGGCATGGATACTTTCCTGAATGTATATAATATAACTGGGTACTAACATTTATAGTTAAAGTTGATCCAGAGAAAATTCGATTACCTCTTGGGGGATCAGGAAGGATTTTTTTTTCCCCTGCTGTAGCAAATTGGATCATGCTCTGTTGGGGTTTTTTGCCTTCCTCTGGATCAAGTGTGGGTATAAAATTGGGTATATTGGATTGTACGATAATTTTTATTCTATTTATATATGGTTTTTAAGGTTGAACTGGATGGACTTGTGTCTTTTTTCAACCTGACTAACTATGTAAAATCTATGCCATCGGGGATCCAGAGATAAGGGGACGATCTCCACATTGTATATGTACCTCAATGACCATCACTTGGACGCAAAACCCCAAGCAATGCTGGGATGGGAATCTGAGGTGGGCATGGAGTTCTCAGCAGAGGGCTGGCAAGATCTGGTCTCCAATATGCATAAATGTACCCACTCAGTGGCCATTAAAGAACAGTACTGAAACTACATACTAGATGGTACTATACAGTTAGAATCAATAGAATATTCCCAAACATCCCTGACAGATATTTCAGGGACTGTGGAGATAGGGGTACTCTCCTCCATACTTTCTGGAGCTGTAAATTTCTAGAACATCTCTGGCAGCAGACAACTGCGAAAATACTACAAATAACTGGATCAAGATCAAGCATCCCCTTGACATACCAGATGTGCATTCTGTTTCCTGACCTCCCTGGTGTCTTACCCTCAGAACAAAAACTGGTCCACATGCTGTTTGGTGCTGTACAGTGGGCAATAGCCGTAAACTGTTGTAAACCCTCGGGTCCCTTGGTCCCAGGTTCTTCTTTGCATGGAATCCATAAAATTGATGGAACGTATCCACCACAAACTTAGGCATTCTATAGGAATCTTCAAACAAAAATCGGGCCCCTGGCCAGCTTCCTAGCTGGCTTGTGGTTCATTTTTGCCCCATGGGCACCAGACTGCACCTCTGACTCTAACTGTGGGACCCGTTAAGGGTTTGTTTTCTTCAAGAATTAACATCAATAGTGCCTCGACTATACAGAAATGTATGCGGATATATTTTGCATGATGGTTAAACAATGTGTTTTACATGATACCTATTGTACTAGTAGCAGTATTTAATTTTGCTTTGAATTTGGTTTTTAGTTTTCTACAATATCAATCAAAAGCATTCCAAGAATTTGATCATTTTTAGTGTTCCTTATATAAATTTTAAATCTCAGCACTCTATTTTGATGAAAGATTGTATTTACAATGATCATACCTATGTATAACGCTCCCAATGCTGATTAATGCAGTTGTTATGCTTTTCCTATGTACCTGTTTGAATTTTTTCAATAAAAATTTTGTAAACAAAAAAAGAAAATTGTCTACAGGGGCAAGTTCAGAGGGTAGTGATAAACAGGGAGTACTCAAAATGGCCTGGGGTGGAAAGTGGGGACCCTCAGGATTCTGTCCTGGGACCTATCCTATTTAATTTATTCATAAACAACCTCAATCTCATTTTTTTTTTGTTGATGATACAAATTAAGCAGGGCAATAACACCTCCCGGCAGGATGTGGAAACCTTGCAAGAAGATATGAACAAATTATTGGGGTGGGCAACTACATGGCAAATGAGGTTTAATGTAGAAAAATTTTAAATAATGCATTTGGGTTGGAGGAGAACCTCTGGGTGGAATCTAAAATGGAAAATGACTTGGGGGTCCTAGTAGATGACAGGCTCAGCAATGGCATGCAATGCCAAGCTGCTACAAGCAAAGCAAACAGAATATTGGCATGCAGTAAAAAGAGAATTAACTCCAGAGATAAAATGATAAAATGATAATTCTCCTACTCTACAAGACTCTGGTTCAGCCACATCTGGAGTATGCCGTCCAGTTCTGGGCACCAGTCCTCAGGGGGGATGTGCTGGAACAGGAGAGGGTCCAGAGAAGGATAACAAAGCAAATAAAGGGACTCGAGGACCTTAGTTATGAGGAAAGGTTATGAACACTGAACGTGTTCCCTCTGGAGAAGAGACGCTTGAGAGGGGATACAATTTCAAAGTAAAAATACCATAGTGGTGACCCCACAATAGGGATAAAACTTTTCTGTGAAAGGGAATTTAATAAGACACACAGCCATTCACTAAAATTAGAAGAAATGCGGTTTTACCTTAAACTGCGTAGAGGGTTATTTACTGTAAGAACGGTGAGGATGTGGAATTCTCTTCCACAGGCAGTGGTTCTAGTGGGGATAATTTCAAAAAACTATTAGATAAGCACCTGAACGACCACAACATACAGGTATATGCAATGTAATACTGACATAAAATCACACACGTAGGTCAGACTTGATGGACTTTTTTTGGCCTTTCCTACTATGTAATTATATCTATATCTATCTATAGATAGATAGATAGATAGATCTGACCTGGCCTATGTGTGTGATGTCAGTATTACATTGCATATCCCTGTATGTTGTAGTCATTTAGGTGCTTATCTAATAGTTTTTTGAAATCATCGATGCTCCCCGCTGAAACCACTGCCTGTGGAAGAGAATTCCACATCCTCACCGCTCTTGCAATGAAGAACCCTCTATATTTATATTTTCTTTTTTAAAAGGCTAATCTGAAAGGTTTAGAAGTCTCTTTTATTTGATTTTATAGAGCACCATTATATTTGGAGACGACTGCACTGCCATTTTTTTCTTGCTGACGGCACTACAGACAAAGACCAGCATTACATTTGTTTGCTCTAATGCAGGTTTTCTCAACCTTTTTACCAAAAAGAACCCTTGAAGTAATTTTCATGTGTCAGGGAACTCCTGCTAATGTCGATCAGTGAGAAAAATGCCCCATACAGTGGTGGTCAGAATGCCCTCTTTTCAGACAGTTTAAAAGATCATTGGTGTCCTGGTGCTGGAAATTGGCACTAGACCGGGAACTATCCAGACACTTTCAGATGAGAGGCCAATTAACCATAACTCAAAGCAGTTTCAGATTTTTAGGGGGCAAAAGGCAATTGTCCCAGGCCCCCTGCCAGAGGGGGCCCCAGACTTTATTTATAAAAAAATGAAACTTATTTTCCCCCAAGACTCCAGTAGGGTGTTCGTTGAGGAAATTGTCCAGCCTCCATCTCAACAGGCAGTTTTTTTTACATGATAGGGCTATCGTAATACCTTTTCAGGCATTAAGGTAGCTTTTAGAATATATTTGAGCATGATGGTCACTAGTTGTTTTAGAGAAAGGTCACTCAGTAAATTGGCACTGATAAAGAATTATCTGAGAACTTACCTAAGCCCGGTAAAGAGCCTACCACCCCTCAAATTCTCCACCCATATCATTACTGAACCTAGACCTCAAATTATACGCCAAACTACTGGCAAATAGAATTGTAGACGTTCCCATCACTAATACACTGAGACCAAACAGGTTTCATTAACCCCCCTGACGGTATTCCCGAGTCTGACTCGGGGTGGATTTTTTATACCAAGAGCGGTATCCCCGAGTCAGACTCGGGACTGCATCGCTGGATCCAGGAGGAGGTTTACTTACCTTCTCCCTCGAATCCAGCGTTGTCTCCCCGCTGTACGAGCGAGCCGTGTCTCGCTCGATGCATTACATCGCCGATCTCCGTGCCCTGCGAGCGTTGCGACGCACGGGCACGGAGATCGGCGCCAAATTCAAAAAGTGAAACAAACAGTAAACATACAGTATAATGTAATCTTACAGATTACATTGCTGTATGTAAATATTTCACATCCCCGTTGTCCCTAGTGGTCTGCCCAGTGTCCTGCATGCAGTTTTATATAATAAAAACTGTTCTTTATGCCTGGAAACTGGAGATTGTCCATAGCAACCAAAACTGTCGCTGTACATCAAAAATGATTTTAGACCAGCTAGAAAACAGCGATAATAAATTAGAATCACTCGCAGAATTGAGCGATAGCGATTTGTGGGGAGATCCGTCATCAAATACTGAAAAGTAATGACAGTGACAATTCTGCAACTGAGCAAATTTCAGTGTTTTTGATTTGATTACATTATTGAATAATTTTTATTATTGTTATATTATTATTTGGTACAATTATTTATAATTATTTATTATATTATAATTTATGATTTAATTTTTCAAACTTTATCATACCCGGGATGTCTGCTAGACTCTGGTTTGGACAGATTTAAGAGAGTTATTCCTAAGAATTGCAGGACTACAATATAAAACGCCAAATTTTCATGCAAAATAATTGTACCGCTTTTAGCACCTAAAATCCGAAATAATCGTACCGCCAGGGAGGTTAAAGGTCATCAGACTTCAGACGCAACCAGGAGACTTATCAATATTATCCACCATTCCGACTCAACAGGAACGCCTTCTTTGCTTCTGTCTTTAGATGCAGAGAAGGTGTTCAATAGAGTTAACTGGAATTACCTATCCATGACTCTCCTAAAATTCGGTTTTGAAGAATTATCTGAGAACAACAATGACCCATGAAAGACTAAGGGGTTGATTTACTAAAGGCATATAGACCACATACTTTTGAAAGTGCAGTTGCTCCGGAGCTTATTAATTGAGGTAAAGCTTCACTTTACAAAGAACAGCCAATCAAATGCAAGGAAAATAAATAAACAGCATTTTTGCTTAAACATGATTGGATGATTGAAGCCATCAGAGCTCTCCCTCATTTACTAAGCTCTGGAGCAACTGCACTTTCAAAAGTGCACAGTAAATTTGACTTTAATAAATCCACCTAAATGGTCTGTGCCTACTGGATGATACAGTTTGATGAGTTAAAGTTTTTGCAGATGCTAAGTGTAGGAAGAAGGACATTTGTAGTGTGATGCATAACTGTGTGACTTGCCAGTTCCAATTACCTTTGTAATGTGTATTCTTACAGTCAGTAAAATTGAGAAAAACATCAGACAAGTGTCTTCTTTGGAACTTATATATATTTAGAACAAATGTGGTTTATCATTCATTTCAGTTCACTTTTTTAAATTGTCATATAATTTAATGTCAATGTTGAGGGGCCCCCGAACTTGGAATGCCCCGAGCCCCCCACGGTCCAAATCTGGCACTAGATCAAGGAACCCCTAGCAAACTCTGGAAAATCTTTAGGGTTCCACAGAACTCACAGAACCCTGGACAGGAATCCCTTCCCTGGTGAAATGGGGAGGGGTGATGTAATTTGTGTTTCCAAAAAAGAAAAGTCAGAAGCAGAAAGACCCAAAGTTGTTTATCTTTGCTTAGCAGACAGTTTTGAAAGTACTCATAAAGCACCACTATATTTGGAGAGTTCCACCTCTTGGCCCTAGTGACACATGGTAAGAAAGAAAGAGCAGGTGGTCTGTTTAGTGTTTCCTAACAGAAAGTTTCTTATCCAAGACAAGTCATTAAGGTCATCTGAAGGAAGAATTTTCTTTAATTTTGCTATAATGTATTTAGAAATTGCCCCTATAAGCTTCCATTAATTAGACACCCTTTTATGACACATTGTAGATAACTCACTGAGCAACATTGTCGCCGGTCTTCTTTCTCCTAAATAATTCTTGTTGGCATTTAGCGCGATACGCTAATGCAACACAACATATGATTTTGCCGTTGGCATATAAACCATCACATTTATATAGAAGACAGTTTCCTCTACCTGAGTAGCTAAAATAGCCCTGTGGGGACAAAATGTCACACTGCATATTCTTAAAATAAAAGAACCACCCAACTGAGCTGTTTTTCTATGCGAGGTGTCATAAAAATATAGTGATTTCTCCAAGCTGAAAATCAATATTATGAGGCAAAAATCTGCAGCTTCACCTTACAGGCAAAGGAAATGGAAAACAAACACATATATACAGTATACTATATGCAGTTTATATAAAGTATATATATATGTAATGGTAATTATGTAGACACTACATATAAGTATAAGGATACTCAAGGCCATGTGGAGGGTCATGGTCATCATGGTAAGCCACATTCTACAGTGATATACTTGGTAAATTTGTGCAATGCTGAGTGCTACACTTACACAGATTCATCTCCATTCCTCTGTGATACAGAACTTAAAGTGTATGGCTAGTGAAAAAAAAAACAATAAGCAGTACGTCTCTACAATACATGCACATTTTCCCATGTTTTGTCTCTTTAAAATCACTGCAAAAAGTCAGATCAGTGCAGCCTGAGCCCAGCTTGAGTCCCTCTAGACTACAGAACACACACCCCTCTCCTTACCTTCATGGCATAAGGGGGAGGTGTTCTGCATTTCAGCAGGAAAAACCTCAGGGATAGTTGGTAGCACTAATTGGGTTTTTTCTTTCGAGAGGCAATTCTTTTTTGCATTTTTTTCATATTTACCCTAAATTAATCTTTAACCTTTAGCAACCTACTAAGAATACATTCATGTTTTACATTAACAAACCCTATTAACTATTCTGTAAACAGTAGTCATTGATGCCTAGATGCCCAGGTTAAATTCAGCAGCATCAGCATACACCAGTTAACTTTACAATAACTCTATGCCTATAACAATAATTTATAGATTTTAAGAATATATATATATATATATATATATATATATATATATATATATATATATATATATATATATACACTATCTGAGACATGCTCGGCCAATCCATCACCTTTACCCTCGGCTTCTTTAGCAAGGCCGTGGTCATCTTGGAGGTGTTTGGGGTCATTATCATGTTGGGAATGCTGCCCTGCGGCCCAGTCTCTGAAGGGAGGGGATCATGCTCTGCTTCAGTATATCACAGTACATGTTGGCATTCATGGTTCCCTCAATGAACTGTAGCTCCCCAGTGCTGACAGCACTCATGCAGCCCCAGACCATGACACTCCCACCACCATGCATGACTGTAGGCAAGACACACTTGTCTTTGTACTCCTCACCTGGTTTCCGCCACACACTCTTGCACCATCTGAACCAAATAAGTTTATCTTGGTCTCATCAGACCACAGGACATGTCCTTAGTTTGCTTGTCTTCAGCAAACTGTTTGTGGGCTTTCTTGTGCATCATCTTTAGAAGAGGCTTCCTTCTGGGATGACAGCCATGCAGAAAAATTTGATGCAGTGTGCGGCGTTTGGTCTGAGCACTGACAGGCTGACCCCCCCACCCCTTCAACCTCTGCAGCAATGCTGGCAGCACTCCTATGTCTATTTCCCAAAGGCAACCTCTGGATATGACACTGAGCACATGCACTCAACTTCTTTGGTTGCCCATGGTGAATGAATGAATGAATGAATACTTGTATAGCGCACAATGCGAACTGAATCGCCTCTGAGGCCTGTTCTGAGTGGAACCTGTCCTGTTAACAGCTGTATGGTCCCAGCCACTGTTTCAGGGTCTTGGAAATATTTTTATAGCCTAGGCCATCTTTATGTAGAGCTAAAAACATTATATTTCAGATCCTTAGAGAGTTCTTTGCCATGAGGTGCCATGTTGAACTTCCAGTGACCAGTGTGACAGATTGAGAGTGATAACACCAAATTTAACACACCTGCTCCCTATTCACACCTGAGACCTTGTTACACTAACAAGTCACATGACACCGGGGCGGGAAAATTGATAATTGGGTCCAATTTGCACATGTTTTACTCAGGGTATACTCAGAGGTTTAGACATTAATGGCTGTGTGTTGATTTATTTTGAGGGGACAGCAAATTTACTATTATACTGTTATACAAGCTGTACACTCACTACTTTACATTGTAGCAAAGTGTAATTTCTTCAGTGTTGTCACATGAAAAGATATAATAAAATATTTACAAAAATGTGAGGGGGTGTACTCACTTTTGTGAGATACTGCATATACAAAATATACAAAAATCATGTTTTTTTTTCATTTTTATTTGTTCATGAATTTCTTTTTTAAATACTGTGACTATATATATTTGACATTAAAGTATTAAACAAATGAACACTGACACTTTCTCAGGCTGAAACTGAAGGATTATTTTGTCAGCTAATTCTCAAGCCTGCAAGTGATCATTATGTCATAGACGACATAGTAATCACGTGAACAATGGTTCCCAGTGATCAGTGGGAAACTTGAACCATCAGTACCAGTTTGAAAGTTGCCAGTTGCACACTGTTAGCTTGTGGCCCTAACAGGGAGGATGTATATGAATAAATCCTCAGCAAGGGCTATCATTCTGGGGAATGTTAATATACTAACTGCAGCCAGGAAAGGGGTTAAATCATCCCAATGCTTTAATAATCTAGAATTTAGATTTTAGGTTGCTTAATATTAATTTGAATAAAAACCATATTTAGCCATTAACTTAAAAACCAGTCAAAGCTCAGTAACTAACTGAATGCTGATGTGACAGGCCTTTAATCAGGAATCCAACAAACTGAATCATTGCATCTCAAAGCTGGCTACAGAATAGAGTTCTTAATTATTTATAGGGGGTCATAATTATAAATCACATTTGTTGCACAACTGAGCATAAGATTGCAAACAAAAAGCAATTACCCATAAAATAGCTAATCAGTAGCCCCTATTGATATTCGAATATAAATGTTTTATAGAAAGGGAATGTATTGAGCAGCATTCCGGTCATTTCGTTCTTTACAAAAGTGCAGCTTAATGGAGTGCCAATGCTTGTTCTGTCCAGACCTTACAAGCAAATAATTGGGTTTTCTACTATTGCTGAATACGTTTTCTTTGTTTATAATCAGGGATTTTCTTTAATGTTGAAGAAACGAACAATTGAAGAATATGCCCATAACAACCAGTCCTCTCTTGACCTTAATCTCCTAACTTGTGGTAGACCTGTCAGTGAAATCCAATTGGCTACATTACAGCAGAAGGCCTCATTCACATGAGTGTAATTAAGTGTTTGTGTGTTGTTTAAGTGTCTCATGCATCCCCATGCAGGTAATCCCATTCTGCAAGGACACAGCTGTTGCTCCAAATTTGACAGTTATGGAGGTGCATGTAGGTGCTGGTCCTTGAATGTAGATAGTGTATGTTCAGGGAGCTGCACCCACATGCATGTCAAATTGGGATCAGCAGCTGTGTCCCAATTAACATTAATGGAACTGCCTGCACATGGATACACAGAACACTTGTGCATCCCAATGTGGCAAGTATGGTCCTCACACAGACGTACACTTTAGTAAGTCCATGTGAACAAGCCTTAAGTGACTTATTAAGGAGTGAAGCTAAAAAAGTAGCAGGACAACTAGCAAAGAAGTCAGTATTGGTTTCCATGACAAATTTGTGTTCATTTTTGTCAGGATCCAATTCGTAAGAACTGCATTTAAGTTTACATGTCTGACCATTATGGGATAGTCTCACTAATTCACTAACTGTATATTTTATTTATCTTACATTAGGTAGACTGCATAAGGAGCAGTGCAGATTCAGAATTCATTTACTAACGGCAAATAAGCTGTACACGTTGCAAGGGAAGTTACACCTTGCAAGAGAATTTTCCCCAGAGCTTAGTGAATGAGGTGAAATTTTAATATGGAAAGAATACCCAATCACATGCAAGGAAATGGAAAAAAAAAACTGCAGTTTTACTTGTATATGATTTGATAATGAAAGTCAGTAGAACTTCACCTCATTCACTAAGCTCTGTGGATGATTCCACCACAAAAATTCAACTTCCCTTGCAAAGTGAACAGTCTATTTACCTTTAGTAAATCAATCCTTTTGTGTTTCAGTGCTGGGAATTCATAGTTAGATTGACAAAAGATGCACATCCATCTAGTTCATCCAACAGAAAAAAGTAAATAGTAAATAGAATGCCTCCATATACAGAACCCTATACCAACAGTTGATCCAAAGGAAGGCAAACAAACTCTATAAAGCAGGGTCCAATTTGCTCCACCAGGGAAAAAGAAACCTTCCTGATTCCCTGAAGGCAATTGGATATTCTCTGGACCAATGATCACATGTGGAAATCTTGCTGCCAGTTAGAGATCTCAAGAACTCTTTGGTGATTTTGCAGGCTGGCAGACTCCACTAATAAGCAGGACACAGTTACTGGGTACATTGATCAAAAAATAACTCTAGAAATGTAAATATTTTGTTTCGGAATTTCGTTTTCGTCCGAAAAATTAATTTATTTAGTTACTCCCGAAATTCATTTTTATTTATTTCGTTTTTCGTTCAAAAATTGCATTCGTCTGAAAATCCACATGAATTACGGTCGAATCTGTCTTTGAAGGCTTATGGTGTCTGTCAAATGTATAAAGAAGATTCGACGGAGCTAGTATATAGCATACTTCGTGTGAACTTTAGAACCCTATTAAAGTCTATGGGACTCCAACATTCAAAATCTAAAGTGCTAATTTTAAAGACTAATTTGCAAGTTACTGTCCTAAAAAGTGTTTGGGGACCCGGGTCCTGCCCCAGGGGACATGTATCAATGCAAAAAAAAGTTTCAAAAACGTCAGTTTTTTCGGGAGCAGTGATTAATGATTAAAGTGAAACAATAAAAGTGTAATATTCCTTTAAATTTCGTGAGGGGGGGTGTCTATAGTATGCCTGTGAAGGGGCGCATGTTTCTAGTGCTTAGAACTGTCCCTGCACAAAGTGTTTATGCATGAAAAAAAGTCCTTTAAAATCACTCGCAGCTATTATGAATTGTTGGCTCCGTAATACAGAGAACACTCATTGAAAGCCATTGATAAAAAAAAAAAATAAATAAATAAATAAAAAAGCGTGGAGTCCCCCAAATTCAATTACCAGGCCCTTCAGGTCTGGTATGGATATTAAGGGGAACCCTGCGTCAAATTTAAAAAAAATTGACGTGGGGCTCCCCTAAATATCCATACCAGACCCTTCAGGCACCAACAACTGTCAGAATACCTGAACAGATTGGATACAGACACTTTTATTATTTTATAGTTGAAGGATGTCAGGTAGGAAGGGGCTAATAGGGACACACCTAAAAAAAACAGTTTTGACCAGTTCTTCAGGAAATGGTCAACATTCAAACATTGTGCAGCCAGTTTTACTGATCTGTTCCCCAAACCCACTCTTTGACTGGATAGTAGGGATGCACTGATACCACTTTTTTGACACCGAGTATGAGTACCGATACTTGACATCATGTACTCGCCGATACCAATTACCGATACCGGATTTTGGTCATGTGATCATTTAATAAAAAATAATGAACAATTACATATTTTTGCCATAATATGAGGAATTGAAGTGCAGTCAAAAGACATTATGAACGAAAACATTTATTTGCTGGTCACAAAGATGTTAAAGTGCAATTTGCACAGAATATGTTATATAAAAAATAATGTCAAATGTCATCAATATGTACATTGCAAGTTCACAATTTAGGCATGAGGAGAAGCAAGAACAGTACAGTACCTCAGTCAACTCACAACACAAGACATTATACAATTTCAAAAACCCAAAAAAATAAAATAAAAACACATGTGTTTGTTTCCAGTTCAACTTCTTACACATGTGTAAGAGAAACACATTTCACAGACAGAACATTCCGGGATGGCAAGGAAGGATGTGTGTTAGGTTGGCATATAGGCTGCAGTAAGGTCTCATGCACAGCTCAAAGCAGCTTCTTCTCCAGGTGTTTTAGCTCTTTGAGCTTTTTTTTTCTCTACCTGTTACCTCTTCCCCTCCATTTTATCCTATGTGTGCATTCTTGGCCATTGGCCAAGGAACACTATGCGGTTTCAGGAGTTTAGTGGCAGGGCAGCTTACAGGCAGCAGGCAGAAAAAAAATCCAAAGAAATTGGAAATGGAGATCTTTGGATTTTTTTTTCTGCCTGAAAACTTTCCTGCCACTAAACTCCTGAAACTAGTGTGCAATGGGCTGACATGGAGGGGAGGCGTTACCAGGCAGGAAAAAAGCTCAAACTCTTTGAGGAGCAGATGCTTTTAGTTGCATTGTATAGGCATTATGCCTTGAAAATGAAAAGCTGAAATGTCACACAGAACATAAAATATCATCATTGTTGATGATGCCACGTATAAAACAAACATCACAAGTTCACGTCATCACATCAACCAACCCAAGTGCAATAAAGTTAAATGATGTTAGGCCTGAGGAGGACCAACTGAACAGTACCTCAAAACTAACATTATTTTGTAAACATTTTTTAAATTAAAAAAAAAAAGTGCTAGCTTCTAGTTCAACTTCTTATGAAACTCGTGAAAAAACATTTTTCCCAGACCAAAATTAGGTTCATTCCAGGATGGCAAGAACAAGGAGCCAAGGACTTAGCAGCAATAAGGCCACATGCACAATAAAGCTAAAATGATCTGCTCCTACAGGCATTTAAGCTCCCTGTTTTTGAGTCTTTCATTTGCCTGTAGTGTTAACTCTTTGCCGCTCCATATTAGGCTATGTGTCCCCCATGCATTGCACATTGAATCACCTATGGTGTGCAATGTGCACACCATAGGTGATTCACTTTTTCACTTAAGGAAAAAGTTTGTGGCATGGAGTTAAATAATCCCAAATTTTTTTTTTTTAAAGGCCAACATGGAGAGGAGTTAACAGGCAGAGGAAATGCTAAAAACCACTCAAATGCCAGGTGGAGCAGTTGCTTTGAGACGAAGCGTGCAACTGTGCATGATGCCTTACACTTGGACAGTAACAGGCGGTAGATTACTTTTCCAATTCAAACATAAGTGGCAAGTTTTTTTAAAGAAACAGAATAATCTCTGCATGTTCAGTTAGAAGTCGGTTTCTGGTGTCAGTCAGAATGTGTGACGCTGCACTGAACAATCTCTCACTTTCCACACTACTGCAAGGAGCTGAAAGATATTTTTGTGCCATTTGAGCTAGAGTGGGAAATCACAGTTTATTGACTGTCCAATACTCAAGAGGTTTGTCCAAACGAGGCACAGTGACCTCTCCAAGATATGCTTCTAGTTGTATGGTAGCAGCTGTGGGAGCACTGTTCCCAGATGTAGATGAATAAGCAATTTCTTGAAAAACACTGTCCACAGTCACACTGGTACATGGCTGTTGCTCAGTATGAGGCCTTTTGGTAGCTGGTTTCTCAAGCAACTAAGGTGTAGCTGCCTTTGCCTGTAGTACCTGTACAGAAGATATTTGTTGCATTTCCAGCACGAACATGTCTTTGGCCTGCCTGCCAGCATCTGCATTTGAGAAGAACCTATCTTTATAGCTAGAAGAAGAAAAATACAAGACATTAGACAACGTCATGCAAGCAAAGCAACAACTGTGGAAGCTTGCTGTGGGGGCACTGCTAGAAGTAAAGGTGATGGCAGGGGACATGGCAAAAACAGTTGTCTGCCCTGCTCTGTGCAAAACCTTTCCACAGAGGCAGAGCAGATAAGTGTGTTTGTCATTATCAATTTTTTATTTTATGAAGGTGAGATTTACAGTGCTATCACTTGCATTACAAATGCAAGCAAGTGATAACACTGTAAAATATCACCTTCAGCCAAAAAACAAAAAACAAAATCATATCATCAATATTCAAATAAAAACAAGTCAAAATAGCAGTCAATAAATCAATAAATAATTGATTACCTATGATCGAGTAAGGTAGCGATGCAGTAAAGTGGATTTTGCTCCATGTCAGAGAACCGTTTCTGCAAAGCACCAAGCAATGTGTTCTTCATCGTTTTCACACCGTGGTCCTCATCCACTTCTTTAGATAACAATCACTGTAGCACAGTCACTGCGGGAATTACACCCGAGGCAAAAGAATATGAACAACTCACATGCCGAGTCAACTATTCAAAGGGAGCCAAGATGTTGATCATCTTCTCCATGAGATTCCACTGATTTGCAGTGATCGTTGCAGGCAGCTCATGTTCTGACACATATACTCCAATGGCCCGTTTTTTCATAGACTGCAGCATGTAAAAAGTGCTGTTACAGCAAGTCTGAACATCTTATTGAAGTCTTTTAATGGCCTGACCAAGCTGGATCTGAATTTCTTGCAGCCAAGAATATGCCAGGTTTGAGTGTTTAAAGTGCCCAACTATTTTGCGCCCAACTCCTACAGCCTCCGTAATGCTGCTGAATAAAAGCCCCTCTGGGACAGCCAGCTGCAGTGTATGTGCCACACATGAAAGACTCTGAAGAGCAGCATCTTCTACACCTTTTATCATACCTCTGCCATTACCACGGACTACCACATGGACAGAACTTTTGGGAATCGCCCAAGTGTCAAGCATTTCTTCTAGTATGCTTCTTATAGCTTGGCCTTTGTGAGAGCCTTGAAATTTCTTTGCGTGCAGAATGACTTGGTGCAGAGTGAAATTGGCATCAATCCACTGTGCAGTTAAGCTAATTACAGACACGGGACTCACACTACTGATCCAAATGTCCGTGGTGAAACTGATAGCCTTTATGTCCTCCTGTAGCATGTTGGTAATGTGTTTTTTCACTGTGTTGTGTAATTGTGGCAACATGACATCTGTGACATGGTGGCGGCTGGGAATTTCGTACTTTGGCTCCAAAAGATTCATAAGTCTCCGAAAACCCACATTGTCAACTATTGATAGTGGCTGATCATCAAGAACGATAAATTGGGTAAATACTTCAGAATTTTTTTTAGCCCTTGGGTTATCCATGGAAAATATTTCACGTCTGGCAAGGGTTTGCTGCAGTGTCAGCCGCTGAATGCAAGAGCTAGTGACAGCTGTAAATTCACCATACTCAGGGTTGTGTTTCATTTTAAGTTGTTTTATGAGATTACTGGTATTATAAGAACTAACTTTTGAACCTCCTCTGGATATTTTGCCAGAACAGAGTTTGCAGTTTGCAATGCGTTTGTTGGTTTCATCAATTTAAAAAAAAACTTCCAGACAGCTGACTTTTTGCTGGCAGTGGCATCCGTTTGCATTGCACTTAAAGAGGAAGTAAACCCTGATGGGTTTACTTCCTCTTTCATTCCATGCAAAGGCAAAGCATAATGGACTACTATGCATCGCTATGTGTCACTTACCTAACACAGGAGCCAGCGAAGTCACCGCTGTCCCCTGTAGTCCGGCGCATCCATCTTCTCGGTGGGGTCTCGCAGCTCCGCCGTTGTCATTCCGCGAAGCCGCGATGACGTCACTCCCGCACATGCGCACGGGAGCCGGCACGCGCGGCATCTTCGTCATTGACGATGCCGCGCTCAGTGCGCCTGCGCGCCACTGTCTACAGCACATGCGCCGTAGACAGCGGTGCCTGTCTTTGGGCAAATATAGGTTTAGGAGATATTTCTTGGACCTACAGGTAACCCTTAATCTAGGCTTACCTGTAGGTCAAAGTGGTTTGTAAGGGTTTACAACCACTTTAAAGCTAGAAATAAGTAAGTCTCTCCACCTTAAGGGGGGAAACAAAAAAAAATAATGTTGAGCCCAAATTATTTGTTTTCTGATTTTTTTCACACATGATGACAACTACTATATTTTAGCATAATGAAGCTGCTCTCATCAGTGCTTGTTGTTTGTTCCTGTTGCATCCAGCAACTTGGTATAGCCAAGTAAACCTGTGGCAGTGGGGATGAGGAAATCCATTTGTTGAGTACAACGGTCGCAGTTGGTATCTCTACAATACAAAAATCAGAGGATGGTCTCAGAAAGGCACATGCAGGAAAATGTTAGGCAACATAATGATTTATGTAACAGCAGCAGTCATTTGCCACCATGATGGACATGTTAGGCATCAGAGACAATGTGGGACACTAAGTTATGTAACACACACAAACACAGGCCGCCGCCATGCTGGACTGTGGACATTATGGCAAGAGAGAGTGACAATGTGGGACAAAGTAAGTGTAACACAAGCCGGCCACCATGTTAGGTAAGTGATATAAGCTAGTAGTACTGTACTCAATCACCGGCCGCGGGACACATAAGTAAGCAAGCAACAGTTAGAAATAGAGAAGAGCACTCACTGGCCACCAGGGGACATGGTGTAAGGAGGATGCTCGCCATGTGGGGCATCCATATAACAGACGCAACAGCAGCAGCAAAACACGTGTCATGAGGGAAACAGCACTCACTGCCGTGTGGAGAGGCCACAACCTTATCCGGTTCCCGAGCTCTGCCCAAGCTGACATCACTATCAGTTTCTGGTATCAGTGCATTTTCACGAGTACCGATACCCCCAAAAAAGCCAAGTATCGGTTCAGATACCAATACCGGTATCGGTGCATCCCTACTGGACAGTAAAAGGAGAAGCAGCACACTGAGTTCCTATCTATGTTAATCTGCTCTCATCTCTTTGGAATGCTCCTTATACTGCATGCCAACTAATTGGCTACTCAAGCAACATCTCCCTCAACTATACCGGGACTTCAAGAGGCTGATAACAAGTCAAATCCAGGTAATTACACTGCGTTTAAGATAAATACATATGAGGATGTATTCATGAATAGAGAGCTGCTTTTTTATATCTGCCAGGAGTTAAGCTTTAACTATGTTGTACTATTGAACTGCTCTGAGCAGCTCCCCTAGGCTCACAAGCACTCATAAAGACACCAGTCCATTTGACAAATGTCAGGGTTTCCAGATTGCCCTTCCATGCCTGCTTTCATTTAGTGTATGAAAAGGAATAATTCAGACACATGTTGTTTTGAAATGTGTCTACAGGAAGGAGAAAAAGTAAACAGCATTATTTCAACAAGGTTCTCTAAAATGTCCAATCACTTTGTCCTACAAGAACCATTGTTCTGGACTGTCAGAGCTCCCCCATGATTACTTGGTATGAAATGAGGACAAATATGCTAACTGCCGTTACAAATTGTATTTCTAAATTGCACCTCACGAGGTCTGCTGGAGTCCCTTTAAAGAAAAAAACAATAATAGTCATACAGGGTATGCGGCAATAAAATATATTATTGGGAATCATATCGTTGCCTGTGGATGCAATGTTGCTCTGCAGATAATGATAAGCTGGAGTAATAGCTTTGTATGTACATGGAGGATGTTCCGTCACCCTCAATGCTATAAACTGGTTTCTGATGATATGTCTGGCATTTGCCAATTTTCTTTACACAGTCGGGCTGCTTTTATCCCTCTTTCATCACAAAGATATAAATACAAAGGTAGGAAAAGCATTTCTTCATATCCACAGGATGTTCAATCAATAACTCCTTCATTCTGTCAGGTTTTAGTCGGGGTCCATAATGACTTCAACTGGGGAGCAGTACATTAACTAAGAGCAACCAGTACAGATGATTAGGGCTTACTATGGGACCACCTCTTGCCAGGATTAAAAAAATCACACATGCAAGATTTGACCTTTATACAAGCTAAAGTGCACGTAAAATGTAAAATGTATATTTAAGTTATGACTTCCTTTTTAATAAAGTATGTTGTACAAGTTCCTTCTCTTTCCATTGTACTCTAATTTCCTGTCCAATAGCCAACGAACCTGCCAATTCCTTTATCTTCCTGCAGCATACTCAAGGAAGCAGATCAATGGTGATGTGATTGTCAGTTTGTGCCCCCTTTAGTTTGATGATCAGAGCTGCAGTCCCGTAACCATTGTGACGATCCGAGGTGATTAAGCTCTAGTTGTCCAACCGAGTTGAAGAAATCGTGTCAGTCCTGACTGCATTTTCAAGGGCATGGCAGCCCATTTTTATTCAAAAGAAACAAAGTTCAAAAATAAACATCAGATTCCCTCGCAGGGGTATTCAGAATTACAGTCCTGCTTACAGCATTCAGCCTGGATAAAACACAGCGCTCCTGCTCAGGCCTTACACCTTAAGCCTTGGTCTGTCTTCCCCAGACCTGATTTTCAGCACCTCTATGCTTGAAGCTTTGTGCTGCACTGACTCCCTCCTGACTCCTAGGCCAGAATTCTCTCCCGGGCGGAGCTTTCTCCAAGAATGGGCACTGATCTCTATTACTGGGATGACTATAAAGCAAGCGCACAGGTGTGCAATTAGCAAGCCTACCAAAATCAGGCATACACTGCTCATATGCACCTGTGACACGGTGTCGTAGCTCCACATACCCCCCCCCCCCCTTGTTTTGCACCGGATGGAGAAACACCCTTCTTCCTAAAGGGGCACTCTACCCTCCTCTTTTTCCGGGTGTGCTTCCATGAGCACCTCTTCCTAATTTTTGGGAGCTTACAGTTCTTCTCATCTCCCCCAGATCTACGCTCCCAAGCCTGTAGGGGGCCTACTTTTATGACATCTGTCTCAACTTTACCCTGCACTTTTTGGGTTTCAGGTTCACTGATACCAGTGTGGTTACCAATGGCAACTGGTTTCTTAAAATTACCCAGTTCAAAACCACCAGGAACTCTGGTCCCATTGCCTGCTAGGACAGTGTCTGAGGAGGGACTACACACAGGGAAGCAGTTACTCTCCATGGGACCTTCCCATAGTTTCACATCACCCCGTTGTCCAACACTCCATCAGCGACTGTTCTTGCACAACACTTTTTACTATTTCTGTTACCGCTAGTATTTCCGATACCTATCCTTGTCTAACAGGGCTCCAGAGTGCTTGTCATATACAATATTTGTATAAAGCAATCCAGCACAACTTTTCACATCAATACAAAACATTGCATTAAAACGATTCCACCATTTGCGATTTCTACACAGTACAGCCTGCAATATCCAGCTCCAATCAGCTGTACCCCATGGTACCAGGTCTCCAAACACAAGAGAGGACGACAGGACATACACTGGCTGTACACTCATGATTTTAACATTTCCTTAAGGTATAGGGTCCGGGGACACACTGGGCACCTTCGCTGCCATTGTGCCCTTGCTGGGTGTCCAGTGTGCTCCTGTTCCTTTAAGGGGGCTTGGGCAGTCTCCAGGCTCACCTGTCCCACATCTATCCATTCCATGCATGTGCTTCCACTGTGGAGACACTTATAAATTTGTAGTGTTAGGACTGCAAGCAATGCAGGGTGCTGTGACGAGACCTTGCAGCTTTCACATGCGTTTGCAAATGTGTGCTTACTAAACCCCTACTTTTGACAGACTGTTAGACAGGTTCATTTGGTTGGTCAGCAGACTGGTTGGTCAGTTGAGCTATGGAATTGTCTTTGTTTTATATGTATACGCTCTCCATTGGCTCTTCACTATGAAGGCCAGTTATAGGTGTGGGCAGTGGCCAGTTTTTTGTAACATTTCTTTAAGCATGACTGTCACAAAATACAAATTTTTCCCTTTATGCATTGTGGACAAACTTTTTGCTGTGCGTTTACACTCGCTTGGTCTTTCTGTCATGAGAAGATTCGTCTCCACAACAGCCTGTGCACCTTGGGCTATAGGCTGTTCTGCAGATGCCTCTCCTGGCCTAGCAGCCATAGCATCCACTACTCTTTTAGCCACAGAATTTTTTTCCAGCATTGCTATGTCTCTTGGCCCAGTCATCCCAATAGTTTATGCTCCTCAGCACTGCATCTGCCCAAGGGGGTATAGGCAGACCAAGAGGCTCAACAGCATCTGAAACACTGCTCTAGTCAGTTGTTCACTTCTCAACATTAAACACATCACTTTCTTTTAGCCTGCATTGTGGCAACACATTTTTAACCACACCATGTTGCAGTACCTCACCCGTGCCACCGTGAGCATATGAAGTTTCATTTCAGACATCAAGTTTTGCATTATCATATATTATTTTTTATTTTAACACTTGCCTCCCCACTGAATAGAGCACTGCAGCAAGGCAAGTCCTTTTTAGCACAAACAGGGGATCTCTCATTTAGAGTCACTTTCACTCCCGTGTGCACAGTCACATAGTCAGTCTTTCTCACTCAGTCTGTAGACTTGGAATCACAGGCATTGCTACGGGCAACCGCTCTCCTTTTGAACTTCCGGTCAGCCTATTGCTCTCCTGCTGCATTTCCCCATGCGGTTACCGGGTCAAAAGAAAGACTCTTGGGCTTCCCAGCCCTCTTTCTGGGAATAGTGAGCCACCTCTTCATAGGAGCCCCACCATCCAGATGACTTTTCTCGGGCATCCCAGTCCTTTTTGTGGGAACAGTGAGCAACCTCCTCATAGCAGCCCCACCATCCAGACAACACTTCACTGGTTTCTATGGGAGACTGTATTCTCCCTGCAAAGCTTCTCTAGCCCTCTCCAACTGGCTGTAACAGGTCCTCTTGAGCTCACCAGCCAGGACTCTCATCAGGATCATTCCACATCCACCATAGGTCTCACAATCGACCTTGCCTTTGTTGCTACGAGCAACAACATGCACATGCATTTTTGCAGCAACAGATGCAGGGTTCCTTCAGAATTTTTTTTTTTTTTGGTGTACTGTCTCCTTACAGCTGAGACACAGCACCCATCACTTTGCTTCACACAGCAACAGCAATGCACACAATCTTTGACACTCACAATTTCCGGCATACGAGGATCTGGACCAGCGCCATCTGTGCCCAATGCCAATTTCCTCACCAACTGTGATGATCCGGGTTGATTAAGCTCTAGTGGTGCATTCCAGTTGAAGAAATTGTGTCAGTCCCAACTGCATTTTCAAGCGCATGGCAGCCCATTTTTATTCAAAAGAAACAAAGTTCAAAAATAAACATCAGATTAGATTCCCTCACAGGGGTAATCAGCATTACAGTCCTGCTTCAGAATAACCAGCATTCAGCCTTCCTGGCTAAAACACAGCACCCCTGCTCAGGCCTTACACCTTATGCCGCATACACACAACCGTTTTTTCTGTCTGAATAAACTCTGACAGTCTTTCCAACGGAGTTCCACTGAAACTGACTTGCCTACACACAATCACACCAAAGTCGGATTGGTTTAGAAAGTGATGACATACGATGGGTCCAGAAAAAGGAACTTCAATAGCTGTCCTTGCATAGTTTTTTGGTCCGTCGGAATAGCATACAGACGAATGGTTTTCTCGATAGGAATTGATTCCGTTGGAAAGATTTAAAACATGTTCTATTTCTAGGTCCATCAGAATTTTCGAAAGAAAAAGTCAGATGAAGCCCACACACGATCGGAATATCCGATGGAATGATTCCGTCAGACCTTTTCTGCCGGAAAGTCTGACCGTGTGTACACAGCATTAAGCCTTGGTCTGTCTTCCCCAGACCTGACGTTCAGTACCTCTGTGCTTGCAGCTTTGTGCTGCACTGCCTCCCTCCTAACTCCTAGGACAGAACTCCCGTCTGCCAGGCGGAGCTGTCTACAAGGATGAGCACTGACCTCTATTCCTGTGACTGTGAAGCAAGTGCACAGGTGTGCAATTAGCAAGCCTACCAAAATCAGGCATACACTGCCCATATGCACCTGTGACATGGGGTCGCATCTCCACACCATGTTTGCCACCATACCCCCCCACCTAGCCCTGCTCTGCCCAAGTGAAAGTTGCTCTTATCAGGAGCTCTTCTGTCAAATCTTGATCTGCTTGTTGCCCTTAAACAATGTGAATGAAAGACAGCATACACAAATAGCACTCTTCCTGTAGGGGTGGTTTGGAATGACTCCCAAAGTAGTGTAGCAGACTAGCATCTAACTTCTCAGAGCTTGGATCATATGGCGGGGAGAAACATAAGTTGGGCATCAGTCATTTTTTAACATTTATTTGTGAACTCAGTACAAGGAGCGAGGGTTAAGGATACAGGACTCCTGAAAAACAAGATAGTTAAGGTTTTCTTGGTAGTATGGGCCCTTTAATAAAAGCCACTTTCATCTACTGTCTCTGTAAGAGCAAATACAATTCAGACCCATGACCCTGTAAAAGCAGTTTCAGTTTTTTTTTTAAAGTGGTATCCAAGTTAATTTATTTTCTTAAATCAGATAGAAACAGCTAAACTCACATATCTTTGATTTTTTTGAATCTCCTCCTTCAAGCTTGATTTTTCGATTGTCTCCTGGTAATGCTGCGTGATGCCCATTCTTTCTCTGCCACCGGAATCTATGGAGTGCTGTATGAGTCTCTGTTACATGTTTGTGATATTTGTTATTTGTAGCATTAAAAAGAATGGAACTGTATGCTTCTGTGCACAGAGGCAGGTACATTTCAAGGACTAGTATAATAGTAAATTAAAAATGTTGTGGATCTTTTTATATTTTATTCTATAAGAGGCTAAAGGTTCCCATGTGAGATTTTTTTAGTCTTCACAATAGATTTTTCTTTAGTAAACCTCAAACATCCACAGTGGTAGACTATGTTATGGTCCTCATTTTAAGTCATTTATGTAAATCTACACTGTAATCTTGCGATGCCTGCAAGTAGCTTTGATTGATCTCTAATTGATTTCTGTGTGCCTGGATCTCAGGGACATACTACACATAGGTCACATTTCAATTTCTGCCCAATAAAGAGTCATATAGGGCAGTCCTGAAAGTAAGCTATGCCCCTGCCATTTACCAATACAATACAGAAAGTTTGTAGATCCCTGCCCTAGACTATTGATTGAGCCAGAAGAATGAAAAACCAATGAATTACCGGCGCAAAAGGTTTCAACAGATAATGTGTTAGTTTGCTGCAATCAGCTATAAATGTCACTATATAAGTGGACAAATTTAACAAATTTAACATAAAATGTGCATATAATATGGATTGCACTAACTACCACCACAACTATTTAGTAACATATATCACTTTCACAATATATTGTACAATACAATACAGAAAGTTTGGAGATCCCTGCCCTAGACTATTGATTGAGCCAGAAGAATGAAAAAACCAATGAATTACCGGCGCAAAAGGTTTCAACAGATAATGTGTTAGTTTGCTGCAATCAGCTATAAATGTCACTATATAAGTGGACAAATTTAACATAAAATGTGCATATAATATGGGTGGGCTAACTACCACCACAACTATTTAGTAACATATATCACTTTGACAAAATATTGTACAAAACCACATAAAGTGCCGTGCCTTAATTAAGTTCCTCCCTTTGCTCTCATACCCCTATATAGAGTGCAATTAATATAAACAACGTGGATAAAAAATCCAAACATAAAGAATATGTATCCAGTATATAAATAAAAAATAAAAATAAAAAGATAGAGCAAACAATTTCAGTGCCACATGAATGTCCTAAGTGAGAGATCACTCCAGTGAAAACATGTATCCAGTATATAAATAATAATAAAAAATAGAGAAAACAATAGCAGTGCCACATGAATGTCCTAAGTGAGTGATCACTCCAGTGTCACTAAATTCTTCCTATTTAAAGTGCTTCTTCTATAAAGTGCTTCTTCTATTCACCAATCAAGTGACTTCACCACCACCTGCCAAAATGGCCACTGACCAGATTGAGTCTGTGTATGCGGCCTTTGGTTCATTTAGGATAACCACTCTATTAAAGGTTTCACCAACAGCCTTTCCAAGCAGTATATGGGGGCCTCTTGCACTAGTTATTTCTCATAAAGATATACGAATGGCCATCATAGTGTAGTATTTAGTGAAAAGTGTATTTAAAATGTAAAAAACAAAAATTCAAACTCATGTGCCTGTGCCTATGCCGGTACCAAGCATGTCCAGCCGTATGTTTGGGGATGGTGTTCAGATCTGCCTTACTAATGCTCCAATCCCCTACCAGTGGTGGTGTGTGTCCCACAGTCTGCGAGTGCATTCCAAGCCTTGTTTTCCCGTGGTGCCAGCAGTGACAAAAACGGAGTTCCCCGCAGCCTCTACCCATTTCGTAAAATGTATTGCATCATCAGGAAAGCGCATAGAGGGAGCTTTCCTGATGACGCAATACATTTTCTGAAACGCATAGAGGCTGCTGGGAACTCTGTTCCCAGGCAGATCTGAACACCATCCCCAAACATACGACTGGACATGCTTGGTGCCGGCATAGGCACAGACACATGTGAGTTTGAATTTTATTTTTTTACAGTTTAAATAAACTTTTTACTATATACTAAACTATGATGGCTATTCATATATCTTTATGAGAAATAACTAGTGCAAGAGGCCCCCATATACTGCTTGGAAAGGCTGTTGGTGAAACCTTAAACGGAGTGGTTATCCTAAATGAACCAAAGGTGCATACACAGACTCAATCTGGTCAGTGGCCATTTTGGCAGGTGGTGGTGAAGTCACTTGATTGGTGACTAGAAGAAGCACTTTATAGAAGAATCACTTTAAATGGGAGGAATTTAGTGACACTGGAGTGATCACTCACTTAGGACATTCATGTGGCACTGAAATTGTTTTCTCTATTTTTTTATTATTTTTACTTTTTATTTATATACTGGATGCATATTCTTTATGTTTGGATTTGTTTATCCACGTTGTTTATATTAATTGCACTCTATATAGGGGTATGAGAGCAAAATGAGGAACTTAATTAAGTCACGGCACTTTATGTGGTTTTGTACAAAATATTGTGGAAGTGATATATGTTACTAAATAGTTGTGGTGGTAGTTTGTGCAATCCATATTATATGCATTTTATGAGCCAGAAGAATGACTGTTGCTGTGAGCCTGGCTGCTATTGCAGTAATATGGCAAAGGAACCTGGGGCAAATCAACAGGCCCTTTTGGGGGTGAGCATTAGAGTAACATTCAGGCTGAGCTGGCAAGAATAACAGCTTCCACCAGTGCCTTCCCACAAAGGTTTTTTTTTTTTTTTTTTTTTTTTTAAGTTTAGGTGAGAAAAGGACCTAAAGGTACAAATTTCAAGATGCTTATACAGTATGTACTCTTGGTGCTTAAGTGCTCCCTGCCTCACGAATGGGAGATGCACTGCACATTCTCCAAACGAGTGGTAAAATTTTTTTTTTGCATATTGTGTTATCTGGGATCAGAGGCTCCCAGGTTGCTCAAACTTTTTAAAGAACAGGCCGTCAGATTGGAAACTGTATATGTTCATCAGGTATTACAGAGTCCTGTGTTCAAGGTCTAGGCACTTATGCCAATAGCTTTTTGCAAGGGGAGCACTAGCAACTCAGTCTGGTTGTTGGCCAAAATAAACTCAATTTCTGGTTGTGCTTTGCATCCAATGTCTATGGGAATGCTTTCTAACCGAGCCTGTACCCATAATGACTTGTCAGCATAAAAAAAAGAAAAAATGGTAGCCACCACTAATGTCTAATTTTGGAAGCTGTAACCTATGCCTTTTGCTAGCTATAACCCATACCGTTTGCTTTACTGCTTAGTAAATCTCTAACCCAGCACTGATTTGTGGCAAATAAAATGAGCACTGCATTTACAAAGTCCTGGAATATAGAAAGGTGGCTGTTTTTGGTGTAACTCAACAAACAAAGGTTGTGTGTTCAAATCTGCATGTATAACGCCCAGTTTTGTGTCTCACGAGCCACCAAATGTTTTTCAATTGTTCTCATCTTGTTGTATTTGATATATAGTTCTACAGAGAAGATCACTTGCTGTCTAGAGCCTGTGGTGCATGGTGTTGGTGTGCTGGTGTTGAATGCTGAAAGCCCTGAATTTCTTAGTTTAAAACACTGGTGTGGTAACAGTTTTATGTTTCAAAGGCTTAGAGAGTCTAGATCCATGATATATGTACTCTAGCAACTACATCTGACATCTTCTGATTCCGAGGCACAGCATGCAAACTCCTGAAGTTTGAATCTAAAGGCCTGGAGGTTGGATTCCCATACATGCGGAAAGATGGTTCCTCAAAGAAACATCAAGGGGTTCTGTGAAATTGAGATGTAATTGTAAAGACTGTGATGAAGTGGTCAGGGCTTGACTAAGTTGGTGGACCACCATCAATTGGCCTTGAGTAACCCTGGAACGTGAGCAGGAATAATGTGAAGAAGAAGGGCATGTTTATGAAAAATATGAAATTCATTGGTAAAAAGCCTACAATAATGTCTTCTTTTCAAATATTTTATTGAATATAATGCAATAAAAAGAGTCATACAATAGATTTATAGTTAAGTAGAATGTATAAAAGTGTGAAATGAGGCTTCTCAGTATATTAACAGGAGGTGAATACTATAATAACAGTCATGTAATTTGGGATATATTAGTTTAACACATTTTAGCTAAAGATAAACATGTATAAAGTTTAATAACTGGATTAGATACATAGTAAAAATTGTAGTTTCAAAGTTTAGGGTTGGAGGAGATTTGGTATAATATAGCCTACAATAATGTCTTAAGTTTCAAGATGTTTGCATTGCACTTATCAACTCTGTGGGTTCATTCCTTAGCTTGCAGTAGCCAACTCTACTGTGTTCAAGTTCAAACATTTTAAATTGTGAGTTTACCAACATACCCCCAAGACTATAGTCTCAGATGGTTGATGCTGTCCCAAACCATAGTTGTAATATCATGACATACCATATGATCAGTGGATTAATGTTCAAACATTGTACTAAATTGCCATCATCCAAAAAAAAAAATAGTCCCACAGTTGACCTTCCAAAGGTTATTCCCATCTGGTAAATCTGTATTTTTAAGAATACCTTACCTTGAGTATCAAAACTAGACCTTTAATTTAATGGAATATGACTCGTGGAAATAATATTCACACAATTTACTAAACTGCTACCATCAGACCTAGACAAATCTCTCACTCGGCCTAAAGGAAATTCCCATCTGGAAAAACTGTACCTTCAAGAGTCCATTGCTACGAACCACAGGACACTGTTAATTTCTGCCTACAAAGTGCAATAACACATAGCAACCAATATGGAAGGACACCTCGTCTCAAAGTTGATTGGTTGCATAAGGTTTCTGTAGCTTTAATGACTAAATCTGAAAAGGTAGCCACCTGAGGGCTCAAACTTGTAACCATTTATTTGTTAGCTTAGTTGCATACATACAAGGGAATTTCCTTTGATTGTAAGTGTTTCTCAGAACTAGACCTTTAATATCATGGAATACCATATGACTAGTGCGTTATTATTCAAACATTTTATTAAATTTCTACCATCAGACCTAGGCTAGTCTCCCACTTCACCTCCTCATAAGTGCACTTTCAAGACTCCATTGCCTTGAACCACAGGATGCCATCTCAACTGTTGCCTACCAAGTGCAGTAACACTCCAGCAACCAATTACCAAGTCTGAAATTGGTTACTATGACTTTCTGCAACTTTAATAAATAATTCCAAGCAAGTAACTACCTCAGGATTCAAACTCACAAGCATAGTTTTTATATAACCACTGCCATACACACTATCAGCAAAGGTGATAGGAGTGCCAAAAACAGCAGTTATATTATCACGTATTATCATATTAGTGGCTTCATATCAAAGACTAGACTAGTCCTCTACTTGGTTAACTAAGTAATCTTCCCATCTGGTAAAAATTTAGTTTTACCAGGCCATTCTCTTGAACCACAGGGCACAATCTCAACTGCTGCCTAAATGTTCAATAAAAAAGTCTGAAAAGGTGGTTAGCTGAAGATTCAAACTCACAACCTTTGTCTTATGACAACCCCAGCATACACTCAGTGCCACAGCCTCAGGTAAAAGGTCAGCTTCTTGTGACCAAACTAGACTAGTCTTTCACTTGACCTACTAAAAAAAGCTTTGCCTCTGATAAATGTAAAAAGTAAATTCCCTTGAACCATATGAACATTTCATCTCAACTGATGCCATATCTTCAAGCTCTTTTACATGGCATGATCTCCATTTCTACTCCATTCGTTTCAACAGTCCATTCTTTTGAACCACAGGGCACAATCTCAACTGCTTCCTAAATCTTCAACAAAGATGTCTGAAAACGTAGTTATCTGAGGATTTTAACTCACAACTTTTTACGTACAATAACACCAGCATATGGTCAATGCCGCAGCCTCACATGGTAAAAGACCTTGTTGTGACCAAACTAGACTATTGTCTATTAAAAGATTTTTGCATCTGGTAAAACGCTCCTTTCAAAAAGCAATTCCCTTCAAACCAAAGGACGTCATCTCAACTGATGCCAATATCTTCCAGATTGTGCACTACACATGATCTCCATCTCTACTCCATCAACAGTCTCCAACTCAGCCAATGGCTGAGAGCACTGACTGGAGGGTTCTGGTGGGGGCTGTAAAGAATAAGCAGAGGGGATTGCTGTACACATGATCGCTGTCAGAAAAAAAACTAGCGGTGTGTTTAAAAACTTCTGCCTTTACAACCCCTTTAGGTTTATGCAAAAAGGCAATATTTGCAATGTTTTTGTTGTCAGATTTGTTTATTCGTTTTTAAATATAACAAAGATTGACAAATTGAGGAAATACAAGGATGGGGGTACACTATTCAAATAGCAATGAAGCTAAAAATATTGATTTATGAACAGGATGAAAACATAACAATGAAAAAATGTAACGAGTAGAGCAACAAATAAACAAATAAAGAAATACATTGAAAGCATAGTGACTATTGGTTCATTTTGCAAGAGCAGTAATTATTAGATCAATCAAATAAGTATACAGTATATTAAAAACACAAGAGATAATGGGGGCAATTCACTAGAACAAGAGAACAAAATGTACTCTCCTTTTTCAAGACCTCTGCAACTCGCCCTGGCATGCTGTCAATCATCTTCTGGGCCACATCCTGACTGATGGCAACCCATTCTTGCATAATCAATCCTTGGAATTTGTCAGAATTTGTGGGGGGTTTTTTCTGTTCACCTGCCTCTTGAGGATTGACCACAAGTTCTCAATGGGATTAAGGTCTGGGAGGTTTCTTAGCCATCGACCACAATTTTGATGTTTTGTACCCCAATATGGGAGGATCTGTCCACAGGCCAATTATTCGTCACGCAATCTTCAAATCTGGCCTTCATGGAAGAGTGACAAGTAGAAAGCCATTGTTGAAAGAAAGCCATAAGAAGTCACATTTACAGTTTACGAGAAGCCATGGGGGGGACACAGCAAACATGTGGAAGAAGGTGCTCTGGTCAGATGAAACCAAAATTGAACTTTTTGACCTAAAAACAAAACGCTACATGTGGCGGAGGACATGTGCCCTGTACACACGGTCGGACTTTCCGACAGAAAATGTGCGATCGAATCGTGTTGTTGGAAAATCCGATCATGTATGGGCTCCATCGGACGTTTTCCGACACACAAAGTTTGAGAGCTGGGTCTAAAATTTTCCGACAACAAAAGCTGATCGTTTAAATTCCGATCGTGTGTAGACAATTACAATGGACAAAGTGCCACGCATGCTCAGGATAAATTACAAGATGAAAGCTATTAGCTACTGGCCCATTTATAGTCCCATTGTACGTGTTGTATATCACCGCGTTCGGAACGATCAGATTTTCCGACAACTTTGTGCCTATGCAAGACAAGTTTGGGCAAAAATCAGTTGGAAAAAATCTGACGGATTTTGTCATCGGAAAGTCCGACCATGTGTACAGGGCTTAACACTGCACATCACCCTTAACACACTATCCCCACTGTAAAACATGGTGGTGGCAGTATCATGTTGTGGGGATGCTTTTCTTCATTAGGGACAGGGAAACTGGTCAGAGTTGATAAGATGGATGGCGCCAAATACAGGGCAATCTTGGAAGAAAGCCTGTTAGAATGTATAAAAGACCTGAGAGCGGGTCAAGGTTCACCTTCCAGCAGGACAACAACCCTAAACATACAGTCAGAGCTACAATGGAATGGTTTGGATCAAAGCATATGTATGTGTTAGAATGGCCCAGTCAAAGTCCAGACTTAAATCCGATTGATTGACGCCCCAATTGATGCTCTCCATCCCATCAGATTGGCTGGGAGAAGAAACAAGAAGACAATAGCAAATATAAATTCGCTGTTGTCACACAACTGGGTGGGCTCAGGGCTCAGTGCTCTGTGCTCTGAGTCCACCCTTTTTTGAAGCCAATTACAGCCTCTAATCACATGCTTCAAAAACAAAAAACCCCATTGAAATCCATGCGTCCAGCGCTTGTATGTAGATTAGGGGCCAGGCACATGGATTAGGGGGGTGACGTCCCCACGCTCCTAATGGAGTGGCCGCCACTGTTATAAGGGATGATCCATTTACTACATTTAGCAATTTACTCACCTCCTCATATTGAAACAATATCTTAATATTTAACTGGACCAGATCGACTTATAAAAGAAAAAAAAAGAACAAAAGATACTCAAGCTTAAAAGATTAACATAAAAGGTCGTTATTCAGCCCACAATGTAGGAAAAAAAAGAGTCTAATGCTTGCATTACCATCCATTAGTGGATTCTTCTAATGAGTAAGTAAAGCCTTTGAATTCATTACATCCTAGATACATAAATTAGAACATAAATTGCATTCTAGATTTTATTATGCAAAAATATCTTTAAACTTAGGTCACCATGTTCCTTTCGGGAGTTGAGAACAACAAAACAAGTTTTAGGTTACATTTGCTTAATGTGATTGCATTGCAATTGTGTATTCCCATGAGACACTTTGTGGTTACTATCTGCTCCAAAATGTCACAAACCTGCAATAAAAGACTCATTGTAACTGTCACAATCGTAAGACATGTTCATAACCCTTTCTGACTAGTGCAGAGCTGCCAGTGCTTCTAAACCATGTTTTTAATATTCTTCCAGGTCAGTTATGGCACATAATATTGTGATAAGCCATCTTTAATAGCAGCCACAGCCAAGCTATCAGAATAAGGATGTTAAAGTTGATAGGAACAGTTTCATTATAATCTACAAATTTCTCCCAAATACCACTTTTAAGTGTACATGTTTTAGGCCAGCCAATAAAAAAAAAAAAAAAAAAAAACTTGTGGCAGGTGAGGAGGCAAGTGGACAATCCGCAATGTGTGGCAGGTGATGTGGCAAGTGTACAATTTGCAACTTGTGACAATCCGCAACTTGTGGCAGGTGACGTGGCTAATGGACAATCTGCAATGGGTGGCAGTGTTTAGGAATGAATGTAAACTTAACAATTGCTGGCAATAAAAAAATTAAATAAACAACAGGGTAGGAATCCCCCCAATCCCTACCAGGCTCTTTTGGGTCTGGTATGGATTTTAAGGGATACTCCACAGCAAAAAACAAATAAAAAAGGCATGGATTCCCCCCAAATCCATATCAGATCCTTGGGTCTAGCATGGATTTTGAGAGGGACACACCATTTTTTTACTTTGGCATGGGGTCCCCCCAAAATCCATACCAGGCCCATACCAGACCCCATACCAGCCCCAAATCTTGCCCCCCCATGGGAATGAGTAGGGGTACATTGGTCTGCAAGTGACAAAGGCTCCCGCCATTTGACAACCCCACCACCACCCACCAATAAATAAATTTGTGATGTCATCGACCCAGTATGCCCCAGCAACCCCCTGGGTCTATGTTTTCTTTCGGTTCGGCGGCCAGCATTCATTGTGATTGACATATGTGCATGGACACATAGACTAACACTATTTGCTTCTAGGAGCAGAAAAAAAGAACACTCAAACTAGCTGCTAGGAGCTTAACCAGTTCCCGACCGGCGCACGACGATGTATGTCGGCAGAATGGCACGGGCAGGCAAACTGGTGTACAGGTACGTCCAGTTGAATTTGCCACCCCTCCTATCGCGTGCGTGCCGCCAGTCGGGACCCCCGTGAGTGACACTGATCTCTGCTTCCTGTGGAGCAGAGATCAGTGTTCACTAGTACACAGCCCAGCCCCCCACAGTTAGTAACACGCCCCTAGGACATACTTAACCCCTACAGTGCCACCCCCGGTTAACCCCTTCACTGCCAGTGTCATTTACACAGGAATCATTGCATTTGTATAGCACTGATTGCTGTATAAATGACAATGGTCCCAAAAATGTGTCAAAAATGTCTGATGTGTCCACCATAATGTCACAGTCACAATAAAAATCGCTGATTGCTGCCATTACTAGTAAAAAGAAATATTACTAAAAATGCCATAAAACTATCCCCTATTTTGTAAACGCTATACATTTTGCGCAACCCAATCAATAATCGCTTATTGTGATTTTTTTACCAAAAATATGTAGAAGAATATGTATCGGCCTAAACTGAGGAAAAAAAATGTTTTTTTTATATATTTTTGGGGGATATTTATTATAGCAAAAAGTTAAAAATAATGCGTTTTTTTTCGAAATTGTCGCTCTTTTTTTGTTTATAGCGCAAAAAATAAAAAACACAGGGGTGATCAAATACCACCAAAAGAAAGCTCTATTTGTGGGAAAAAAAGGACGTCACTTTTGTTCGGGAGTCATGTCGCACGACCGCGCAATTGTCAGTTAAAGCGACGCAGTGCAGAATCGCAAAAAGTGGTCTGGTCATTGGTCTGCAAAATGGTCCAGTCTGAAAGTGGTTAAAAAAAAACTAGTGTGCATGGAGCCTCAATCTGTTCCTGTGAACTGTCATAATGCATTAAATCTGTACTAGCCATGCCTATATTTAAAAGCCCTCACTGGTCTCTTTTAGTCTGATAAATGATAACCCATATCTGCACTTCCATTTACCACTAAACTCTTAAAACCCCATTCTACAACGGTCTGTCATTACCTCGCTGTTAACAACCTTCTCCACTCCTTCCAATTTTGCTTTGTCAACAGCAACTGCCCATCTAATACTCACTAATGACTTACTAACTTCTAAAATCAATGACCTCTACTCATGCAATACTTTCAGAACCGTCTGCTGCCTTTGTACCTGCTCCTCTTTAGAAAACTTCACTTTATTGGACTCCAAGACTCTGCTTTTTCCTGGTTCCCTTCCAGCCTTTCTCAAGGCACCTTCAGTGTTACCTAAATTCTATCTCCTCATCTCTTGTTCTTCTTTCTATTGGGGTGCCCCAAGGATCTGTCCTCACAACCCTTCTATTTTTATCTATGCCTTCTCTCCGGATGAGTAGATAATCTTTCACAGCTTCTAAGACCACTATACTGACGACACCCAAATCTATCTCTCTACTCCTCAGCTCACCCCTTCTATCTCCTTTTACATTACTAATTTACTCACTGACGTTGCAATATAAATGTCACACCACTTCATCAAACTCAATCTTTCCGAAACTGAGCACATAATATTTGCTCCCCCATTTGTCCCTACCCCAACTTCTTTGTTGAGAATGAGATCAGTAGCACAACAATCAATCTCTCCCCTCAGACCAGGTTTCTAGGTGTAATTCTGCATTCTGTCCTATACTTTAGACCCCACATAAAATCACTGTACAGATCTTGCCAAATTACCCAATCTTGTCAACTCTGATGTTGTAGGTAGCTATTTGTACATTGAAAGCAATCAGGAGTGCCAGCAGCAGCCATTGACTGTGAAACTGTCTGCAGTGGATAATGGGACTTGAAGTCCACACCAGGAAAATTATTATGAGCCTCTATTACCCAGTGGGCTACAGTTCCCAGGGGCTTAGCAGAGAGGAGACTAAAAATATTGGGCGTTTTTTTGCTGAGGGTTAAGCACATCCCTGGATCTGGACCTGCTGTGGGTAGAGCTAAGGCCTCAACAACACCATCATGAGAATGGATAGAGAGAGCATTAGAGATGATGGAGCTGGGACTGTGTTACCCCCACTGTGAAAAGGGCCATGCCGAACCAGGGCAGTGGATTTTCTTTCAAGCAATGGGAATTTCCAATCTGGGTCGCTGAGTCTGGTGAGAGAACCTTGTGGCCATGACCTATTGCCACTAAAGAAACTGAACCTTTAGAAACCACCCACCTAACTGTCCTATAATCCATTACTGCCTGCATGCCTTGCTGTGACTGTCCTTATGTGCACCAACAGTATTATTGTGGCACTACATAGTATTTCCAAAATATGTCCCTTCTTAGCCAATGACATCACAAAGCTTCTAATTCACTGCATTGTTATCTTGCATCTTGACTATTGTAACTCTCTTCTGGTTGGCCTGCCTTTACACAGGGTATTCCATCTTCAGTCTATAATGAATGCTTCTGCCAGACTTATTCTCCTTACCAACTGCTTAGGATCAGCACCCCTCTCTGCCATTGCCCCCACTGGCTTCCACTAGCCCAACATACAAAGCCATCAACAGCTCTACCTCAAGCTACTTCACAAATCTCATCTCAGAATACCCAAAACAACCTCTTTGTTCCTCTGAAGACCTCCTGCTCTCTAGCCCCCTCCTCATCTCCTTCCATTCTCGCCTCCATGACTTCACATGAATCTCTGCCTTCCTATGGAACTCCCTAATCTCTTGCAGTTCCTGCACAGCAGAACTCAGTATATGGAACAGACAAAGAGCATGAGGAGCCAATCAATTGTTGCTGCAGTAAAAGGACCAGTGGCAGCCCATCCATTGGGGGCGCCGGGCTCCGCACCCTCTGTCCACACCACCCCCTATATATATATAATAGACAGATTCATGCATAGCATGAATCTATCCACGGCCGGGCGCCTGAATTACAGTGGTAGGGGTGTTTTTTTGAAGCACCTGATTAGAGCCATAGGCTCTAATAGGCTTCAAAATAGGGTGGGCTTGTGGCACAGAGCATTGCACCATGAGCCCACCCAGGTGTTACAACAGCGAATGAATATTCGCTGTTGAAACACTGGACGTCAATTCAGCCAGTCAGAAGTGGGTGCGAGACCCATTTTCTGGTTGGCTGAAAGGAGTAGTCTCCTGATTGGCCACCGAGGAGGAGGGAGGAAAGGGAAGCTGCCGCCACCAACGTGAAGCCCTGCGGAGAGCAGGTAAACAGGAGGAGGCTGCCGTGATGACCCATGGAGGGCAGGGGAATGAAAAGCCGCCGCCGAGCAGGGGAAGCCACTGGTGAAGCGATGGGGTAAGTGCTACTGACCAACCGGGGGTGTCAGGGTGTTGGTGGTATACCGTTTGCTGCCCCCCCCCCCACCAAAAAATGACTACTGGCCACCACTGGAAAGGACCATGCTAGCAGAGTGAGAGAGCACATTGACAGATAGATGCACTCATCAGTCTGCTGCTTCTCCTTTCACTTTCCAGTCATTGGGTGGGGGTGGTAAGAGACCTGTATATGTTACAGAACTGCAGAATAAAAAAAAATAGGTATCTTGCCCCACCAGGCCAGGCTGTATTGGGTGGCAGAGTTGTGTAAATCTCAGGACTGGTCAGACAAAAATACAATTGCTTTGGCAGTTAAAACCCCTATATGCATTTCATCTTGGTAATTAGCTGTTTGCCTGAAGTTCAGTTTTAACTAAGGTCTTTGTAAATAAAAACTGTAGGATAAATTTACTTAGACAAAAGTGATGAGCACTGGAGCAAACCAGGAGCAGCCGGTCATAGGAAACAAGCCATTCCCTAGTTCTTTTGAAGGTTGAATCCTGATTGTTTGCTGTTATCAGTTGTACTGCTTTTGATCTTTTTTTTTCTCAGATCAGGACAATCAAGTCTTTCATCTTGTTGCCCCCCCTATACCTAGAATAATTCCTTAAATATTAAAGTATAAATCATTTTTCTTAATAAGAAAATACCCCACTGACTAATTCTGTTCTGCAATAGATTGCTTTGCTAATCTCTTGTTAATCTTTATTTCCAGCACTGAAATCTAAAATGTCTTTCATCCAACAGTTTGACAAATAGCTATGGTGGGATAAAGCTGGCTCTTGGCTGTACCCATTCTTGGCAAACATTGATAAATAATAGAGACAGAACTCATATGTGCTGATAATGATTTTGTTGTTTCATTCACTGTCCCTGCCAGCTACTTTCCGTCAATGTTCTAACAGGGTCAGTGCTATTGACCAAAAAAAGTCAGCCAAAAAGTACATAGCGTAATGAATCCCTCAGCCTGGTAATCTTTCATAAAATACATATGAGAGGGCTTGAGTATTGAACTGTTCCAACCAATCGGATATGATATTTTTCCCTCATAAACATTGTGCTGATGGTGTAAAAATAAAAAAATAAAATACTCACCTACTCTCTTGCACTGCTCCCAGCATCATTCAATTTAGAAGACTGAGGGCATCCTTTAAATGCAAGATACCATGGATATGTCCCCTGAGAAGTGCTGCTATCTGCATCTTTGAGGACTACTCATACTGGAAAAAATGCAAAATGCAAGAAGCACCTGGGATGAAGACATCTGTAAAAGGAACATATATATAAAAAAAAAATACATGTAAGGGGCCTGCAGGGGATCCATGGTGAGGGGGGGGGGATAATTTGGTTTATACATTGCCAAAGTAACAGCAAATGTAACACTGCAAATCTAACATGTGCATATCATGCAGCTGACATCAATCTAGCCAAGGTGAGAAAACAGGATACCGTAGTACAGCCTGCATTAGCAATACAAAAGGTATAAATGCGTAATAAAGGTATAAATGCACATGCATAAAAGCATGCTTGGGAAAAACATGGATCTATACTCGAAATATATACCGTATATACTCGAGTATAAGCCGAGATTTTCAGCCTCTTTTTTGAGGCTGAAAGTGCCCCCTCGGCTTATACTCGAGTCACCGCTGTCTGACTGCTCGATCAGCGTATCGAGCAGACAGACGGCGGACATTAAAATTCAAAAGCCGCGCCTCCTTCTCCGCCTCCGCCTGTGATAGGCGGAACACTGAATTTCCCAGCAGTCAGTGTTCCGCCTATCACGGACATCCGTTCATTCTCATACTACGGACGAGTATGAGAGGATGTCCGTGATAGGCGGAACACAGGCTGCTGGGAAATTGAGTGTTCCGCCTATCACAGGCGGAGGACGGAGGCGCGGCTTTTGAATTGTAGAATGGCCGCCGAGAAGAGCGGCGATCCTGGAGCGGCGATCCATCGGCACGACACGGGACGGAGGAGGCACGGGACGGAGGAGGCACGGGACAGAGGAGGCACGGGACAGAGGAGGCACGGGACAGAGGAGGCTCGGGACGACGGCGGCTCGGGACGGAGGCTTGGGACACAGGTAGGCTGGACACACACACAAGGCTGCACGGACACACACACACACACACACACACACACACACACACACACACACACACACACACACACACAGGGATGGATGGATGGATGGATACACACACACACACACACACACACAGGGATGGATGGATGGATGAATACACACACACACACACACACACACAGGGATGGATGGATGGATGGATACACACACAGGGATGGATGGACGGACACACACACAGGGATGGATGGATGGACACACACACAGGGATGGATGGACGGACACACACACAGGGATGGACGGACACACAGGGATGGACAGCCATGTCTCACCCTCGGCTTATACACGAGTCAATAAGTTTTCCAGTTTTTTGGGGGTAAATTGGGGGCCTCGGCTTATATTCGGGTCGGCCTATACTCGAGTATATACGGTATACGAAAAAGAAAAAAAAGTGGGGCAGACTCAATAGACCACTTAATCTTTTGTCTTCAGCCTACAGTACTTCTTGGCCAGTGAACTGGGGAGATGGTATTCTTTGAGGCAGCTATGTACCAGTAGGCTAGGCTTCCTTGGCTTATAGGTACTGCTAAAGGTGGCACTTCACTAAGCTATATTCCCTATATATAGATACATATAGAAGTGACCATTCTAGTACATTAGTTTTGATATAATTGGTTGATTTTTGTGATACACAAGATGCAATAGGGGTTATTTACTAAAGGCAAATCCACTTTGCACTACGAAAGTGCAGTCGCTGTAGATTGCTGTAGATCTGAGGGGGAAGCTTTGAAAAGGAGGGAAGCTCTGCAAGCAAAAATGTTGTTTTTTATTTTCCTTGCATGTCCCCCTCAGAACTACAGGGACTTCAATTCCAAATGCACTTGCAGTGCACTTCCTAGTGGATTTGCCTTTAGTAAATAACCCCCAATGTCCGCTATATCATCAGTCCAAAAATTTAAATAGTCTCACATGTGGTATGACCATACTCAGAAGAAGTAGCAGAATATGTTTGGGTTGTTATTTTAAGTATGCTTGTGGTATGTGTGGTTAATATCTTATTAAATTGACAACTGTGTAAAAAGTCAATTTTCATTTTCTTTTTTATTCTGCATTTTCCAAAAACTTGTGAAAAAAAAGCAAAGTCTTTAGAAGACTCACTATGCCATTTAGAAAATATCTTGAGGTGTTTTCTTTTATAGGTATTTCCAAAGTCCTGGTGCTTCAGGGCCTCCAAAAATGTAATAGGTAGTCTGGAAATTAGATGCCTAATTTATGCTACTTGAAGGCTCAAATGTGCTCCTTGAATTTTGAGTCCTTCTAGATTGTGCAAAATTCTTACACATGTGGTATCCTCATACTCAGGAGGCATAGCAAAATGTGTTTTGGGGTGTAATTCTAAGTATGCCTATATTGTGTGTGAGACATAACTTGTTAAAACAACAACTTTGTGAAAAAAACTAAATTATTTAACTTCTTAATTTTCCCAAAAACTGAAAAACCAATTACAACTTCAAAAAACTCAGCATGCCTCTTGCTAAACACCTTGAATTTTCTACTTTCCAAAAAGGTGCAATTTGGGGGGTATTTGAACTGTTCTGGCATTTTAGGGCCTCAAGAAATAAGATAGGCAATCAGTACAGTACTGATCAATTTTCAAACATATATACAATGGATTGTAGACTCTAACATTAACACAGACTAAATAATATATCCTGATTTGTTTTTTTGTTTTTTGTTTTTACCAAAGAAATATAAAAGTATACATTGTGGCCTAAATTTATGAAGAAAGATTATTTATTTGAAACTTTTACAACAGAAACTTTTTTTCAAAATGTCTGTATGTTTTTGATTTTATAGCAAAATATATATATAGCAAAAAATTAAAAACCCAGTGGTGATTAATTACTATTAAAAAAGGTCTATCTGTCTAAAAAAATGATAAAAAAAATCTATTTGATTAATTGTGATTCAAAGTGTGACAGCGCTGAAAACTTAAAAGTTTCCTGGGCAGGAAAGGGTTTAAAGTGTCCAGTATTGAGGTGGTTATAGCAGATCATTGCATGTGTGTTGTGGCGCCCTGCAGTGCGGATGTGTTGCCTATTACTGTAATAGTGCTTTAGGATTCCATTCAAAATGACATCACATTGCAGTGCATTGTGCTACCATTAGTAGTCACAAGTTCACTTAGTAGTCACAAGTTCACTTAGATTTGTCCTGTCCTTTAACCTCCCTGGCGGTATAATTATTTCAGATTTTTGGTGCTGAAAGCAGTACAATTATTTTTCATGGAAATTTGGCATTTTATATTGTAGGCCTGTAATTCTTAGGAATAACTTACTTAAATCTGCCCAAACCACAGTCTAGTAGACATCCCAGTTATGATTAAGTTTGAAAAATGAATCATAAATTATAATATAATAAATAACTATAAATGATTATAACAAATAATAATATAATAATAATGAAAATTATTCAATAATGTAATCAAATCAAAAACACTGACATTTGTTTAGTTGCAGAATTGTCTCTGTCATTATATTTAGTGTTTGATGATGAATTTCCCCACAAATCGCTATCGCTCAATTCTGCAAGTGATTCTGATTTATTATGGCTGTTTTCTAGCTGGTCTAAAACCACTTTTGACATAAAGGGACACTTTTTGGTTGCTATGGACAATTTTCAAATTCTCCAGGCAGAAAAAACAGTATTTATAATATAAAAGTGCACACAGGGCACTGGACAGACCACTAGGGACAAAGGGGATGTGCCATTTTTTTCATACAGTACTGTAATCTGTAAGATTACAGTGTACTGCGTGTGTACTGTGTTTTTACTTTTTGAATTTGGCGCCGTTCTCCGTCCCCATGCGTCGCAGCGCTCGCAGGTAACGGAGCCCGGTGGAACTCGGCACTGTTTGAATTGAGCGAGGAGACGGCTTGTACACACAGTGGGGATACATCGCAGGATCCAGGGGACAAGGTAAGTAACTTTCCCTGTATCCTGCGATGCCATCCTAAGTCTGGCTCGGGGGGTTACCGCTAATGGTACTGAAATTCCACCCCAAGCCAGACTCAGGAATACCACCAGGGAGGTTAAGTGCTGGGGCTCACTACAGAAGTAAAGAAAAAAACTGCCAGCTGTTTTGCCCTTGAACTGATAAGTCAGTAAATAGCTGCAACTAGCAGACACTGGGGGTTGATTTACTAAAGGCAAATCCACTTTGCACTGCAAGTACACTTGGAAGTGCAGCCTCTTTAGATCTGAGGGGTAGATCTGAAATGAGTGAAAGCTCTGCTGATTTTATCATCCAATCATGTACAAGCAAAAATGCTGTTTTTTATTTTCCTTGCATGTCTCCCTCAGATCCACAGCGACTTTACTTCCAAGTGCACATCCAGTGCAAAGTGGATTTGCCTTTAGTAAATCAACCCCACTGTCTTTTATGTCTATAGTTAGTTTCTATTGATGCAGAAAACGCTACAAGGTCTTGTTCTCTCTATTACGACTGGCAGCAGCCCATGAAAAAGCAGCCAAGACGATTTAGATGTTAGTAATGGCAGATATTGCTCTGTAAACATCCAAGATGTATGCGCAATGACTTTGCTGATTTGTCATCAGCAATATTGATGCGGAATAAAAAAGGAGATTCAGTTAGACAAGTCATGGCAGCGTTGCTACGCAAAGACAGGGGGCTTTATACATCAGCTCATATAAGAAATTTATATGAACATTTTGGGCATATTTGCATTAATGGTGTGTATGAATTTTTCATATTGCATTTGCACTTCAGAATATGCTTTTGGCAACAGGTACTGCTGTCTTAAAGCCAAACATAATTTTAGTTTTCAGTAGAGTAGGGGATGGTTTTATGCCTCTGTCTCTGTGAATGAGAAGCAGTTCTACGTCTTAGCTCTACCCTCCAATCAGCAACCTTAATAAAATAAAGTTAGACTTCCATTGCATCCTTTCTCGCCCATTCTGATTGCCGATGTGCAGTGAATTAAAAGAGGGTAGTAAAAAGGCAGACTGAGATATCAATTAATTATCAATTTAACCACTTCAGCCCCGGAAGATTTTACCCCCTTCCTGACCAGAGCACTTTTTGTGATTCGGCACTGCGTCGCTTTAACTGACAATTGGGCGGTCGTGCGACGTGGTCCCAAACAAAATTGACGTCCTTTTTTTCCCACAAATAGAGCTTTCTTTTGGTGGTATTTGATCACCCCTGCGGTTTTTATTTTTTGCACTATAAACAAAAAAAGAGTGACAATTTTAAAAAAACATTATTTTTTACATTTTGCTATAATAAATATCCCCCAAAAATATATATAATTATTTTTTTTCCTCAGTTTAGGCCGATGCTTATTCTTCTACATATTTTTGTTAAACAAAAATTGCAATAAGCGTTTATTGATTGGTTTGCGCAAAAGTTATAGTGTTTACAAAATAGTTTTATGGCATTTTTCTTTTTCTTTTTTCTTTTACTAGTAATGGCGGCGATCAGCGATTTTTATTGTGACTGCAACATTATGGCAGACACAGCAGACATTTTTTACACATTTTTGGGACCATTGTCATTTATACAGCAATCAGTGCTATACAAATGCACTGATTCCTGTATAAATGACACTCGCAGCGAAGGGGTTAACCACTGGGGAGCAGTGTAGGGGTTAAGTGTGCCTTGGGGATTTGGCCGCGCCCACTGGCCGCCTCTTAAAGGGCCACATACAGGTATGTTAGTTTGCCTGTACAAGCCCTTCTGCCGACGTATATTGGTGTGAGGCGGCAGGATGCCTGTGGCCAATTATGGCTCAGGGGGTTTAGTACACGCCCCACACTATATAAGGCCACCTGTGAGGCGGCCTTGCGTAGTGTGTTGCGTCGGCTAAGAGAGAGAGAAATAGACGGAGAGACAGTGTCTGAATTTCCTTTGAAGCTGTTGCAATTACAGTCGGTGTATTGTGCCACCTGCACAGTGTACACCTAAAGCTACCCCAATTGCTGGTGTTTTTCAGATCCTATACCACATGCAGTTGCTGCAGCAATTACAGTCGGTGTATTGTGCCACCTGCACAGTGTACACCTAAAGCTAGTGCAATTGCTGGTGTTCTGCTGGTCCTATGCCACAGGCAGCTATAGCAATTACAGTCGGTGTATTGTGCCACCTGTACAGTGTACAGCTAAAGCTACCCCAATTGCTGGTGTTCTGCTGGTCCTATACCACAGGCAGCTGCAGCAATTACAATCAGTGTATTGTGTCACCTGCGCAGTGTACAGCTAAAGCTACCCCAATTGCTGGTGTTCTGCTGGTCCTATACCAAAGGCAGCTGTAGCAAATAAAGTCGGTGTATTGTGCCACCTGCACAATGTACAGCTAAAGCTACCCCAATTGCTGGTATTCTGCTTGTCCTATACCACAGGCAGCTGTAGCAATACAGTCAGTGTACTGTGCCACCTGCACAGTGTACAGCTAAAGCTACCCCAATTTCTGGTGTTCCGCAGGTCCTATATCACAGGCAGCTGTAGCAATTACAGTCAGTGTATTGTGCCACCTACACAGTGTACAGCTAAAGCTACCCCAATTGCTGGTGTTATACTGGTCCTATACCTCAGGCAGCTGTAGAAATTACAGTGGGTGTATTGTGCCACCTGCACAATGTTCAGCTAAAGCTACCCCAATTGCTGGTGTTCTGCTGATTCTATCCGAAGGCAGCTGTAGCAATTACAGTCGGTGTACTGTGTCATCTGCACAATTTGCACCTAAAGCTACACCAATTGCTGTTGTTCTGCTGATCCTATACCGCAGGCAGCTCCAGTAATTACAGTTGGTGTATTGTATCATCTGCACAGTGTGCACCTAAAGCTACCCCAATTGCTGGTGTTCTCATAGTAATAATACTACAGGCAGGCAGTTGATTCTGCTAGCTGCAGTATAATCAGTATATACGTCCCAGCTTTGTGCAGCTACATCTCCCTGCAGGCCATTAGTATGTCTGAAAGGCCAACAAGGAGAGGCAGACATTCACCAGCCAATAAAAGAGGGCAAGCAGGCTCTATGTATAGAGGCAACAGTGCTGGTTGTGGACACAGTACATCCTCATCAGCACGTGGCCATGGGACATGCTTGTCCTTCATTTCGGCAGCTGGACGTGTTGAGCCACAACATCCCGAAGAATTGGTAGAGTGGATGACCAAGTCCTCCTCATCCTCCTCATCCTCCTCATCCTCTCTCACCCAGACTCAAGGTACTGGCAGAGCAGCTGCCAATGCAGCCTCTTCCCTCGTCTCAATGGCATCAGTCACTCCTTCCCTAGTCCCACCATGTCCTCCTCCTGAGGAGTCCCCTGAACTGTTTGAGCACAGTGTTGGGTACATGCTCCATGAGGATGCCCAGCGTGTTGAAGGCTCTGATGATGTTACCCAGCTAGGGGAAGGCAGTAACGTGAGCCCAGAGAGAGGGGATGCCAAAGAAATCAATCTGGCAGTCATGTTCCCCCAGCTGCAGCATACTGCCAGGATTGCTCCAGTGATGAGGAGGGAGGGAATGATGAGGTTACTGACTCCACATGGGTGCCTGGTAGGAGAGAGGAGGCACATCTCCAACAAAGCAGGATGCCCTCCAGGGGCCAGCTTAAGGGCAGCACACCGACTGCATCACACCGCAGAGCTCCGCCTGTGCAGGGCGCTGCCTCTGCGCATTATTTCAAAAGTTCTTTGGTGTGGGCCTTTTTTGAGACTAGTGCATCAGATCGCACTGCTGCAATTTGCAACATATCTCTTAAGCGTATCTCACGTGCCCAAAACATCATCCGCTTTGGCACCATATGCTTGACCAGACATATGTTGACCTGCCATGCAGTTAGTTGGCAAGCGTGCCTAAAAGACCCACACCAAAGAACAAAGCAGACCTCTCCTTGCTCCTCATCAGCTGGGATCTCCAATCCCACTATACCTTCAGTCTTCTCTGAAACCTGCACTGAGAGGAATGAAGGTGTAGAATTAGGTGTGTCACAGCAAAGTACTTGCGGGCAATCTGCTAGCGGTACACCGACGCCCGATTGTACCAGGCAAATTTCCCTGCCCCAGCTGCTGGACCGTCAAAAGAACCTCACTCCCAGCCATCCACATGCCCAGTGGTTGAATGCTAGCTTGGATAAATTGCTAGCACTTCAACTACTGCCTTTTCAGTTGGTAGACTTGGCCCCCTTCCGTGAGTTTGTGCAATGTGCGGTTCCTCAGTGGCAGGTTACCAAACGCCCCTTTTTCTCACGGAAGGCAATTCCAGCTCTCTACTGGCATGTGGAAGGCAATGTCCTTGCCTCGCTGGACAGGGCGGTCAGTGATAAGGTGCATGTTACCGCTGACTCATGGTCCAGCAGGCATGGACAGGGACGTTACCTATCTTTCACGGCACATTGGGTGACTCTTCTGGCAGCTGGGAAGGATGCAGGACAAGGTGCAGTAGTGTTGAAGGTTTTTCCGCCACCACGCCTCCAAAATGCTACTACTGGTGATTGTGACACACTTCTCTCCTCCACCCCCTCCCTTTCTTCTTCCTCCATGGCCTCTTTCTGTGCTTTGCCCTCAGAACCATCGGTGCTCCATGGGTGTTCAAGGGGCTACGCAAGTATGCAGGCAAAAAGATGCCATGCTGGGCTTGTGCTGGTGTGCTTGGGGGACAGGAGCCAAACTAGGGCAGAGATTCTGTGTGGTTTGCGACAATGGCACCAACCTCCTCTCTGCCCTCCGACAGGAACAACTGACCCATGTGCCCTGTGTGGCTTACATCCTTAACTTGGTGGTGCAAGGCCAAGAAAGTCTGTGTGCATTTCCGCCGGTCATATAATGCCAGTGCTCGACTGGCTGATCTCCAAAAGGAATTAAATCTGCCCAAGAACCGCCTAATCTGTGACATGCCCACCAGGTGGAACTCAATGTTGGCCATGCTACAGCAGCTGTACACACAGCAGAGGGCCATCAATGAACCTGTGCGACTACAGCACCAGGACAGGGTCGGGGAGCATGTTTTTTTCCCCACACCAGTGGGCCATGATCAGGGATGCATGCATTGTCCTGTCACCATTTGAGGAGGCCACGAGGATGGCGAGCAGTGACAGTGCATGCATCAGTGACACTGTACCTCTTTTCCACCTGTTGGAGCACACACTGCGTGGAATAATGGACGGGTCACTTGAGGCAGAACAGAGGCAGGAAGAGGAGGACTTCCTTGCCTCTCAAGGCCCCCTTTATCCAGACAGTGCTCCTGCTGACCCGCCGATCACACAGCAAGAGGAGGAGGATGAGGAGGATTGTGCCAGCATGGAGGTGGAGCCTGGCACTCAGCATCAACAGCAGTCTTTTAGGGATCATTTACAGTCCCAAGAAACCCGTGGACTTGTACGTGGCTGGGAGGAGGTGGCTGTAGATCATGTTGTCCTTGGTGACCCAGAGAACTCCAGACCGAATGCCTCAGCTAACCTACGCTGCATGACCTCCCTGATCCTGCAAAGCCTGCGGAAGCATCCTCGTATTCAGCGGATCAAGGAGAGGGATCATTACTGGCTAGCAACTCTCCTTCATCCACAGTACAAGGGTAAGGTTGCAGACCTTATCTTTCTGTCACAGAGAGAGCAGAGGATGAGACATCTTCAGGAGGCCTTGCAGAAAGGTCTGTGCAATGCATTCCCAGAGACTGGGAGGTTACAAATTCCTGGTCCTGGACAACGTGTTGCTGAGGCTTCAGTCAGTCACAGAAGGAGCGGTGGAGAAGTTGGCCGTCTGACCGATGCGTCCAGAGAACTTTTTAGTCTGCAGCCCCAAGGTATGATCGGTTCCAGCAACCATCGCCAGTGTCTGATTTGCATGGTGCAGGAATACCTAGGGGCAAGATCAGACTTAGACACCTTTCCCACCGAAAATCCTCTGGGTTATTGGGTCTTGAGGATGGATCACTGCCTAGAGCTTGCACAGTATGCAATTGAGCTACTGGCCTGCCCTGCATCCAACGTTCTTTCGGAACGCACATTCAGTGCTGCTGGAGGCTTTGTAACCGATCACAGGGTCCGCCTGTCCACCGTTTTGCTTGATCGACTGACCTTCATAAAGATGAATCAGTCTTGGATCACCACCAGTTACCAAGCACCTGAAACTGATGTAACGGAATATTTTTTTTAAATGTCAGATCCCTTCAAGACTGCCTATGCTGATGCTGAGTGACTATACTGTTATGCTGAGTGACTGTCCTCTTCCTCCTCAATGATCCTGTTGATAGCTTGGAAGAACATTTTTGGTTCTGGGCGCCGCCACCAGTGGCTAAGGCCTGATTTTTCAGCCCCTATTTAACGGGGTGTGTAATTACAATTTTTGATGCAATACTTTGCAGCAGGGCTCATTCCTGCTCTCCAACTAGAGTTTCTGTGAGGTGTTGCAGTGTTATGGCACCAGTGCCTAAGGCTGAATTTTTCTGCCCCTGTTCAACAGGTGCATGTAATTTAAATTCTTGATATAATATTTCCCAGCAGGGCCCGTTTCAGCGCCCACCAAGAGTAACTGTGAGGACTTACAGTGTTATGGCACCAGCAGCAGCACCACCACCACCAAAGGCCCAATTTTTCTACCACTGTTCAACAATGGCGTGTAATTACAATTCTTGATATAATATTTCACAGCAGGGCCCATTCCAGCACCCACCAAGAGTAACTGTGAGGGCTTACAGTGTTATAGCACCAGCACCAGCACCACCACCACCAAAGGCCCAATTTTTCTACCACTGTTCTACAATGGCGTGTAATTACAATTCTTGATATAATAGTTCACAGCAGGGCGTTCCAGCACCCACCAAGAGTCACTTTGAGGGCTTGTTGTGGCAACACCAACACGTTAGTCCCAAATTTCTGCAGAGCATATCGGCCGGGCCCCTACTTTCAAACATCCAACTTACAAACGTCTCTCACTTGCAACGGAAGGAAACAACAGGAAGTGAGATGAAATCTACCTCTAGGAAGAGAAATTCTCTCCTGTAAGAGTTGATATGGGAAAAACGTGTCTCCTCTCCACGGATGCTTAATCCCAATCCTTGTTTTACCAAAAAACCCACATTTTCAAAAAACATTTGTCATTGGGACAGAAAGTGAGGTGAAATCTTCTGAAGAGGTGCACAGACAGAAAAAAAAATGTTACAGGGGTGATAACCCCTTCCCTATGTTTTCCAAAAAGCTTAAACATCGATTTTTTTTTTTTTTTAATTAGTTTTTATTGAAGAAAATTTTACATACAGAATATAGTGTAACAGATAGCAAATCACACAAGAAATGAGTAGATTTCAAAACAATCGTGGCTGTGTCACCTTTAAGAATAATCATAGATACAGATTAACATCAGTACACATAAAGAGGGTTATTTGTCATGCTCATATAGGTCGAATGTCAAAAGAATAGAAAGAGAGTAGAGATAAGGGAAAAGAAGAAGAAATATTAGGAAAAACGGAAACAGTAATCTGGTGGATGGACATCCGGAGGAAAGAAGCTACTTATTGCCCTAGAACTTGGCAAGGAAGTACAAGAACAAACTTAAAATACAACGTAACCATTAATAATTAACAATTGGAGACAACTAAACATCCGTGGACTGTTTAGACCAGTCGACCCAGACTTTCCACTGGTCGTCAAATTTTGCTCTGCTCCCCCTTCTACCAGCTAGTAATGATTCATACACATAATTTTGTCTGGTAATGCTAAGCACCTCTGACAGGTTGGGGGTTTTGTTGGATTTCCAATTTCTGGTAATTGATAATCTAGCCGCCAGTAGAATGTGTGTGACAACCGAGCGGCAGAAAGGGGGGAAATGGTCGATACCCAAATTCAAAACTGCCAATGTAGGATTAACCGGAGTTAGGATTCCTGTAACACTGGAGATACATCGAAACACACTGCCCCAAAAGCTGGAGAGGTGTCTGCAGAACCAAAACATGTGTGAAATATTACCCACCTCCCCACACCCCCTCCAGCATAAGGGGGAATTAGCCGGTGAGAACTTTGCTAAGAGATATGGCGTCAGATACCACCTCAGGGCTATTTTTTGGGCAAGCTCCCAATGATTTACACATCGAGATGCTGTATAGATCGTTTGAAATGCTTTCTTCCATTCACATGGATCAAAGCTTTTATTAAAGTCTGTTGACCATTTAGTGAAGGGCCGCGAGTCGGTAAACAAACGTTTATTTTGGAAAGTGGAGTAAAAAAGGGAGATACCTTTGGTTGGGGATGGGGTTTTTGTGTAGAAATGCCACAGGTTGGTCGGTATGGAAACGTGGGGGCATCTTAGAGTGTTAAGGAGATGTGAGGTTTGTAGAAACCTGTAAAAGTCTGTAGGGGGCAGATTAAACTCTGCTCTAAGTGATACGAACGAGTGGAGTGAGTTATCCTTATACAGGTCTTCAATTGTAGAGATTCCTTTTGTTTTCCAAGACGAGTAGTCTGTGTTGGGAATCATGTGAGACAATAGCTCAATGGGGACAGGGAGTGTTGTGACTTCAGTAGTTGTAATGGTTGATCTTTGAAGATCGCGCCATGCAAGTAGCGAAGCCTGAAGAGTAGGGGCAAGTCGACACAAGGAGAGAGGTCTCCAGATGTCCAGCAGCAGGAGCATGCGCAGGTCAGTAGTGGGGCTGAGAGCCCGTTCTATGTCACACCAGAGTACATCTGGCGATGGTGATATCCAATATCTAAGTGCTGTAAGCATGGCTGCCCTATAATAGTCTTTAAGATCGATCAAACCCATGCCCCCCACCGATCTGTGCTTGATTAGGAGGTGTCTAGAGCACCTAGGCCTCCTGCTCCCCCAGATGTATCTGCGAAGAACGCCATTTAACGCTAACAGGTGTGTATTTTTGAGAGGAATGGGCAATGTGCGAAACACATACAGAATCTGGGGGAGCAGGAGCATTTTAAAGGATGCCAGTCTACCAGACCATGTGAGTTCTGTCTTGGCCAGTCTTTGTGCCTCTTTTTCAATTTTAGCAATAAGGGGGATATAGTTGGCATCTGCTAGATTAAGTGGGTCAGACGTTAGCTGTAAGCCAAGGTAAGAAATACTAGACTCTGCCCATGCGTAGGGGAAACTATTTTGGAGACTTGTTCGGATTTGGGGAGGTAAGTTAAGGTCTAGAATAAGGGATTTCGTGAAGTTTACTTTATAATAAGATATACAGCTAAAGTCGTGAAGAATAGAATGTGCATGGAGGAGGGAGGTCTGTGGGGAGGTCAGGAAAAGAATAATATCATCTGCAAATAAGCTAATGGTGTGGGACTTGTCAAGAAATTTAAAACCGTGAATGTCGGGATGTGTTCTAATTTTTTCAGCAAGGGGTTCTATGAGAAGGTTGAAAATGGAAGGGGATAAAGGGCAGCCCTGCCTAGTACCGTTAGAGATAGTGAAAGGAGTGGAGAGTATGTTGGAGGTATAAACTTGGGCACAGGGGGAAGAGTACAAGGCCAGGATTGCCGACAGGATAGGACCCGAGAACCCAAACCTACTAAGAGTCTGGGACATATATCCCCAATGTATCCTGTCGAACGCCTTCTCCGCGTCCAAAGACAGTAACAGAGAAGGCGTCCGACAGGAATGCGCGTGATGCAGAACATTAATGACTCTTCTAGTAGCGTCCGACGCCTGCCTTCCCCTAGTGAACCCGGTCTGTTCCGGCTTAATCAGTGACGGCAGGATCGGAAGAAGTCTATGGGACAAGATCTTAGCAAACAATTTTACATCGGTATTTAAGAGGGAGATAGGCCTAAAATTAGCTGGAGTCGTGGGGTCCTTCCCGGGTTTTGGGATAGTGACTATAAATGCTTTAAGCATTTCAGGAGGGAACGAGGCAGAGGACACCGCAGCAGAGTAGACCTCTCTCAAAGTTGGGGAGAGAGTCTGGGAAAAGATCTTGTAGTAGCTATTCGGAAGACCGTCAGGTCCCGGGGATTTGCCGGTTGGAAGAGTTTTGATGGCCCGTCGGATCTCAGGTTCCGTAAGGGGCGAATTGAGAGTCTCTAATTGATCACTGGTCAAGGAGGGGAGGGAGAGGTCGGTGAAAAATTTCTGGATATCCTGATCCGTAGGTTGTGGGGTGGAGGGGTCATCTCTTAAATTATACAGAGAGGCGTAGTAGTCCGCAAAGGCGTTTGCAATGTCGTTAGGATCATATAATTTACCCTGATCTGATTTACGAAAAAGAAAGGGGATCTTGGTTTTAGCTTTACGATCTTTTAACCTCTGGGCCAATAATTTACCAGCCCGGTTGCCAGATGAATAATGTGATAATCTCAGCGAGTGGACGTGTTTATCGTATTGCTCTAGTAGTAGGAGCCTGAGATCCGAATGTAGTGAGGTCAATTTGTGCAGAACACTCTGATTTGTAGCAGTCGTGGATTTATTTTGGGCTTCTAATAATTTAATCTCCGAAAGCAAGGAGTCCAGCCTCTGTGTCCTCTGCCTTTTTGCCCTTGCACCCATTTGTAGAAGTATACCTCTAATAAAAGCCTTATGGGCACACCACAAGGTAAACGGACTAACATCAGGAGTAGCATTAAAAGAGAAAAATTCTTGCAAATGTTTAGTTAGGTAAGAGACCTGTTGTGGTTGTTGAAAGAGGCGGGGATTAGCCCGCCATACACTAGCAGGAGTCAGAGGGCGCCCCCCGTCCACCGTGATGGACACGGGGGCGTGGTCCGACCATGTAATTTCATGTATGGACGAGTTTGTAATTCGTTGAAGAAGTAACCTATCAGTCAGAATCAAATCTATACGTGAGTACGAGTTGTGTCTAAGAGAGTGAAAAGAATAGTCTCTTTCAGTGGAATGTTGGCAGCGCCATACATCATACAAGTCCTCAGTGTGGAGCAAAGGTTGTAGAGCAATTCTTGGGCGCTGTGTTTTGGAGGTCGTGTCCATGACCTGATCAGGAATGATATTGAAGTCTCCGCATAGAATCAGGTCGCCCTTTTTTAGTAGTTCTACCTTCCGAAGAAGTTTTCTCAGAAAACGTGTTTGATGGGTATTGGGTGCGTAGACATTTACTATGGTGTAGGGCTTGTCATTAAAGCTACCCAGTATGATTAAATATCGACCTTCCGGGTCTATAAGAGACTGTTGAAGCGTAAAAGAAACGGTGTCTTTGATAGCAATTAGAACTCCTTTTCTTTTGGTAGGAGCAGAGGCTTTAAAGATATGTGGAAATTTGTTATGTTTGAAAATGGGTTCGCTCAGAGAGGACCAATGCGTTTCTTGCACACACAAAACATCGGATCCGAGCCTGAAGGCCTCTTTCCAGAGCGAAGCTCGTTTGGCTGGGTGGTTCAAGCCACGCACATTAAAAGAGGTTATTTTAATAGACATAGTTCAGGTAAGGGAGAGATGCTGAAAAAGTACCTTGTTGGTCCAGGTCCGCTTCATGAGGCTGTAACAGATGAGTTGGCTGTTCGTCTCCATGGGTATTTCTCCGAGTCCATTCACCAGTAAGTAGTAAATAAAAATAAAAGAAGTAGTTAGAAGAGCAACAAAAGTCAGATAGTAACAAAAGGGTAAGTCGGTAGAGAGCTAAAAAGGTGGATTCCATCCGGAATCTGTAGGCAGATATACTGCTTAAACATATAAACAGGGGGTAAAACATGGGTCTTTGAGCTCCAGAGCGCAAGGGATCTCGTCGTTTCACTCGGAGTATTGAGATCGAGGCAGCTAAACAGCAGGTTTCTTCACATGCTTTTTGCGAGATACTACCTGCCAGGTGTCGCTAGTGTTCACCCCTTGGGCGGCAGAGTTAGTGTCAGAAACCTGGGCTGGCAAGATATCCCAGGACCGGAGCAGGGCCAGACCCTCTTCCAGTGTTGCTATCACGGAGGTTTTGCCATCACGCGTGACAATAATTTTGGTGGGATATCCCCATCTGTACACAATGCTGTGGTTTCGAAGAGCCTTGGTAATCGAAAGAAGGGACTTGCGTTGTTGCATCGTGTGTTGCGAGAGATCCGCAAAAAGTTGCAAAGTGGAGTATTGCTCCGGGGGGTTGGGGTTCCTACGGTAGGCCGTCATGAGTTGGTCTTTTATATGGTAAAAGTGGACCCTCATCAGGACGTCTCGAGGGACATTGTCCGAGAGGTGAGACGGCTTAGGCAGGCGATTAATTCTGTCAATGACCAGTTCGGCAGATGGAGTTGAGGGGAGAAACGCCATCATGAGGTCTTTGGCATACTGCTGCAGGTGGTTCGGCAAAACAGATTCTGGCACCCCTCGCAGTTTGACATTATTTCTACGCGACCGGTCCTCGAGGTCCGCGAGTTTGTTTTTAAGCCAGGCCACTTCCTCGGCCTGATCGTTATGGGAGTCAACTAGGGTATTATATGAGTTTGCATATTCACCCATTTTTTTCTCAACGTGATCTACTCTGGTCCCCAACTCAGTCACTTCAGTTTTAAAATTCCGCATGCATTCCATAAGGTCTGAGTGTAGTGAGCCTCGCAGAGAGATCAGCATGTCTTTGAGTGTTGTGTCTGTGATGGGCTGGCTCGTGGTTGGGAAGGAGTTAATGTTGTCAGCAAGCTCCCTTGTGTCTTCTAGGGAACTATTGATTGCACTAACCTTCTCCCCTAGAGGCTCATCCATCAAGCGAGGTCTTGATTTGGCAGGACTGCATGAGAGAGGGGTTGAAGCAGCCGGAGAGTGCCGCTGTGATCCTCCGTCGGATCTCGGGCTCGGCGTTGCAGGAGGGGAGCCGTCTGCAGACAGCGGAGAGTTGGCGCCGGCGCCATCTTGGCTCGGTCGGCCTACAGTGTGGAAGAAATCCTTAATTTTCTTCGGCTGTGCTGCACTGGCCCGCTTGCGAGTCATCCTCCGGTGTTGGGGATGAGCTTAGCTCCGGTCCCGTGTGTCTGTGGGCGAAAATCGCCGCCTCGGTGAGTGCGATGTCCCTGCGCTGGAGCGGAGCTCCTGGATCAGGCGTCCATTCCTATTGCGCGCTAGCCACGCCCCCCCTAAACATCGATTTTTTGACTGGAGCTACACTTTAAAAATGTGGCAGTTCAAAATTACAAACAGATTCTACTTAACAACAAACCTGCACAGTCCCTGTCTTGTTTGCTCCGCCTGTATACTGCAGTTCTGAGTATATAAAGCCTGGGGGCCCTACGCCTTTCTTTTTGTTAATTTTCGTACAGGGTTCCCCTTAATATCCATACAAGACCCAAAGGGGCTGGAAATGGGCAGGAGGCGCTACCCATGCCATTTTTCTCAATGATTTTCATCCATATTGCTAGGACCAGACATTACATTAAAACCGCAAGCAGTTTTAAATGAATTTTTTCCATTAGAAATGTCATTTTGTGCAGGGACTGTTCTAAACATGGGAAACACGTGCCACTTCACAGGCATACTATATACACCCCCCCCCCCCCCCCCCGGCACGATATTTAAAGGAATATTTCACTTTTTTTCACTTTAAGCGTCATTAAAATTAGTGCTCCCCAAAAAATTGCCATTTTTAAAACTTTTTTTTGCATTGATACATGTCTCCTGGGGCAAGAGCTGGGTCCCCAAACCATTTTTAGGACAATAACTTGCATATTGGCCTTTAAAATTAGCATTTTTGATTTCGAACGTTTGAGTCCCATAGACTTTAATGGGGTTCTAAAGTTTGTGCGAATTTTCAGTCAATTCGCAGGTTCTGGTGCGAACCGAACCGGGATTCATGAACCACACCTTGGCAGATTTATGTATTCCTATCTTAAAAGAGAAGGATTTCCCCTTATTTTGCAGACTTTTCCAATCCCTGACTCATGGGTTCTCAACCTGTGGCCCTCAAGATGTTGCGGAAAGTCTCATGAGGCATTGCCAGGCTGACTGTTAAAAGTATGACTCCCAAAGGCAAAAGCATGATGGGACTTGTAGTTCTGAAACAACTGGAGGGCTACAGGTTGAGCACCCGTGAACAGACTGTTGTCACAGGGACAGGAAAGTTTGCAATTATTCCTACTCTAAACTTTAAATAAATGTCAGTCCATCCAAAATATTATTTAAAATCTTGATAGGGTATCATGTCATGGTTTCTTTCATTTCTTTAGGACTTTGGTAAGATCTCTGTACAGAGATCCTAAATGTGTACACGTGCTACTGCTGTAGTTACAAGGTGTCAACTACATGTTTTTTTATGTAATGTGGAATGCAAAACACAAAACAAGTGGACTCTACGGTGAATGAGAGCACCTAAGACTAGGGCGAAAAAAAAGATTGCATGATCCACAAGAAATAAAACTAATTAGTCAGTTATTGAGCCCAGCAGGCATAAACAATACCAGATCCAGTCATCTGAAACAAATGTACCAGGTCTCCTTAGATCTAGTGACATCCAGCTATGCAAGCCATGAAGGGTGGATTGATTTCTTGCCTGAAGGTGTCTGTGTAGTTCTGATGCTGTTATCACATTTAATGGAAAAGTTTTATTTCTTTTTTAACCAATACCTACGGTGCTTATAAGAGATTCTCAGTTCAGGGACTGGGTACAAAGGACTGGGCGCATGGAGTCTGACATGTGTGCAGTATAAACAGCAAAAAGGTACGGGTTCTATTTAACCATGACCTCTTAAAGTGACATGGGATTATTCACTAAAATTGAAGAGTGCAAAATCTAGTGCAACTCTGCATAGAAACCAATCAGCTTCCAGGTTTTATTGTCAAAGCTTCATTGAACAAGCTGAAATTAGATGTTGATTGGTTACCATGCACAGCTACACCAGATTCTGAGTGCACCAGTTTTAGTAAATACACCCCATTTCTATTTTGCCTATTTAGGGTAAAGTGACAGTACCTCCTGATAGCCCCTTTGCAAGGTATACTCAACGATTCGTACTTCTTCACCAGTACCCAACTCTGTAGGAACCTTTACTCTTGCACTTGTTTCTTTAGGTCATTCTCACTGCAGTGGGTCCACTCCCACCATTTGCATCTCTCTCTTCTGAGTGCTTAAGATCTTCCATATTTTGCCAGCTTCCTTGCAATCCGGCACATGCTGTAAAATAAATATTCTACTTCATGAATGCTAAATCCACAAAATGGTCTAATAAGGCTTAGAACAAAGAGCACGACTTTATAACAACTAATCTGAAATCAGATTTCATTGTTCTGAACAGCTCTAGGGTCAGGGGAGGGGAATTCCGATTGGCTGCTGAGGGACCACTTTGTACATCATTTTTTTCTCTTTGTTGCTAAAGAAGCTTGATTGTGCTTTCTACACACTTTTTACAGAACCTCTGACAAAGTATTCTATACCAATTTCAATTACCACAGGGAAAAATATGAGCTTATTTTATCTATTGTAGTGGAAACTGTACAATCAGACTCATTTCCTGGCCAAAGAAATCCCTCATACAGCAATACTTCTCTTGAACAGCATGTCTCTACTAAGCTGCTGACAAAATCGCCACTGGACAAATAACTGCTTACATTGTGTTACTGCTTATTATGCCCAATTATCATCTTAAAAAAGAAAGAAAGTTACACTTGAGAAAAACATAATTGGAATCACTGAGTGTAAATATTTTACCTCCTCTGTCTTGTAACACCGTATGGTAGCTATTGTTCACGTAGATATGCTAACCTATCATTAAGCTTGCGTTCATTACTGTTCATATGGAAAAGAAAAGGAACCATATATCTATAATACATTCAATGTTTCTGTTTTAAGTTGCTGTATATTGATGTAGAATTGCTGTTTTTCTTTTCTGTGGAGGTGATCTATTCTCTGCAGCTAGCCAATTTGTAGAGCAGAAACATTGATGCAGAACAGTGGCAAGTTAGAACAATGGTGCTTACTGCCACCTTGCTCATGCAGGGTAAAGTAATAGTGTCTCTGCAAAGGACCCTCTGTGCCCCAGAACCTTCTATACTTACCCTGCCCTCATTTCCTTGCCACTCGAGTTTCTCATGCAGCCAGCACTAAAATCACCAGTTGTGGGGCCCGGGAAAGTGGTAAAATCACTAGCGTAGGCATATGACATTGCCTGAGCCTAGCAATTGGCTGCTGGGCACTAACACTCAGAGGGGAGGAGGTTATATGCTCCCAATACCTTATTTCACAAGGTAGTTTCAGCAGCTGCATCAGAGAAAGATATGGCTAGTGTTCGGTCCGAGCATGAGCTTGAGCTGAACATTCGAGATATAATAGTTTAGAGGGGGGTGCCACCATCCTTGATGAATAAAAGTCTTAAAAGGGATGAATGGGGGCTTTAGGACTTTAAAGGCACCAATATAGACTTGAAAATACAATGAACTAATTTTTATATAAATTTATTCAAAATTTGAAAATATGCAGAGTCAAAGGTTAAAAACCATAGACAGAGATTTATATACACACAGGAATCTACGTCAGCATTAGCATCACGATACAACATAATACAATCCTAGGTATTCTACTTTCAAGAGTGTTTTTATTGCGCCCCAGAAGAAGCATCATTGGAACGCGAAACATGTCGGGCATATCTTTGGGACGCTATATCAGCTCATCACTGTAGTGACTACACATGTTAATGCATACTGTATTTGGTTCAGAAATAGCCATTACATACCTAGGATTGTATTATGTTGTATCGTGATGCTAATGCTGACGTAGATCCCTGTGTGTATATAAATCTCTGTCTATGGTTTTTAACCTTTTACTCTGCATATTTTCAAATTTTGAATAAATTTATATAAAAATTAGTTCATTGTATTTTCAAGTCTATATTGGTGCATTTAAAGTCCTAAAGCCCCCATTCATCCCTTTTAAGACTTGAGCTGAACATTGGTTTGGGGAACATCTGAATTAGCAGGATATTCGGTGGGTGTTCGCCCCATTGAACGTTCTACAATGCACGGCATGCTGCATGTTGCATTCTGTGCCCCGATTGAGCAAAGCTTTGCCCAATCATGGCACAGTAAAGGCTGGTTGTTAAGTAGTGGGGCCAGGAAGCTGGCTGCGGCATTCTTAACAACCGATGAGTCATCAGCTCATCGGTAATTACATGCCCCTGTTAAACAGAAAAACTGGGCCTTTGGTGGTGATGGTGATGGTGCCACAACAATGTAAGCCCTCACAGTTACTCTCGTTGGGTGTAGGAACGGGCCCTGCTATAAAATATTAGATCCAAAATTGTAATTACATGCCCCACAGGGGCAGAAAAATTGGGCCTTGGGTGGTGGTGGTGGTGTCCTAAACCAAAAATATTGTTGGAAGCTAGCATCAGCAAAATTGAGGAGGAATAGGATAGTCAGCATACGCAGTCTTCAAGGGATCCCACATCTATAGCAAATTCAATTCAGTTACATCAGCATCAGGTGCTTGATAGCTGCTGATCCAAGACTGATTCATTTTTTATAAATGTGAGCCTATCAACAGAGTCTGTGGACAGATGCCCTATGTTATCCATTACAAACCCTCCAGCAGCACTGAATGTGTGTTAAGAAAGCACACTGGATGTAGGACAGGCCAGTAGCTCAACTGCATATTGAGCAAGTTCTGGCCAGTGGTCCATCCTCAAGACCCAGTAACCCAGTGACCCAGTGAATGCTCTGTTGGAAAGGTATCCAAGTATGATTTCAATATACAGATACCATACTGGTGACCCCACAATAGGGATAAAACATTTTCGCAGAAGGGAGTTTAACCACTTAAGGACCAGGCCTCTTTTTCAGACTCAGTGTTTACAAGTTAAAAATGTTTTTTTTGCTAGAAAATTACTGAGAACCCCCAAACATTATAAATTTTTTTCTAACACCCTAGAGAATAAAATGGCGGTCATTGCAATACTTTTTGTCACACCGTATTTGTGCAGTGGTCTTACAAGCGCACTTTTTTTGGAAAAAAATCACTTTTTTTTTTTTTTTTTTAAGGATTTTATTGAAGACAAAGCATAATGTACATCAAGTTTCACAATGGCTTAGCAGTACAGATTTTATGCAACAATAGCATAGTACTAGCCAACACAAGAGTCTCAAAACAGAAAATTGAAAAAGGGAAGAACAAAAATATTGAACAGCATTGCATAGTATCCATTTTGGAAGATGACTACTGGGAGGAAGGGACTATCTCTATCCCTACCTCTCCAGAGCATCCACACAAGGATCAGGGACACATAGGAAGAAAGTAATCGTACAGGGTGAAGTAGGCTGTGAACTATGGCCTGGAAGTACCTATAAAAAATTTGCACTTCACAGATCAAACTGCAATACAATACGATAAAATAAGATTAGACAAGGCCGAATCCACCGCGGAGGGCTCCTCTTAATTTATGAGTGGCACAAATGTGTCTCAGTTGTCCCTAAAAGGAGAGTTATAGTGGCGGGGCACAATGTGATATAATAGAATTAAGTGCATAGCACAGCTCTAGGGTTAGATAACCAATATTGCCAATTGTTGTAAAATTTCCCTAAGGACAAATGCGCCTTTGCGAAAAGGAATTCCATCAATAGGTGTTCATTTAAGATTTTAATGGCGTCGGAAATGGTTGGTGGGCAAGTTTGTTTCCAACATCGGGAAATGGCCAATCTCGCTGCTATGAGTATGTGCGTGATGATGGGGTGGAATTTTGAGGGCCATGGGGCAATGTCAAGACCAAGAAGTTTTGAAACAGGTCCCCCAGGGTTTTTATGCCTTTCCGGGTCCAATCAAGAAGTGGAAGATCCTGCGCTAGAAGCGAGATGGAGGCAATCGGAAAGTGATAAAGGGCTTGGGCATGTACGCCACCTGATGATTGCACAATCACCTTCCAATTATTTATGAGGGCCTTGACAGTTGGGAGATGAAATTGTGCAGAGTGTAGACCCATCCAAATAGCTGCAATCAAGTGAGAGGGGGAGTGTGACATATCTGCAGATTCGATCAAGGTCCATGGTTGTGGTGAAGCTGAGTCCCACAGTTTTCTAGATTGGTCCAATATGATGGCCTTGTAATAGGCTCTAAGGTCTGGGACTCCCAACCCAGCAAATCTAGTTGGAATATTAAGTAGTGTGGCTCTAATACGTGGCTTGCGGTCCACCCACACAAAGTTGTTGATGATTCTTTGCAGTATAGCAATATCTGGTTTCAACATAGGCACAGGTATCGTTCTAAACATATAAAGAACATGCGGCAGTAGGAACATTTTAGCTAAAGCAATTCTGCCTGCCCAGGAGGCTTTTATGGAGAGAAGTGATGTAGCCGTTTCCTGAAGTCTCCTGGTCAGCAGAGCAGTGTTAGTATGCAGAATTAGGGAGGCTGGGGAAGTCAACTGAATACCTAAGTAAGATATGGAATTATTGGGCGCCCAGGAGAAGGGTGATATTGACGTAATGTTCGATTTAAGTTGTGTAGAGAGGGAGATCCCTAACATCGCGGATTTGGAAGGATTCAATTTATACAAGGAAATTTGACTGAAACTGTGCAGGAGAGCACAGAGAGGAGGAAGAGAGTGGTTGGGATTGGTGAGCCAGATGACAATGTCATCAGCGTATAGGCCAATCTTGTGAGAAGTTTGATTAATTTCAAGGCCTGTTATTTCGGGGTTAGACCTAATGGCTTGTGCTAAGGGTTCAATCATCAATGCAAAAATTAATGGTGACAAAGGGCACCCTTGGCGAGTCCCATTCGAGATCTGAAAGGGGGATGACAGTAGACCTGACGTCAGTACTCTAGCGCTGGGGGTAGAATATAGGCCTAGTATGGCTTGATGGAATGTTCCCGAGATGCCAAATTTTTGGAGGACCAAGTCCAAGTAGAGCCAATTGACCCTATCAAATGCCTTCTCTGCATCTAAAGAGATCAACAGAGAAGGCACCTGACGGCGCTCAGCCCAGTAGAGCATGTCAATCAGCCTGCGAGTACCATCCGGGGCTTGTCTGGAAGGGATAAATCCCACCTGATCCGGCTGAATCAAGGATGAGATGAACCTGGCTAGCCTGGTGGCTAATAATTTTGCGTATATTTTAGTGTCAGTATTTAGTAACGATATGGGGCGATAATTAGCTGGGTCATGGGATGGTTTCCCCGATTTGTGTATAGTAGTGATGACCGCTTCTAGAGATTCCGATGGAATTTCCCCGGTTGTTAAGAACCTATTAAAAGAGGAACATAAATGAGGTATTAACTGGTCTAAGTAGGTTTTATAATAGTCGTTTGTATAACCGTCAGGTCCGGGAGCTTTATGTAGGGGAAGGTCTTTTATCGCCTTAGCAAGTTCTTGATGAGTGAAGGGTTGGGCCAGTGATTCCAATTGTGTAAGGGAAAGTGAGGGGAGCTGAAGGGGGGCCAAGAATTCTAATATTTGCTCTGACGTGGGCTTTGGCTCTGAGGTAGAATTGGCAAGATTATATAATTTCGAATAGAAGTGACTAAATTCATCGGCTATATCCTTGGGATTACTAAGTTTCTGTCCTTTTTGGTTTAGCAGGAAGGGGATCCTATTCTGTGCTACTCTTTTTTTGTATTGTTGGGCAAGGTGCTTCCCAGCTTTGTTACTTTGGGAGTACCAGGTGAGTCGGAGGCGTCTAAGATAATAATCAAAGTTTTTGTGGAGAAATGAGCTAAGGTCATTTCTTAGGGTGGTAATTTCTTTCGCAACCGAGAGGGAGGGTGTTCTTTTATTTATAACTTCGAGATTGCGGATTTGTTGTAGGAGGGAGTCAATGGTCGCTGTTCGTTTTTTCTTCTCCTGGGAACCCAATTTTAGACATATTCCACGGATAACCGCCTTATGGGCGTTCCAAAGCATTGTGGGATTGGTCACAGATCCAGAGTTGGAATCAAAGAATGATGAAATCTCTGATCTAATCAATTCTCTAGTCTCCGGAACACTAATAAGTGCAGGATTCAGACGCCATAGAGAATGTCTGACCGTGGATGGGGCGATGGCAATAGTAATCGATACTGGTGCATGATCTGACCATGTTATGAGGCCCACTGTAGCTTCACTAATTCTCTGAAGTGCAATTTTGGAGACTAGGAATAGATCAATCCGAGAATATGACTTTTGTGCATGAGAATAAAAGGAGTAATCCCTCTTGGTACCATGAAGACACCTCCATGGGTCATGAAGGTCCTCCTGCAGGACTACAGCAGATAAGGCAGTGGAATGTCTACGTTTCGCATTGGAGGTGTCCATATGAGTATCTAGGACATCGTTAAAGTCCCCACAGAGCACTAAGTGCTCCTTGGGAAAGGGTTGGATTTTGCTTAGTATGGACTTATAAAATTCTCTTTGGCCGGTGTTCGGGGCATAAATGTTAACCAAAACTAGCTGTTGATAATTGAATACAGCCGAGAGTATTAAGTATCTACCCGCAGGATCTTGTTCAATATGTGTGAGGGAGAAGGTTACGGATGAACGCACTGCGATCATCACATCTCTTGTTTTCTTATCGGCGCGAGCGTGGAAGCAATGGGGAAATAGTCTGTGGGAACAGTGTGGGTGATTCAGTTCAGAGAAATGCGTTTCCTGAACACATAATATGTGAATGAATGAATGAATGAAATACTTATATAGCGCACAATGCGAACTGAATCGCCTCTAGGCTTTTGGGTTAAGGCTTCTCGCCACAGTAGCGATCGTTTAAAGGGACTGTTAAGGCCTTTGGCATTTAACGACACAATCTTGATCGACATGACTGACGGTGATCAGGGGCTGCTATTAGCTATGCTGTGGTACCAAGAGAGATACACCCCGCACTAGAAGGAGACTCCAGGGGTGTCGCAGCAGAGCAAAAACACAGTGAGGAAATCGGAATATCTCACTTGCTACGTAAACAGTAGATTGGGTTATCAGATCAGACTAATTTCCTCAGATAAATGGCTGAGCCACTCACACCCCTGTAGCAATCAGTACAGTTGTAACTTAAATAGAAGAGTAACGCAAAAAAAACAAAAAAAAATTGTAGTAAACTATAGGGCGATGAACCCTACAACAGTTGAACTCTAACCAACGGATGTGCTTAGCACATCAAAAAGAAGTGGAACGTGGAAGGGATATAATATCAGCTTCCACTCCTCCACAGCGACATTATACAGGTGCAATTAAACACAAACAGAAACAGAAAAGGCAGCAGTATTCAACTACAGTATCTACTAGTGCATAATACCGCATAGAGCCGGGTGTGATCTATTTAAGTGAGGGTATGGGAGTCCCACGGGGTGACCATCCTGGATGAGGGTCTTGTTCCTGGAGTAGCAGGAGGGGGTGCCTGGGTGATCAGACCCAGTTGTGAAGTTGCTTGAGGCCCTCTTTCGGAGACATAATGGTAACTTGTTGGTTGCGATATGACACCAAGAGCTTTGTGGGGTGTCCCCATTTGTATATGATTTTACGTTCAATCAAGATGGAAGTCACTGGGGCGAATGCTCTACGAGCTTGAGCCGTGGTGGCAGAAATATCATTGAATAGCAATACCTTATTGAATGGCTCTGGGAGGGCTCGTAAGGCTCTTGCAGCACGCATGATTTCCTCTTTTACATGGAAGAAGTGCACTCGTGCTAGTATGTCCCTGGGGATTGAAGGGGAAAGGTGTTGCGGCTTATGTAATCTGTGTGCTCGATCAATTAGCATGTCCTGAGTCGTCAGAGATGGGACAAGTTTGCGGAATAATTGGTGTAGGTACGGAATAATATCCGTTGCTGCCAGGGACTCTGATACCCCCCTTATTTTTATATTATTCCTGCGTGAGCGATCTTCGAGGTCTGCGACTTTTAAACGCAGTTGGGATATTGCTGCAGCCTGCTCATCTTGTATGTCAACCATCATGTTATGCGCGTTGGTAGCTTCAGAAAGGTGCTGCTCAATATGCTCTGTGCGCTGCTCTAAAGAGTTAACTGTGTCCTGTATTTTGTTAATAGAAATCTTTAACTCTCTATGTAATTCAGCCTGGAGGGACATTAGCATGGCTTTAATGCTGTGTTCTGAGGCAGGGCTGTCTGTAGAGGGAAAAGCAGCAAGTGACTGTGCCTGAGATTGTGCTGCAGAGGGACTACAAGTCTCAGCGCCATGTTGTCTTTTAGAGGGAGGCTGTTTGTCAGGAGAAGGTGCAGGAAAGTCAGCTAGCCTCTTACCTCTGTCTCCCGGGGACGAAGTGTGGTTGTCCAAGTGGTCCATATCCTCCAAATGTTCAGGGCAGTCAGGAGGGACACTTGCCTGTGTATTCGGCGGTATCTCAGGGCTGCAGCACGCGCGGTTAGCGCGGCCGGCGCCATCTTGGCTCCCCTGCTGAGGAGGCTTCATGTAGAAGTCTAAGAGCCTACGGAGTCCCTTCAGTTTAGATTTTTTGCGGGACATACTCCGTGGGACGTCCCCTAGCTGTGTCCCCCGATCCGGAGGCAGTGCGGCGGGATACGAGCTGCCTTGATGCTGTATGTGGCTGCGGAGGAGCGGAGCAGCTGAATCAAGCGGCCATCCTCACCAGCAGCCAGGCCACGCCCCAAAAAAAAATCACTTTTTTTAATATAAAATTAGACAATAGTAAAGAAAGCACACTGGGTGCAGGACAGACCAGTAGCTCAATTGCATATTGAGCAAGTCCTGGCCAATGGTCCATCCTCAAGACCCAGTAACCCAGTGAATGCTCTGTTGGAAAGGTCTCCAAGTCTGCTCTTGCCCCTACATATTCCTGCACCATGTAATGCAAACGCTGGAAATGGTTGCTTGAACCAATCAGACCTTAGCACTGAGGACTGGAATTTTTTTAAAGGCATCGGTCAGCTGGCCACCTTCTCCATCGCTCTTCCTCTGACTGAACGAAGCCTCAGCAATACGTTGTCCAGCAGTAGGAAATTGTAACATCCCAGGGTCTGTAAATGCATAGCACAAACCTATATTTAAGGCCTTCTGAAGGTGTCATCATCTGCTCCCTTTGCAAAGGCAGGATGAAGTCTGCAAACTTTTCCTTGTAACATGGATCAAGAAGGGTAGCCAGCCAGTAATGATCCCTTTCCTTGATAACACGAATCCTAGGGTCCTTTTGCAGGCTTTGCAGAATGAAAGAGGCCATTCAGCGTAAGTTTGCAGAGGCATTCGATTCCGAGTCCTCTGGGTCATTAACCACTTGCTTACTGGGCACTTAAACCCCCCTCAGTCCCAGACCAATTTTCAGCTTTCAGCGCTGATGCACTTTGAATGACAATTGCGCGGGCATACAACACTGTACCCAAATGAAATTTTTATCATTTTTTTCCCACAAATAGAGCTTTCTTTTGGTGGTATTTAGTTACAGCTCGGAGTTTTATTTTTTGCTAAACAAACAAAAAAAGATGCAAAAAAAAAATAAAAAAAAATCATGTTTTAATAGTTTGTTATAAAATTTTGCAAACGGGTCATTTTTCTCCTTCATTGAAGTGCGCTGATTAGGCGGCACTGATAGGCTGCATTGGTGGGCACTGATGGGCTGCATTGGTGGGCACTGATGGGCTGCATTGGTGGGCACTGATAGGCTGCACTGGTGGGCACTGATAGGCATAGTTAAGGCGGCACTAATAGGCACAGATAAGGCGGCACCGATGGGCACAGATAAGGCGGCACTGATGGGCAAAGATGGGCACAGATAAGATGGCACGGATGGGTGGCACGGATAAGTGGCACGGATGGGTGGCACGGATGGGCACTGATAGGTACCACAGATAGATGGGACTGATGGGCACTGATAGGTGGCACTGATAGGTGGCTCTGATAGGTGGCACTGCTGGGCACTGATGGGCGGCACTGCTGGGCACTGATGGGCGGCACTGCTGGGCACTGATGGGCGGCACTGGGGTGCAGCACCTTTGAGGCAGATTTTGGGTGGCACTGTGGGTGGCACTGCTGGGTGGCACTGTGGGTGGCACTGTGGGCACTGCTGGGTGGCACTGTGGGCACTGCTGGGTGGCACTGTGGGCACTATGGGCACTGCTGGGTGGCACTGACAGGGGGGCACTTACTTTATTTCAGGATGGCACTGCGGGTGGCAGGTGGGCACTGGCAGGGGGCAGGTGTCCGTTTAAATTGCTGGCCGTGTTTGGGACTGATGTCCCGAACACGGCCGCCGGTGATCGGCTTTTTTTTTTTCTCCTCGCACTGTCAGCGCGAGGAGGAATACTAGCCGATTACCGGCTCCGTTTTATCACATGATCAGCTGTCATTGGCTGACAGCTGATCACGTGATAAGGGGTCGGGATCGACCCCTTACACGGATCGGTGATCAGGCGAGTCTCACGGACTCGCCGATCACAGAGCGCGCCGCGCGCGCCCCTCAGGGGGCGCGCAGGCCGCTCGTAACCGGGACTACGTCAATAGACGTAGTCCCGAAAATGTGGGTCCGCGCTATTGCCGTCATTTTGCAATAGCGCGGTACCCAAGTGGTTAAGGATCACATGATCCGTAACTACCTCCCCCCAGCCACGTACAACTCCTTGGGTTTCTGGGGAGTAAAAACCATGGAGACCATCACAGGGTCATATTTAGCACACTACAGCTTTCTGACAGGAGGATCACAGGGTCAGCCAACAATCAATTCAGACTTGTACCCACTTTTAAACAAGCTGAAACTCCTTCACCAGCCAGTGTGCAGGTCCAGATGACCAACATTAACAACTAATGAACTACAATTACTGTACACACCGTACAGAGCCCGAGAGCATTGTGATGTGAATGGGAACACCACTGAAACAGAGGAGAATTCACATATAGAAATACACCATCTGTCATGTGGCACATCTCCCACACAGTTGTCGATTTCCACTATTCTAATCAAATGAGAATATTGTAACCTGTTTTTATGAACACGTAGTAATTGCTGCTGAGTGTTATCCTCTACATGCATGCTGACACAATCCTTCTCCTCCTCTTCTTCCTGTGTGTTTGGTGGGCCTGCAGTAATGCTGGATAAAGGAGGCCTTAAGAGGTAAGGAAGTCCCCCTCTTCCTCCAGCTGTTCTGCCTCAAATTCCCTGTCCATGATTCCACGAAGAGTGTGCTCCAACAGGAACACTAAAGGGACAGTGTCACTGATGCATGCATTGTCACTGCTCACCATCCTTGTGGCCTCCTCAAATGGTGACAGGACAGTGCATACATCCTTGATCAGTAGCCACTGGCGATAAGAAGCCAAGCTCAAATGTGTGTATATACAGTATCTTATATATATATATATATATATATATATATATATATATATATATATATGTATATATATATATATATATAATAGATATAGGCTATACTGGATGCAGAGTATATAAATATATACAGACTGTATACATATATTAATACACTGCCTGCTGCACTGACTGAATATCGAGTAAACACTGAATATATAGCCTATGCTAAATGCAGAGTATATATATATATATATATATATATATATATATATACACACACACTAAACTGACTGTATATATATATATATATATATATATATATATATATATATATATCAAATACACTGCCACTAACTAAATAACCTGCCTGCTTAATCTAAATCGAGCTATGACAACAATACACACGGCCATCGTGTAAGCAGACTTATATAGTGTGGGGCTTGGACTTAGTCACTCTGAGCCATGGTTGGCCAAAGGCACCCTGCGAATGCTCCATAATGTTTGCTCTTCAGCGAATGGGCGAACACCTGACATTCGAGTCGACCATATGTTCGACCCAAACATCAAGCTCATCCCTATTAGCTAATTATCCGGAATTAGATTTTAGGACGAGCAGGGCAGTTATATGCAATTGCCCTGCAGTTAATAAAAAACATATTCCAGTGCATCAAAGTGCAGGCAGACTCTAGGGAGCAAGCGTGTTAGTGCTGCTTGTTTCTTACATACAGTACATTAGTTTTCTTCCATGTTTGTTACTTTTACTATCTATTGACCTGGAACATGAATCTTAAGGGCTTCCTTCCAGACTTGAACTGTGTCAGTAAAGTCCCCTTGAGTGAAGCTGAACTTTTAACCATGAGGTGGAACACCAAAGTGATTTATCTGATTTTTATAGGGAAATTGTTCACTAAGAAACATATGGGTTATGTAAACACATACGAAGGTCGCAGCTGGAGGTCATAGGTAGAGGATCTATGAGATTTATGATTTGTATTTGTATGCATTAAGGAAGCCTTTGAGATAGCTTTTTCTGGAAAAGGATTTAGCTACACTGAGTTGACTTCTTTGTAAGTTAACTTATTGAAAAAAATAAAATTTTAAAACTACCACCTTTTTTTCAAAATGACAGATAACATTTAAAATAGAAAACACAACAAAGCTAAAGGAAGTTTTTTGATAAACTGAAAACATCATCAAGAGATATAATCAGTAATGTATGTTTTACTGTTTACATTGTGCTCCATACCTGTCTATCACTGGACTCCAATCCTGTTGCCCTTCCTAGATAGCAAGCAATTAAGATGCAAGTTTGACAATGGGGGAATCTAGGATGGAAAAGGACCTGGGGGTCCTAGTAGATGATAGGGCCAGAAATGGCATGCAATGCCAAGCTTCTGCTAACAAAGCAAACAGAATATTGGCATGCATTAAAAAGAGGATCAACTCCATAAAACAATAATTCTCCTTCTCTACAAGACTGGTCCGGCCGCACCTAGAGTATGCTGTCCGGTTCTGGGGATCGGTACTCAAAAAGGAATTACTGTAAATGGAGCGAGTACAAGCAAGGGCAACAAAGCTAATAAAGTCTGGTCTGTAGGATATTAGTTATGAGGAAAGGTTGCGAGCACTGAACTTATTCTCTCTGAAGAAGAGATGCTTGAGAGGGGATATGATTTCAATATATAGATACCATACTGGTGACCCCACAATCGCAGAAGGGAGTTTAACCACTTAAGGACCAGGCTTCTTTTTCAGACTCGGTATTTACAAGTTAAAAACACGTTTTTTTTGCTAGAAAATTACTGAGAACTCCCAAACATTATACATTTTTTTCCTAACACCCTAGAGAATAAAATGCTTTTTGTCACACCGTATTTGCGCAGCGGTCTTACAAGCGCACTTTTTTTGGAAAAAAAATCCCTTTTTTGATTATAAGATAAGACAATAGTAAAGTTGGCCCAATTTTTTTTAGATTGTAAAAGATAATGTTACTCCGAGTAAATTAATACCCAACATGTCACACTTCAAAATTGCGCCCCGCTCGTGAAATGGCGTCAAACTTTTACCCTTAAAAATCTCCATAGGCGACGTTTAAAAAATTCTACAGGTTGCATGTTTTAAGTTACAGAGGAGGTTACTTATTGCTCTCACTCTAACGATCGCGGTGATATCTCACATGTGTGGTTTTACCACTGTTTTAACATGCAGGCGCTACTCACGTATGCGTTCGCTTCTGTGCGCAAGTTCGTCGGGACGGGGCGCGTTACATTTTTTTAAATAATTATTTATTTTATTTTATTTATTTTTACACTGTTTTAAAAAATAAATACATTTGGGTCACTTTTATTCCTATTACAAGGAATGTAAACATCCCTTGTAATAGAAAAAAGCATGACAGGCCTCTTAAATATGAGATCTGGGGTCAAAAAGACCTCAGATCTCATATTTGGACTTAAATGCAATAAAATAAAAAAAATGACATTGAAAAAATATGCCTTTAAGAGGTATGGGCGGAAGTGATGTTTTGACACCACTTCCGCCCTGCTATGGTATGGAGATGGGTGGGCGCCATCTTAGCCTCACTCGTCTCCATACCAAGGAAGTGACAGGTCCCGATTGCCTCCGCTGCTGCTTACGGCTCCGGTAGGCGCCGGAGGGTGCGGAAGAGCGGTGTGAGGGTGAGTGGCACCTCTATCGCCGCCAATAACGGTGATCTTGTGGTGAATCCGCCGCATAGACCACCATTATCGTTTACCGAACCACAGCTGCTGCCGTTACTGAGAATCCCTCTTCAAAAAAGGGACGTACATCATTGTGCGGCGGTCGGTAAGTGGTTAACAAGACTCGGTAAGAGTACCCATCCTTTTATCCTTGAGTGGTTGGTGTTGATGCGATTCCAGATAGCCAGTTGGTGTTGATGTGACTTCAGACAACCAGTTACAGCCTCTACCATTTGTATTGTCTTTTCCATATATTTCTGTGTCTGTCACCATTCTATTGAACACTTATTTGCACATTTGTGTTTATACAGACTATTTTCACGTGATATATTGGAGCTAAGTTCTCTAGTGTGAATTACGTTCACTCAGCTTTGTTTTTCACTTTTTCATGTATATTATGACATATTGTGTATCATTTTGCTGTGTGTTTTATTACATTATTTCACATATTTGAACATATAATATTTAGTGCTGCACTAATTATCCATCACTTCGTCCAACTTTGTTTGCTTGAGTGCTAGCTGCTTATCACGTTTTTATATTGTAGCGCAGTGTTTTCTTTTTCTTTGATGTTATTCACTAAGTTAAGTGAACTTTCACTTTACAAAGTTAACACACTCTATTACTATAGTAATTCAACCAGATGTGATGAAACATTTCAACTTCTGTACTAGTTGTGAAACCTTTGCAAACACATTTTATATTTTATATTTTTATATAGACTAGGTAATGTTTCAGGTGCACTGCTTAATTTGCAAATGCATACAAAAATGTTGTAGATAGGGGTTACGAAAGGGCTGAAAATGATTTCACATTCCCTCCTTAGATGTCTGTCTGTCAGATTTGCATTGGATAGATGTTTCACTCACTTTGGAAGGTCTTTGTAAATTCATTCCTTTTGTTTCGGAAAAAGTTATGGCCGTGTTAAAAAAAAAAAGTGTGACTTTATGGTAAGTATTCCTCCTGTTTCACAGAAGCATTAGAATGTTTTCTATCTGCAGACATTAAATCTTCTATATGAATTGGATCACAGTTTTTGAAGGATGACCTTTTCAGCATCATAAAAGGAACGGAGGTGCTGAAGCATTTAAATTGTAAATGCTTTCACTAGGGCACCAATAATTTGATGAACACGGCTATCATTTTTTTCCTATGGCGGTAGATTAAATCTAAGACATTTAACAGTCCTACATGAAAAATAAAATATGCCATGCATCTCCCTCTCTCTCTCTTTTTTTATTTAATTCACTGTAACCCTTTATTTTCACAGCAAATTTATTCTGTTGTATTTTCAGAACAGCTGCTACAAGCGAAAATAAATCTCCACTGAAAATAAATTGACCATTCTGGGGAAAGTATCTCTCAACCTTGCAACCAGCAGTAGAACATTAAGCCAAATGCAAATACATTGCATGGGAAGTAATAAAACAGTTGGAAAGGTAAGACTTTTTATTAGAGACAAAACTGGTGTGGAAATTTGTGTTATAGATGTTGCAGTATTTGTTACTCTTAATGGAATAGAAGAATATGGATATAAATCTGCGTGAGAAAACAACAGTTCAGCATTAAGAATCCAAAATGTATTTGCATTGCATATTTAGTTGGAAAACCAATACAATTATAATGTGGATGACTACCATTGGATGGTTTTTAGCCACATTTGCCAACATCTGATAGCAGAGGTGTTCCAACATCAGATTGAATGCTAAAATGGACTTTAGCTCAAAAAGCACAGATACTTTTTGTATAATTTGCACTTAACCACTTGCCGGCCAGCCGCTGTCATTATACTACGGCAAGGTGGCACGATCCCGCAAATCGCCGTAGCAGTACGTCAGGCCGAGAACTCACTTTTGAGGGCCTGCCCATGCTCCCATTGGTCAGCGGGGGAGCCAATCAGCGGGTCCAGGAGAATCAATGTCCTCTGGACACCCACGATCGCTCCCCACGGTGACAGAATGGGGATCTGTCTGTGTAAAAAAAGGCAGATTTCCGTTCTGACAGGAGAGATCACACAGATCCTGTCTTTCTGCTAAGCAGCAAGATTGATCTGTGTGTTTCCCCAGTCACACAGTAGTCCCCCATACTGTTATAAAACACCTGCAAGGAACACATTTCACCCCTTGATCACCACTAGTATTAACCCCTTCCCTGCCAGAGTCATTTATACAGTAATCAGTGCATTTTTATAGCACAGATGGCTGTATAAGTGCCGCTGGTCCCAAAAAAAGTGTCAAAAGTGTCCGATCTGTCAGCCGCAATGTCGCAGTCCCGCTAAAAATCGCTGATCACTGCCATTACTAGTAAAATAATAATAATAATAAAAATGGCATAAATCTATCCCCTATTTTGTAGACGCTATACAATTTTTTGTGCAAAACAATCAAAATATGCTTATTGCGATTTTTTCCCCCCAAATATGTAGAAGAATATATATTGGCCTAAACTGAGGAAAACATGTGCATTTATATATATATATATATATATATATATATATATCTATATTTATATATATATATATATATATATATATATATATATATATTTTTTTTTTTTTTTTTTTTTTGGGGGGATATTTATGGTAGTGAAAAGTTTAAAAATATTGCGTTTTTTTCAAATTTGATGCTCTTTTTTTGTTTATAGAGCAAAAAACCACAGAGGTGATCAAATACTACCAAACGAAAGTTCTATTTGTGGGAAAAAAAGGACATCAATTTTGTTTGGGTACAGTGTCGCACAACTGTGCAATTTTCAGTTAAAGCAACGAAGTGCCGTATTGCAAAAAATGGCCTGGTCATTAAGGGGGTAAATCCTTCTGGTCCTTAAGTGGTTAAGCAGTAATTGTAACTTTCATTTTGAGTTCTCCTGAAAAATAGCAGTGCACTTCCTGGTGTATGAGTGTGCTTAGGCTTGGGTGCCTACAGTTCTATTGCTATATATGCCATGTAAGATCTAAGACACTGCTGCCTCTGCTTTCTAGTCTCAGGAGATTTAGATTGAGATGTGGTATATGTGTACTGTGCTGCTCACTGTTCTCCCTGGTGGATGCTCTGATATGAGGAAGCAAAGCCCTGTCAAGATGGCTGTTAGTAATGGGTTAAAGATTGGCTGCATGACTGAACATTCTGGTGGAAACATCTCCCAGGATTTTTTTACAAATTTTGTTCTAGAAAAAAATAGGTTGTGTAAATTTAGGTATTTGTATTTTTGCAGGGAGTGGCTTGTATGTATATATTTAACCCCTGCCCTTCATCTGTGCTTTTGCTCACTGTTCTTATTTTATACTTAGCTATTGTATACACAGGAACAGGAAGCACCTCCATGGGTAACAGAGGACAGAATTAAAATTAGACTTGGGAAACTTAACATTAATAAATCACTGGGACCAGATGGCTTGCAACCGAGGGTACTTAGGGAACTCAGTCAAGTAATTGCCAGACCATTGTTCCTAATTTTTACTGACAGTCTACTGACTGTAATGGTACCAGCTGATTGGAGAAAAGCCAAAGTAGCACCAATATTTAAAAAGGGCCCAAAATACATCCCTGGGAATTACAGACCAGTTAGCCTAACATCAATAGTATGTAAACTCTTGGAGGGGATGATAAGGGACTATATACAAGATTTTATTAATGAGAACAGTATCATTAGCAGTAATCAGCATGGATTCAGGAAGAATCGCTCTTGCCAAACCAAATCTACTAACCTTCTATGAGGAGGTGAGTTGCTAGCTAGATAAAGGAAGGCCTGTAGACGTGGTGTATCTGGATTTTGCAAAAGTATTAGACACAGTTCTCCATAATTTTTACTGTACAAGATAAGGTCCCTTGGCATGGACCATAAGGTGAGTACATGGATTGAAAACTGGCTACACGGGCGAGTTCAGAGGGTGGTGATAAATGGGGAGTACTCGGAATGATCAGGGGTGGGTAGTGGGGACCCCCAGGGTTTTGTGCTGGAACCAATCCTGTTTAATTTGTTCATAAACGACCTGGAGGATGGGTTAAACAGTTCAATTTCTGTATTTGCCGACAATACTAAGCTAAGCAGGGCAATAACTTCTCCGCAGGATGTGGAAACCTTGCAAAAAGATCTGAACAAATTAATGGGGTGGTCAACTACATGGCAAATGAGGTTCAATGTAGGAAAATGTAAAATAATGCATTTGGGTGGCAAAAATAGGAATGCAATCTATACACTGGGGGGGGGGGGACCTCTGGGGGAATCTAGGATGGAATTCTAGGGGGTCCTAGTAAATGATAGGCTCAGCAATGGCATGCAATGCCAAGCTGCTGCTAACAAAGCAAACAGAATATTGGCATGCATTAAAAAAGGGATCAACTCCAGAGATAAAACGATAATTCTCCCGCTCTACAAGACTCTGATCCGGCCGCACCTGGAATATGCTGTCCAGTTCTGGGCACCAATCCTCAGGAAGGATGTACTGGAAATGGAGCGAATACAAAGAAGGGCAAAAAAGCTGATAAAGGGTCTGGAGGATATTAGTTATGAGGAAAGGTTGCGAGCACTGAACTTATTCTCCCTGGAGAAGAGACGCTTGAGAGGGGATAAGATTTCAATATACAAATACCATACTGGTGGTGACCCCACAATAGGGATAAAACTTTTTCACAAAAGGGAGTTTAACAATGGCCACACATTATAATTAGAAGAAAAGAGGTTTAACCCTAAACTACGTAGAGGGTTCTTTACTGTAAGAGCGGCAAGGATGTGGAATTCCCTTCCACAGGCGGTGGTCTCAGCAAGGGGCATTGATAGTTTCAAGAAACTTTTAGATAAGCACCTGGACGACCACAACATACAGGGATATACTATGTAATACTGACATATAATCACACCCATAGGTTGGACTTGATGGACTTGTGTCTTTTTTCAACCTCACCTACTATGTAACTATGTAACATTAGCATTTTCCCATTCGTCCTCTCCGTGAGACGATCGCAGATATCCCCGCAGACATCGAGTCCGTGGGACCCACGTTCAGACTCATGGAGCTTGCGGTGGGCACACACGCCTGCTATGCAAGCCTTGCAAGATCACGTACAATAACGTGATTTCATGCAGAGGAGCCAACCTGCCGCCGTGAAACTGTGGCGGCTGGTCCGCAAGCGTTTAAAGAATTACCTCTGCCCTTCTGCCTTGGGGTGGTGCTGCCTCCTTAAAAATGGCTTGTTTGCCTCGTAGTACTGTTTCCAGTATGAGGGAAGTCTCCTCTCAGACAGTTGTCACAGGAACAACTGTCCCCATTAGAATATATCCTCTCTATTCCTGCTATGATGTCAAATCAAAATGTTGGAATAACTCTCACTTTCATTGTCGGTGACATGGGTAATCAGGACAATTAACGAGAGTAAATCTGCTGAACAGTGACACAGATAGTGCTATAAACCTGACAGATGTTCTAATCCCTAACTAATCTATCCAAATCTAAAAAAAAATGCCTTTATTTAGACTAATTATATTAATATAAATATGTATTATTATAATATTATTATTGCTATAAAATAATATTATTGCTATAATATATAATATAAAATGGATATACTTAAAATTAATATAATATTAATATACTTAATATTTATACTGGTAAATTGAAAACAGCATTGTGTCGCTTGAATGATTTTCTCCACATTTTTATCTCATGCTGAAAAATGTTCCTCCAGCACAATATTAAAAAACATCCACAGGCATTTGTGACACCTTTTAACAGCTAAGTTAAAATATTACAATTCCTCCAAATAAGCCACAGGCAAAACATAATAACACCAGCCTAAATGTCTAGTATGCGTAGGCTCCCATCATGTTTACTTACTTTGCATTATCCATAATAAAATTTTCAGGTGTCAAAGAGATGGAAAAAAAATTACACCATTTCAAGAACACCCAACAAATAAATTGTTTAAAAGTGACAGAATTAAACAGCGATGGTAATAGCACTAAATAGGTGACCCACCATTTTAAAAATGTGCATTTCTGCCATAAAAAAAGTGTCTTTTAACCTCCACAAGGTGAAATCTAGCCCTGTCCTACTCCTGTCATTACCCAATGATTACTTAGTGATTAAGTGAACAGTTTTTTTTTCTTGTCTACTCGACAACACTGCTGTCAACTTTATTCTCAATGGGGGTTTTAACAGAATCATTAGCAGTACCTCCTGCTTAGTCACATTTCGATAAGTGGCTGGGTAGGTGGTCCTGTTACAGTGAATTGCATTTACACAAAGTTTCCTTTATGGAAAAATAAAACCTTCTAAACTTCTATTTGAAGAAGCACTGCTGCATCCGTGTTTTAATCTGTGGATCTGTTGGAAATACTTTGCTATCCTTTCATAACCTTGTGCTAAGTTTGCAAAATTAAATGAAAGAAAATACTTTTTAATAGTTCTGCTACCAGTAAATTCAACTTTTACTAAAAGTATAATATTAGCATGATGTTCCGAGGAAATTATTTCTCATTAACTTGCAAGCTTTTCAAAAATATCCATAGAAATTGTGTACAATTTTGTTCACGCAGCAGTTAAAAAAAAAGTTCCCCCTAGCAATGCCCATGGATTATCGCCAGATTGAATTATTGCTTTAATATAAAGCAGGAACTGCATCTCGTTGAGACACAGGCTTTCCCTGAATGGCTCCCATGACCTTCTATTGTGGACACTTTCTATGTGCAGTGCAGGACAACCTGAGTATCGTTCTGATCATGTGGCTGTCTATGGATCTCCTCATGGCTGCACGAAGGACATTTAGATACACTTTATTGTCAAAAGTATTGGGGCGGCTGCCTTTACACGCACAGGAACTTTAATGGCATGCCAGTCTTAATCCGTAGGGTTCAAAATTGAGTTGGCCCACTCTTTGCAGCTATAACAGCTTTAACTCTTCTGGGAAGGCTGTACATAAGGTTTAGGAGTGTGTCTATTGGAATGTTTTACCATTTTTCTATGAGAAGGCCTGGCTCGCAGTCTCTGCTCTAATTCATCTCAAAAGTGCTCTATTGGTTTGAGATCAGGACTCGCTCATCCATGTCTTTATGGACCTTGCTTTGTACAATGGTCCAAATCATTTGGCAAAGAGGGGATTATAGTGTGGGGATGTTTTCAGGGGTTGGGCTTGGGCCGTTAGTTCCAGTCAAGGGAACTCTTTAGGCGTCAGCATACCAAGGTATTTTGGACAACTTCATGCTCCCAAATATGTGGGAACAGTTTGGGACTGGCCCCTTCCTGTATCAACATGGTAACCAGTGTAAAAAGTAAGGTACATAAAGACATGGATGAGTGAGTTTGGGGGGGAGGAACTTGACTGGTCTGCACAGAGCCCTGACCAAAACCCGATAGAACACCTTTGGGAGGAATTAGATTAGAGACTGCATGCCAGGCCTTCCTGTCCAACATCAGTGCCTGACCTCACAAATGTGCTTCTGGAAGAATGGTCAAACATTCCCATAGACACACTCCTAAACCTTGTGAACAGCCTTCCCAGAAGATTTGAAGCTGTGATAGCTGCAAAGGGTGGGACAACTCAATATTGAACCCTACCGACTAAGACTGGGATTCCATTAAATTTCATGTGTGTGTAAAAGCAGGCGTCCCAATTCTTTTGACAAAGTAGCATAAGAGGATTGGTGTGAGCACAAGGTAGAAAAAGGCAAAGTGGAGTGCACTCAGGGAGGTCCTCAATTGAGAGCAAGGTCCACACAGTCACATTTAACCCTTTCTTCGACCGCTAGCGGGGGTTAAAAACGCCCTGCTAGTGGCCGTATAGCGCTAAAACTATGGTAAAGTGCTGCTAAAACTAGCGATGCTTTACCGATAATGCGGTCAGCTGACAGTGTGAAATAGATCTTGAGATAATTCAGCTTCACTTCATGCCCCTATAAATATAGCCTAGAGAATGTACATCTTTCTATATTGCAATACATCTGTTGTAGCCATAATTTGATCTTTATGAAAACAACCTATACTGTAGGTTGTTTTCAACAAGATCAAAATATGTCCACAACAGATGTATTGCAATACAAAAAGATGTACATTCTCCAGGCTATATTTATATGGGCCGCATGGACTGGTATGCCTGAGAGACAGAGTAACTCCATACAAAGTGAAGAAGATAATATATAACAAACACACACACACACACACACACACACATTATTTTTCCAGCAATAGCTCAGCTCAGCTGTCCAACTTTACAAGCAATATATTCTCCTCCTAACTGGCACAGACAGTTGGCACTGCTGTTACCTGTGGTTCTTCAGCGATAGGCCCAGGGCAGGCACTGACAGCGTATTCTCTCTCGGCCTCTGCTCGCACCTGTGGGAGGAGCTGCGCTGGCCGGACTGGCAGGCAGCTAGTCACGGAACAGCCGAGATGTCAAGCAGAGGCCTGAGCAGCAGAGCCAATCCAATGATTGGGCGTGGGGTGAGGAGGGAGGGACGGATATCTGTATGTATCAGTGATAAGTCAGAACAGATTGAGAGCAGCCCCAAGCCAGCAGACTTAGAGAAAAAAATCCATGGCTGCAGCGGAGGCGGCCGTGGTGGCCATTGCAACACAAGGGCAACTGTCTTCACTCTTCAACACCTTCTTACGATTCTGAGGGGGGGGGGAGGCAATTGCCCTCCTTGCCAATTAGCCGAGGCACGTTTATTGGTGTAAACTTTAAATAACTTAAATCCATTCAATCATTTTATTAATTGATAAAATTCTCATTTGTAAATAATAAATATAAACAGCTCAGTCTTCAGGACTCGTGCAATACTGTATATCAAAAAACAAGCCCCCCCCTTTTAACTTTGAAGGGTGACAAAACCAAATAAAGTGCCTGCGATAAGGGTAGAGGGGATGGGGAGCTTGTTGCTGTAATCTGACCAGCTGTGAGGAGATTCCCACGGAGGACTCCTTTATATAACCTTGCTCCACTTCCAGAATGTTAATATATTTAATATTTAATATTATTATATGTGTCCAGGGGGCAGCCACAGGTTCATGCTGTTTGGGACATATTCTTTACCCCTCTCAGGACAATCGGTGACATACAACACTACAACGAGCCAGGAAAATAAAGTTCAACGCTTCCGAGCATGCGTCGAATTGTTTCCGAGCATGCGTCGAATTGTTTCCGAGCATGCGTCGGAATTTTGGACTTCAGAATTGCCACAGACGATCAGAATTTCCAATAGAAACTTTTTCCATCGGAAAAATTGAAAACATGCTCTCAATATTTTGCTGGCTGAAATTCCACCAGTAAAAGTCCGATGGAGCCTACACACGGTCACATTTTCTGATGAAAAGCTCTCATCGGTCTTTTGCTGGCCGAATTTCCGATCGTGTGTACGCGGCATAAGTTCACCACATTCACTAAGCTCTGGGGAAAAATTCCCTTGAAAAGCAAACAGTCTATTAGCCTTTAGTAAATTTATCTCTAGGTCTGCTTAGGGCTTTGTTGGAGAGATTATCCTGCATTTGCTGTCATGGCAAGAACAGTTTCACCAGACAGGAAGTGATTAAAAATCTACAATGGAGATAAAGACAGAAATAACATTTTGAAAAAATTGGTTTAATTCGAAAAAAATCCTATGGGTCGTGCGTCCTGGACCAAAAATTAACAAATAAATATAAATTAAAAATGAACTAACAGTGAGATACATATATATAGAGCAGCCCGTAGTGAGACCAAAGGTCTAATAATGAAACAAGAAACTATATATAAATTTCATACCGCGTTCATAAATCACAACTATGTGTAACAAAGGTAACAAGGGCTACTCCAAACCCCGTTAATCCTAAATCATCCAAAAGGTCTTAGGACTATTATGGTACCCAATAATGCAAGAAATCGTAAGTAAAAAAGGGGAATAACATTTATTAGAAAATATACAAGGGAAATTTAATTAATAATTCACAATACAAATAACAACACAATATTTTACAATACAAAAACATTAAAAAGTTGGGTAGTATCCCCTATAGAAAAATCTATATTTATTTTATCTTTTTTTTTAGAATCTTACCTGCACGTATATATACCCCCCGTGCCAGCCCCCAGGGGGAACACCCATTTGTGGGTATCTCAGTTTATGCCGTCTGTTACTCTATTTTTGGGTTTGTCAGTGAGTTGCATAAATAATCAAATACTCCCAACACTTTCTGTTACGATTTTTTGCAATTATGAATTTCTGTATTGTTATATTTTTGTATTACATTTTTCTCCAGATGTTCATAGATTGATGCCTCCTGAGGAAGGAGTTAAAGCCACGAAACTAGTTGAGGTCACGTCCACACCTACATCATACCCCCAGTTTTCTATGGGGGATACTACCCAGCTTTTTAATGTTTTTATATTTTTAAATATTGTGTCGTTATTTGTATTGTGAATTATTAATTAAATTCCCCTTGTATATTTTCTAATAAATGTTATTCCCCTTTTTTACTTACGATTTTTTGCATTATTGGGTACCGTAATAGTCCTAAGACCTTTTGGGTGATTTAGGGTTAACGGGATTAGGAGTAGCCCTTGTTGCATCTATTCACCCTTCTCTTTTTACCAATTGAATATTCGGAATGATAGTACCTATATCTTTACTATACCCTTTTTGAGGCTAACCTTTTCTATGTATGACAAATAATAAAGTCCACAAACCACCACCAAATTCTTCAATCCAAGTGAAAGTGGAGTATTCTTAATTGCTGTGAAGAATTAATGCCATCTTCCACCGATAATTAGGCAAATATGCTACTCACCAGACCACCATGACACCCATTACAGGTAGTCAAATGAGCATTGGTAAATGAAGATGTATCCTCCAGTATAATACGGCCCTCAAACACTAAGTTTGCCAATGATAATGTTAACGATAAACGTATTCCTCACAGCAATTAAGAATACTCCACTTTCACTTGGACTAAAGAATTTGGTGGTGGTTTATGGACTTTATTAATTGTTACGCATAGTTGTAATTTATAAGCGCGGTATGGAATTTATATATAGTTTCTTGTTTCAGAAATAAAAATTTGACAGTCCTAGCCTTCTTATACATTACTAAAGAAAAATATTTTTTATTTTAATCTGTGTTGTGGTTAGAGATTTTGCCTCACATCCTGTTTAGTAAAATTGTCACTGGTACAATAAATGAGTCTCTTCAACTCCTGAAAACTTTTATTGATTTTTACCTTGGTTATTATGTAAAAGATAAACCGTATAGAATCTTACTACACCTTGTTCTATATTACTTTCTCTCTAACCTCCTCCTCTGCCGCACATTTGCTGGAACCTCCAGTTATTCCTCCATGTCTATTCTAAAATACACCATCTATTACTAAATAATGCACTTTCCAATAGCATCAAAAACAAGGTTCAGAACAACTGCATTCCAAACTCAGTTGACAGCATAATATCTTGGCAGTTCAAGGTATGCCACCTTATTTCCACTGTATTGAAGTATCCTATTGTGCCTTGAATACCATTCTTGTAACATACTGAGCTGCATTGTCTTACATTGTGAAATATTTTTTCGTATATCATAGACCTTTTATGCCTACCTCGGTATCTTGGTAATACGCAATGAACTTGGGTCATCTTTAGGACATGTGCAATGTTCTGTTTCTTTTTAACAATTTAAAAAAAAAAAACTGTATACAATCATTAATGCTTTTTTATCTTTTGTAGTATATTTTTGAAAAGAAAATGAATAATTAATTTCATGCCGCACTCAAATGTATGAATAGTATTGAAAATAAATGCAAATAAATATAAAAAAGGGTGTGGTCAAATAAAGTTCAATCTGTCTCCTCTCTCCTGAAAGAACCGGGATTTGTTCCAGTTTAATTGCGGCGACTGGTCCGGAAGCGGTTAATGACAATAACAAAACAAGCATGCTAGCCAGGTAATTGCTATAATTGTTCTATGACAAAGACTTAGAAATGATGATAGCTAGCCAGGCAACCAGCATTTTTAGAAGGAGAGATTCCCTTCTAGATTGTAAGCTCTAATGAGCAGGGCCCTCTGATCCCTCCTGTATTGATTTGTATTGTAACTGCACTGTCTGCCCTCATGTTGTAAAGCGCTGCGCAAACTGTTGGCGCTATATAAATCCTGTATAATAATAATCAGCAATGACAGTCCACATATTTTCCTCATGACAGGTTTTGTAAAGGAATTTGAAAACCTTTGAATGACATAAATACCTTTAGCAGCAGTTCCTGAACGGTGCAGTCAATGGTGCTGAATGAAGATCTGTATGCTGGTTGTATTGCTATTTACATCAAATAATACCAACTCACAACTCTATATACAGGAAAAAATAAACCCTATAAAATTCATGATAATAAATAAAAATAAAATCCCAAACAATGTATAGTAAGGTCTCTTACACACGGTACTGATGTTTGAGCATCTGCTTTTTTAGACAGAATTTCAGGCGTTTGTTTTACGTCACGTGTATTTATGTGCGTATTTGTACATATATATATATATATATATATATATATATATATATATATATACGGTATATATATACCGTATATACTCGAGTATAAGCCGAGATTTTCAGCCTCTTTTTTGAGGCTGAAAGTGCCCCCCTCGGCTTATACTCGAGTCATCGCTGTCTGCCTGCTCGATCAGCGTGTCGAGCAGACAGACAGCGGACATTCTACCATTCAAACGCCGCGCCTCCGCCTCCGCCTTCGCCTGTGATAGGCGGAACACTGAATTTCCCAGCAGCCTGCGTTCCGCCTATCACGGACATCGTCTCATCCTCGTACTACGGACGAGGATGAGACGATGTCCGTGATAGGCGGAACACAGGCTGCTGGGAAATTCAGTGTTCCGCCTATCACAGGCGAAGGCGGAGGCGGAGGCGCGGCGTTTGAATGGTAGAATGTCCGCCGAGGCGCCGACGAAGAGCGGCGATCCTGGCAAGGCACGGGACGGAGGCAAGGCACGGCACGGCACGGGACGGGACGGAGGCAAGGCATGACACGGGACGGAGGCAAGGCACGGCACGGGACAGAGGCAAGGAGGCAAGGCACGGGACGGAGGCAAGGAGGCAAGGCACGGGACACAGGCTCGGGACACAGGTAGGCTGGACACACACACACACACACACACACACACACACACACACACACACACACACACACACACACACAGGGATGGATGGATACACACACACACAGGGATGGATGGATGGATGGAGACACACACACAGGGATGGATGGATGGAGACACACACACACAGGGATGGATGGATGGATGGAGACACACACACACAGGGATGGATGGATGGATGGACACACACACACACAGGGATGGATGGATGGATGGACACACACACACACAGGGATGGATGGACGGACACACAGGGATGGACGGACACACAGGGATGGACGGACACACACACAGGGATGGACGGACACACAGGGATGGACGGACACACAGGGATGGACGGACACACACACAGGGATGGACAGGCATGTCTCACCCTCGGCTTATACACGAGTCAATAAGTTTGCCAGTTTTTTTGGGGGTAAATTGGGGGCCTCGGCTTATATTCGGGTCGGCCTATACTCGAGTATATACGGTATATATATGCGTTCGCGCATTCATGGGCACAATACATTCCTAGGGGTAAACAATGGGCTGGATTCTAGATCAGTAAAAAACAAAAACAAAAGAAAAAGCTGTACTGAGCTTTTTTAAGTTGCAGTGTGCAAGAGGCCTAATGATCAATCAGTAAAACAAATGGTCAGTATATATATTGACCGCTTAGCGACCGCCCTAAGCAGATATTCCTAGTATGTAATCTGACAATTTCGGATCTGGGGCATGCACGGGCGCTGCCGGTGACCTGCTCCCACTGTGATTGGACACAGCGGGACCTATTCGGCTGGTCCTGCTAATCGTTCAGGAGAAAGGCAGAACGGCGATCTGCCTATGTAAACAAGGCAGACCACCACCCTTACTAGTATAAAATAAATAAATGAACAAAAATATAACATAGTTTGTAGCCACTATAACTTTTGCACAAACCAATACATGTGTTGGGATTTTTTTTTACCAGAAATATGTAGCAGAATACATATTGGCTTAAATTGATGACAAAATTCGATTTTTTTTTTTACGTTTTTTTATTTGGAATGTTTTTAGCAGAATGTAAAAAATATTGCTTTTAAAAAAAAAAAAAATGGATCCAAAATTGATTTGGGTGTAGCGCCCCACCCTGAACAATTTTCAGTTAAAGTAACGCAGTGCCATTTTGCAAAAAATGGCCTGTTCATTAAGGGGGTAAATCTTCCGAAGCTGAAGTGGTTAAAGTGGAAATAAATGTAAAAATTGAAAGGTGCCTGACATGTAAGACATTTACCAAAAGGGTTTCCTATGTCATAGCTGTTTCTCCATACTTGTCAGCACAATTGTACACTGAGCAGCTCATGTACAGCTTCAGTGTACATTTATGGCACGACTCTGTGTGGAAAAGATGTGACTCCAATGTGCATGCAACATGGCCCAGCCTGGCCAATTAAGCAGCTGAAAAGGGAAGACCAGGAGCAGTGGCATCTGGGCACTGCCCCCTATATGCACAGCCGCCACCCCCTATTCATGCGTCCAGTCCCCTTTCATGACACCAGGTGCATGTATTATAGTAGAGGGGGTGTTTTTTTTAAATTACCTGAGCTCTAACAGGCTTAAAAATAGGGTGGTATTTCCCCCCTAGTCAGTCCCATCCCCCCACAGTTAGAATCACTCCCTAAGTAACACATTTAAACCCTTGATCACCCCCTAGTGTTAACCTCTTCCCTGCCAGTGACATTTATACAGTAAATAGTGCATATTTATAGCACTGATCTCTGTATAATTGTCAATAGCCCCAAAATAATGTCGAAAGTGTCCGATTTGTCTGCCACAATGTTACAGTCCTGACAAAAATTGCAGATCGCAGCTATCACTAGTAAAACAAATAATAATACTAAAAATGCCATAAATCAATAATCTATTTTGTAGGCGAAAACCAATCAATATACGCTTATTGCGTTTTTTTTTTTTTTACAAAAAATATGTAAAAGAATATATATCGGCCTAAACTGAGTAAGAAATGTCACAGTCCTGACAAAAATTGCAGATCGTAGCTATCACTAGTAAAACAAATAATAATACTAAAAATACCATAAATCAATAACCTATTTTGTAGGCAAAAACCAATCAATATACGCTTATTGCGTTTTTTTTTTTACAAAAAATATGTAAAAGAATATATATCGGCTTAAACTGAGTAAGACATTTTTTTTTGTTTTTTTTGGGGGATATTTATTAAAGCAAAAGGTAAAAAAAAATTGTGTTTTTTTTACATTTTGTCACTCTTTTTTTGTTTATAGCACAAAAAATAAAAAACGCAGGGGTGATCAAATACCACAAAAGAAAGCTCTATTTGTGGGAAAAAAATGATCAAAGTTTGAGTACAGTGTTGCATGACCATGCAATTGTCATTCAAAATGTTACAGCGCTGAAAGCTGAAAATTGGCCTGGGCAGGAAGGGGGTGAAAATGCCCTGTATTGAAGTGGTTAGTAATACCCATAGACTAATTATCTGTGTAGAAAAACACACATCTATGTGTATAAAAAACTTGTGTTGTATAAACTGTGACGATCAAACAGTAAAACAGATGGCCTGTGCATATATTAATAATACCGATCCACTAATAAACTGTGCACAAAAACAGAAAATCTATTTGTTTACTTATTTTATTTACTTTTATCAACCAACATTATAGCTGTTGGAACTCGTTCATAATTTCTACTACAATGCATTCTGCAGTAAACATGAGTCTTCACATTTGTTTCACTGTAATTTTAACCACTTCAGCCCTGGAAGGTTTTACCCCCTTTCTGACCAAAGCACTTTTTACAATATGGCACTGTGTCGATTTAATTGACAATTGCACGGTACTTTTTTTCCCACAAATAGAGCTTTCTTTTGGTGGTATTTGATCACCTCTGTGGTTTTTATATTTTGTGCTATAAACAAAAAAAAGAGCGTCAATTTTGAAAAAAACAACAATATTTTTTACTTTTTAATAAATATAGTTTAGGCCAATATATATTCTTCTACATATTTTTGGGAGAAAAATTGCAATAAGCGTATATTGACTGGTTTGTGCAAAAGTTATAGCATCTGCAAATGGGCAAAAATGCATTTTTTTTTGTTACTAGTAATGGCGGTGATCTACGATTTTTAGCAGTACTGCTACATTGCGACGAGCAGATCGGACACTTTTGACACATTTTTGGGGACCATTGACATTTATACAGCGATCAGTGCTATAAATATGCACCGTTTACTGTGTAAATGTCACTGGCAACAAAGGGGTTAATACTAGGGGTGGGGGGGTCAAGGGGTTAAATGTGTTCCCTGGATGTGTTCTAACTGTATGGGGATAAGACTGACTAGGAGAGGAGACAGATCGTTGTTCCTACTTAGTATGCTTCCAAAAAAGTTGCGTTTTTTTAGGAAGTGGAGAGATTATCCATAACTTTCTGTCATGACAACCGGGACACAGACAGCACTAAAAACCTTACAGAGGCTCTAACCCTTTCCCACACTATCTGAAATTAAATAAAAAGGTTTTGGGTAAAGATTCCCTTGCCAACCACTCACATTAATATACTGCAAGCAGACAGCTGGCACAGTCACATACCTGTATGTATCAACCATTCTTCTAGGTTTGGGGTGCTTATATACACGCCACCTGCCGACCCATGTTGTGATTGGGCACAGTTAGAACGAGTTTGGTAGCAAATTTCAGCCAATGATTTTGTCTGAAACCTGCTAAACGGCTCTGTTCAATCACATTAAATATCATTTTGTTTTTTAAAAATTGTCATCCTTTTTTCATTTATATAAAATAAAAATTAAAAACACAGTGGTAATCAATGTTTGTGTGAAAAAATTATATAAATTGAAATTGTGTATACAGTGTTGCATGATGGGGCAATTAGCAGTTAAATTAGCGCAGTGTTGAATAGCAAAATATGGTCTGATCATGAAGGGGGTAACATTTTCCGGAGGTCAAGTGGGTAAACGAATGTGACTTATAGCTTAGTTTTCGGTGGGTTACAGTGTTCTTATTTACATGTTATTAGAGATGAATTCCAGGTATGGATATTTTATATATAGTTTCATTGGTCCACCCTGGACAAATGTAACTGTATATACCATACCTGGCCGATGCCCCTATAAGCTGAAACCTTGTCTAATGAGAGAACACTCTGTATTCATTCACAAAATGCAAATGGCATTCGTGCTTAGCAACCAACCAGTTTTGTTCAGAATGCAGTAGGCCAACCACTCAGCCCAGGACCCGGAAGCAACTGGAGGTCACTGGAGTGGCAGTGTCTACTTCATTGATTTTGAGCTGCCAGGGGCATTGGCTAGCTACGGTATATACATATTTAAATGGTTCCAAGGGTAGCCACAGCACTCTATGTTTAATGTAAATGCCAAGGTGCTCACCCACAAAGAAATACATATAAATCCAAAACTGAGTTAGAGGCACTCATGGGTCTTGCAGAGAAGGAAGATCAAAAACGAAAGTGTTTTTATTGTCAAAGTTTCGATGAAGCTCAGTCTATCTTTCTCAAGACTTCAGTATTGAAAGAGATGGACTGAGCTTCATCTAAATGATAACAATAAAAACACTTCAGTTTTTGATCTCCCTTCTCTGCAAGACACATGAGTGCTTCCAAACCAGATTTGGATTCACACAGTTTGGTAGGGGTTGATTTACTAAAACTGGACAGTGCAAAATCTGGTGCAGCTGTGCATGGTAGCCAGTCAGCTTCCAACTTCACCTTGTTCAATTACCCACTTGCTGCCCATACAACTTACCTATATGGTGGCAAGTTGGCACTGCTGCACCAGATCACGTACCTAGTATGTGATCTAACACTTCTGGGTCTGTGGCACACATACATGCCACCAGCGACCCACTTCCACTATAATTATACACAGCAGGAGCTGATCTGCAGGTATCGCCGACACCTGCCCATCATCCAGCACAGAGGCAGAACAGCGGTCTGTTATTAGGGAAGGCATGGATCATGTAAGCAAGGACATGGATCCATGCCTTCCCCTGGTAAAAGCACCTCCTATAGTACATTAAAACACTGGCTAGGCACACAGTTAACCCTTTGATCACCTCTGGTGTTTAACCCTTTCCCAGTCATTAGTACAGTAACAGTGCATATTTTTAGCACAGAACACTGTATGACTGTCACTGGTCCCCAAAAAGTGTCAAAAATTTCAGTTAGTATCTGACTAGCCACCGGAATATCGCAGTCCTGCTATAAGTCACTGATTGCCACCATTACTAGTAAAAAAAAAGAAAAAAAATCCCATAGTTTTTAGACGCTATAACTTTTATGCAAACCAATCAATATACGCTTATTAGAAAAAAATGTTTACCAAAAATATGTAGTAGAATACATATTGGCCTAACTTGATGAAGAAATTTTTTTTTTCATTTTCTTATTTGATACCTTTTGTAGCAGAAAGTAAAAAAATATTGTTTTTTCTTTTGTTTTGTTTTTTTTCTAAATTGTAGTTCTTTTTTTGTTTAACCACTTGCTTACAGGGCACTTAAACACCTTCCTGCCCAGACCAATTTTCAGCTTTCGGTGCTCTCACAATTTGAATGACAATTACTCAGTCATGCAACACTGTACCCAAATGAATTTTTTGTCCTTTTTTTCCCACAAATAGAGCTTTCTTTTGGTGGTATTTGATCACCTCTGGGGTTTTTATTTTTTGCGCTATAAATGAAAAAAGACCGAAAATTTTGAAAAAAAACGCATATTTCTTTGTTTCTGTGACAGAATTATGCAAATTATTAATTTTTCTTCATAAATTTTGGTCACAATTTATACTGCTACATGTCTTTGGTAAAAATAACCCAAATTAGTGGATATTATTTGGTCTTTGTGAAAGTTAGAGAGTCTACAAGCTGTGGTGCGAATCGCACAAAATTGATCACATCTGATGTACTGGTGGCCTATCTCGCTTCTTGTGACCCGAACAAGTCAGGAAAGTACAAATACCCCCCAAATGACCCCTTTTTGGAAAGTAGACATTCTAAGGTATTTAGTAAGAGGTATAGTGAGCTTTTTGATGTTGTCATTTTTTTCCCACAATTCTTTGCAAAATTAAGATTTTTCATTTTTTTTTTTTCTCCACAAAATTGTCATTGTAATAGGTTATTTCTCTCACGTGGCATGTGTATACCACAAATGACACCCCCCAAAAAATTCTGCTACTCCTCCTGAGTATTACAATACCACATGTGTGGGACTTTTTCACAGCCTGACCACATAGAGAGGCCCAACATGCAGGTAGCGCCATCATGTGTTCTAGGAACATAAGTTACACATCTAACTTGTTGACTATTTATTACACTTTTGAAGCACCAGGACAATGACACGTGACACTGATGACAGATGGCACTGATACGTGGCAATGATGACAGGTGGCACTGATGACAGATGGCACTAATATGTGGCACTGATGACAGATGGCACTAATATGTGGCACTGATGACGCGTGGCACTTATACGTGGCACTGATGACACGTGGCACTAATACGTGGCACTGATGACACGTGGCACTGAAACGTGGCACCGATGACAGATGGCACTAATACGGGGCACTAATATGTGCCACCGATGACAGATGGCACTAATACATGGCACCGATGACGCGTGACACTGATGACAGATGGCACTGATAAGTGGCATTGATGACACGTGACACTGACAACAGATGGCACGTGACACTGACAGGTGGCACTGATGACAAATGGCACTGATACGTGGCACTGATGACAGATGGCACTATGTGGCACTGATGACACGTGGCACTGACGGCAGGTGGCACTGACGGCAGGTGGCACTGGGGGCAGGTGGCACTGGGGGCAGGTGGCACTGGGGGCAGGTGGCACTGACGGCAGGTGGCACTGGGGTGGATGGCACTGGGGGCAGGTAGCACTGGGGTGGATGGCACTGGGGGCAGGTAGCACTGGGGTGGATGGCACTGGGGGCAGGTAGCACTGGGGTGGATGGCACTAGGGGCAGGTAGCACTGGGGTGGATGGCACTAGGGGCAGGTAGCACTGGGGTGGATGGCACTGGGGGCAGGTAGCACTGGGGTGGATGGCACTGGGGGCAGGTAGCACTGGGGTGGATGGCACTGGGGCAGATAGCACTGCTGGGGGCGGATGGCACTGCTGGGGGCGGATGGCACTGCTGGGGGCGGATGGCACTTTTTATTTCATTTTTTTAATTTTTTTTTTTCCAGAATCAGAACGGCTGCCGCTGCAGCCGTTCATCTCTCCCCTCTCGCACTGTCTGTGCGAGGAAGGAGAGCGGCGCTGCGAGATGATCTCATATGTTTACATATGAGATCATCTCCCATTGGACACGCCGATCACGCTGTAAACGGCCGCTGTGATTGGCCGTTTACAGCGATCTGTGTTTGCCTGTCCCCGGGGGACACGGCGAACACAGAACTTCCGCGATGCGCGCCCGCGGCGGCGCGCATTGCGGAAGTAAACATCAGGCCGTCCAGGGACGACCGCCCGAACGAACGCGCCTGCTCTACGGCCGTAATTCGGCTATAGGGCGGGCGCGAGGAGGTTAAAGTGCAAAAAATAAAAAACTCAGAGGTGTTCAAAGAAGAAAAAAAAATAAAAAATAAAAAAAAGAAAGCTCAATTTGTGGGGAAAAAAAGGACATCAATTTTATTTTGGAACAGCGTCACGCGACCACGCAATTGTCAGTTATAATAGCGCAGTGCCATATCTCAAAAAATAGACTGGTCATGAAGGGAGTGTACAATTTTTCGTTAGGTCAAGTGGTTAAGCTTTAACAATAAAACCTGGAAGCTTATTAGCTACCATACAGAGCTGCACCAAATTTTGCACTCTCCAGTTTTAGTAAATTAACCTCCATAGTTAGTGACTACAGTATGTAGAAAATGTCCAGACCTGGAATTCATCTTTAATTAATAATCACACATTTTCAGAAGTACTGAAACCCTAGTAAAATATGAGCTGGTGCTTTAATTGTTGATACTATCAGTTGTATTTTGTATTATTTATGATTTATGACATTGCTATGGAATGAATTTTATAGGATCTATACCAGTAAGGGATGAGAATACAATGTGATGTTAACATATTATGTTTTCACCTACTTTTTATAACAGAAGTAAGATACAATATATAACCTATACCCCTGTATATAAATCTGAGAAGGACCTGTGACACGGCCTACAATGTGCTCCATCATCCCTGCTGGTTTATCTGCTGTAATAATACTTTCTATAAATATATTTCTGCTTAATAAACTTTCTTCTCCTCAGTAAGGGACACACTAAATTAAAGCAGTAGGTCTGCCTGGACAAGTGACTTCAGTAAGCAAAATATATTAATGCCAACAGCCAGGCATATTTTGTAAATTGTCTATATGAAAATCATGATTATGATAACAAATTAAATTTAGGTTTTTGACATTTTCCAAGATATGAATTCACTTGGTTACTCTGATGCAGTATAGAGTGTACAAATTGTCAAACTTAAGTGATCTTGTTTGCTTAGAAAGCTATATAATGTTACATTTTTTTTCCTTGATTATACTGTAAATGTTTTGTAGGTAGGGATTGGTGGTGGTGGATATGCTGTGTACTCTGTAAGCAGTGGTTATTAACCTTATTGAAACCAAGGCCAACTAATTATTCTGAAATCTTCCATGCCCCAATATTTTAAAAAAATAATGTTTTTATTGGCACAGTAAAAGTATGGGAAAACAAAATATGTATTGAAATGCTGGAGGGCTCTGGATAAGGGTTGGTGTAATTGTAGGGTAATGGGGGTTCTGGAGAGAGGACTCTGCAGCAAAATCAGTGGCCCTGTAGGGAATGAGGTCTCCGGAGGGAGCTGGGAGAAACTGTGGGGGATTGGGTCTCTCCAAGATTGGGGGGAGGGGGCTTGCAGGGGCACTGTGTCAGACTGTAGGGCCCTGAGGGGGCTGAGGGACACTGTTGGAGGTTGGGTGCACCATGGGGACCAGAACAATGAGACAGGTCGCTGCTCCAGGTGAGTATGATAATCCATGAAAAAGGAGGGGCTGGGTGCTAGCTCCAGTTCGCAACTGAGACAAAATGAGAAGAGTTAGCTGCACACCAACATCTGTCCAACAGGTTTATAGAAAGACTGCCAGGACTATGACGATGGACCAAGGGTGACAACGTTTCATACATACATAATGCTTCTTTAAAACCCCTGGGGAGCTGGAGTCTCTGCATCAAAATATAAAGCACTGCTGGCTGGCACTCAGGGGGCCCTTTCACACAGAGACGGGGGGGGGGGCATCGAAGGTAATGGCAACAGCCAGGCATATTTTGTAGCAGCACTTTACCGTCAGTTTAGCAGCCCTTTTCAGCAGCTAGCGGGGTGCTTTTAACCCCCATTAGTGGCCAATTAAGGAGTTAATAGCACCTGTGTAGTGCCGCTGCTGAAGCGCTTTGCAGGTGCTTCAGCGGCACTGCCCATTGATTTTGAATGGGCAGAGGTGCTTTAGGAGCGGTGTGTATACACCGCTCCTAAAGCACCCCAACGATGCTGCTTGCAGGACTTTTTTTAACATCCCGCAAGTTCACCGCTCCAGTGTGCACGCACTCAGGTTTTCACATTGGAGTGACAGGAGAAGCGCTTTGCAGGCGCTATTTTTAATGCTAAAACACCTGTATAGGAGGTTAGGGGGTCTGCAGCTGTAGACCCAGAAAGAGGGAGCAAATATGAAGCTTTGAGTAACCACTGGGTGGTGTTGTGGAAATCTGTTACTAAGTACACAGTACCACGTCCTAACTAAAAAGTATTATTAAACAATTGTTTGAAACATACATTTTTAGGCACACAAAACCAATAATATAACATTTACCAATTTTCTTTTTCTTGCAAACATTTAAAACAGATTATTAACAAAATTATTTCAACAACACAGTAATAAAACAGCACCCCTTGTGTTTAGGAGCTATACCCCTTATGACAGTTTTTTTTTGTAATTCCTTTATTGAATGCCAGAAGAAATAACAGGCGCATGGACAACAGTAATAAAACATACAGAATTGCAAAACATAAACATCTCGGTAACACCCGGGTGGGAGATATAGAGACCATCCCCAACTTAGGCTTAAACAAAACATGGAAGCATTCCCGGACAGGGGGCTAGATTCCCCTCTAAGACCTCTGACACCAATTAGGCAATCTGATCCCACCCAGGTGAGCGGTAATCATCACATGGCCATGCATTACAGTGAGATGCACAAATTTTGTTATTTTATAAAGAAAGGGAAGAGGAGGGAGATGGGCGATGGGCTGGGCCCCAGGCGGGCAGAGCATACACTATTGAGAACTGGTCATTCCCGGGGGAGCCCACAACCCACCGCATCCTACATGGACTAGCCGGCAAAATCTAACCGTGAAAGAAAAAGGAATGAGGAGGTGAAACGATAAAGGGGAAGGGGTTATGGAACAAAGGGACTACAGGGGAAGATAGAGGGGAAGGGGGGCCAGAGAGAAAGGAAGAGAGATCAGAACAGAGAGACAGACCAAGTAGAAGAAGCAAAGGAGAGACTCCAGGCAGACTGAAGCAAAAGAACCTAACACAAAAGAGCAGAATAGTGACCGTGGGCGCCACCAAGCCACGGGGGGGGGGGGGGGGGGGTCCAGAAGCCAGAGAACAGAGACCCTCTCTCAATGGGCATCTAAAGCTACCACCCGGAGGTAAGCCTCAGTGTAGGTGAAATGTTGCCATGGTCTCCAAGTCTCACAAAAGGCCTCCTCCTTATTGTGAAGCGTCGCTGTGAGGTCTGCCATATCTCTTAATTCGTTCACTTTAGAGAACCATAGAGACATAGGCGGTGGGTTCTCCAATCTCCAGCACAAAGGGATACAGACCTTCGCCACATTCAGCAATTGAATAGCCAAAGAGTTCCTATACTTTTTAATGGATCGCTCCGACAGGTGCAGCAGGCAGGCCACAGGGTTCCCCTCCAGGGAGACACCCGTCAGATGACCGATCGTGTCGGTCACCCCGCGCCAGAAGGGGACCAGCTTGGGACAGGCCCAAACAACATGCAACATGGTTCCCTCCGCCTCCCCACAACGCCAGCAACAGGCAGGCACCTGAGGGAAGATGCAGTGGAGAACGGATGGGACCCTATACCACCTAGATGTGATTTTGTAGCACGTCTCTTGAACCCGTGTAGCCATAGAAGAATTTTCTGCTGTTGATCTGGAGTAAAGTGGGTGCAGAGCTCCGCCTCCCACTTGGCCACGAATGGGGGGACATACCCCTCAGCTGGACGAATCAGGACAGAGTAAAGGAGCGAGAGGCAGTGCCACACCGGTTCCCCCCAATGACAGATTCGCTCTAACTCCGTGAGGGGGCGAGAGATGCTCGGCGTCCGCAAACAGTTACGCAAGAAATTCCTCAATTGCAGGCCGCTCCAAAAGTCCAGTGGAGGGTCCACTGCCCGCGGCCCTGCCTCCAGGGTAAGTCGGCCATCCAGGCCAATAAAGTCACATAACCGCCGCCTGTCGCCCATCTGCAGATGATGAAAGCAGGGATTCTGGAAGCCTGGTATAAAATCTGGGTTACCCAGAACCGGCACCATAGGGGAGGGCACCGGGGACACCGTCGAGTTCCAAAAGGCCTCCCTCGTCACCCGCAGGGTACCTCCCAATGTGGGGTGATCCAGTATAGCCCTTGGCAGGGGCACTGATAACCAGGGCCTGCTCCCGATCGTGCCCCCAGAGTCCTCTCCCTCCATGGCCACCCAATGCTTCGCCCCCGCATGACAATGCCAGTCCACCAACCTGGTCAGGTGAACTGCCCTGTAGTATGCCCTCACGTCTGGAAGACCAACTCCACCCCTGTGCTTAGGCAGGTGCAGAAGCTGTAATCTAAGACGTGGTCTCCGGTGCGACCAGATAAAAGCACGGAACAGGGAATCTATCCCCTTGAAAAAGATGGGAGGGAGGTAAATGGGCAACGCCTGTAACAGATACAAAATTTTTGGCAACAGAGTCATCTTAAGTGCACTGCACCAGCCAAACCACGTCAGCGTTAGTGAATGCCAGTGCAGGAGATCTGCCCTTAAGCGGTCCAACAAAGGCACAAAATTGGCTGTATAGAGGGACGCTGGGTCAGGGGTAACATCAACACCGAGGTAGCGAACATGACTCGTAGCCCACCTCAGCGGGTATGCCCCCCGTAGACGTCGAACCACATCTCCCCCTACGGTGATGTTAAGGATGAAGGATTTAGCTAAATTGATTTGGGAAAGGGAGAGAGAACCATACTCCACCAAAGAGGATAGCAGGGTAGGCAGTGACGTAAGGGGATCCGTTAAAAAGAAAATTGGGTCATCCGCAAATGCGGGCACCTTGTAGGTACCCGATGCCTTTGCATAGCCATCAATGTCCGCATTTGACCGAACATGGCACAGAAGGGGTTCAAGAGACAAAATAAAAATCAGTGGGGACAGGGGACAACCCTGTCGGGTACCGTTCTTGATAGAGAAGTAGGGAGACCTCGTTTAGTTTACCTTAACCTCCGCAGTAGGGCTTGAATAGAGGGACAAAACCCAGTGGAGCATGGAGTGGCGCAGTCCTATATGTTCCAGGGTAGCTCGGATAAACGACCAGTCCATGCATTCAAAAGCCTTCTCCGTGCCAGTTGACAGCAAGAGAAGGGCTCGCTTAGAGGTTCTGGCCGCGTGGATCAGGTTGAGGACTCTAATGGTGTTGTCCCGGGGTTCACGCCCCGGGACAAACCCAGCCCGGTCCCTGTGGATGAGGCTAGGGATGTGCAGGAGTAACCTGTTCGCCAAAATTCTGGCAAAGAGCTTCAGGTCCGTATTTAACAGTGCGATTGGACGGTAGTTTCCACAACACAGTGGATCCTTTCCCTCCTTCGGGATGAGGGAAATATGAGCTCTGAGGGAGTCCACTGGAAAGGAAGTGCCCTCGGTGAGGGAGTTGAGGGCAGTGACCAGGGGCTTCCCCAGTATCCCAAAGAAGGTCTTGTAGTATGTCGGTGTAAAGCCGTCGGGGCCTGGAGCCTTCCTAGGCTTTGACTCCGCCAGTGCCACCCCCAGCTCCTCGACCAAAATGGGTTCCTCTAGCTCATCCCGCACCTCCCCAGGGAGGGAGGGCATACCCGAGGCAGCTAAATACGACCGAGGGGTCAGGCCCTCCACATCAGGGGAGCCAGGAGCAGACGGCCCTTTCAGATTGTAGAGCCCTTCATAATAGGCCTGGAACTCGGCCGCTATGCCCTCTGACACGTTCAGTTTCTGACCAGACGCCGACTTAATATGGGGAATGTAGGTCTGGGCACGCGGGCCCCTCAAGGCCCTTGTCAGTAAGGACCCCGGTTTGAGTACTCAAACATAGTCCGTCGGGCCCAGGCCAGCTTTTGTTTAGTCTTCTGGAAAAGAAGAGAGTGCAGTTCTTCACGAGCCTTAAGAAGGTCCTGAAGAACAGCCCGTGCCAAATGCGCCTTATGCTGAGTCTCCAGCCTCCGGATCGTGGCTAGGAGTTCGTCCATGCGCTGGATCCTCTCCGGCTTAAGACGGGCCCCTATTTTCATCAGCACGCCCCTAATCACCACCTTATGTGCCTCCCATACAGTAAGGGGGTTAGCCACCGAGGCCCCATTAATAGAGAAGTACTCCCACAACGCCGTCTGGATCTCCAAGCGAGTATCTCCAGACTGGAGCAGACTGGAACAGTACAAATAGCCTTTTTTGTGTTAAAACAGGCATGTTTAAAACCATAAAACAATACACAACTCAGGAAATTCCAAAGTTCAACTTTGACAAAGTGAAGGTAATATCATACATTAGTATGTCCAAACTGTGTTGATATTACCTTCATCAGATGAGGTGATGTAAAATTTTGAAGATGCACACAAATTGAGAGTCAAAATGGGCAATTCCCGTTTGATCCCATGCCTAATGTCAACATGTGCTAGCTCCCATAATGGAGGATCAATGGACGTGTTTCAGGGGTGCAACCCCTTCCTCTCATTTACCCCCAAAATACTTACCCTGGTATCCCGTGATGGCAGACAGTACTGTACATGTTGAGACACTGTGTGCATCTTCAAAATTTGGCTTTCTAAAAAATATTTAAAATGTGTGAGAATACAAAAAATACAAACAAACTAGAAGAATTATGGGGTGTTTTAGATTTTGCCGAAAACATAAATTACATTTTATTTTTGCACTTGCACTTGTGAAATTAGATTCTTCTTCCACATCACCTAAAATAAAAAAAACACACCGTGTATTATAAATATGCAGGCATACATCTATTACCCGAAGCTGTGGTCTCAGACACTCAACTGTTGTGGTCACTACTTTGCCCACTTCATAAACCTCTCCTTCCTCCACATCTTCTTCAGGGAGTGTGGGGATTTCCCCTTCTTTAGGAGGTGTGGGGTTCCTGGTGACCTCAGATGTCCCGAGTCTTTTCTCTCTTATGTGAAGAAAAAAAAGGTATACTTAGCACACAGATCTTTGATGCGAGAAATAGTAATATGAAACATTGCTTGGAAGTGTCGTACAATTGTCTTTTTTGAGTTCCAAGCTGAAGACGTTATTTTTTTCCCTTTATAAAGCTGGAATACTTACCTTTTTTGTACATTTTTCCCCCATGGAGACACCCCTAGTATCCACTGGAGCACCTGTGTGGGACACCCTAAAAAGTTTGTTCTGGTGTCCCACACTAATGCTCCTGCAAAAGAAAAAATGAACAATTGCGTGGATTGGTGGTATTTCCATTTATTTTATACTAGTGCTCCTGCGCCTGAGTGTCCTCTTCTTACGCTGAATCAAGGTTGCATTTCATTCTAGTTACAAACCCATCTAAACAACAAACTTATTTGTATACAAATAGGCCTGAACAAATGTACTTAACCTGGATCTGCCAATAAAATTGTATTAGTGGGCGAATGAACGATGTTTACTACAAACTATTACTGTTCCCATGAACCTGAAACTTGCCATTTTAAACTGTAAAACAGTAAAGAAAAGCACATGGAGCAGCACAAACGTAATAATAATAATAGGAACACATGACAGAATACTTACTTTTTTGCAGAACTCACTTGATTCTTCTGTATTGATCCTGCTCCCTAAATTTGAGGTCTGCCCATCGTTTCCTCAGTTGAGTCAGACTTCTTGAGTTCCTCAGTTTCATACAGGAAAATCTCAGCCAGGAGGAGGCCATGGAAAGTGACAGCCAAGAGATGACAGGGGTAAGTGGCAGCCAAGAGATGACCGGGCCCAGTAGCTTGCCCGAATCCCAGGTCCCTCCCCTCCGCCTTCCAAAAAGAAAAGTCCCAGGAAGAGGAGTAACCCGGAGGAGGCAGCACTTGGCCTATTTCGTAAGGCTACTGTGACCCTCAGAAGCCCCCCCCCCCCCCCCCCCGATTATCGAGAGGACTATGCCTACATGGCAGCCTGCAAAATGGAAATTAAGGAGGGCCAATGCCTCTTATGTGAGGAAGTTATGTTACAAGCCCTAAATAAGGGGTTGAGGGGTGAACTCACAATACAAAGTCAAGTTTTTGTGATTTTAACCATAGTCCTCCTCCTCCACCTCCTGCCACAACTCCAACACCAGAGCCACAGCCTGGACGCAAGTGTGTAAGGAAGACAATAGAGTGATGGCTTGGGTTCAGTTTGGTCTGACAAAAGATGCAGGCTGTTGTAAGACCACAGCCTGGGGACAGATATGTCATCTACTGCTGTTCTTGATCTCTTGTAGTCCTGGACTCGATTGTGCTCACTATTATACGGACTCCTCAGGCCACCAATTTTGACTGTAAAATAATTGATGTCTGTCCTGGGGTACAAAGGCTTCGCAAATTTCACCAGTTTCTCCAGCGCTGCCTTCCTCTTTATTTTGTTATGACCCATAATAAATGGCTTTTTATTTTTGACAAATACTTGCCTATGTGTTTTACTTCAAAAAGGACAGTTTGTTTGTGAGTAGGCAGGTACATTTCAAAAATACAATGTCAAATTATCAAGGACACCAACACCAACCTCCTTGAGGTTAAAAAATACAAAATAATAATGGTGTTGTGGTAACTTGACAGAAAACAAAAGAAAGAATTATGAAGATCACTATAAAAAACAAAAAACAGAAAAAACACTATAAACAGAAATTCTAAACATTATTATGGAGATCTGATGAAAAAAATAAAAAATATTCATGAGATCACAAGAAATAATAAAGATATCAGGTTTTCAGAACAGAAATTGATTCAGAACATGCGTGGAACTTTGTGCATCGGAATTTTGTACACACGATCGGTCGGAATTAACGAGAACGGATTTTGTTGTTGGAAAATTTGAGATCCAGATCTCAAATTTTGTTTGGCGGAAATTCCGACGGAAAATTTTCAATGGAGCCTACACACTGTCGGAATTTCCGACAACAAGCTCCCATCGAACATTTGTTGTCGGAAAATCGTGTGTACGCGGCATAACAGTGCAACTGCAAAGCAAATTTGATTGCACTCTGTCTGAGTTAAAGACTCTTCAGATAAACTGATGTAAACCCCAGAGAAAGGGCAGCTAAACCAAGGACATTTACTATTACTTGAATCCCATATGATTCCTACAGTATTTCCCCTTATATGATACATCAGATAATTGTGTATGGGTATTCCCTGATGTCTTGTTAATGAAGCTTACATTGCATGTCTTCTTCCACCTTAAACATTGGCCTTTTCTTATTTTGTCAGTTGTTGGGCTTGCTCTAGGTCTCCTTACTCTGACAACTACACCAGCAGTAAGCGTTCATATCATTAAAGAAAACCTGTCACATATGAAGCAAGATAACAGTGCTGTGGAATGGCTTGATACTAACTTTATAACTTAGTTTTATTGGAAATTCATGCTGCTGTTGCTGATACATCAGCACTTTTGACCCCTTCTCTCTAAATCAAATTAGTGATTTAACTTCTCTGTGTGCAAGTGTAGTTTTTTAGGGCAGATTGCCTGGATTACGTATACTATCATTCAATCAATAATTCTAACCCCTTTACAAAACAATGGTTTTACCTCATGTTGAATATGCAGTTCAGTTTTGGTCATCAATTCTCAGGAAAGAAGTTGTTGAGCTAGAAAGAGTTCAGTGAAGGGCAGCCAAATTAATAAGGGGGATAAAGGACTTTGGCTATGAGGATCAATTCCATAGATTACATTTATTCACTCCGGAGAAAAGGTGCTTAAGGGGTAATATGATTACTTTTTACAAATACTGTATATGAAAGGTGACTTCAGTAACTATAATAAATGTTTACTTTATGGTCCCCGAAAAGGACATGTGGCCACTATTTGAGGTTATAAGAAAGGAAGTTTAACCTTAGATTAAAGGGCTCCTTACTGTTAGAGTTGTAAAATATTGAGCTTCCTTCCTCCAGGAAGTGGTACTAGCTGAGAGTGTTGACAACCTCAGAAAACTCAGATGTCTTCCTCAGGTAGAAGAACATACAGGTCTATGAGAACTGTATGAAAATAAAAATCACACATACATACACACAAGTTGAACTGGATGGACCTGTGTATTTTTCAACCTTATAGCGTGCTGTATTTTATTATATGTTCTGCAAATTCTTGATAAGTGAAAGAGTATTTGAAAGTGTTGACTATAACAAGCAGTTAAGTGTTGATCTACAGTTTCTAATCAGCTGGGAGAACCCAACTTAACTCTACTAGCCCACCTCTAGACCACTTCATTTTGCTGATGGACATGTTGGTGGAAATAAGAGGCCCCATCAGTCTTTAAAGATTGGATAAATAAAAATGCATTCATTTGTTTTGCATTGAGCAGTGAAAATTGAACTGTACAATATTTGTATTGCTGTATTTTTCCATATTTGGGCGATCCCCCCCCCCCCCCCCATATCCAGTCAGGACAGAAAGTGGTTAGAACTCTCTACAATGGGACACATGTTTTAGTAGAGTGAGGGTAAGAATTTCGAAAGTGTTTTTTTCTGTCCAAACCTTCCTATCCTAGTAACAACAGCACCTACAGCATTTTTTTCAGGTTTCACAGGGAACGGAAGTGGGGATCCGCCAAAAGGTATCACAGACAAAAGTACAAACCTGAAGCTATATTGTAGAATGCAGCACAGATATCAGAGTCATAAGTAAAGGTAGGTAAGCAGTTCAGTGGTGCTGCCATGAAAACCTCAAATGCAGAAAAGTCCAGGAACATTTTTTTAATGAAGTCCCATACAAGAAAAACACTGATGTTTCAAGGCAATACCGGCAAAATACAAACGTCTCACTCTATTTTAAAATACAATAAAATGAACTGGAGTTAGGGTTTAATATGTATCCCACCACTACCACAATGAAGCTAACATTTCATTAGCTTACTAAATAGTTAAGCTGGGGAAGCACAGTGGCTAATAACTCATCTTTAATCCTTGTAGCTCTAAAACACTAACGATTCTATCTGCATGCCTCAGCCATTAAGAAGTCAGGGATGGGCCCTGTGTACGCAGTCAGGCTGTTGGGATGGAGTCTTTGGCTTGCTGCTGTGTACCAAAGGATTTTTTGCTGTTATGAATATAGTCCTCAGTCTCCTGGTCTCCTATAATGACAAAAAGCACAGTATTTGGCTTCAGTGAACAGAGGCTGTTTAAGGCTGGCCACAAGAGCAGCACATGCTCACCTACTTTTCATCTTCTATTTACCCATAGTAAATGCGAATTGGAAGCCCTCTGTAAGTTCATGTTTACTCTAGTCAAAGCTTACACATGTCCGGGGACTCCCTCCTCCACCCCAATGAGACAAGGCCACATGGTTTGCCAATCACTAAGCCCCAGCACTGTTACATTGATGGGAAAGGAGTGGGACACATGCTCAGAAGAATCAGGCTTTTTTCATTGCTCTCTGCAGCTGAACAGATTGGTGAGGGAGAGAAGACAGGGTGAGTATATGTTGCTGGGGAGGTTGAATTTAACGACAGTTCTGACAGGAGGGAATGGATGGAAATTGTGTCCCTGCAAAGCAGGGACTAGGATCCATGTCTCCCCCTAGTAAAAGCACAATATAGTAAAACACTGGTTAGGCACACAGCTAACCCTTCGATCACCCCTGATGTTAACCCCTTCCCAGCCAGTGTCATTAGTACAGTGGCAGTGCATATTTTTAGCACTAATAACTTTATTAGTGTCACTGGTTCCCAAAAAGTGTCAAAAGTGTCATTGTTATTGTCAGAATGTCTGCTGCAATATTGCAGCCCCGCTATAAGTCGCTCATCTCCACCAATACTAGTAAAAAAATATATATATATCCCATAGTTTGTAAATGCTATAACTTTTGCACAAACTAATCAATATTTGCTTATCAGGATTTTTTTTACCAAAAATATGTAGCAGAATTTATAGTGGCCTAAATTTATAAAGAAAGTTTATTTTTTATTTTTTTTTTATTATTGGTTGTGTTTTATAGCAGAAAATAAAAAATATATATATTTTTTTTTCAAAATTGTCTTTTTTGTTTTTGTTTATAGCGCAAAAAGGTGTCCTTTTATGAAGCAGTGAAATCTATTCACTGCTTCATTCTCCGGCATTCACATAGGAGATCTTTCTCCTCTGTGTGCCACTATATGAAGCGGAGTAGATCTCTTCACACTTGGAGGAGTGAAGAGATCTACAAACGCTTCTAACACTGGAGAACGGCCCCTAATACTGGAATCTCGTGAGACTTTACGAGATTACAGTACTAGAAATTCACTGATACACACAGATGTCATTATATTAAGCAGTGATAAATTATCACAGCTCAATACACTGACACGCGGTGTGATTAATGTTAGTGAAATAAAGCGTCCCCCTACATAATATATACATGTATACACACACAGACATTATATATACATGTATATACACACACATTATATATATATACATATGCACATTATATATATATATGTATATATATGTATACACATACATATGACAAGGGGACATGGTTACAGTGTTGGGGGGTCTGAACGAGGCATAAGGAAGTTAATTATCTTCCTCTTTCCTCCTCAGATCCCCCCGATTCCCTCTTCACTACCCCGGTTCTCCACCTCTGAGTTGGTGAATCGGGGCGTGTGAATTCTGACACAGATCACCAGTGAAGCGCTGAGATCACAGCTTCATATAGTGACCGTTACTGTGTCAGTCTATGAGGATTCTCCATGTGCGGAGATAATCGGCGGGAGAACAAGTTCAAACACATCTCCCCCGATTATCTCTGGTTTATATACTGTTTATGGGCTGTGATCAGCGGCGATCCTCTGGATCTCCACTGATCATTGCTTCATAAACGGACACCAAAATAAAAACCACAGTGGTGATCAAATATCACCAAAAGAAAGCTCTATTTGTGGGGAAAAAAAGAACATGAATGTTATTTGGGTACAGTGTTGCATGGCCAGGCAATTGTCAGTTAAATTAATGCAGTTCCATATTGCAAAAAAAAGGCCTGGTTGGGGGGGGGGGGGGGGGGTACATTTTTCGGAGGGCAAATTTTTCTTTGCACCGTATGAGTAAACATGTTTGCTTTAGGTCCCAACATATCTGCAATAGTTGTACAGAAAATTAAGCACACTCTGCAAATTATAATCCACAGTGTTAAAATGGTAAAAGACTATTTTATAGAGGACAATAGCGTTGACCATTCTCGGTAGCTCTGGAAATCTCTTGCTTTAACCCAGGGACATGCGTCAATCCTTTAAAGTAAACCTTTGTTTTTTGTTGTCTGTGTTCGGCCGAGATATAAATCCAGTGACTCAGCCGGGTTTAGAGGAGGTGACTTTGAATCTTTCATCTTTCTGTATGAAACTCAATTTATCTTGTCAAGGTCACCTTGGGTCATCTCTAGTTGTTCATTCTTCTGTCTGCAAAGCTGTGTTCATTTCCACACAGTTCACATTTTGCCTGACATTTGAAGCAGGAACAATTTTTGTTCTGCTGAAAACATTTAGGATCAGGTTCAAAGTTTTGCACAACAAACTTTACTGTTCTAATGGATAGCAGACACGTGGGGGAAACATTTTGAAAGCTGCAAACACTTTTCATTAAATAATTTTTGCTGAGATGTAGTGGGATTATAGAAGCAAGAGCAAGAAGGCTCTTTAACGGGATGCATACACACTACTGTGGTTTCTGGGAAATTGCAGTGCAACACTACAGTACTTACTATTTTTTTTATTTGTAGACGATATTCTTTTTTACACAGGTACGCTCACAATTTACACAGTGCCTTACATATTGTACACTCACAGCAGCCCTGGCTCTCAAGGAACCTACGATCCAAGATCCCATTTGCACATGCTAGGGCCAATATAGTTAGGAGGCAGTTGACCAGCATGTGCAGGAAAAGCATGCAAATTCCATGCAGATAGAGTGTTCCCTGAGATGAGAACAGAAGTCCTCAGTGCTGTCGGGCAGGAGTGTTCACCACTGAGTCTCTGTGCTGCACCACAAAATTTTCAATTATGGCTTTGTGGTTAATCTGGTCCCATGTCTTTGCATTCAGTGCTTTGGAGTACATGTTGCGGGCACCTGTGAAAATGCATAGAAATTGCATCCAACTGCATCTCAATGCACTTGTGATGGTTTTTGATAAATACCAGAGTTTTTTTTCAGTGGGAAATGGCAAGAGGTACTAGAGCGTGCTGGAAGGTCTACTGATACTGGCTGCTGGGGGATCTATGGTTGCTGGGGGATCTATTGTTGTATGGGGTCTATTGTTGCCGGGGAGGTTTATTGTTGCTGGTGGAGGATCTATTGTTGCTGGAGGAGGGTTAATTGTTGCTGGGAGGGATCTACTGTTGAGGGAGGGGTCTGTTGTGCAGGCTGCTGGAAGATCTATTGTCGTTGGGGTAGGGGGTATTTTTTTGTGGCAGCTCTATTGTTGCAGGGGGTCTGTTATTGATGGGGGGGGGGGTCTATTGTTATTGGCTTCAGGAGATCTATTTTATTGATTTTCTTGTTATCGGTATTAAATTATATACCAATTACTTGGTTCTGTAATTTTTAAAAGGGATGGTACAAGAAGGTGGGTAGGGGGTGGAACCAAGGGACGGTGCTTCATAGTTCCCAACTGTCCCTGATTTTGAGGGACTGTCCCTGATTTGGAGCAATGTCCCTCTGTCCCTCTTTGCTCCTCATTTGTCCCTCATTTTGGTCTGATCTATATAGTTGTATATAAAATGCACTTTTTATCTATCAAACAGTGTTTCACAGTGCTAAACCTTTCATCCAATCTCCAATCCAAATTGCTGCATTTGTAAATGTCATAAGCTAATAGCATGGAATAGTAGTAGTAAAAAAAGTGCTTGTGCGTCTAACCAATCGTTTATTTGTTGTACAATTCTCCTTTAAGGGAGCATGGCAAGGGGTTCGTCCTATGCTACATACTTTTGCTGATAGGTGTCCCTCGTTCCCATCTCAGAAAGTTGGGAGGTATAGTACTTGGAGGTGGGATGGAGGTGTAGACAAGGGGTGATTTGGAAGGAGGGAGTACCTGCACTTATTCCCTGAGAAAAAAGCCTTGATAAATACATTAAAGAAGATTGAATTAAATGCTGAATGACAATCTTGCTTTACGACTTAAATGCATGTGGCTAAGGAAACATTTTCAACAGTACAGAAAAAAATTATAGACAACTGTTGAAATTAATGCTTGCCTTTTAATGTATGTACATGCTAAAATACCTATGTAACAATATTCTTTTTCAAGTAGCGGCTTTTTTAAAATTTAATTTTAGCATTTCTATGAATTAATGGAGTTTTTAATTCCTTCTACCTCATTCATGTCCAGTTTTTGGAAAGTGGGCATTTTGTTACCACTTCCAAAGCCCTGATATTAATAAGGGTTGTCGCTCGAAATAGCAGTAGGTAGAATTTGTATTTATTCCTAAAGAGTAACTTCACATTTGTTAAGAAAAAAAAACAATCTCCTCTGGGGGATCTATGTACATTGCAGGGATTTTAACAAACTTTGTAACAGATTCCTACCTTTTGTTGCTCTAAAGAAATTGCTGCTTGTTTGACTATGTTCTTTGGATAATGATATTGAATGGGAGAGTCTGGTTCATTATAATCACCTTGTAGGTGGGGCCTTCTCATCCTGAATGTGCAGGGTTATCTTTGCTTTTCTCTTGAGTAACTTCAGACCAAGCATGAAACAGTAACAGCTTTACTGTAGATTCAGCAACACTTTAATGCCCAAGACCAGGCGAGGCCATATTCATGGGAAAGTCAACATTTTGGTGGTAATCTGGCTTAGAGATGAGCCGTACACTGTGTGCAGTAGTTAAGTGTACTGTCCCATATTACTACACAACTTGAATTTAAGAAGGACACTGCAGAGCCCATGCCCTCTCTGTCAGTCCAGTGTAACTCTACCACCTCACTCCCAGTGACAGAATGGGGTCCCGCTGTGCACCTAGCGTGGTGGACCTCATGCATGCAGTTAACTCCATCAGCTCTACAGTGTGGCAAGAGATATGGGGTCTTCATAACATGTGTTCAGTCCCAGATACTTTTGGGAAACTGAACGCTGGTGAGGGAGTCAGTGTATTGACCCCTTCTCTACCAGAGTACCTCTAACCTACACCAGGTTCCACGCTTAGACGGGCTGCTATACACTACCACCCATTCTTGGTTAACCATTGCCAGTGGTACGCTCGCGATGGCAGGGCGGCATTAGAGATTGGACGTACCTGTACGCCAATATGCCTGCCCGTGCTATTCTGCCAACGTACATCGGCGTGCGCTGGTCGGGAACCGGCTAGAGAAAGTGTTTTAGATAAAAGTGCAGAGTGCAATGGACAGCTCTGGATTTCTGGTAGGAGCAACACAAATTGTTATAACAAAACACTTTAAATGTTATATTCAACAGATCAATAGGAAGAAAAAAGAGAACCCCATTGTTAGGCTTTACATGCACTCCACTAGGTGAATGAGTAAGATATACATATTTTACTATAGCAGAACAATTATTTATTTATTTATTTATTTATTTATTACAGGTACTTATATTTCGCTATTAATTTATGCAGTGCTTTTCATATATACATTGTACAATCAATATGTGAATCCAGTACCTGGTACCTTAAAGGAAATCAGTACTGAGAAAGTATGGAGGCTACCAATGCTGAACACTTGCTCTTAAAATGTTAGCTGCCTGGCTGACACGCCAATCCACTGGCTTCAAGACTTTTTGAGTCTCTGACTTGAAGCATGTACTGTATCTCTGAAAAGTGAATACACCCCTCACATGTTTGTAAATATTTTATTATATCTTTTCATGTGACAACACTGAAGGAATAACACTTTGATACAATGTAAAGTAGTGAGTGTACAACTTATCGGAATCTGGATGCAGATTTAACAAAGGGACCCCCAGATCCCTGCCTCTCCCCCGTGTGAATTGGTAACGGTTACATTGTACCCCTACCATTTCACAAAAATAAGTGTCAAAAATAGTAAAAAAAGACAGGCGACACTTTGGGACAAGTCCTTTATAAAAAAAATAAAAAATAAATAAAAATGTCCTGCGATGTAGATCCATCTCACACCGCCCAACGAGCCAAAAAAAGAAAAAAAAAAAGCGCCAACAGCTCCGCCTCCATGGGAGGCTCTCACCGAATGACGCTTCTTCTCGATGACAGATGTTATATAGCTGAGGGTGGGGCAGCTCAGTGATGTAAACGGGCGACCCCGCCTTCCTCTGATGTCACGTGGCGTTAGAGGGGGTTGTAGGGCAAGGGTTGTGGGGACGAGGCCCTTGTCCTCATCAACATTGGGACAAGATGCTTTGGGGGCTACTCCAAAGCACCCTCCCCATGTTGAGGGCATGTGGCCTGGTAAGGTTCAGGAGGGGGGTGCTCTATTGCCCCCCTCTTTTCCTGTGGCCTGCCAGGTTGTGTGCTCAGATAAGGGTCTGGTATGGATTTTGGGGGGACCCCTAAGCCATTTTTTTTTAAATTTTGGTGCAGGGTTCCCCTTAAAATCCATACCAGACCTGAAGGGAAATTTTGGGGGACCCCTATGCCATTTTATCTTATTGGTCGCAGGGTTCCCCTTAATATCCATACCAGACCTGAAGGGCCTGTTGATGGCCTGGGGGGGGGGGGACCCATGCTGTTTTTTTCAATGAGTTTTATCTATATTGCCGAGACCCCTCGGGCACTATATTTAATGGAATATTTCATTTTTATTGTTTGAATTTAAGCATTAGTAAAATCACTGCTCCCGAAAAAACTGCTGTTTTTAAAACCTTTTCTTTGTATTGATACATGTCCTCTGGGGCAGGACCCAGGCCCCCAAACACTTGTTATGACAATAACTTGCATACAAGCCTTTGAAACTAGCACTTTTGATTTTTCAAGTTTGTGTCCCATAGACTTTAACGGTGTTCATGTGTTCGTCCAAATTTTTTTGCCTGTTCACAAATTCTGGTACAAACCGAACCAGAGGGGGTGTTCAGCTCACCCTTAGTCAAGATCACTCATAAAGTATGGAAACCACAGATAGCCAGAAAACTAGGATCTTGAGTAGAATGTCCAAGGCAGCCCCCCTGAACACCCCCCATTCTCCTTACTAAAATATTCCTTTATTAGCCTGTTTTTTACTGCTTGTATCCTACTGCTTCCTCATGCTAAAGTGCAGCTCAGGGCATGCAGCAGAAGAGCAAAGAAAGCCTGTAGGCAGGTGTACAAAAGTTGCCAGTTAAGTGTTACTGTGTAGTGTTGCAGGGGTTAATACTTGGTGCAGTGGTGCTCCTTGCCTGCATGTCCCTCTTCCTGCTTCTTCAGTAATTTTATGCAGAAAGAGGTCAGACCTGTGGTCTGTCTGTCTGAGAATGCAAAGCAATTAGTGAGGATGGTGTAAAAATGTAATCAGATTGTACAGAGGAGTTTCCCTTTGCAGGACCCTAGGAGGGGTTCTGAGAATCGGACTATCTAGAAACAGAGGTATGGACAGGACCACACAGCACAGCTAAAAGCCAGCACAGTGAATTGAATGAAAGTGTGAGAAGGCATCTATGAGTCTGTATGTCACACAAATGTACTCTTATGGAGCCTGTACAGAAGTATAAATAAAACTTTATTAAATAAAGAAGTTACTAGTTAAGACAAGTTGTTTGGTCTTAATTACTTTTGAGGAAAGTGTGCTTTTATGCTGTTTTATGAGAACTGATGAATGAAATGTACAATTACAGTTAACCCTTGAGGTTATGGAGTGATGAGTGATAAAGGAGGAGCAGCCAATTCAGGAGAGGGAACGTTGGTGGCCGGTGACAGAGGTTCTGCAACTAGGGGTAGCTTGGTACTTGGTGAGCCCTACTGAATGGCTAGGTCCCGAGCATAGGGCATGCTGCAGAATGGAATCCTCATAGGGTCTGGGCCTGGAACCATGGGGTGTAAAACCTTGCAAAAGGGCTGGACATAAGTAAAAAGTAAAGTGGGCTGTAAAGAGCTGATGGAGGACAATCAGTGCCCAGCTCTATTCCCCTCAAAATGTCTCCCTAGTCAGTGCCGGGACAGGTGTCATTGGCAGGTCATAAGACATGATGCTTCTGCGGGGGGGGGGGTCTGGTGAAGCAGTTTGACTCTGGCCATAGGTAGCGCTAACTCATATGTGAAACAATATAAAATATCAGCATGTAGTTCCCCTATGCTACCCACAAGCCCCTCTTATATCACGAGTGCAATGTCATGCCTAGATGAAGAGTGGCCAAACACAGGAAGGAACAGTCAAATTTCTGTGCGTGAATTTCACAGCTAGAGGCATTCATTTCTTTTAAAGCTGTTCTGGATATTTTGGAAACCAGTTGTCAAGGACATGTGAACTCAATGTGGTGTCTAAGGAAAATGTGGAATGTGAAACTTAAATGCAACCTTTTTTCCTGATATATTTTCAGTTTTTGGTGTCAGTAAACGTACAATGTCAGTCTTTGATATAATGTCATTCTTCACTGTTAATAACCCCTTTATGACAAAAGTTGTACATGCACAGATGCCAAGACCAAATTGCTTTGGTTAACTTGACAATAGCTGTATGACAAATTTGACTGCCTAAATAATTGTTGCATTATTTTTAAGGACTTATAAGCTGAAAAATTGACTAAAGCATAAATATGCATTCTTGTTATTTTAAAGATAACAATTTTTAATCATAATTTCTTAATTTTTTCACAACAGTTATTGATCATCTTTCTATATAAGGAATGCACAAAGAGAGAGAGATAGGGTGGGTTTGTTTGTAAACACACTCATGTTGTCATAGTGATCACATGTTAAAAAACAATTTAGCATGGCTTCTGGACATTAGAGTGATGCCAACGCAGTGTGCTCCAATTACTAATATGAAATGTGGAATTATGTTCTCTCATCAAGGTGTTAACCTTTTCCTGTCTGGCCCTGGTGTCCCTTTAACAGGGACTTTACGACGAGGGGGTGGGAAGGACTTCCTGATCATATTACCACCCATGGACACATATAAGCAGTTTGTGGGCATTAAAGCCCACCCTCCCTGCTGCTATATGAGTTGGTGGCAAGAGGCTAAACAATGTCTATTATCAAAATCTATTTTTGAAGATGTTCTACCCACATCACCCGCTGTTGCATGTTATAATGGTATTGGCAAATGACCTTAGTGCTCCAACGCCAATAGCATAAAACTAACACATTCAGTGAGCAGAGGCAAACAAAAATATGTGCCCGTATAGAGTAAAGTAATTATCCTAGCTGCCTTGCCTTTAGGACAGCCCTGTACATCATGCCTAGTGAAGTTTTTTTTTAAGTCTAATCATCCTCTAAATTACCCCATCCTCTATTTAACTCTTAGGTCTTAAACTTAAATGTCCACGATCCTCATGCAGTATGGTCCATAGGTAACTGCACAGTCAGATATTGCTGTGCTGGATACTCTACAAGTTGGTTCCAAAGTCTTGTGCTTGTACTCACAAAGTTCCATCTATTCTCTTTAAGAGGTTGATTATTATGTGACACAACAGAGGATGGACACTCCATAGGAACAAATTGGAGTTGTCATTTGTCATCTGTGTGTGCTCAAAGGATTTCAGGAGAGTTCCCTGCGGCAACTAGAATATGGATCTGCCAGGATCATAGAAAGGTGGACAAGAGGGGGTTGGTGGAAGGTAGGGGAGAATTATTTGAAACTTAAAAGTTAAGTTCCTGTAAACTTAAAATATACTTCCTACAAGTAAAAATAAAACAAAAAAAGAATACATTTATTTACTTTTCAAGAATGGTATTCAGATGCCTACGATGGGATACATCATTTTTCTATCTGACTGCATGTTTATGCATGAGGAATATTAATGGGCTGTTTAAAAGAAAATCGATTTCTTTCAAGCGGAAATTAAAATTTATATTTAAAGAGCGTTTCCTACCACTACCCCGGCCACCACTATAACTATAATATTCTGATGGCTGTACCCAAACTAATGAAGCCTGCCTTCTTATGAGGTTGTTTGTGTCTTATGGCTGGCTGACTTGTTAGCTGAATTATGCAAATAGTTTCTAATGCATACCATTTTACTCGTTTTCCACTATATCTATTCATATCTTTATACATGAGTCGCTGTTGTACTTTGGGAAACATTAACTAGCTTGCAATCCAAAATGAAGTAGATATTACATAAATGCTATCTCCTTATATGCGAAATGTTACAGCAAGTGCAGGTTTTAAAGTAGTTGTGAACCTCGGAACTCATAAACACATTTTTACATAGATAAATGTAAGCCTATCATTACTTGTCTTTATTGTTTTCTCTGGCTTTAGAAGTGCAGGTCACGTGATCACTATAGATTACAAATCAATGCATGGACCTGCCGGTGGGCACCTCCAGTGTGGGAGCATATACATCATTGAGAGAAATCATGAGTATTTAATGCCATCCCATTCCAATGAGTCTATGAGGCCTCCGTATGTAACAGTCCTGGTTTCAAAATGAAAATAGTTTTGGGATTGTTTTGGGGAACCAATATTCCTCCCCATGTTTCACAGGTAAATGCGCTTCTTTGAGAGTGAAAGAACAATGATCTTTACAAGCATATAATTAAGACACAATAACCAAGAAACCCCACAGTATCAAATAATTGTGTTGTTATTTTTACCTTTTTAACGGTTAACAAAAGTTATGCACTATAAAAACAAGATTTCTTTATCATACATCATGGGACACAGAGCCATAATAATTACTACATGGGTTATAGGTCACCTTCAGGTGATGGACACTGGCACACCCAAGACACCCAAGACAGGAAGCCCCCCTCCCTATATAATAAAACTAAGGTGTTGGTCACAGGTACAAAAAGTTCTAAAGAAAAAAGCTCTGCTAGGATCCTCACTGGATCAAGGAGCTATGCTACCAGATCCATTCAAGGTGCCTGTAATGCTTCTCCCTGGAGAGCTGGACCCTGGGATCCAGTACTTTGGTCTTTCTTCAGAACACCTAAAAGTTTCCTAGCAGGGTGCTATATGAGTCCAGGAAAGGGGACCCTGTAAGTGGAGTCCCAGTCCCTGAAGGTCTATCATGCCTTGGTCCGCTGTGATGGGTGAAGCTTGGGTCTGTCTGGTCTTCAGCAGTATCAGGGATAAGGTACGTGAAGACAATCCTAAGGAAATCCTATGGATTTCTTCTATTTTTAGTAAATGGTGTCATACCTATTTTTCACCACTAAAGGGTATGAAAGTCTAAATACTTGCCTGATATACTTACCTTGCCTCACAGTGTGACAATGCTCAATGCAGCAGCAGCTTTGGATATGTTCAGCTGCCTCTCTCCGCTCTCTAGCCAAATAGATATGATCGGACGGCGGGGAAAAGGGGGCAGGGTTAAGCGCAAGCTGACATGCACATGTATTTGGTGTGCACGTTCGCAATGGCGCAGTTGCGGAGCGGGCTGAAAGTTTTTAAAAAGCCTCGCTCAATTTGGCTGAGCAGTCGGTGGCACACAGGAGTGTCAGAGGCATGTAAGGTGGTGAAACCAGGCACTTCCTAAGGGGACACATTTACTTAAGGCATCAGGCTGGGCAATTAATAGCAGCCCATAAATAAAATATTGCTGGACTAGGACTCAGCAGGTGATGCATTTGGGTTAGTACCTCTGCATTTGCGCTTAGGACTATGTGTACTCACAGAGGGGGCTTGGTTGCAGCAAAAGGGGACACAAAGGCATCACCTTCAGGGTCTGAGGATCCTGGGCATGCATCCGCAGTTCCTTCCTCTCCGGAAAGATGTAGCCAGTCAGGAGGAGCCATTGGTGCTATCAGATATTGCAGCCTCTCCTAACATCTCAGCCCCTGCATACATCACTGAGGATGTTCTGCTTTGGCTTTGGTTTGCTTAGAAGAGAGGTTAGCCTTATTAATCGCTAAATCTTCCCAGAAAGGGGGAAAAAAGCTTGTCAGGTTCCCTTCTCCCTCCCTGGAACCCCAGCCGGAGGAAAAGTGGGAAGATGAGGTTGAATCACCATCGGAAGACCAAGAAGAGGGGCAATCTGATGACTCCTCTTCAGAGGAGACAGGCTCAGAAGAGACTGTCTCAGCCTCGCAATCTCAAAGGTTGCAGGTTTAATCCCTTTCAGAGATGGTTCGTTCGGCCTATAGATTACCCTCTGCTGAGGCGCCCAAAGGTTCAGTTCCCTCTTTGGGCTCTTTAAAGTCCCCTCAGGCTTTACATGCTTTTCCTCTCCATCTGTTGTTGGAAAAGCTTATATATGCTGAATGGGAGCACCCAGATAAGCATTTTCTTCTTCCTAAAAAGTTTTCTTTGCTTTATCCTATGGAGGAAAAATTCACCAAGAAGTGGAAGGTGCCAGCAGTTGATGCGGCTATTTATTACGTGATTAAGAACCTAACTTGTCCAGTGGATAATGTCCAGGTATTTAAAGACCCAGTAGATAAAAAACTGCAATCTTTGCTTAAAACCTCCTTTGCTATGGCTGATGCAGTGGCAGCAATTGGTATTTGTCAGCCCTTAAAGGACCAAATGAAGCAGGTCATAAAGTATATGCCTGCTCAACAGGCCTGGGACATGGCTGACCTACCCAATGGCTGTAAGATGTGATCTATATAGGCCGAAAGGCCGCTAGTGAAACTATTAGTACTGGCCACTATTGGTCTACCCGGAGGGTTAGTAAGGGACTTGTGAACCTTGGGGAGATGATAAAAGTAAGGGGTGCTGCAGACTTTGGGGAGGAGGAATCGTTTTTCTTGGGGATTTAACACCCCATCTTTTTGAGCTTTGTCTACCAACGTAATTAAATCACGCTGGTAAATTGGAAGGGGGTCGGTTTGAAGTTTTTGATATGTAGTCGTATCAGATAACAGGCGATTGGCTTCGCCAAGGTAGTCGCCCATGTCCTGTACGACTAGACTCCCTCCTTTATCGGCTTGTTTGACCACAATGTCCTTGTTGGTGGTAAGGTTTTGAAGAGCCTGTTGTTCAAATTTATTTAGATTAGCTTGTTTTTTGTTATTGGTTGTATTGCATAACTCAATAAATTCTTTATAAACCACTTGGTAAAAAGTCTCAATAAAGGGGCCCTTAGAATGGGTTGGGTTAAAGGTGGACGCCGGTTTCAGATGAGTATGAATTATCGCTGGTTCTGTAAAGGGATATTGTGTTTGGCTTGAGATATGACACTCGCTCCACAAGTCTTCAAGAATTCTCAAAATGTCATCCTGAGGGGTGACATTCATATCAATATTATCGATTACAGGTGTTGAATCTCCTTTTTTGTTGTTATTAATAATTGTTTTTGCAAAATGTCTTTTCAGGGTAAGGGATCGAATAAATTTATTTAAATCTTTGAAGAGGCCAAATTTATTTGGTCCAGTGGATGGCGAAAAGCTTAGACCTTTCTTCAATAATGCTAATTCATATGGATTGAGGGTGTGTGATGAAAGGTTGAAGATTTTTATGGTACTCTCTTCCACTATGTCTCCACCCTTTCTTTTTTGTTTTGCCTTAAGCTTTCCAAAGTTATAATTGAGAGATCTGAGGAGCTTTTCATTATCAAACATCTGTCCGTTTTATGATTGGTGTTTTTTATATTTTTTATGTGTTTTAGATCCTGCAGGGATCAGATGTCTGTGTTCATTTTTTACATTTAATAAATGACATTTTAAAGTCTTTTTCACATCAATCTACTAGTCCCTTTGATGCGCTGTTTTTGATCGTTTTTTCTGCTGCATCCATTTTTTGCCAAGTCCATAATGGGTTAACAGCCGCACATTGAGACCATCTACAGGACATTTATTTAAATAAACAAACATCCCACGAGATAGTCAAGCGCTCTTAAAGAGACCATTCATTTGTGCGCCAACTTTATATTGTTTTGTTTTACTCTATTCATCAGGCATCTCGCCTTGCTCTCTTGCTAGTGCAAATGTGCAGAAGTCTGTGGCTAAAGCACTGGTCAGCCGAATCACCATGCAAAAGGCTGTTGACTGGTTTCCCCTTTCATGAGCAAAGGTTGTTTGGGGAAGATGTGGACAAATATATCCAAAAAAAAATTCAAGTGGTAAAGGTACCCTTTTACCAGTGAAAAAGAAGACTAAACGTCCTTCCTTTAAATGTTCATCTTCTTCAGGTTCAGGGACATCTGCCTCCAGGCAGTCGTGATGGCCTACACCATCGGGTTCTCGAGGTAAACCTCAAGGGCAATCCCAGGGGCCGAAAAAACTCTGGGGACAAAAGCCTACAAAGCAGAGTCCCAAGGCCTCCCTCTGAAGAGGCGTCCCCGCTCAGTTGGGTGGAGGGGGGAGGCTTTTGCAGTTTTCAGAGACTTGGCAGGAAGAGATCCAGGACAAATGGATCATCTCCACAGTATCTCTAGGTTACAAACTGGAGTTTCAGGAGTTTCCACCATACCGTTTTCTAAGTTCAAACATGTCTAAAGTCTATACAAGGTATCTGTGTGGTACCTGACAGCAGATAGCTCAAATTGAAAACAGCGCCAAATGGTGATATTCCGTCCTTCAATCTGTATGTTCTCCTAAATCACCATTTGGCGCTGTTTTCAATTTGAGCTATCTGCTGTCAGGTACCACACAGATACCTTGTATAGAGACGGTGCTATGTGATACTACCTAGCTTGCTTCCAGTATACTCACCAATGCCTATGAGGGAAGAACCTTTGAACTGACCAGTGGATTGTCTATTTGAAGTGCTTGTTTTTAATTGGATCCATGTGAGTGTGATTTTAAAATTTGATGTTTTATTAAACTAGCTTTACATTATTGCACTATGGGAAGTTACTTTTGTCTCCTTGAGGTAATTCTGAGATAATAAGTGACTATCCTCGACCTGCGAAGTTTTCATAAGAAGTGGCTTGGAGAAAATAATCATCATTTGTATGCACTATAAGCGTTTTTGTCTGACACGAAAGTGCTGGGCAATACTTTTGGTGAGTTTTTTATACAAGGGGGGCACGAGCACCAAGGGTGCGGTGGAGGTTTTTCACTTGATGGACACTTGGCTACAGAATGTTTATCTGAATTAATCATTTTTTGAACTATTGCCACCATTATGGTTACTGCTCCCCATCAATTTTCCTTGATTGAAGATTAATCGAATCCACTTTGGAACTGCACATCTTTATTAGAGCACCATTTGTTCTTGTGTTCATTTTTTATTTTCACCCTTTGTCACTTATTCACAGCATCACTTTTTGTGTGATTTATATATTTTTGACTGTAAATCTTTTTTTGTTTGATTGTATTTTGTTGCTACTGCATCAATATTTATTGTATTGTTGTTTATTTTTTATGCACATTTTTATTTTCACGTTGGGTATTTTTTGGTTATTATAGCACACTGTTAATTAACAGTGTGGATTTTGTATAGCGCCACTAGGTGCCTTTTTTTGCATTTCAAGTGATAGATTTGCTTTCTTTCCACCTTCTGATAGATATATTTAATTTTTTAAGTGGCAGCTGGAGGGAGGGGGTGTGTGAGCGCTGTGATGATATACTAATTGGGAGGTCATTGATAGTGTATCTTAAGTTGTTTATATATATATATATTATTTATTTTTTTATTTTTTTTCTCTTCTCTTCTCTCAGTTTATTTTGTTTTGTAACCCTTGATATTGAATGTCGCAGTTTAGCATAACGTTTACTTCAAAGCTAGACCTAATTATTTTGTTTTACATCTCCGTAGATTGCTGTTTGTAAAGATCTACGTTTTCCAATCTGCTTTCAATCTTTTGTTAATGTTTATATACTGTTATCAATATTGTATACCTGACAAAAATCGAATAAAACGTTATTGAAAATAAAAAATAAAAAATAAAAACTGAATGGGGATGTCAGACCCATACTGGACAACAAGGAGCTAAGCCAGTTCCTAAACACCCGTTCTTTCCAGATGGAGTTAATCCAGTCAGTAGTCTCCACCCTACGGGGGGAAGAATTTTTGCCATCTGTTTGGTAGCCAAGAATTTGCAGAAGGGAAAATCCTTCAACCAGTTATTTGGAAGATTGTGATGACGGATGCCTATCTGTCAGGTTGTGGAGCAGTCCTAGAGGAAGCTACGGTCCAAGGGAAATGGTCCAGGATCGAGAAGACCTCCAAGAAAATGATTTTACAGGTAAGCTGTTAAAAAAATCCTAATATTAGGTAAATATATTGCCTAAAAAAATGAAAAAAGTAAAACAGCAGGTAAAACCTTTTTCTCTTTGAAAAGTTTACAAGCCCTGTCAGGGGCAAGGCAGGCCATAGTTCATTTGAAAATTAGACATGTGGAATTAGTTTAGTTCCAAATTAGTTTTTTATCAAATTTCAACAAATTTGTTAATTCGGAAACATCTGGATTAATGAAAACCCATTTAACAAATTTTTCTGAATATTCGTAAATTTGAATATATTTGAAAATTCGTAAATTTGTAAATTTGTAAAGTGTAAATTCGAAAATCCGAAAACCTGACAATTTGACAATTTGAAATAATAACTAACTATTAAGTTATAGGTATAGGTTCACACAAATACTTTAAATTCACACTTATATTTGGTTTTATAAATACATCTGTTACTATCATGATTTTATTATTATTATGAAAGGCTAAATTCTCATCTTTTGACACTCGATTTTCTCACTCCCCTCCCTTCCCCCCCTCGTTATTTTTTATCACATGGACATAGTTTGTATGCACATTATGTACATATTCATATGCACACATTTTTTGTTCTTATGGACACATGCCCATACACTACAATCACGTGACTCACATTTCTCCATATTTTTTCACCCCCCCCATATCTGTCACATATAACAGATCATATGTACACATATGGATACACAGTATCTTTCTTTACACACATTGAGTATATACATGCACACTTGAGCAATCAGTTTTAGTTTGGGGTTCTTTTCAATTCACACTTGTTCATTTGGGACTTTCTCTCACTGGTGACTCAATATTGGGATCACATGTAATAATAATAATAATAAATAATAATAGTGTAGTAATGGACCACCAGCCGTCACAGATTTTCACCATTGATTACGAGATCACATGATATCACCTATATAGTATATATTTGTTTCTCACTCAGAACAATAACTAACTATGAGTAAGCGCTGATTTTAGCATGAAATGTGTCAGTCTTTTGTTCCATTTTTCTCCTTTGTTGCTGTGGTTCATATGATGTAAGTCTCTACTTGGAAGAATAAAGGCACAAATCATTTTTGGTTCGTTCCGGAGTGCGGCTGTCCAGAGTTTCTTCTTTCCCCATTTATTGGTCTGTGCAATCAGCCTGCACCTGAGACTCCCTTTGTCTGGAAACGAAACAGTTTTTCGGGTGGATTGGCCTTGAGTGGTGGCTTTCTCTTCTCCTATGAAGTTATAGGTATTGGAACTTCCTTTAAAATTTAGCTGTTAGTGAATGTAACGAATATGAATTTATCAGAAGTTAAGAATTATCCGAAGTATCAAATGCCGTATCTAAACAAATGGAAAGTAACACCAATGTTTTTAATATTAAATAACAATAATAAAAATAAAAGCTTTTTATTGTTCTTATTATATATTATTAATTTGTTCCGTTCCATTTGTTTAGATGCGGCATTCGTTATTTTGGATAATTCGTAACTTTGGATAAATTCATATTCGTTACGTTCACTAACAGCCAAATTCAAAAAGGAAATACCTACATTTTAATAGTTAGTGATTAGTTAGTTAGTTATTATTTTGAATTTTCATTCTTTCAAATTTTTGGATTTTCTTTCTTATTTTCGGATTTTCAAATTTTCAGATTTTCGCATCTTCGAATTTTACGAATCTTTGAATTTATGAATTTTCAAATTTACGAATTTACGAATTGTGATCATAGCGACCTGAAAAAACAAACAAAAAAACAAAACAAACAAATGAGACAAAAATGAAAGCAAACACATTTTTCGGCAGTGCACATGTCTATTGAAAATCACTCAATTCCCCCATCAACACAATTGATAGGGGGGATGCCTCTCACTGTGCTACTGTGTTGCTGGCAGGTGATGGGGGGTTGCGGAACCTTCCTGGTTGGGAGAACACAATGATTACTGCTAACGGCTATAGCTAGAAAGGGAAAGCATGTCAAACTGTAAATCTAGATGACGTGTTTACTGAATTCCCATATCAGCAACAAAGGTAACACCAATGTTTTTTAAGGGCATGTTAGCTCTCTTTATCAAGGTGACAAGGTGACATCAAGGTTTCTGCATGTCACCTTGATAAAAGTTCTGGCTTTTTCTTATCATTAGATTTTTACAGCACACCTGTTTAGCTGAACTCTTAGCTACTTTCATAACTACACCAGAAAGAGTACATACAATGGACACACAGTTCAGCTAAAGCTACTGTTGTTTTATGCATATATTTAATTGTACCTTCTCTTCATACACGGGCAATTGGGCACCCAAGACACTTTCACATTTGGTTGGCATAGTTGTGTACGTTTTCTATTTTAATTTAGAGGTCATACAATAGACTATATTAAGAATAAGGCATATTATAAGAAAAACTGTATTACTCATGTGCATTTAGTTTTAAATGTACAGTATATACTTTTTCAACTTTATCCTATTGTTTGATGAAAAGAATTGAAGATTGCATTCTAGTGATCTGTCTTCACTTTATAGATCACATAAAATGATCTGTGATGAAATACCTTTTCCAGAACAAAGTATGATGTAGCCATATAAGAAAGAGATCTCCTCCTGTCTGACAGCGCGTAATGTATTGTTTTAAAAGGAATCAATCATTCTTAGCTCCTAATCAGCTGACACAGCTGATATAAGGTTGAAAAATCTGTAGCTGCAAAATATATCTCCAAGTACTTACAGAGTTGTCACCTATCTATTACAACAATATGATTGGATTTGATCCAGGGTCTTGTTTGTGTCCCTTACAGCTGTGCTAAGGGCTAGCACATTACCTTTGCTTGGCCCTTTTTTATTGCTTCCCTTACTTTGTATGTCTATCTCTCTCCTCAGGTTTGCTTTGTTTTAGAAGCTGTTTAAAGAATTCTCTTATCCCAAAACCTTGCTGATACATTATTTGGCTTTATTTGTTATCTGTTTCTCTATTTCCTGTTTATCCTGGGTTTGTGCTTCGTGATTTTGTCTGTGAAGGTTTTCATTTATCTAAGTCGTAGGATAGCTAGTAGTAGTAAATCACATTTAATTGTGTTTGTTCTGAAGACGTTCCAACGCTGTTCCAAGGGTTTCCGCAGTACAAATCATTATCAAGAATATACACTAGCATTTATAGTCATACAAGTAACTTAGTCACCTTCATCCAACATCATGGTTTTACGGACTGGGGGTATTATGATTTCCATTCAATGACACCATTCATGACACAATGGGAGTTATTTACGAAAGGCAACTCCACTTTGCACCACAAGTGCACTTTTAAGTGCAGTCGCTGTAGATCTGAGGGGGACATGCAAGGAAAATAAAAGACAGCATTTTTGCTTGCACATGATTAGATGATAAAATGAGCACAACTTCCCCTCTAGATCTACAGTGATCTACAGTGACTGCACTTACAAGTGCACTTGCAGTGCGCTTGTAGTGCAGAGTGGATTTCCCTTTAGTAAATTCACCCCTATGAGTCATCAGTAACTCACCAAACAAGCTATACAAGAAGATAACAATCACCCCAACTAGCATTTGCAAAAAGGTGCACATGAAAGGCACATCACAGACAAAAAATTCCCAGCACACTTTCCAGTCAGCCTGCAAAAACCCTAAATGACCCAAAAAATAAAACAAAAACAGGGGGTTTATTTGCACACATTTGCAAATATATGTTGAAGTCACGGTGCCTATGCCAAGGTTCCTTTGTATACTGCTGTCCTAACTATATTTTTAAGAATCTCCAAGTTGGAACATACACTATATTGCCAAAAGTATTGAGACATGTGGGGGGGGGGGGGGGGGGTGGCGACCGCGCAACAGGATGGCCGCATTCTAAGAGAGCTCCGCTCTGCACTCGGGGAACAACGTATCATACGCCCACTATACATCGGTTACGGCCGCGGGAATAACTGATCCGGACTCTGGAGACACCCGCCGTCCGAACCAACATGCCGCGGAAATCTCCGAAACCACCAACCGAGCTGAAATTGCCGGATTTCTATCCGGCCATTGACCGCGGGCCACGGAAAGATGGCGGAGGGAGACACCACACGCAGCAGCTCCCGCAGCCTCCAGTACCCACAGACTTACAGGAAAGGGCGGAAGACGCAGCGCAAATGGAGGAAGAAGTCGACACTCAAACCTCTGACTCCGATTCCCCGAATTCATCCCCATCAACCAGAAGCCCCGTAAAGTCAAAGCCCAGGATGGAACCCTCCACAAATACACAGGCCGGTATAACGGACCGAGCTATGGAGGTGAGTGGACAACCCAGTGGCCGATCAGCCCCTCAATATGCACAGGACCCCATTGCACAGTTCCCAACTACAGGGCAGCCCATCTCTGACACTACGCTTAAAGAGCTGTTAATGTTGTTAAGGTCCTCCTTACAAACAGACATGATGACATGCTTACGCCAATGTAAAGCAGAAATAAGCGAATTGGGTGACAGAGTACAACAAATGGAGTCCAAAATGGGGGATTTTACCTCGTCATTCAATACACTAGTGGACTCACATTCGGTGCACCACGAAGCGATCGATAAAATCCAAAGAAAAATGGCGGACCTCGAGGATCGTTCTCGTAGGAACAATTTAAAACTGCGTGGGGTCCCCGAGGAGGTAGCGACACAACAACTCCTACCCTACGCCCAAAACCTCTTCCGTACCCTAATGCCATCATTAACTCCTCTGGACCTGACGATCGACAGAATTCACAGGGTCCCAAAACCATCCTTCCTACCTCAAGAGATACCCCGAGACGTTTTGCTCCGACTCCACTTCTTTACCACCAAAGAAAAAATACTGGAGACACTACGCAAAGGAGACAATGTCCCAGAAGCAATCTCTAACCTCAAGATCCTGCCTGACTTGTCACAATATACTTTACAACTACGCCGTAACATGGCCACATTAACAAAAGCCATGAGAAATCACAAAATCTTATACAAGTGGAAATATCCCGCCACCTTGCATATATCCCACAATGGTTCCACACACGTTGTTCGCTCCCTGGAAGATGGGCTCATCCTCTTGAGACAATGGCAGATAGTGATTTCTGATACAACCATATATGCTCATCAACAGACGGGACGCTTACCAACCAAACTTCAAGATGAATGGCAAGTAGTTCAGCCAAGGAGATCGAAAACTCGCCGTACTTGAAGGCCCACAAAGTCTCTTTCTACCACAAGATGTCATTATGACTCCCCGAGTGTATCTGGTACCTGTCAACGTACCATTACCCCCCCGCATAGGGCATCTCGGTGCCCGGCCTATGGAGGCCTAACTTTTTACTATAGCTTTACTGTTTTGCTTTTCGTTTTTTTAAGTTTTTTTTTTGTTGTTGTTATTCTTTGCCAAGCTTTACGTGTACAAGTCACTACCTCTTGGAGCGTACCCTCATGTGACCACACGCAGCAGGAACTATTTCTGTGTACACTGACCACATCTGCTCACTGCCTCAAGGGAACTTCAAATGTTCACCCATGTCCACCATTTTTTCTGGTCATTGTTGTATGTTTTCTGAGCACCTGCTCGGAACTTATGTCACCATGCTACGTACTTTACAACCCCGGTCCTGTTCTCAGAACTGAACTTCTTCACCGCACTTCCTCAAAAGTATTGAGACATGCACATGAAGTTATATGCGTCAGTCAAGTTCTTCCATCCCACACTCACTCATCCATGTCTTTATGGACCTTGCTTTGTGCACTGGTCCAAATCATTGGTGGAGGGGGATTATGGTGTGGGGTTGTTTTTCAGGAGTTGGGCTTGGCCCCTTAGTCCCAGTGAAGGGATCTCCTAAGGCATCAACATACTAAGACATTTTGGACAATTTCATGCTTCCAACTTTGTGGGAACAGTTTGGGGATGGCTCTTTCCTATTCCAACATGACTGGAAACATTTTTTTTTCTGGTTGTGGGTCCTATAACTCATGTTGCTATAGTGTAAGGCCTGGTCGCCCCTATGCAGGTTGCATATTCCAGGTGCATTTTGTGATTTCAATAATCGCTTTTGATCCATTGAGGTGCATGGAACCAAAAACCAGAAAAAAAATCTCTGGCACTTTTCATAGAACGCATAGATGTGAACATGACCCATAGGAAACCATGTTAAATAGACTGTAGTGTGTTTCAGCAAAACTGAAAATGCACTAAAAAACGCATAGATGTGAACCAGTCTAAATGCTGAGTTATGTACTTGGCACTCGGTAGAGTAACAATGATGAGTGTCTGGATTGTGTGCCTACAGTATAAAGGATAGGATATGTTTCCAAAATGCATTAGAACTGAAAAAGTTGCAGAGATATGTTGTGAAACATCACCAGAACAAATCTCATTACATGTAACTATTAGTAGTCTTCTGATCTACTATTATGCTTTTGTCTTCTATTTTTTACTGGGTCAGAGTTTTGGATTCTACCACCTAGCATATGTTCCAGCTTTTTAAAATGGGAACATGGGACATCTATTAGCAAAAGTATGTAGGCATAGGACACATCCCCTGCCACACCCCCTTAAAGGAGAATTATCCCAATTTTTTTTTAGGTAAACCCACATGTGCTTTTTTTTTACCACTACTATTCCTTTATACTGGCTTTTTAAATGTACACATTTTACAGCAACTTAGAAATTGGGTGAAAGGTTTAGAACTGTGAAACACTATTTTAAAGATAAAAAGTGCATTTTATATACAACTGTACAGACAAAGTGAGGGACAAATGAGGAGGAAAGAGGAACTTTGATCCAAATCGGGGACAGTCCCTCAAAAGCAGGGACAATTGGGAGCTATGACCTGGATATCTCCTAGCTATTGAAATTTGTACTTTGTTTTGGTCTTGTTGTACAGTTCACTAACTTCTTTCATATTGTTTTCATTAGAACTGAAAGTGGCTTGGATGAGTTATGAATTAGACATTTGGTAAAGGAATTTACTACATTATTTACTTACCATCTAATGGTCTTTACTAGAGCCAATAAAGACAGCGGGGCTATTTTACGAAAACTGGTGAGTGCAAAATCTGGTGCAACACTGCATTGAAACCAATCAGCTTATAACTTAACCTTGTTCATTTGAGCTTTGACAAGGAAAAACCTGGAAGCTGTTTGCTTTCAATGCAGAAACCAATCTAGCTGCACTAGATTTTACACTCTTCATATTTAGTAAATCAATCCCAGTGTCTCATTCTGTTAGACCCCTGGAATCATTACCTAAGGAGTAGTCCCTGTATAGCATTCTGGTATCATGCCCCTCTTTCTTTTGCTTGTTTCTTTATAGATTTTCTTTTGATTAATCCAAATAGAACTGAGACAGTCTAATCTACTCATACCAGGTCAACCAGTAATTTGGTGGTGAACACGGCAATAGAGAATGAGACTGAAAGCCTGCTTCAAGCAAAGGAATGCTAATTGCTCAGATCTGTTTTGAGCTGAGGTCACCCTTATGAATGTACAGTATACTTAGTCATTCTTATTCTTCCCATGTCCAGGCATCTTTCATGCTGAAACTTTACATAATCTTCAGCTATATGCACTCTTATTTACATATTGGTTGACTATCCAGGAAATGATTGAACCCGTGTCAAACTACTCATATAATTTTACCATACGACATACTGGTGTGAGACTGGCCAATAATTCAGCTCTGCTTGAACCCAGTTTGTTGCTGTAGGTAAACATCTCTGTCTTCCCGACTTTTCAGTCAGTCCTAAGTTTCCAAAATGTGGTCTATTGTTGTAGATGGTGGAATTAAAATAAGAGGTGTTCTACTCATTCCCTACGCTATTCAAAATGAAAAGAAACATTTTATTTCAGAAACTTAAGCCTAGAGTTAACCGTAAGTCCTCATTCACATGAACAAAAAGTGCCCACCTGCAGAATATTGAGGCAAGGATACCGCAGATACTTGTGACTGGGATCCCAGGTGTTTTCATAAGATGCAGCTACTCAGTATGTACAACTGAATGTCAAGGTGACAGGAGTGGGGGCTCCAGTGGTCACAATCATTGGCGCATCTGGGATCCTGGACGAAAATTGGTATTATACCTACTGCTGGAATCTTCAGGGTGGAACTTTTGCCTATGTGAATGAAGCCTAGCAATAACCTTTCTCCTTTGTTTATAAACAAAGCCATGCCATTTTCATGAGAATGTTGTAGACACAAGTGAATTAGTAAGTCACACCACCAGATGTTTCTTTTTCTTTTCATGTAACGAAAAATAAAATGCAACTGCCATTAAATCTTCCATCGTCCAATGCTCTGCCTGTACAAGAATATCGTATCACATCTTTGAAGACAGGATTTTTGTTTTTGCCCACACCAGGCAGCAAGATGAGGATTTTGTACCTGTGAGAATTCTTTTCTGATGAGATCTAAGACCTTGGTCATGACATATTTATAGAGGAAAAAATATAATAGGTTTGTTAAACCTTAAACCTTCAGTGCGATGATACAACTTTCCCTGTGCTGCAGAATACATGCTGAAAGAGCCCGAGGCAAAGACTTCAGTTTGAAAAAAAAAAACTATAATTACAAAACACTGCATTAAGGTGACATTACAGGGTTCTCTTGTAAAGTTGGGAGTTTTGAAATGACCGGTTGCGGCTCATTAGCCACCATAACTCAGCAATCATTCTGCTTTGTCATTACCTGGCTTGTTAGGAATATTTGGACTTTGCATTCATTTCCTTGGAATGGCTGACATTGAGCGAGAAAATTCTAACCTTAGGGGATCTCTGCCACATATTGAAGTCTTTTGTATTTGAAAAAAAGGAGTTTTAACAATGATTGTGCGTTTCTCTGTTCTTTACAGCTGCATTGTCCATTTAGGCTCTGCTTATGCTGTGAAACTAGCCACTGTGATGTCAAAAGGCTTTTAATGCAGGCGGCAGGATGTAAAAATAGAAAGTGTTAAACAATGTGAATATTATGCTAATCATATCCAAGTGACAAAAAATTTAAAATATCTGCGCTTTATGGGGGCGGTTGCTATATGCCATCAGCAATGGCACTAGCGTTGGAAGTGTCACTGACTGTCCGGTGAATTTTACTTTCTATCGCTCAACGTTGACATTTCTTCACCATGCACAACACTGTATTCTGGTTGGCAGCTATAAGGTTCCAAAATCTTTTCATTGTCACCGCTCTCTGCATTCTTACTAAATAAAGATAGATGTGCAGAAAAAAATAAGAATTATATTTATATCATGATCATAATCATACCATAACCATTTTGCTGCCAGAGCTGTTTTGCGTTTTATTGCATAGGTTTGGAAAATCATTTTAGGCCTGGAGATTAGTTCAAACCCCCAAAACATTATATATTCTTTGCAAGCAGAGACCCTGGAAAATAAAACAGTGGCTAAACTAGCTTATCATGCACACATTTTCAGTAAAAAATACACCAAAGTTCATTTAGGACACACAAAGAACATATATTACCCATTAGTTAACCGCTTGCCGACCATATAACTTAGATATACGTTGGCAAAGTGGCACGGCTACACCCGTATGTGATCCGACACTTCCAGGTCTTGGGCGTGCATGCATGCCACCGGCGTCCCACTCCCACTTTGATTATGCGCAACTGGAGCTGATTGACAGGGACCGTGGACTCGACGTTTGCCAGCCCCCTTCGATCCTTCAGTACAGAAGGAGAATGGTAAACAAGGCAGATAGCTATTCTATCAGTAAAGAAGGCATGGATCCTGTGTTCCCTAAAAGCAGAGACATGGATCCTTGCCTTCTCCTAGTACAAGCACCTCTCCCACAAAAGAGAAAACAGCAGCTAGGCACACAGTTAACTCTTTGATAGAGATGTGCATTACGAAAAAATGTGCTTAATTTCTTTTTGATTTGTTAATAAAGTTATTTTGTTTAGTTAAATTCGGTTGATTCCTTCAATTCGTATTCGGAATTTTCAAATATTCTTCAAATTTACAGATTTTTTCGATTCAAAATGTTCACGTTGATAAATTTTAGAAGCAGTCAAAACTAAAATGTTATATTGTTTTGAACTGAAATGCAGCAAAGTGAACAAACGAAAGAAAAATCTTTATCAAATGAATACAGTGACTCTTTAAATCCCTTTTGGCTTAACAAAAACAACATTATTTCTAAAATGGTACGCTAATAACACACACAGTCTTTGATTTCGGCAATATGCGTAATTAGAGATAGACTGGAGTTCAATGTAAAATTAGATTCGAATTTCAGTCCGAATTTCCGAAAATTTGGACAAATTTCATTACATTATTCGGAGCATTCGGTAAAATTTGTTCATTTTTTAATTTGGGTATTCGGACATATCTGAATCTCCGAATAACTAAATATTAATTCGGAACAAAAGGAACCGCATATGTCTACTCTTTGATCACCCCTGATTTTAACCCCTTCCCAGCCAGGGTCATTAATACCGTGACAGTGCATTATTTAACACTGATCACTGCATTAGTGCCACTGGTCCTCAAAAAGTGTCAAAAGTGACAGTTAGATGTCTGATTTGTCTGCCCCAATATAAGTTCTGCTATAACTCACTGATCGCCACCGTTACTAGGCGCAATAACTTTTGCGCAAACCAATCAATATACACTTATTGGGATTTTTTTTTTTTTACTAAAAATATGTAGCAGAATACATAGTGGCCAAAAGTGATGATGAAATCGGATTTTTATTTTTTATTTTGTTGGATATAGTAGTAGTGCAAAAAGTAGTGTAGTTCTCCACAGCAGGAGAGCCCTGATCCAGGCAGCAGGCAGGGACGTGGTCAGCGACAGTGAATGGAATTGTCTAGGCAGGAATATTGTCCATAGTCAGTACAGGCAGGAATACTGTCCATATACAGTCCAGGCTTGGTGAAGGTAGAGATATTGCCAGCAGTGCCAAAATACTGGTCCTGGTAGTAAACAGGAACATGGTCCATAATACAAGTAGCAGGCCAGGAAAGAATGGGGGCAGAGGTAGAGGCTTCTTCCACCCAAATCTCTTTGAAGCGTCCGAGTCTCCAAACCCTAATCCGGGAATGAGAAAACTAAAAAAATTGTTTTCTTCATACAGAAAAACAATTATGGGGCCCCTCACATATGTGAGACCCCTGTGTTATAAAGCCCACTATTCCAGTAGCAGAGTAAAAGATCAGTCCAAAAGGCAGGCAAAAAACATGGTCAAACAGTTCACGGTCAGTTCCAGAGCAGGCAAAGGTAGGTACAGTTTAGTATTAGGCAGAAGCGTGGTCATTTAGCAGGCCAGGGTCAGTTCCGGAAAAGGCAGAGGTAGGTACAGTTTAGCATTAGGCAGAAGCGCGGTCATTTAGCAGGCCAGGACCAGTTCACGAGAAGGCAGTGGTATGTACAATGGCATAAGTGGTGTGGCGGTAAATGACAATTCCGTTTACCATACTTCCCTAATAATGTAGAGAAATATGGTAACGGTGGAAACATTCACCAATACAAAGGCCTGGTTGGGAAGGACATTGGGGACACTTGGTACTTATTCTGACGTTTCCAGCCTGTTTCTTGGTGGGGGAGCCCCTCACATATGTGAGACCCCTGTGTTATGAAGCCCCCTACTCCAGTAGCAGAGTAAAAGATCATTCCAAGAGGCAGGCAAAAAACATGGTCAGACAGTCCAGGGTCAGTTCCAGAGCAGGTAGAGCTAAGTACAGTTTAGCGTTAGGCAGAAGCGTGGTCATATAACTGGCCAGGGTCAGTTCCGGAGAAGGCAGAGGTAGGTACAGTTTAGCATTAGGCACAAGCGTGGTCGTTCAGCAGGCCAGGGTCAGTTCCGGAGAAGGCAGCGATATGTACAGTGGCATAAAGGATGTGGCCGTAAATGACAATTACATTTACCATACTTCCCTAATAATGTAGAGAAATATGGTGATGGCAGAAACATACACCAATACAAAGGCCTGGTTGGGAAGGACATTGGGGACAATAATACACAGTGTCTCTTCTAGCTCCTCCTCTGGAGCACACCCGGCATTTCTTCTGATGTTTCCGGCCTGTTTCGTGGTGGGGGAGTCTCTCAGGAAAGTGGCGTTCATGGAGTCTGCTTCACTGAATCCGAGCGAATGCTTTGCTTTCTGGTGGGCCTTCAGGGTACAAAAGGGTGGATATAATTTCTTCTTGGTATTGAAAATAAGATATGGGGCTCTCTGTAGATTTATGGTAAATAACATAACTATTGTAAATGGCCAAACTGCAGCCTTTTTTATACCAATAGCGGCTTTTTCTTGTGGGAAGGTAGGGTTCGATCATCTGATCATTGAAGTCGACTCCCCCATGAACAAATTATAGTCATGGACACATGCTGGTCTCTGGATTGGGCTGTTTCCTCTGGGGATTTCCACGTAGGTATCATTATGGATCGTCGTGTGCATGTGGACATTTCATCTGTCCCTCTACCTGATAGCCAATATCTCTTCATTCCGCACCATCTCCCCTTGTTGTAGTCTTTCAGTAATGAGCCTTTGCGGGAAGCCCTTCCTATTGGCTCACACTGTAGCACATGCTGGAGTGTCCTTGCGGTAACGATTGCAAAACAGGGGCAAGCTTGTATAGTAATTATCCACATGAAGATGGTAACCCTTTCCAAGGAGTGGATATACAAGCTCCCAAACCACTTTTCCGCTGGCTCTGATGTACTCTGGACATTCAGGGGGTTGCAGTTGGGTATGCTTCCCTTCGTACACCAGGAAGGCATAGATGTACCCCGTGGCTCGGTCACATAGCTTGTAGAGCTTAACCCCATATCGGGCCCTTTTGCTGGGGATAAACTGCTTGAAGCCAAGCCTGCCTGTGAAGTGGATCAATGACCCACCCACAGAGATATTTTGGTCGGGGATAAATAACTGGGGGAATTTCTCAGAGAAGAACATTATAAGTGGCAGAATTTTAAATAGTTTGTCATGTGATGGGTCATTTCGGGGAGAGCACTGGGTGTTGTCATTGTATTGGAGGAAAACGCATTATCATAAGGTATCATGATCTTGGCATAATGGATGAATAGATTGGCATGTGGTGGATGGGATTGTCCCATATTAAATGTTAGGCCTAAAAATTATTTCAATTCCTCCACTGTCAATGCTCTCCACTCATAGGGACGGGCATAACTTGAACCAGGGTTGCTTGTTATGAATTGTTGTGCATAGAGTTTGCAATGGGCCATGATGGAGGATAATAGGTCTTGGGTAAAAATTTAATTAAACGAAATCAATAGGGGCAAAATTCTCTGTGTTCACCTGAACATCTGACTGGGCAGTGAAAGGGGCGATGTTTGCTGCTCTTGAATTAGGGGGAAGCCACAGAGGGTTTTCAAGAGCATAGGGAAGGCCAGCATGGGTCCTAATGCTTTGGGGCCGAGATGACACCCCGCTAGTTCTTGGCCTTTGCTGTACTTCAATACTTCTGGATGGCACTGTGCTACTGGTGGATGGCACTGAGCTGCTAGTTGATGCCACTGCATTTCTAGTGGATGGCACTGAGCTGCTGGTTGATGCCACAGCACTACTTGTGGTAGCCTGCTGCTCCATGCCAGAATGCCTTTGTTTCATGGGCACACTTTGCTCTTCCTCCAATTCTGTAGCAGACCCACTGCTTACAACGTTCATATTCTGCTCTCCTCGGTCAAGCTAAGCAGTTGGTATGCCTCCTCAGCAGAAAAAAAATCTTTTTGCCATACTGGTGACTGTGGGCTGTGGTGACAAACTGCTGTGGTAGGGACACTTGGACAGATATGGCTGCACAGACGGGTACTGTAGTGGCACTGATGGGTAGTGTAGGGGCACTGGTGGCACTGTAGGGCACAGATTAGCACTGTGGTGGCATTTGTGTGGCACTGTATGGCACTGCTGGGCACTGTTGTACTCTGCAAATTAGTCACACTCACTGTTTGACACTCAATCTCTCTTCTCTCCTCTCACGCTGTATTAGTGTGAGGAGAGAAGAGAGCTGGACCTCTGCATGACCCCAGTTTGTTGACATAGTGATCGCTCCCTCATTGGATGGAGCAATCACATGGTTAAGGGCAGCTGTCATTGGCCCTTTGCCACTATTCGTGTTGAGCCGGGACCCGTAAACCCAGCGAGCATGGACACTTCCGTGCGCGTTCCCCAGGGGGTGTGTGGGGAGCACGAGTTGACCATGCTGTAGCTGTCCTTCGGCTATGGCCCGGTCAGCATGTGGTTAAAAAGGAACTGCAGTCTGCTCACATAATTTGTAATAAAAACTTCTTTGCCTTTCTGAAGCTTCCCTCCAACCACTTTGCATATTATTTTATATATATTGTGATTCTGTACTGACCAAATATGCTGCAGAAATCTCCCTCCACTGAGTCTGACTGCAGCCATTTTAACTGTGGGCAGCTGAAGCAGTGGACGGTGTCAGTTTTTTTTTTTACTTTTAATAATAAATTTTTTTACATTTTAATTTGTTTTGAATTTTTTTTTCACAAGGCTTTTTATTTTTTTACACTTTTTTATTTTTTTGAATATTTTTTAAAAAATTTATTTTTTATTTTTGGGGGGCTTTGGTGAGATGTCAGAGAAGGACATGGAGGGGGACGGGGAGGAGTACACAGGAGAAGTTGGGGATGATCGGTGCGGCTGGAGGGACAGTTGTTATCACCCATCTCCCTGTATAGCTTTTTAGCCATCAGCCGCGGGAGGGAGAGAAGGAGAAACGGCCGTCAACTAAAAATCTATACAAAGGAGATCGACGGGAGATCCCGAGAGATCAGGAGGCGCTTGCGGGTGTTTCTCGCACCTTCCAGGAGACTTGAGATGTCTTATCTATATATCTATCTATTCATCCATCTAATATCTATCTAATATCTATCTATCTATCTATCTATCTATCTATCTATCTATCTATCTATCTATCTATCTATCTAATATTTAACTATATATCTATCTATTCATCCATCTAATATCTATCTATCTATCTATCTATCTAGCTATCTATCTATCTATCCATCTAATATCTATCTATCTATCTATCTATCTATCTATCTATCTATCTATCTATCTATCTATCCATCTAATATCTATCTATCTATCTATCTATCTATCTATCTATCTATCTATCTATCTATCTATCTATCTATCTATCTATCTAATATTTAACTATATATCTATCTATTCATCCATCTAATATCTATCTATCTATCTATCTATCTATCTATCTATCTATCTATCTATCTAATATTTATCTATATATCTATCTATTCATCCATCTAATATCTATCTATCTATCTATCTATCTATCTATCTATCTATCTATCTATCTATCTATCTATCTATCTATCTATTTATCTATATATCTATCTAACTATCTATCTATTCACCCATCTAATACCTATCTATCGATATATCTATCTACACTATCTCTGGCCCCACATTTTTAGCCAACATTAGGATACATCTAGTAACTTCTCAGCCCAGTAAAATATATGATTACTTAAAGTTCTTATGGAATATTGCAAACTATATTGGCAGAAGGTTACTGGTATACAGGGAATATCACAAGAGATTGTGTGACCTTTGTAAGAAATGTACTTGGATGACAGAATCACACACTTGTATGTCACCGTGGGCAAGTCTTGGTATTTCAGGGGGCCTCCGGCCTAGACAGCGAACCGGCTGTTTAGGTTTATTCTGCAAAAAGACCGGATTTATGAACTGCTATACATCAATGGACTGTGCAGTTAGGTACAGGGTTCAAAATCTATAATGAAGGTACAGCATGATTATACTGTATATTATTTTATTTTTGTATTATTACTGTATGTTCAAGAATAAAAGAAATATCATATATTTATTACTTTTTCTCAAGTGGTTGTGCCAAAGGGGATATATTCACATCAGAACTTCTTCTCACTCCCACAGAAGTCTCTGGGGACGCAAGAACAGCTTGAAGCAGGTCAAATGCAGGCCAGGAGGTCAAATGTACATGTTAGTGAAAGCAAATTACACTTGCCCATCACCACCATCCCTGCCAGTTAATAAGAGCTCAGATAGCAAGAAATTGTGCTATACGTTTGAAAATGACTTGCTAAACTATTGCTAGACTTGCCAGGCTTCACAAGTTTGTTGCACAATTGCAGTAAGTCCGCATTGCATGACTCCAGATCAACTTTCTTTGCAAACATTCTGCAAGTCTACTGCAAGTTCTGGTTCAATTATGTAGTGCTATAGTCATCCCACCACAGGGTTCACTGTGCCTGAATTTTCATACTGTAGACTTGCAGAGCTCTCGCTGTACACTCACCACTGCAACTTTGCTCTTGCTAGAGACTTGCCATGCAAATTTGCTACAAACTGGAGAAGTGTCAACTACAACTAGAAGTGTCAACTAGAACAGCTCTGCAAGTATACAACGTGCCAGTGAAAATGTGCAGCAAGTTAACAGACTTACAATTCAACACTGCCATAAATTTGTGGCAAGTTATCCTTGCTATCTGGGAGGGGCAAATCAGTGGCCAGTGTGCAAGATTAAAAGTGGGCCCTAGGCTTCAATAAATTTTAAAAATGCACTAGTGGAGTATTAGCGTAGGGTACAGCACTGCACAGTCCTAGGGCACACTTACACATGGTTTCGAAAGATGAGATGGTAATCACATTTTGAGAAACCCTAATCTGGAATGTTTACAGTTTATATAAAAGTACAAACAATAAAAAAGAAATAAAAAAACACACAAAAACACAAAAAATAATTGTGGTTTTATTTTTATTCTCTCTCTAATGTCCGCTCTCTATTGTCCACTCTATTGTTCACTCTCAATTTTTCTCTATCTATTTTTCTCTCTCTATTGTTACTGTATTTTGGAACTGTAATGTTTTATTTTTACTATGTTTTATTGTATTTGCTTTGCAGGTATGGTATGTGATACTGTTATACTGTAATGTCACTTTGTTTTATTGTTAACCATCATTTACTTAGCAGGTATGCCATTCAGCTGCAGCACAGGTTTATTTATTGTGACAGCAACAGTGTTTGCTCCCACGATACATAAAGCCATGACTCCAGCGCTGTAGGAGGTGATTTCACCACCACAGTTAAAAAAAGAGCATATATGCTGAGGCCTTGGGTGCAGGGGTGGTGGAGCAATTTGCTCCTAACATTAGGGGCAGATTGCCCCCCTGCTTCGGCACAGATTGCATTAAAAAAATCAAGTTGTTTTATTGAGTTAATGTTTTATCGTTACCATTGTTTGCTTTTCAGGTAGGCCATTCAGCTGCAGCACTGATTTATTTATCTTGACAGTAACAGTGTTTGCTCTCATAATAAGAAAATCAGCAACTCCAGTGCTGTAGGAGGTGATTTCACCACCACAGTTAAAAAATATTCCTTTAAATTTCGTATCTGGGGGGTGTCTATAGTATGCCTGTAAAGTGGCGCATGTTTCCCCGTATTTAGAACAGTCCGAGAGCAAAATTATATTTTAAAGGAAAAAAAGTCCTTTAAAACAATACACATAAAAGTAATTGAAAAAAACAGCATTCCCCACAGGAGAACCCCGAAATCAAAATGTAAAAAAAAATGTGTGGGGGTCCCCCAAATTCCATACCAGGCCCTTTAGGTCTGTTATGGATATTAAGGGGAACCCCATGTCAAAATCCACACCAGACCCTTCAGGTCCGGTAAGGATTTTAAGGGGAACCTCGTGTCAAAATAAAAAAAAATGGCATGGGGTCCCCCCAAAAATCCATACCAGACCCTTATCCGAGCACGCAACCAGGCCACAGGAAAAGAGGGGGATGAGAGAGCACCCCCTCCTGAACCGCACCAGGCCACATGCCCTCAACATTGAGAGGGTGCTTTGGGGTAGATGGGGAGAAGGGTTGTGGGGGTCTGCGGGCAGGGGGCTTATCGGAATCTGGAAGCCCCTTTTAACAAGGGGACCCCCAGATCCCGCCCCCCATGTGAATTGGCAATGGAGTAGAAATGTACCCCTACCATTTCACAAAAAATGTGTCAAAAATGTTAAAAAAGACAATAGACGGATTTTGACAATCATGTTATTATTGTCTTCTGCTTTCCCAGCTTCTTCTTCCATCTTCTTCTAGTCTTCCTTCAGTGTTCTTCCTCTTCCTCCATCTTCTTCTTCCTCCGCTTCTTCCTCTATCTTCCTCTGCTTCTTCCTCCGGTCTTCTCGTCCGCCATCTTCCTCCGGGTTCTTCTTCCCCACTTCGTCCTCCGGACGATCTGCCTCAATGGGAGTCTCCTGCTGTGTGACGCTTCTGTTCTTGTGACAGCTCTTATATAACAGAGGGAGGGGCCACCCGTTTACATAAATTTGTATGCAGCAACTGCACAGACACAGCTGCTGCTCCCAATTTGTCAGCCGTACAGGTGCAGATTTATGGCCCAACATACACTGTTCGCAATCAAGTCTGCACACCCGCATGGCTGTCTAGGAGCAACCACTGTGTCACATTTAGACATGAGTGGGACTGCCTGTCTGGGAATGCACAGAACATCTGTGTATACGTATGTGGGCAAATACAGCCCTTGGATGCTTAAGTATGCCTGTGTGAATGTGGGCTGTCAGCAGTCTGTGCTACAATTTATACTTGACTATGGTAAGACAGATGCAAACTGCCCATATCTATAATACCATAACCCTACTTCACCTACAGTGGTGTGAAAAAGTGTTTGCCCCCTTCCTCATTTCCTGTTCCTTTGCATGTTTGTCACACTTAAGTGTTTCGGAACATCAAACCAATTTAAACAATAGTCAAGGACAACACAAGTAAACACAAAATGCAATTTGTAAATGAAGGTGTTTATTATTAAAGGTGAAAAAAAATCCAAACCATCATGGCCCTGTGTGAAAAAGTGATTGCCCCCTAAACCTAATAACTGGTTGGGCCACCCTTAGCAGCAACAACTGCAACCAAGCGTTTGCGATAACGTGCAATGAGGCTTTTACAGCGTCCTGGAGGAATTTTGGCCCACTCATCTTTGCAGAATTGTCCTAATTCAGTTACATTAGAGGGTTTTCGAGCATGAACGGCCTTTTTGAAGGTCATACCACAACATCTCAATAGGATTCAGGTCAGGACTTTGGCTAGGCCACTCCAAAGTCTTCATTTTGTTTTTCTTCAGCCATTCGGTGGTGGACTTGCTGGTGTGTTTAGGATCATTGTCCTGCTGCAGAACCCAAGTTCGTTTCAGCTTGAGTACACGAACAGATGGTCGGACATTCTCCTTCAGGATCTCTTGGTAGACAGCAGAATTCATAGTTCCTTTTATCACGGCAAGTCTTCCAGGTCCTGAAGCAGCAAAACAGCCCCAGACCATCACACTACCACCACCATATTTTACTGTTGGTATAATGTTCTTTTTATGAAATGCAGTGTTCCTTCTACGCCAGATATACTTGGACACACACCTTCCAAAGAGTTCCACTTTTGTCTCATCGGTCCACAGAATGTTGTCCCAAAAGTCTTGGGGATCATCAAGATGTGTTGTGGAGAAATTGAGACGAGCTTTGATGTTTTTTTTGCTCAGCAGTGGTTTTCTCCTTGGAACTCTGCCATGCAGGCCATTTTTGCCCAGTCTTTTCCTGATGGTGGAGGCATGAACGCTGACCTTAACTGAGGCAAGTGAGGCCTGCAGTTCCTTGGACGTTGTTGTGGGGTCTTTTGTGACCTCTTGGATGAGTCGTCGCTGCGCTCTTGGGGTAATTTTGGGCGGCCGGCCACTCCTGGGAAGGTTCACCACTGTTCCATGTCTTCGCCATTTGTGGATAATGGCTCTCACTGTGGTTCGCTGGATTCCCAAAGCTTTGGAAATGGCTTTATAACCCTTTCCAGACTGATAGATCTCAATTACTTTCTTTCTCAATTGTTCCTGAATTTCTTTGGGTCTCGGCATGATGTGTAGCTTTTAAGGATCTTCTGGTGGACCTTACTGTGTCAAGCAGCTCCTATTTAAGTGATGCCTTGATTGTGAACAGGTGTGGCAATAATCAGGCCTGGGTGTGGCTAGAGAAATTGAACTCAGGTGTGGACAACCACAGTTATAGTATGTTTTAACAAGGGGGGCAATCGCTTTTTCACACAGGGCCATGATGGTTTGGATTTTTTTTCACCTTTAATAATAAACACCTTCATTTACAAATTGCATTTTGTGTTTACTTGTGTTGTCCTTGACTATTGTTTAAATTGGTTTGATGTTCCGAAACACTTAAGTGTGACAAACATGCAAAGGAACAGGAAATGAGGAAGGGGGCAAACACTTTTTCACACCACTGTATAATAACAAGACTATGCCCATTTTGGAATAAATTGGCTGCACCGGCCATTTTATTAATGTTTAACCATAACATTTATTTACAAACAATCCTTTCACAGATACGTTGTAATCGTGTTGAGGATCATCGAAGGCACTGACCAAATTTTCTTCATATCAGCCTGGTCACACAAGGTCCCCAGACGCTGCATGCCCACTCGAGGACCATACCACTCTGCACCTTCACACGCTGATACCCATCTCCCAATGCCAGTTACTGTAAATCTCGGTTAACTGGCATCAACCAAAGATCCCATACCATGATGGTTCCCCACTTATACCATATTGGTCTTACTTTCAAATGCCTCCAAAACAGCTACCCCTTACCCCAATAACCAACATACATGCAGTCAAACCAAATTATTAGGGCGGGAGGGTGGGAGCTCCTTCTTCATCCAGTGACCTGTGACTGAACCACCAGACCCAGGCCCTTCCTACACCCGGGAATAAACTAACTGAAGCCCCCCGCCATACCCTGGCCAGCTACAAATTTAACCCCTATAACTGCTGTTTTACCCTGCTGCCCTGTCATGCTAGCCCTGCAGCTAAGCCTGCATCCTGCTGCGGGCTTCTCTGTATGTGTATTTGTGATGCCTATACCTGTAATCCTGGGCAACCAACTGGTACAGGTTTGCACAGGTCTCTGATGGAATTGGCACTGGAGATGAGACAAATGTTTATGGGGTTTTATTCTGTCCCAGGACTACATTAGAGCAGTAGAGAATTTTTTAAATGAAGCTGCTTAATTATAATAATTCTCAAATCCGTCTCTCTGCTCCCATTTAGCATTGCCTGGCTGTGCGAGAGAATTGATAACTGTCCTCCAATGCATCCTAAAGGTGTGTAGTGTGTTTGCAGCCTGTATTAGGTGTACCACCATTAGTGGGTTTCTCCTAGGTAGAAAATTCTCAGCTCCAGTCCATAATTTCCTCTAATATTTAAAAGCTGAAATCAAAGATTCAATAAATAATGTTATATTTGGAATAATTATTCCTTTTTATTTCTTTTTATTATTAACCTAATTTAAATACAACAAATTGTGTTTGAATTTGAGCACATCAGAATTTTTCTATGCCACATAACAGTTTCAAGCAAGAAAAAGAGCAATCAATCATGTATTCTGCTGTGAGAAGAATGATTTGTTGTAGGGTGGGGTATTTTCTACCTCCAGCCATGGAGATTCAATTTAACATGCAATGAATATGCGCCCCAGTGCACTTTGTGCAATTAACAGTTCAAGGTGATGAACTCATTTTCCAATTGATCAGATGAGAGGAAACTCACATTGGGCCCCTGATGTGTTTCATAATTTCAGCGAAGCAATCCCCTCCCTGAGACAGATATTGTGTTTTGCAGGGAGATAATTGGTGAGCTTTATTCTTGCAGCTCTTATCTTCAGAGATAGCTTTGAGCGATGCTGGAATGAAAGGAGAATCCTCAGTTTGTATTCCTGTAGATATGCAATTATTGTGCTTCATTATAGCCAATTTTGGAAGATTTTGCTAACAGCTGATAGGATTACCTTGCAATACTCCTAGCCAATCATTCTTCAGGAAACAGTTATTCTGTCTGGTTGGATTTGTTTTAGCTTAACTTAATTTTAAAGATTGCAGACCTCCAATGAATGCCTAACATGTTCCCATACACTAAAGCCCTCCATACATGGATCAGCAGGAACCTGATGATTTTGATTGGTGAGCTTTATTCTTGCAGCTCTTATCTTCAGAGATAGCTTTGAGCGATGCTGGAATGAAAGGAGCATCCTCAGTTTGTATTCCTGTAGATATGCAATTATTGTGCTTCATTATAGCCAATTTTGGAAGACTTTGCTAACAGCTGATAGGATTACCTTGCAATACTCTTAGCCAATCATTCTTCAGGAAACAGTTATTCTGTCTGGTTGAATTTGTTTTAGCTTAACTTAATTTTAAAGATTGCAGACCTCCAATGAATGCCTAACATGTTCCCATACACTAAAGCCCTCCATACATGGATCAGCAGGAACCTGATGATTTTGATGTATAGGCAGGCTAGTTGTACAAAAATTGGTCTACTGATCGACTTCTGTACAACCAGCCTGCCGGATTTTCCCCATTTGATCAACACCGCTGGCTATAGCCCGGCAGCACTGATCAGTGTATTCTGATTGTGGGAAAGTTTCCCCACTGTCAGAATGCAATAGCTTAGCAGGGAGGATTCCCCAATCCACATTAAGTATGTGGATTTGTATTGGCTGAACAAAAAAAAAGACTAATCAATGCGCTGCTTAAAGCGTTCCGCCGGAAAAAAAAACAAATACTGCAGCTGCTGACTTTTAAAATAAGTCTTAGACTTACCTGTTCAGGGTGCCCACAATGTCCTCACCCGAAGCCAACCTGTCCCTCGGCTCCCAGGTACAGGCACCGGCATATTTAGTAAGGGACTTGTCCCTGCTGTCTTCTGGGACCTGTGTGTCTCCCAGAAGACCACGGGGGAGGGGGGGTGGAGGGGCGGACATGGATCACCGCAAATAGATTATTTGCCGGAAGTGGGAGCAAATACCTGTATTAGACAGGTATCTGCTCTCCCCTCCCCCTGAGTGGTGCCGAATGTGACACGGGGGGGGGGGGGGGGGTGGAACCGGATAAGCGGAAGTTCCATTTTTGGGTGGAGCTCCGATTTAAGGATGAGCTTACAGTTCAGTCAGATCACAATTTCTGACCAAACCATGGTTGTGTGGTTATTTGGACAAACACTGAAACATTTACCTCTTCACTGGAAACCAGACGTCATGTAAAATAGTGGTATTACTGCTGCTATTATATATGGCAGCTTCAAGCTGTCAATGGTGGTGAAGGACACAGCATATAATAGGGTCTTTGTGGTTGGCTAGTTTTGGTGCCCAAGCACAAGGCCCTACCCCCTGCTCCAGCCTTGCTGGAACTCAATCCCACCTGTTGAGGCCGACCACTATGCCATCTTGTGCCCTATTCCTTTCCATAGGCCTCCTCACGACATTCCTGGTCATAGACCTTTGTATCTCAAAGAAGGAATGTGCTCACTAGTTAGCTTCTCTGCATTTTGGTGATGTTGTTCAGGGAATGCCAAGACAATCACATCATTAGGACATAGAAATTAGGAGTCACTTGACATACTCAGTCAATCACATAACATGGGTGATCCACAGTAATCACCAGTGAAATCACGTGCAGCACCTCGCAGCCATCTCATCCCTCTAGTCTCTCCTCTGCCAGGGATCAACAGTGGTCACAGGACTGTATTCTTTATAGACACCTCCTAGCTAGGTACAACTATGTGGGGAACCCTCCAGGGTAGCAACCTCATACAGGGATCTTCAAACTAGCTTAAAAGACTTTTTGTGAGCCATCCTAGCCTCCACCTGCTTACAGGGCCTAATGTTTACAGATGGCTCCTCCTGCATGCAGGTCCAGCATAAAGTCGCTACGATATAGTTAGCTATGAGAGGGTCCAAATGTAAGATGAAAAATAAAGCAATGCAATATGATGCATTATTCCTCCCAACAAAAGTTGACTGACGCTCATGCGTAGGTTTTGTCTCCCAAGATAACTGCCTAATCTGGCCATTTTATGCAAATGTGATCTCATGTCTGTAAAGTTCACCTTATACATAAAGTGGCCCATGCATACAAGAGATCATAGTACTTTAAAATGCACTGAGCAATTTGTAAAATAATGTTTAACCCCTTGCCGACCAGTGCACGACTATATACGTTAGCACAATGGCATGGCTGGGCAAATGTGCATACAGGTACGTCCCCTTTAACCACTTCCTGACCGCCTCACGCAGATATACTGTGGCAGAAGGGCACGTACAGGCAAAAACCACGTACCTGTTTCTTGCCCTTTAAGAGGTGGGCTGCGGGCGCGCGTGCACCAGGAGCTTCGTGGGCATCATAGCGGGTTCCGTGGACTCGATATCCGGGGGATACCCGCGATCGTCTCACGGAGAGGAAGAACAGGGAAAAGCTAATGTAAACAAGCATTTCCCTGTTCTGCATAGTGTCACACACAGTCCCTCCCCACCACAGTTAGAATCCCTCCCTAGGACACAATTAAACCCTACAGCGCCACCTAGTGGTTAACTCCTTCACTGCCAGTCACATATACACAGTAATCAATGCATTTTTAATTGCACTGATCGCTGTATAAATGTGTATGGTATCAAAATCACACCAAAAATGTCTGATCTGTCTGACATAATGTCACAGTCATGATAAAAATTGCTGATAGCCGCCATTACTGATAAAAAAAATATATTAATAAAAATGTCATGAAACTATCCCCTATTTTGTAAACACTATAACTTTTGCGCAAACCAATCAATAAATGCTTATTTCAATTTTTTTTTACTAAAAATATGTAGAAGAATACGTATCAGCCTAAACTGAGGAAAAAAAATGTTTTTTTTTATATATTTTTGGGGGATATATTTATATTTAATATTTATTATAGCAAAAAGTAAAAAATAATGCGTTTTTTTCTAAATTGTCGCTATTTTTTTTATAGCGCAAAAAACAAAAACCACAGAGGTGAGCAAATAGCACCAACAGAAAGCTCTATTTGTGGGAAAAAAAACTACATAAATGTTGTTTGTGTGCAACATTGCACGTCCCGCAGTTGTCAGTTAAAGTGACGCAGTGCCGAATCACAAAAAGTGCTCTGGTCAGGAAGGGGGTAAATCTGTCCGGGGAAGAAGTGGTTAATGCAAATGCCATACTTGTTGGACTTTTCTATCACCCATAAAGCTGGGCTGAAATATTCCAATTAGTTATTTCCAGGACATGGCAGACATTGGGCTTCACCCCTAGCATCGCAGGAGCGAGTGTGCAGTGAGTTCGATCTCTCTTTCCCAATCACAACAATGGGTGAGTTTAGCGTTCCTGGGATAGGGTGAAGAGAGAGTGTACTGCTCACTTGAATCAGGAAACATGCTAGCTCCTGTGATGTTAGGGCACATGCCCAACATCTGTCCTGGAAATAAACCAACACATAAGAATGTAACACAGGGTTTATTTCAGCCAGACTTGATATAAAAAAGGTCTACAGGCATTGCATGTGTATCAAACAATATTTTTACAAATGGCACAGTGCATTTTAAACTACTGGGATCCCTTGTCCCTTGCCCATTGCATGGGCCAGTGTATGTATAAAAAAGAAAAAAAGAAAATAACTGCGCTAAGGTTAAATATGTGAATGTGTGAATGTGTAAATGTATAAAGAAAATCCTGTAAGGATATTCAGCTGCGGCTTTCGCTATGTCACATACATGCAAATAAAAACGAAAAAACCCATAAGCCGCGCTAAATAGATACCAAGGCAAATGCAACCAACTATTTGTGCAATGATATAAAGGTAAATGTTGAAATAAATATTAATAAATACAACCAACTACTTGTGCAAAATAAACAAATAAATGTTAAAACAAATATTGTATAGAGTATAGCAACCCTATATGTGTATATGCATATACGTGATACAAAACATATAAGTATTAGGATTCCTGATCTCAAAAACCCACAAATGCTGATGGGCACATATAATGGGAATCAGTAACACACACCTATTGTAAAATATATACACCCAATGTGTGAACAATGAGTCCGTATAAAAACAAAAAAGGGGGTAACGTAAGGCCCAGTAAGGGTCCTCTGAGTAAACACCACACTCTTCCTGGAAATCCAAATATGGGAGCAGTTATATTCAATCCACCACCAACACACGAGAAGATTTACTGCTTACCAGATATGAGTGACCCCCCACTACAGAGGGTCGCACGGGGCTTAATAGGAATGGACGTCACTTCCAACCACAAGATAAAAGAGGTTCCTCGATGTCTTCCTGGATTCACTCTTTTAGGAACTCTTGGGAAGAGAACTCACTCCCGGACACTCAACTCAGTAGTCCAAACAGACTCAGAGTCAGGGACATCAAAGCCATAGGGGAAAGATAAAACTCAAAATAGTGTAAAACCCTTTTTATTTTAAAATTAAAAATATAAAAATACACTTACAAGCGTACACTTAAGGCGCTTTCCTTTTTTATACGCTTGTAAGTGTATTTTTATATTTTTAATTTTAAAATAAAAAGGGTTTTACACTATTTTGAGTTTTATCTTTCCCCTATGGCTTTGATGTCCCTGACTGAGGGACTACTGTCCCTGAGTCTGTTTGGACTACTGAGTTGAGTGTCCGGGAGTGAGTTCTCTTCCCAAGAGTTCCTAAAAGAGTGAATCCAGGAAGACATCGAGGAACCTCTTTTATCTTGTGGTTGGAAGTGACGTCCATTCCTATTAAGCCCCGTGCGACCCTCTGTAGTGGGGGGTCACTCATATCTGGTAAGCAGTAAATCTTCTCGTGTGTTGGTGGTGGATTGAATATAACTGCTCCCATATTTGGATTTCCAGGAAGAGTGTGGTGTTTACTCAGAGGACCCTTACTGGGCCTTACGTTACCCCCTTTTTTGTTTTTATACGGACTCATTGTTCACACATTGGGTGTATATATTTTACAATAGGTGTGTGTTACTGATTCCCATTATATGTGCCCATCAGCATTTGTGGGTTTTTGAGATCAGGAATCCTAATACTTATATGTTTTGTATCACGTATATGCATATACACATATAGGGTTGCTATACTCTATACAATATTTGTTTTAACATTTATTTGTTTATTTTGCACAAGTAGTTGGTTGTATTTATTAATATTTATTTCAACATTTACCTTTATATCATTGCACAAATAGTTGGTTGCATTTGCCTTGGTATCTATTTAGCGCGGCTTATGGGTTTTTTCAGTGTATGTATAAGATAAATGTGATCTTTAATGGATTTTCCTGTAATTGATTTTGTCTTAGCAAGGGTGATTATACCCTTATGTGGAAATACAATATAGTGTACATGAAGCCATTGAAGGAGAATCTTTAAGTCCATGAAATGCAATTAAAGTGTTATTAAAGTGGTTCTTCGCTGCAGCTGCTGACTTTTGATAAAAGGACACTCCCCTGTCCAGGGACCCAGTGTTGTCCTCACCTGAACCGGTTCTTCGCTGGTCTTTGGGTCTTCAGTGGCGGCACGTTTACTGTGGGCAGACGGCTGTGATTTCTTGTGGCTTAACAGCAGGCTGCCCATTGCGCATGTGTGAGCTGCACTTTGTGAATGGTCCTGCAGCCTTCTGGGGCATGCGACGTGTCCAGGGCTGTGGTGTGGGGAGAACTTCTGGTGATTCACAGCGGCAATCTGATAGTAAGTGGGAGCGGGTACCTTAAAACTAGGTACCCCCCCCCCCCAAAAAAGTGCCAAAAATTGAAAACGGAAGAAGAAGAGCATAAAGCGGAACTTTCCTGTTAGGGTGATTAAAAATGAAATCCTGTCCCCTTTACTAAATAATTTGCATTCATCCTAATTGTTAAGCAAAGCTCACTGAAAATGATGTACTTTATAGCCTGTCAGTTTTGAGAAAATGACCTAATTTCCCGGAAAGACCAATAACATTGCAATGCCACATCTGAAATTCCAGCAGCGTTGTCACCCTCTTCCTGCAATTTCTCCTATAGGACTACAACTGTACATTTTATATTGGTGTTTCCTACAATAAACAGGCCTTAGTACCCCTTGGCAGTATAGCTTCAGGGGCATGTTGGGAAATGTAATCTGAGAGAAAGTGATATATTGGCATACATAAGTACACACCACCACTGCACTGGGCATAACTGCATGACATGACCACTAAAAACAGAATAAATTTGTATAGCAATATTTCTGTTTTTGCATTAATATTCGTATTGTCGAACTCTAATCTGACATAACTTTGCCAATAAGCATGTCTTTTTTTTTTTAAGTTGAACATGGTGGAGTGCAGTTCCAGCGCCTGCAGCACATCCAGCACTGAATGTATGTAATTTGAAGGAAACCTGGGGTGTTCTTCTGGGTCTATTGATGATGGCTGCTGGGGGATCTATTGTTGCTGGTGGGGGTCTATATTTGCATGGGGGTCTATTGTTGCGGAGGAGGTCTATTATTGCTGGTGGAGGATCTATTGTTGCCCGGAGGGGTCTTATATTCCCAGGGGGTCACTTGTTGCTGGTAGCGATCTACTGTTGAGAAAGAGGTCTATTGTTGCTGGCTGCTGGGAGATCTGCTGTTTCTGGTGGGGATCTCTTGTTGCTGGGGTGGATCTGTTGTTGCTGGCTTCAGGGGATCTATATACTGCTTTCTTGTTATAATGAACACATTCCATACAAATTACTTAGAACCACAGAATGATACTTTGTTCTATTTTCTCTGAAAGGGGCAGTACTGGGAGGTGGGTAGGGGGTGGAACCAAGGGATGGTGCTCAGAGGTGGGTAGGTGGTGGAACCAAGGGGGGACTCAGAGCAGGGAAGGTCCTGCACCTACTCTCTGAGAAAAAAAAAAGCCCTGCTAATATGTCTTTCCATTTACTTCAACAAGACAAAGCAGGAAAAGCAAGTAAAGTTGCAGCCTATCTTTTAAAGTCTTTGTTCCAATTACACAAAATGAATATTTACTTAAAGTGACTCTGTCTGTGAAGTATGGGGGTTGCCATTGCAGATCTCCTTCTGACAATGCCAGTTGCTTGGCTGTGTCTGACTTATTTGTCATAGATCTAGAACAAGGATGTTGTAAATGAGTGTAGAAAAATATGTTGGAATCCCTTATCTTTATAATTATTCAATGACTCAGATTGCAATAAAGCCAACGCATCAATGTGACAGCCAGGAAAAGAGCATTCTCAGAAGAAGGGTTCGGTAATGGTAGCCTCCATTATACACAAATGACAGATTCCCATTATAATACTCTGTATTTTTCTTTCAAACAGGTATTATAATTTCTTTTTAATGTCAATCTCACTTTGAATTGAAACTCATTAAATTGTATTTTTTCCTACAACCATTTTGGTAATTTAATCTGAAGAAAGATCAGTAATTTAAAGCATATACCATGCAGTATAAATTCCAGCATACAGTACACTGATCCCTTTAATAAAGAAAATGAATTATTCATCTCAGCGATTGTTGTGATTTTGTTTCTTTTGTTTAAGACAAGGTCTGATTGATGGGAGAGAGGAATGCACACTGATAACATATAATCAGAACCCTGTATTATCACACAGAGATGCCGCAAAAGCTAAAGAAGAATAGATTAGTGTTTTGCATGGTGTATGACATTGACATGTGCACTGCGGTAACAATGACTTTATAATTTATTTTAACACGATTGACTAGCATAAAGAAGCAAGCTGAAGATTTTTATTTCAAACCGATCAAGCAGAAATTTACAGTAATTTTCCACTTTTTAGGATTACAGGGATTCCTGTTGTCAAGCAAAATATATTAGTAGCTACATGCAAACTACATGCGGACTCCAAGAGTCCAATTTTTACATACAACATGTCTACTAAGGTCTCATTCACATGGGTGCTGATTCACATAGTTTGTGAATGGGCCATGTGTTTATGCAACCTGAGCCGCCAGGTGCTATATGATGGCAGCTAATTCATGTCTACTGTATGAGGACACAGAGGCTGCACAGACACAGCCACTCATCCCAATTTTACAGCCATGCTGTTGATCAGCCCCATATGCACTCTGGGCTTCATTCACAAAGGGGTATGTTTTTAATTTTTTTAAAATACAGTAAAATACCCCTCAGCATTTTTCAAAAAGTTTTTGGGCATTCACAAAAAACGCCACTACAATGCTGCATGAGTATTGTGGTATTTTAGTAGTGAACACATGCAGTAATGCAACACCTTTGGGTCTTTTATGGATTTGAAAGGGAACCTCCATGCCAATTTTTTTTTTAAAAAGTGGTGTGGGGCCCCTTTCCAAAATCCATACCAGACCCTTATCCGAGCACGCTTCCTGGGGACAAGGGCCTCTTCCCCACAACCCTGGCTGGTGGTTGTGGGGATCTGTGGGCCAGAGGTTTATCAGAACCTGGAATCTCCCCCAGATCCCACCTCTCTTTTAACAAGTCCTTTATTCAAAAATAAAAATAAAACAAATGTCCCTTGGTGTAGATCCATTATCAAGCACGACCTCTGCCACCACTGCTTATCTGAAAAAAAGGAGAAAAGAAAAGATATGCTGGTGTCCAAGGCTCCTGCCATCTGCCATCTCCATCACCTGACAGTTCTTAAATAACTAAGGCCCGGGATCCACCTGGTGATGTCACTGGTTGACCTAAACCCCTTGTGACTTCATTGACCCAAAATGCCCCTGGCTGATGATGTCACAAGGGAGCATTTTCAATGGGGTTTAAGTCTGGGCTATGACTGGGCTATGACTGAGCCATGCAAGGACATTCACCCTTATCTCCTTCAACCCATGTTTGATCATTTGTGCTGTATGCTTGGAGTTATTGTCATGTTGAACCTTCTTCCCATTGACAACTTTCTGTGAGAGAGTAGCAGATTTTCCTCAAGAATTTGATGGTATTTTGTTCCATCCATTTTTCCCTCTATCCTAACAATTGCTCCAGTCCCTGCTGCAGAGAAACACCCCCATAACAGGATATTACCGCCTCCATGGTTTAATGTAGGAATAGCCTTTTTTGGATGGTGAGCTGTATTGGATTTCCGCTAGATATAAGGTTTAGTGTTGAGGCCAAATAATTCAATTTTAGTCCCATCTGACCATAACACCCTTTTCCATGTGGCCTCAAAATCTTCAAGGTGCGTTCTGGCAAAGCACAGTGGTGACTGTTTTTTTTTTCTTCCATCCCATACAAGCCACATTTGTGGAGAATTTGTGATATTGATGTCACATGCACACAATAACTACTCTGTCATAAATTCCTGAAACTGCTTCAGAGTTGCTGTAGGCCTCTTGGTAGCCTCTCTGACTACTTTCCTTCTGACTCTTCCATCCAATTTGGAGCGACGTCCTGATCCAGGGAGGGTCTGTGTTGTACCAAATACCTTCCTTTTCTTAATAATAGACTTCACTGTGCTTATAGGCATTGATAAAGTCTTTGCATTTTTTTGCATCCATGTCCTGACTTGTGCCTGTCCCCACCGTTATCCCAGAAATCTTTTGGCAGTGCCTTGCCACCTATAGTTGATTGTTTGCTTCAGTTGCACTCCCTGGGACTGAAATTCTCCAGGAAAGCTCTTTTCAAAATAACCACAACTGATCACAGTTGAAAGTTAAATGGCTTTGGCAAGGTGATTAGCTACAACTGATTGAGTTTACAAGTCATTTTTAGGAGGGGTGATTCTTTTTCCAACTCTGTGATTCTGTTTTTCATTTTTTAATATTTGTTACTGACATGTTTGTGTTATACCTTTCACTTGGGTGTTATAAGCTGCACCGAGTAAAAGCAGTTGGATAAAACAAAAACTGTGTCTGTCTTCATTTCAGGCTGAAAAAAATTGATTATTTTCAAGGGGGGTGATTTTTTTCTATACCCACTGTACATACAGTTCTGTAACAACAAATGCAGCTTATTACAGCTTATTACAGAATCTCCCAAAACACGTATTAGAAAAGAGTGGTGTTCATCCTATGTTGCCTACAAAGACACACAAAAATGAGTAATATCTTCCTTCTCATCATTATTTAATATTTATTTTTTGCATTGGAACATTTCCCCCATGGCAGTGCTCATGCCCTTTATTTGACAATCCCTTGTCTAGTAGCCTTGAAAATGGGCAGATTCGATTTTTAAGATTTGCCTCATATTGACTTCAATTGGGTTTGGATTAAGGATCCCAATTCATAGACTTTAGGATGGGTATGGCAAACTACCCCAAAATCGAACCCAGAACTATTGGTTCACCCCTACCATTGATAATAATTATATTTTGTACCTTTAGAAAACCTACCTTATAGAACGTAATTTTTTTAAAGCCATTTGGCATGAGCAATATACATTATACGGTACAAATCCCATAAAATGACAGAACTTGATAAAACGATGAAAAGATACATAATGTGTAGACAACCTTATATATTACGACCTCTCCATGGAATTCAATTTGACCTTCTCGACAGCTTGTACAAAAGATGTTTTTATACAGTAATATGCAGTCTGCTTTTATGTCCTTCTTGCTGTCAATCTCGGGTTTCTCACTCTGCTCGAAGTGTTTAAATGGCAGCAGAAGTGTTAGATGCATGATGTGGAATCATGACTTCCAGGCTTTTCATCTGCAAGCACTCTACATCCACTGTACATTGCGATGCCATTGTATTTAAAATGAAAGATTCCTAACCAAAAAAATAAAATAGGCAGACAAAAGACTTGGAACAAAGAACATTTCCATTACCTAATAGCCCCAGTATATTATCCTATTTCTAGTGATTATTATTTTTATATACTGCTTTTTTTTTTTTTTTTTTTTTTTAATCTGAACCCCAGGCAGAAAAAAAATAAAAATAAATGCAGGGATGAAATACATAACAGTGAGCTGTTTTACCTGCCAAAGGATTTGAATTTTTTCCTATTCAGTTTTGAGATATACAGAGCCCTGGCACACAGCACAGCTCTATTTTGCATGGCAGGAGATCTGATTTTTCTTGCAGTCAAGTAATATTCACAGGTCTTCCATATTCCAGCCTCTTGACTAGACAGTGAAAAGTAAAGAATCAAACGGATGAGCCTATTTCTCGGTCATTCTTTCTCCTAGCAGCATTTTCATGGTTAGCAAGTGAGGACAGCAGTGCAACTGTCTACCTGTGCTGCATCTACCTCTCCCAGTCTAAACTATGCTGTATAGGAGATTGTAAAAGTATTATACCTGGTCAAATTTATTTAATAATAAAATAAAAAAAAAAACCATTTAATCATTTCTAAATTTTAAGCTCTAACAAGCAGGGCCCTCTGATCCCTCCTGTATTGATTTGTATTATAAGTGTACTGTCTGCCCTCATGTTGTAAAGCGCTGCGCAAACTGTTGGCGCTATATAAATCCTGTTTAATAATAATAATGATGAGGTGGAAAGTCAATTTTCGTAATTTATTATATCCTGACTTTTGGATAGGGCTCTTAACATCTGGTTATAACAAAAAGGGTAATAGGCCAACCAATGTCTTTAGGCCACACAGATAGATAGATAGATAGATAGATAGAGACAGGAAGACACAAACCGCAGTAAAAACATTTTCAAAACCCATTGTTTAATCCTTCCCAATTCTATTTTTATATATATATATATATATATATATATATATATATATATATATATATATATATATATATATATATTATTTTTCGTCTGTGCCTCACGTTGGAGAAAACCATCCCCCAGGAGAGGTAGAATAAAATGATATTTCTTCAGTGGATGTAGGGTCTTTTTTCTCAAAGTATAGGTGTAAGAACTCCTCCCATCTGAGTCAACCTTCATCTCTACCCACCTCTGTGCGCCATACCTTGGTTTCGCCCCCTACCCAGCTCCCAGCAGCGCCCCTTTTACAGAATACAGAACCAATTATAATTTTATGCTACTAAGTAATTTGTATGGCATTTGTTAATGATAACAAGAATGATGGGAAAATAGATCCTGCACAGTGAGCAAAAATAGACCCCACCCCAGCAACAGTAGACCCTCCCCCCAACAAGAATAGGCGGCAGTGGTGTAGAGGTTAGCACTCTCACCTAGCAGTAAAAAGGGTCGCTGGTTTGAATCCCAACCACGACACTACCTGCCTAGACTTTGCATGTGCTCCCTGTGCCTGCGTGGGTTTCCTCTGGTACTCCGGTTTCCTCCCACACTCCAAAGACATGCTGGTAGGTTAATTGGCTTCTGTCCAAAATTAGCCCTAGTGCATGAATGTGGGTTGGGGACCTTGGATTGTGGGCTCCTTGAGGGTAGGGACTGATGTGAGTGTGCAATCTATGTATAAATTGATGGTGCTATATGGGTACCTTAAATAAATAATAATTTAATAGCTGAGCATCTTAATGAGATGCAATGTACAGGGATAGGGATAATTGTAGACATGCACACTCACTCAGATTGAACTGGATGGACTGGTGTCTTTATGCAAACTTACTATGTAACTACTCGTGCAACCCCACCCAGCAAATATAGACCCCCCCTCACCACACAACAATAGACTTCCCCCCAGCAACAATGGACCATTAGTAGCAACAACAGGTCTCCCAGTAACCAGCATCCAGCAGCCAGCAACAATAGACCTCTCCCTCAACAGAAGATTCCTTCCACCAACAATAGACCCCCATGCAAAAATAGATCCCCACCAGTGACAATCGATCCCTCAGCACCCCTTGCCATTACATACATTCAGCACTGGAGGTTCCCCTGAACCAAAGAGTATTACGTAACCTAATACTGCCGTCCTACAGTCTCCCTGATTGTGATGACCTGCAGCAATCATTGGTTCTGCATTGTATATATTGACATAGAGGAAAGAAGAGGATCAGACCTCCAGCTCTTGTAGGGCCACAAGTTAAGATAAGTATTATTCTGTGTTAAATAATCCCATTGACAAACTGAACATTATACTCTTCATATGCTGTGGGCTGAATGGCCATGTTTATTTTTTCCAGTCCAGGATTCCACTACAAGTAAAGCAAATTCAGACAGCCTTTTATAGCTAAGTTCATTTTCAGCCATATACCAAAGCCTGCTGTAGTTTTTTACATGATTTGGATGACTTGTTGCCCCACAGTGGCTAAATGTTTATTTTCCACTAAGGACCCAATATCCATGGAGTTTGCATGTTCTTTAGTTTCCATGGGTGCTCCAGATTTGACCTATAATCCAAAAATTTACTGGTAGGGTTTTTGATTTCCACCTAAATTTTACATCTGTTAAAATGTTTATGTATGCGATAACAAGCATTTCTGCCATTTGTGAGTGCTCAAATAGAATATATTGCAAAATGCAATGCAATATATATTAGAATATATTGCTTGCAAATGTCAGAGTATGTGAAGGCGGCCTTAATTGTACTTAATTAGCTTGATTTCTACAAATCTATGGCAGTAAAATAATGTAAGCTCTGTATTATTTTTCTCATAACTGTGAAAGCTGAAAGCTTCAGTTATTTGAGCTAATTAACCAAGAAAGCTAAAGATTTTTCTCAAACTTACGAGTTAAAACACTGACATCATTCTAAATATAAACATGTTCAGATCCATCGCCAAATACCAAGACACCAGATAATTAACCAATTTGAAAACATAAAAGCTAAATTAATGAAGGCTATGTGTTTATTGTTGGAATATGAGAGAAAATGAAATAAAATACAAACCCAGAATATGTTGCAACTTTATTCTTATTGAAGTTGAATCGTAAACAGAGAACTTCAAAGTATAAAAGGATCAATCATAGTTTTCACATTATAGGAATCCTGGTACTAGACTATCTTGTGCAAACAAACTTTTCAAAAAAGATATCCTATTACTTATTTACCATCAACAGTTACCTGAGATTCAAGAGGCAAGGGGGAGCACCATTCGAAACATAAAAGCTACTAAATGCCTGTATATCGATTCGTTTTTGATGGCATTGTAATAAGTATGATGATCTTTTTCATTTTTGGTTGTTAGCAACAATAAAATAAGTGAAGGTTAAAGATTTTATATCTAAAGGCAAAAATATTTTAAGTTTAGGATATAGCGCCGGGGGATTGTAATATCTGTCAGTACTTATATTGAAATTTGTGCTCCTATTAAAGCGAAGTTCCACCCAAAAGTGGAACTTCCGCTTATCTGTGCCCCCCCCCCCCCCAATGCCGCATTTGGCACCTTTCAGGGGGGTACCTGTTTTTGTCAGGTACCCTTCCCCACTGCCAGAGACGGCACCGCAGCCCTCGTGCCATCGCTCACTGCCTTTGATCCTCCAATAGGATCACTAATATAGGTCTAACATATAGTCTCATTATCCTCTTCATCCCTTTCAAATCTTCTAGATTTTAGCTTTAAAATCATTCACATAATACATTTAATTGCATATGTCAAGATAATGATACATACATAAGGGTCATTTCAACTGCCATCTCAACTGTATAACAAATGTTCATGAGAAATAAGCAGAATGTGATAGTCCTTAAGTTAATAAAGTAATCTTTAGCAAAATAGAACAGAGCAGAAAAGTCTGTCTTGCCTTGAATCTTGCAAATGTCCAGGTTGTACAAAATCCATATTATTTCAGTCCTTAAGTGCATTTCCTAAACTTTTAAACACCTTTGAGGACTCTGTACCTTCCCATATAGCCAGGAGAAATCTACCACCCCATAAGAGAGAGCTTGCCTCTTGGTAAGGGCAGAACTTGACATCCACGGACAAACTGGAACTGATGTTGCAAAGAAACAAAGAATCATCCTCTATCTTTCTTGTCCACTGGAACTTTCAGGCCTTGTGTTAGCATCATGAACCCTCTCCAGGCCTTCCCAGGAACTTCTGAGACAAGGATCTCTATGTAAGGATCAAGTAATTTCTTCAAGTAGAACATCCAGATAGAGGCGTAAATAGGGGGCTGTCATGGTTATGCAGTAATCTTCCTCTGTTTGCTTACCTCTCCTCATGTGTTCTGACTAAGAGGCCAGCCACTTCCACCTGGTGGTTTTTATAACCTCTCCTCTAAGCATGGCTCCACCCCAGGCCCAATCAGGGAACCCTATATTAACCTGTGCACTGCAAGCCAGTGGTGCTGATCAACCATTGTGTATTCATTGTGTGTTTGGCTTCCTGTTTCCTGCTTGCCGTGTGCTCTACGTTTGACTCTGTTACCAACCTTGGCGTGTTCTCTACGATTCCTGCCTGCTTGCGACCTTGACCTTTTGCATGACTCCGACCATCCCTGTCTGCCTGTGACCCTGAACCTTTGGTGTGTACTCTGTTGTTCCTGTCTGCTAGTTGCCCTGACCTCTGCCGTATCCCCTTACTATCCTTGTCGTTCCAGCCTGCTGCTTCCTTCTCCTGTAGTCTACTGTGAGTGTGAGCTGTGAGACCCTAGGGGCCGCAACCTGGTGCCAGACTGTAGCGAAGTTCATCCTCACCACTGGAGGCTCTGGCGAACACCCGCTGGATCTTAGACTCCGCGCCCTGGGGAATCTATGCTCCAGCTCCCATTGGTATCTCTGTTAGTGATCCTGTAGACCTGTGTCCTGAATCTCCCAGGTACAATCCGCAGCAGTCAGTCCTAAGGTCCACTACCTAGCGGTGCACTTCCGACTCCTATGGAGTGCATCTGTCACCTGGTGTCAGGTGACCTGACAGTTTGATCAGCCATGGACCCAGCTGATGTGCCGCTACCCGCAGATGATCCATTGCAGGGCTTAGTTCGCAGACTTGAGACCCAAGAATCGCATCAGACCCAGATGATGTGATTCCATCAGGATTTGGCATCCCGTTTTGAACAGGTTCAGGCCTCATTAGGACCCCCGGTTCAACAACCTCAACCGCTATCTGCTGCTGCACCTATCGCATCAGTCGCAGCCACACATTCATTACAACTGCCTGCTCCGGCCCGTTTCTCTGGGGACTCCAAGGCTTGCAGGGGGTTCCTTAGCCAGAGCACAATTCATTTTGAACTTCAGCCCCAAAACTTCCTGTCCAATTGGGCGAAACTAGCATATATTATATCCCTCCTGTCCGGCGAGGCGCTAGCTTGGGCTGCCCCTCTGTGGGAACCGAATGATCCAGTGGTTTCTAGCCTGTCTGAGTTCTTGAACCTTTTTCGGAATATCTTCGAGGAACCCGGGTCGTGTCTCCTCAGCGGCTAGCGCTCTTTTACATCTCCGTCAAGAGTCCACATCTGTGGGACAGTATGCTCTTCAGTTTCATATCCTCACAGCTGAATTAAGCTGGAATAATGAGGCCCTAGTTGCAAC